>NC_056664.1:45475563-46107730 GCF_018350195.1 Panthera tigris | reverse complement strand
CTCTAAGAGGCCCCGAGCGAGGATCTTACAGCTTCTTTTATAGACAGGCACAAACAAGTTAGGGATTTTTTGAGGTTACAGAGCTGTTATTGGTTGACATTTAAATCTGAACACTCAGCAGAACTTGATTGGTTCCTGCCTTTATTTCAAACCACTCAGCAGAACTTGATTGGTTCCTGCCTTTATTTCAAACCACTCAGCAGAACTTGATTGGTTCCTGCCTTTAGGTCAGACCACAACCGGGCACGCCCTGGCTGGTTTCGGGAATGCGGGGAGGGGGGGGGGGGGGGCAGGTCTTTTCTTTGCAGTTGTGAGTACACCTGATAACTTTTCTCTTAGTCTCTCATTACCAGGAAGTACCTAATCATTGTATGTTAGAAATCCAGAAACAACAAGGAAACAACCATTTAGAAGCAGACACTTCCATCACAGGCATAGTTTTTTCCAGTATCATGGATTTAGAACTTGTAATAAACCAACCACCGTTGTGAAAAAAATATTTTTATGATGGAAAAAAAATCTTCCAGATTAAAAGTTGAGAGAATAGGTTGAAGAGGCTTAAATTGTTTGTTTTCTGCTGAATTTGTATACTTGGTTTTGTTTGTTTTTTTCTCTGCTTTCAACATTTTCCTATGGCTGCTTTAACACATTACTACAAACTTAGTGGCTTATAACATTATAAATTTTACAGTTCTGGAGGTCAGAAATCTGACGACGAAAGTCAAGGTGTGCTCATTTTTGATGAAACAATACTTATGTTTTAAAGTTGGATTAGAAAGAAAATTCTCAAAAACAGTTCATTGGTGCACCTTAATCTTTCTGAACCTCAACCTAATATTCAGAAGCAATCAGACTCAATTAATCCACAAGGATTTATTCAGAATATAACATCCATATAACATCCAACAACCAGCTATATACTGGTTGAATATTAAACTCTGGAGAGCTTTTCAAAAATATCTTAATGGACTTTGCCACAAAGCATTTTTTTTTAATGTTGGTTTAGTCCCCACTGTTGTTGCCACTGTTTTTTTTAACTCCCCAGTTTATTTTAATGTGCAACCAGGTTTGAAAAACACAGTATATACCTTCAATGTTAGTAATTTTCTACTTACCTAGAGTTTGCCCTGATTTCAGTTATGGTATTTGATAACTGTATTGATTTAGAAAAACACCAAGTTGCATATATCAGAAACAAAGCAAATATCCTCAGCTAACAAGAACTCCAAAGGTAAGCAGTCCAGAGCTAAATTAGATACTTCACAAGTCAATCAATGCTACTAGGTCCTTTAGTTTTCTCTTCAAACAATAGACTATTTTTCCCTTTCAACCCTGCTGTTTTACCAGAAAAGAATAAGAAGAATTAACAAGAAGGTAGGAAAGATTACATTATCAGAAAAACATTTTGTCCAGGGGCACATGGATGGCTAAGTCGGTCAAGTGTACAACTTTGGCTCAGGTCATAATCTAATGGGTTCGTGAGTTGGAGCCCCTCATCAGTCCCTGTGCTGACAGCTCAGAGCCTGGAGCCTGCTTTGGATTCTGTGTCTCCCTTTCCCTCTGCCTCTTCCCCACTTGCACTCTTTTTCTCTCTCAAAAATAAATAAACATTAAAAAAAATTAAAAAAAAAAAAAAAAAGAAAAACATTTTGTCCGGTAACCCCCAACTGACAGCTATATAAAAGCTGAGAAAACCTGGGAGATACTTGGCAGTATTTTTTTTTCCATCTTTGTTCACACCAGTATTAGTCTTACTTTGCATACTTGAGTTATATGCATGCCATTTTGATATTCTTGGTTGGCTTACAACAGTCTTTTCTTACACATCAAAAAGTCAATAATGTTACTGTGGGAGAAACATAACATATATAACAAGAACATAACATATATAAAATCTTTCTAAGTACTCATTTCCAAAAGAAGAAGAATTTTCCATGAAAAATGTAGATAATATTCTTAATGGTAATGTCAAAATGTGGTAAAATTGTACTGCCAATAAAATTATGTAAATGTGATGTCCTGTTAACCAACCTTTACAATATGCTATTTGATCAGTGCTCATGAAAGTTATTTTTCATTGGCTAGAAAATCATCTCTATTACTTATCACTATTTATTTATTTTTATTTTTATTTTTAATTTTAATGTTTATTTATTTTTGAGAGAGGGAGAGACAGAGTGCAAGCTGGGCAGGGGCAGAGAGAGAGAGGGAGACACAGAATCCAAAGCAGACTCCAGGCTCCGAGCTGTCTGCACAGAGCCCGATGTGGGGCTCGAACTCACGAACTGTGAGATCATGACCTAAGCCGAAGTCAGACGCTCAACCGACTGAGCCACCCAGGTGCCCCTACTTATCACTATTTAAAAATTCAGATGGTGTGGACTTTGTCTTGTATTATAAGTATGAAGAAAAATGTCTTATTTTAACCTCCTTTTAGTTCAATTATAAATGTAATTGCTCTGGACGTTAACTATATAATTATATGTTTATCCCTTAACTTTTTTATTGCTTGATGAATTTCTTTGGGATGTAATTTCAGAAAAAAATATATTAAGAGATAAACTTCCAAGGTCGATATACTTCACCTTCAACAATTCCACTTGGTAATACAGAGGCCATGGAAAAATTTCGATATTTGTTTCTTCTTCTAGTCAGGATTCAATCACGGGACAGAAATCACACAGTACTTTGAAAAGAAAGTGTTTAATATAAAGAATCATTAATGATAACAAGGGATTTTCTATAAAGGACTAAAGAGTGATCTAAAGAACCCCCATCCTGGGACTAAGGGAGACTATCCTTTAAAAAAAAAAAAAAGATAAATATCAAGGCTTGAATTCAGATCTCCTTAGAGAAAACGTGATTACAGACCTGTGATGGTAGAGGTGGGTGGGTAATCTAGGTCAGATCTTATCCACAGTTGTTGAGGAAGCAGGAAAAATCCTTTGAGGGTACAGAACAAAACCAGGGCTAGTACTGACAAACAGGAAGTGATACCTTTTTGAATTGCTGGCAGAGTGAAGCTGAGAACAAACCACTGGCACACATAAAAAATCCTCATTGGTAATTCACCAGAACGTACCACTGAATGTCAAGGGGAAGCAGTCAAGGGGCTCCTACTAATACTTGGTGAGGGTGATATAGATGGCTATTTTCTCACTGTGTCCTCAAAGGTGGAAGCAGCAAGAGAACTCTCTGGGGCTTCCTTTACAAAGACATTAATCACATTCATGACTGCTGTGTCCTCACAACCTAATCATCTCCCAAAGCCCCTGCATCCAAATACCTTCACATTGGAGATTAGGTTTAAACATATGAATTTATGGAGAACACAAACATTAAATCTGTAGTATTCTACCCCTGACCCCCCAAATCCATGTCATTCTTATATGTAAAAAATATTCATTCCATCCCAATAGTCTCAAAACTCTTAAAATATTTCAGCATCAACTTCAAAGTCTAAATTCAAAGGCTCATTTAAGTGTCATCTTACACAGATATGCATAAGACTCGGGCACAATTTAGCCTGAGGCAAATTCCTCTGCAGCTCTGAAACTGTGAAATCAAATATGTAATTTACTTCTAAAATGTAGTGGTGGAACACACATTGACTGGACATTCCCTCCAAATGGCAGAAAAATGAACGAAAAAAAAAAAAAGTAACATGTTCTGAGTAAATCCCAAACCCAATGGGGCAAATTCTAATAGAATTTAAAGCTTGAAAATGATCCTCTTTGTCTCAGTGGTCTGTCCTGCAGGCCCACTGAGCAGTGGTCCTGCCGCTTCAGATTGGCAGAGCAGGGGTTGGGCCCTTACAGCTCCAGATGGCCTTGCGCCCACAGTTTGTCTGGACAGCTCCATGGGGGTTCTCTGCCTAAGGATTTTTTGAAAACTTGTATATTCTGCACACTGCAGAGATGGCATAGTGTAGACACTACCAATTTTTCATCTATACCCTCAGAGGGACAGTCACGATGTCCTGTGCTTCATTGGGACCTACTAAAGCCACACCTGGGGCAGCTCAGAAGCCAACACCAGTTCATGGAGTGGGGAGCGCTCAGGTGGTTGTGCACAGTGAGCTGAGGTCCCATAGGTGATGGCGATCCATATATTCTTTCCTTGTGCTGAACAATAGCTCATGGTTTCTGTTGAGATGGTTAAACTGATCTTATCAAACATCTTCTGGTCATACCCTTCATGTTCTCTCCGGAACAGGCTTTCTTGTTTTTAATATAGATAGGCTGAGAATTTTCCAAATCTTTGTTTTACTTCCCGCTGGTTAATAAACAGGTCTTAAAGTCATTTCTGACTTTAAATTTTACTGTAGTAGTCCAGAGTAACCAGACCTTTCCTCTACCACATTGCTTAGAAAGAACTTCAGCTAAATATCCAATTTCATCACTTACACATTCTATCTTCCAAAAAACACTAGGATACTAACAGAAGTCAGCCATGTACTTTGTCACTTTATAGTGAAAATTGCCTTTCCTCCAGTTTCTTTTATTTTTAAAAAAATTTTTGATGTTTATTTTTGAGAGAGAGAGTGTGCAAGCAGGGAGGGGCAGAGAGAGAGAGAGAGGGAGACACACAATGTGAAGCAGGTTCCAGACTCTGAGCTATCAGCACAGAGCCTGTTGAAGGGCTCAAACTCACTAACCGCGAGATCATGACCTGAGCCAAAGTCAGACATTTAACAAACTGAGACACCAAGTCACCCCCCTTTCCTCCAGTTTCTAATAAACCTGAGTCGTCACTGGAATGATTTTTACTGTCCATATATCTACTAATATACTGTCCAGATTACTTATGTATTCTCCTAGAATATGGAGGCTTCATCTACAGCTCTCTTCTTTTCTTTTTGAGTCCTCACAAGAATTGTCCATTCATGGTAGTGCCGTTTTTTTCTATAGCATACCCTTGAAAACTCATAATGTCTACCCATTGCCCACTTCAAAGCCACTTCCACATTTTTAGGTATTTGTTACCACAACATTCTGTTTTCAGTACCAAAATATGTATTAGGGTTCTCCAAAGAACCAATTGGAGATCTATATCTGTATCTATATATCTATATCTATATCTAATCTATATCTATATCTACCTATACCATCTATATCCTTATCTATATCTAAAGATTGTTCATCTTATGGAGGCCAAGAAGTTCTATGACTTGCTGCTTGTAAGCTGGAGAATCAAGAAAGCTGGTGGTGTAATTCAATTCAAGTCCTAATGCATGATAACCATGGGAACTGATAGTGTAAGTCCCAGCCTGAGTCTAAATTCCCAAGAACCATGAGTTCTCATGTTCCAGAGCAGGAGAAGATAGATGTTCCAGCTCAAGCAAAAAGGAACGTTGTCCTTCCTCCACCTTTTTGTTCTATTCAGGCCCTAAGCTGATAGAATAATACTCATCTGCATTGGTGAGAGCAATCTGTATTTCTCAGACTATTGACACAAATGCTAATCTTTTCCAGAAACACCTTCACAGACACATCCAAACACAATGTTTTACCCAGTTATCTAGGCATGTATTTGCCTTTTTAAGGTTACATATATAGTTAGCTATCACAATGTTATTTTAATAAAATTGTATGGGCATTTCATAAGATTTAACATATATTTAGATTTAATAATTTAAAAAAATTCTCAGAAAAATAGGAATAAAAGGTGGTTTCCTTAATCTGTTAAAAGATATATTTTATAACCTATAGAAATTTCATATTTATTGGCGAAAGTATTTTTCTTGACATGGGACAGAAAACAAGAATCCCCTCTTCCATCCAGAATTATGCTGGAAGTCACAGATACTTGAAAAAAACAACCAAAGGAAACAAAAAAATATATAAGAAGAATGAAATAAAATAATATCACAGTTGATTGGTTATGTATACAGGAAGTCATAAGAGTCTATAGATAAACTATTAGATTAAACCAGAGGAATACTACTCGGCGATGAAAAAGAATGAAATCTTGTCATTTGCAACAACGTGAATGGAACCGGTGGGTATTATGCTAAGCGAAATAAGTTAGAGAAAGACAGATATCATATTATTTCACTCCTATGTGGAATTTGAAAAACTCAACAAAGGAACATAGAGGAAGGGAAGGAGAAATAAAATAAAAACAGAGAGGGAAACAAACTATAAAAGACTCTTAAATACAGAGAACAAACCGAGGAATGTTGTTGGGGGGGGGGAGGTTAAATGGGTAATGGGCATTAAGGAGGACGCTTTTTAGGAAGAGCACTGGGTGTCATATGTAAGAGATGAATTGGGGCGCCTGGGTGGCGCAGTCGGTTAAGCGTCCGACTTCAGCCAGGTCACGATCTCGCGGTCCGTGAGTTCGAGCCCCGCGTCGGGCTCTGGGCTGATGGCTCGGAGCCTGGAGCCTGTTTCCGATTCTGTGTCTCCCTCTCTCTCTGCCCCTCCCCCGTTCATGCTCTGTCTCTCTCTGTCCCAAAAATAAAAAAATAAATAAAAAAAAAAAAGAGATGAATCACTGGGTTCTACTCCTGAAGCCAAGACTGCACTGTATGTTAACTAACTTGAATATAAATTTTAAAAAAATAATCAAATAATAAAATAAAAATTGTCAAAAGAGCTGAAATCACTCTTCAAAGGAAAAGAAAACCTGAATAGCTAAAAGACTTATGAAAATGGAAAAAAAAAAAAGATCTTAACACTCTAATTATTCAGGCAATTCACTTTAAAATTACAGTAAATCTTCATTGAACTTCCATCAGAATATCTGTGTTTTTTAAGTGACAATAACACATATTTGCAAAAAAGTGGAGTAATTGGCATTCTCATACGCTTCCGGAGAGTATATGCATTTGTACAAACACTTCAGAAAACTGTTTAGCAATACAATGGCTGAGTTATATATCCAGTAATTCCACTCTTAGAAATAGCCTCCACAGGGGCGCCTGGGTGGCTCAGTCAGTTAAGCGTCCAACTTCAGCTCAGGTCACGATCTCGCGGTCCGTGAGTTCGAGCCCCGCGTCGGGCTCTGGGCTGATGGCTCAGAGCCTGGAGCTTGCTTCCGATTCTGTGTCTCCCTCTCTCTCTGCCCCTCCCCCGTTCATGCTGTGTCTCTCTCTGTCTCAAAAATAAATAAACGTTAAAAAAAAAAATTAAAAAAAAAAAAAAAGAAATAGCCTCCACAGTAAGATATATATATATATATATGGACATCAATAGACTTATGAACAAGATTTATGGCAACATTATCCATAAAGTTGAAAATTTGGAACAATTCCAATGTAATTCAATGTTTTCACAAAAAAATAAATATTTTGGCAAATTCATGCAATGGGATAATTAATATAAAACAATGAAAAAATTCCAACTATATCTTCATGAAACAACATAGATAAATCTCATACTCATATTACTTGCTGCTTTTATATTTTTTTCTTTATCGCTATATCTTTCTATTTCAATTACAATATGTTTTGGCGTGGATCTGCTTTTGTCGATTTTGTTGGGGGTCCTCTGTCCCTCATAGATCTGGACATCTGTTTCCACACCTCCCAGATTAGGGAAGTTTTCAGCTATTATTTCTTCAAATAAATTATCTGCCCCCTTTTCTCTCTCTCCTTCTTCTGGGACTCCTAGAATGTTATTACACTTGACATCACTGAGTTCCCTTAGTCTATTCTCATTTTATTCCATCCTTTTTTTCTTTTATTCAGCTTGATTACTTTTGTCAGTCTGTCTTCTAAGTCATTAGTTTGTTCTTCTGCTTCTTCCAGTCTGCTGTTCATTCCATCAATCATGTTTCTCACTTTGTTTATTGAGCCCCTTATCTCTGCTTTGTTATGCCTTATCTCTGTGTTAAAGTTCTCACTGAAGACTTGCACTCTTTTCTCAAGTCCAGTGAGTATCCTTATTATCATTGCTTTAACTTGTCTATCAGATATGTTACTTATTTTTGCTTAGGTCTTCTGCTGTGGCCATATTCTCTTCTTTCATTTGGGATGAATTCTGTCCTCATTTTGTCTAAGTCTCTGCACATAGAGACTCTCTGTGTTAGTCAGTGATGTCTCCTGTTTGCAGGTAATGGATTTATGAAGAAAAAGTCCTGTAATGCCCTGCAGTATAGTGTCCCCTAATTCCCAGGGCCTAGTGCTTATTTATGGGAGTGTCTCCCATGTGTGCTGCATGCACTCTGGTGTTGTGTCCGGCCCATTTTATCTTTTGGGCCCATCATCTGCGGAGGCTCTCTTTGCCTGTTGTGGGCAATGTTTGGTCCCTGGCCTGAATGTGGTGAATTTTATCTAGGTGTGCTCTAGTCTGCTTGTGATATAAGACCTGTCACTGCTGTCACTAGAATTGAGGCCTCACAAAACTCCCAGGTCAGGAGATACAGTGTTCTCAGGGGTTTGGGCTGGCAACCTGCTGCACTGGAACTGAGGCAAGTGTTACTGGGAAGGCTGATTTCACCAGAGCATGGTGGGGTAGGCGTGTTTGGTGTAAGCAAGTTAGGCATGGACTTTTGGTGCTGTGCTGATTCCTGCAGGTCTCTTTGTATTTATGCTGAGGGATGGGGTGGGCAATGTCACCTACCAGTTCCTTTGTTCCCAGAGGGTATCTCTCTGTGAAAGCTGCCTCTCTGGGACACACTCTTTGATGAGCAAATAACCTCTTCACTGTGTACCCAGGCACTCATCAGATTGCTATTTCCATACTGTATGTTCCAGACTGTTTGCCCTGCCTTTTGTCTAAGAGTAGCCCCAGAGCCTCCAGGCTCTTGCTGAGCCAATCCTGCTGACTTTTAGAACTCTAGGCTTAAAGCTCTACTGGTTGCAAGAACTCATGAAATTTGGGACCTCTTGTTTTCCAAGGAAATTGCTATGGGGATTCATCTTCCTTATGTGCTTCCCAGTATGCTAGTCTGTCTCTAGCCCTTCTTTGTATCCGCGGCTCCCTCCCTAACACGCTAGCCAGATTCCATTCATCTCCCAAGTGGTGTTTCCGAACTTCCTACCTTCATTGGCATAGCCTGTTCTCTACCTTTAGTTATGGAGTTTGTTCTTCCAGTCTCCAAGTCGATTTCTGGGGTGTTTCAGATGATTTGGTAGTTACCTAGTTGTGTCTGTGGGACAAGGTGAGCCTACAGTCTTCCTACTCCACTGCCATCTTCCCCTCCTCTCTGAGAACATTTTAATTTTTTACTATCTTTCTTAGTTTCAGTACTTTCTCCTAAGGTCTACCTTGTTTTGCTGATTATTTAGCACTTATTAGAAAGATACCTCTGTGATCCTACCCTTTGGATTAATGACATAGTGACAAAGAGGGATCTGTTTAAAAGAATCATACCTTCTGTGACAGAAGACTATCTTTAAGACTTATTTAGAAGTCATAGAATATGAAACATTACTTTCTAACTTGAATATAAATATATAGTGATTTAAACACCTTGAGTTAAATGTTTTGGGGAGCTTTGGTTTAGATACACCCGTTTTTATGTCCGAATTCTCTTTTTATTTACCTTTTATGTATTTTCGCACTGGATTTGAGATTAAGAAAAAAGAATGTCAGTATCACCTTGAGTTCACCAGGATGGCAGCGCAAAAGTGCTTTCATAACCTTATGGTTAGGCTCTTCAGAATACCTTTTGTGCTGTATTTTCAGAGGCAATGTGAGACTTCTCTTGTATTTGAAGCTGGGAGTTTTGACTAAAGGCTGAAGAATACAATTTGTTTAAAAAAATCCTCATTAACCCCATGTAATCTCTCTGTCTTCAGTGGGAAATCTCTTCCCCAATTTGCCAATCTGTCAGATAGTAATCTTATTTATAGCCCCTCTGTTAAATGGCAACCAGCTGAAATAAGGTAACTCTATGATCTTTAATATGAAATGTGTTTGGGGTTTGTGTGGTTTTGAAATAGCAAGGTAAGGCAATGACATAATGCTCACTTTCAGTAGCAATCCCCAGGGATGCTGGTGTGCATACAAGGGTGTCTATATTATATGTAGTCAGGGAAATAACAAAAATAATTATTTAATCCTTTCTTGATTTCTCAACTGTGAGTTCCATTAAAAGCACATTTTTGATAGGTATAGAAACACTGGAAATTATTGTTTTCCTAATAGTCTTCTGAAAAATGTGATTATATCTCCTGAAAAATTTGGATTATAAGTATGTTTAATTATCATGTGTGCAAATGGGTAATATTTAATATAAAATATGATTGTTTCGAAGACACTGATTTCCCCCAGATTCCAATCTGTTCTCCACTGCACTTGAACCATGCCCCTGTGGGAAAGAACAAACTTATAGTTTGCCTTTGTTACTTTTACTGGTTTATTGGCCTTTATGCCAAGGCATTTTCATTCAGGTATTGTTTTTCTCTCTCTCATTATTCTACACCCAAACAGATGCCTATTCTGCGCCATTCCTCAAACTGTTAAGATATATGTTTGCCAGTGATATATTATTTATAAGTACTCAAGATAGCATTTCTAAAAGGTATTGTACATAAGTATCACTAGAGAGGATTGTTAAAGTATAGATTCATGGACCCCAAATCAGAAATTTTGCTTAAATAGGTAAATAGTCTTAGGAACCTCCAATTTTATCAGCTGTAATTTCTAGAAATATTTACATAGAGAGAGAGCCCTTAGACCAAGTCTTCAAGATCTGATAAATATTTGGCCTAAGGCCTTCAAACTATAAGCAGCTGCCTTTCTCTCTCCTTACAGGGCAAGCTAGCCTTCTTTTCAATACCTCTCTCACTGAGCCCTAAACGAGGATTCTTTTATAGTCATTTACTTACATGTAAATGAAATCACATGTAAATTAAAATCTAACACTTATTTATTCATTCAGCAAATACTGAGTCCCTACTATGTGCAGACTACTCTAGTTTTTTGGGGTTATAGCAACACATAAATCAGAACCATTTCTGTCCTCATGGACATTTCTTTCAAGAAATAGAGACAGCCAATACACATAGCATATCAAATAAGTACATTTTATATTATGCTAAGGAAGTGTTATGAAAAAAAAAGAAAAAGTGGAGTTAAGGTTAGAAAGTTGAGGGATGTGAGTCTGGTGGGACAAGATGAAATTTTAGATAGTACAGTAAGGGTAAGCTTCATTGAGAAAATGACAAAGATTTGAAAGAAGAAAGGTGGGCCTGGGTATACATTGGGAATGAGTATTCCAGGAAGAGATAGCCTTAAAGGAAGAGTATGTCTGTATAAGAGTCCCCCTTACCTGTGATTTTATTTTCTGTGGTTTCAGTTACTTCTGGTCAGTCACAGGCCAGAAAGAGATGTTCCTCCTGATGTATTATCACAAGGTCAGTGGTGGTCCAACACTGTGTCACAATGCCCACGTCATTCGCCTCACTTCATCTCATTATATGAGTATTTTATTATCTCACATCATCACAAGAAGAAGAAAGGTGAGTACAACACGCTAAAATATTTTGAGAGAGAGAGAGAGAGAAAGACCACATTAAAATAACTTTTATTACAGCATATTATTATAATTGTTCTATTATCCGTTATTGTTATTAATCTCTTACTGTGCCTATTTTATCAATTAAACTTTATCATAGGTATATATGTGTAGGAAAAAAGTATAGGATACACAGGGTTTCTTACCTAATTCCATAGTTTCAGGCATCCATGAGGGGTCTTGTAACGTATCTCCTGAGGATAAGAGGAGACTGCTATAGTCTTTAAGGAATGCCAGGATACTATATGTCTGTGTGGGCTAAGCACAGTACCAGGACAGTCGTGAGAAGGCCTTTAGCAATGAACCAGGAAGCCAAATCCTGTAAGATCTTTTGATCCATTATAAGAACTTGTTCTTTACCCTGACTGACATAGGAACCCATTAAAACTCTTTCATCAGAGGAACAATGGAGTCAAGTCTTTAGAGGAGTTTTAATGTAAAGAAAGGTCTGGTGTTAAGCGAAATGGAAATAAAAGAATGTGTTTTGTTTTTAAGATAGAAGAAATAAGAGCATATTTGTATGGTGATGAGAACAATTGAAAAAATAGAAAAAAAAGTGAGTAACAGTAGATACCAGGAGGGAAAACCACTGGAGTAATGGCCTTTGATGCAGAAGAGGGGTAGGATCTAGTGCAAAAGTGAGTGGGTTGATTTCAGAAAGCACAGAAAGCTCATCCTTCAGAATAGGTATGGGATCCCCCAGCTCAACTTGGAAATGCTATTGTTGGAGTTGACTGGTACAGTGACTTGGAAAAATAAGAATTAGTGTGAAGTGAAACTGAGGTTATGAGAGGTAATTTGTGGTGTCAAGGGCCAGGCTAATACTATGAGAGTGTGAGTGGATGAAGAAGGGTGGATATCAGAATGTTTGGGGAGAAAGATTTCAAAAACCGAGAAGTAAGGTGTTAGAAGATTCATCTTACCGACTAAGATGAATACCAGTTTTAGGATAACAATAATATAAAAATTAAAACTTTTACCAAGAATTGAATAACAGTTCCTTGGAGATCCACAAATGGCATGATATATACCCTCAAGAGTTTTTACAGAGGGCATAATAAAGATTGTCTAAGAGTGAGAATGAAAGGAGATCTGACCCTTCAGGCTTAGGGGTGGCAAAAGTTTCCCACTGTTGCTCATTGTTGGGTTCCTCCGCATTTCTTAACAATTCTATTAATTCTACCAACACCTTTGTAACTAGCACCTACATTAAAATTTGTTAGTTAAAATTCTTGAATGTGCTATCTCTTTCCTTCTGATGACTTAGCTTGTAAAATTCCAGAGGCTAATGTGTGAAGTAGTGAACTCCTTAATATTAAAATTTTTCTTTTTATTTAAAGTTAAAAAAATTTTTTTTAATATTTATTTTTGAAAGAGCAAGCAGGTGAGGGACAGAGAGAAAGAAAGAATCTGAAGCAGGCTCCAGGCTCTGAGCTGTCAGCACAGAGCCCAACCCAAGGCTCGAACTCAGGGACTGCTAGATCATGACCTGAGCCGAAGTTGGACGCTTAACCGACTGAGCCACTCAGGGCTCCAATATTAAAATGTTTCAGATGAAAAATTAAGGATTATTTGTCTATGATGTATAAAACTATCTCTATTAGGTTGGAAGTTGGGTTTAACGTTCTGCAACTTTCTTTCCAATTTTACAACGGTGACATATAATTGGAAGCATTCCAGACAACAAAGCATTAAGTGAATCAGAACCACACAGAATTGTTGTATAATTCTTATTTTTAAAATACATTTCCAGTATTGAAAATTAGAAGTGCCCATCACTTTTAATTGTGTGGATTTGTGACATTCTCAAGCTGTGGTTTCTTCTAACTAGTGTTCAGTGAATAGTTGATCTATCCTAATAGATTGTAGCCATATTCAACCTAACCCTTACACCATCAAAGGATGTTCAACAATCATGTTCTACCAGCTAATTTTTGTTCTCTATTTTCTAGAATAGTTTATTGGATGCACCTTGAGAATATCCAAATCTCATGTGTGTTTTTATTACTCATTATATTGTTGTTATTTTTATTCTTTGGCATTTTTTCTTTAGCATTTTAATTTAATTAAATTAAATTTTAATTTTAATTTAATCAGCCATTATGGGTTAATAGTAGAATATCAAATAAATATAGAATATCAGATAAACATAAGAAAGAAAGGATCCTGCATTAAATAAACAGTATACATTGCTGATCGTGCTTATTTTGGATAGAGTATCCAAATTGTTGGCTAAAAATATTGACCATATGGTGGTATAGCAATGCTCATCAGTAAAGAATGTAGAACACCATCTGCTTTACACATTCTTACTGGCTGAAAACTAATGCTAGCCCCTCTTACCATAATGAAATATACTTAACAGTATACAGTAACATAGTAAATATTTTTTTCCTAAGTTTACCTATTAATAAATATATATTTGGGGCTATCAGAAAAATTAAATGCCACGTCATTAGTATAAATAAATAAGGTATACATATAACCATTCATTACTATATATAATTATCAACAAGAAGGAAATTAGGAAAGTAACAAAATAAAATTTGCTGAGCACCTACTTTATGCCAGATACTATGCTATGAATATTGTGTCTACTATTTCATTTGATCTTTATAAAATCTGAGTGATGGATATGTTTATATGTATTTCATATATGAAAAAATAAGTAAGGAATATTATATACCACAAAGTATGTTAGGGATTCATCTGAGGTTTAGACATAGGTTCTTCTAAAGCCAAATCCCCATGCTGTTTTGATGACATTATGTAAGTTGCTTTTGTATGAAGGTTAACCATCTAGCTATCTGGAGTCCCATGAATTTCTATGTATTTTCCTGTGATTTTGCAAGAAGAAGTAGCTGGAGGAGGAGGAAGGAACAAAGAGAGGATGAGGTGGACAAAGAGGATCAGAAAGAGGAGAGAGAGATTCAGAGAAAGAGAAACATATGGGTAGGTCTATGAATTTATACTATATGAAACATAGTAATGAGGATATAATTTTATTGATTTGGATGTGACTTTGAATTTTTGATTTAAAGACTTGGCAAATTATACCAATTTATTCATTTAAAAATTTTCTGATTAGAATAAGGTTTATAATGGCTTATATACAATTGAAAGTAGCTTCTACATGAGACATTAGAAGACATCAGAGAGTTCTGAATTTATGGACATCTTATTCACAGGGAGAAAGAATAAATTCATTCAACCTGTCAGCTAATATTGGGAAGGACTGACAAAAACATTTGGAAGCAAGATTTTAAAACATAGGACTCTTGAAACCAAGATAGGAACCCACCTATTAGCCACTCAGTGGCTGAGTTTCTGGTAATGAGGAATAAGGCAAGGATCCAGGAGCAGGAGCCAGGTTGAAGTTCAGAGCAACCCACAGCAAAGACAATGAAAAATGACTCACTGGATACCAGTACTAAAGCCTCTGTATTATCCCTTAGAAAGGGAATGAAGGGCTCCACAGCCTGACAAAAGGCTTGGCACAAACTGTTGGCTCAAAAAGGGTAGAGGTTAATGGATGCAAGAACAGCACCCTGGCCTGATCCCTACAGAAGTGATCATATTCACAAATCTTCTTAAGGCCCAAGCTGATTCGATAAAAGCGTCCTTTATAATCTATAATCTAAATTATTAATCTAAATTAACTCAAAATAAACTGTAAAAATCTCAAACAAATACAATCTATCAAGGTTTCCAGGTGGAGATTTAAATAGAATTTGCCATGAAGTGTGTGTAGTCATCTATACATTTTGTAGAAGTTATGTAGAAGAGGATTCATTGCAGTGATACAAACCTTTGTTTTTCCAAAAGCCTTTGACTGATGATCTCGTGCTTTAACACTGTAGGCTTCATGGATCTTTCCAAGATAATACTTGTGTTCAGATAGCACTTGAAGTTTGATTTAAACTGATACCGGTTTAGGGGCACCCGGGTGGCAGCTCAGTCGTTTAAGCGATGGACTCTTGATATCGGATCAGGTTGTGATCTCACGGTCGTGGGATCCAGCTCCACATCCAGCACTGTGCTGAGCACAGAGCCTGCTTGGGATTCTCTCTCTTCCGCTCTCTCTGCCCACCCCCTGCTTGCTCGTTCTCTCTTTCTCAAAAGAAATAAACGTTTATAAATATATGTGTGTGTGTATATATACGTATATTTATGTATGTATATAATATATATACATACATATATTACATATACATATACATAATAATACATATATACATAATATTATATGTATATATACATATGTATATACATAATAAATGAATAATGATACCAGTTTTTACCTACCTTTTTTAATGAAAATATGTAAAGGGGTACCGAGATTTCTTAAATATGAAGGTAAGTTTTATTTTTACTACTAAACAAAATTAAAATAAATAGCAGCCAATAAATAGTCTTTAGTCAGTAACGTTAACTTAGAATTTCTGAAATGTATGTTTCCAGGAGAATCTTAGAAATCTTTACACTGGACCTTGCCACATTGCAAGACGACCACTCAACAGGGGCAGATTTGATACAGCACTCACATATTCATTAAAGAGTTCATCAAAACACAATTTGGAGCACGTGAGACTTTAAAATAGACCCTATACATGGGGGGCCTGGGTGGCTCAGTTGGTTGAGCATCAGACTTTGGCTCAGGTCATGATCTCACGGTTTGTGAGTTTGAGCCCCACGTCGGGCTCTGTGCTGAGAGCTCAGTGCCTGGAGCCTGCTTGGGATTCTGCGTCTCCCTCTCTCTCTTCCCCTCCCCCACTCATGCTCTGTCTCTTTCTGTCTCAGAAATAAACATAATTTTTTTTTAAATAGACCCTATACAGGGACACCTGGGTGGCCCAGTTGGTTAAGTGTCACACTCTTGATTTTGGCTCAGGTCATGATCCCAGGGTCATGGGATCAGCCCCACATCAGGCCCATATGGAGCTCCATGCTGGGAGCGGAGCCTGCTTAAGATTCTCTTTCTCTCCCTCTCTCTCTCTTTCGTTCTCTCTCTCTCCCCCCCCCCCCCGCCTTCCTCTGCCCCTCTCACCCTCTCATGTGCACTCTTTCTCTTTAAAAAAAAAAAATAAATAAATAATAAATACATAAATACATAAATAATAAATACATAAATAAATCGCTATACCAAAATGATTTCAACACAAAACTCCAGTTCTTCATTGAACATTGGCCTGGATACCATTTTCTACTACAGATCAAAGTCAGGATAATCAATTCTGAACACCTTTCTCTAGGTCCACACTTACCCTCTGGATATATTAAATCCCCTACCCAAAATGCAATGGAAGGCAAACATTGTTTTTCAGATATGCCAAAGAAGCTAATTGTAAATGCTTGCCCCTATTTTATTTTGTTTAGTTTTCTTTTTTAAAAAGACCTTGCAGAAGTTCAGTCATATGCCTCTGGAATATCTCCAGCATACTTGTACAAGGAAATGACAGGCATCTAGAATAATTTCTCCCTAAAGAATAGCCAAAGTTATTTCTTTGGTGTCAGGTAAAACGTTGATTTGTTGCAGAGCTAGACATGGTCAACAGAGAGATACTTTGCTATCTCTTCTAACCCTTCTAAGATAAACCATATTTTCCCTTTTATATTAAATAAGAAATTATCTGAAAAAAATTAAATGCATATAGGTTATTATATTGTGTTTATACCAGATCTTGAAAAGCTAAGCCAATTCTAGGAAAGAAGAGGTTTGTTTATGTGTGAATGTCAGATGCAATTATGATTTCCCAATGAAGGTTATAAGAAAGGCATTAACTTAAATGGGTGCTTTTTTGGTATCGTTGTGTATTTTTTTACATATTCTTTTTTTGGTTTTTATATGTATGGAAGTTGGACACTCTTCTTCTGAAATTTTTCAGCTGATAATTTATTCTTGTACTCTTTAATTTTCTAGATATTTGGAAATAACATTTATAAGGAAGTGACAATTATGCATTACTGTGTACCAGTCATCATTAAGGTGTTGTGTATACACCATCCGATTTTTTTAAATCATAAGAACCTATGAAATGGAGAGGAGGCACAGGGATATTAAAAGATTGCCTAAATTACTGTAATTGTTAAAAGGACACCCACATTTCATATTATACCTTGAATACAAAAGCACAGTCTTTTTATTAAAAAGTACTTCCAATTATATAGCTTCTACTACAGAAATATAGTATGTTTAGACATTTGCTATAGAATCAAACAACTAATTTTTAAGTCTCAACTGATTGCTGAATATATTTTTAGTGCTTTATGCTATGGTGTGAAATTATTTTGTGTTTATTGTTTTGTACAATAATCTGCCAACCCAAAAACTCAGTGGAAAAAAAATCATCCTCAACGATCAGATCAGTTATTTGGAACCACATATATTAAGCAACTAGTTGTTTTACATCGTGTCCTTATCTTTCTTGTTTTGCTATTGTTGTTTTCTTCTGAATCAATTATTTTGCTATTGGGTCAGTTGTGGCCATGTGTTAAGACCTTCCAGAAAAAAGGTTAAAAGAGTGCTTTGCATCTTACAAATGGGCAGTGTGTGGGGGAGAAAAGTGAAAGGATTTAGCTAACATCATACTGCAAAATATTCAGATAAAAGAAATAGTATCTAGTTTCTTTGGCTTTCTGTTAGTTTCTTATGAAAAGGATTGTCTTCACCTATTCTCTACAATGGAAAAACTTTGTATTAATGGTGATTTATTTGCCAGCTGTCATATATGAAGTTAGAATAGCTTTTTGAGAAGTATAATGACTACCCTTTTCAGGGAAAATCCTTGTGCTCTTGGTTCCAAGAAATGGATCCAAACACTTTTCAAATCATCTTTGTTTATGGATACTAACGGCATTTTGGAACAAGGAAGCCCTTTCATTTGGCAAATAGTAAAAGGAAAAGGCAAATCTTAACGCAGGCATCTTCTTGTCAATGTAATTGCAACGCACCCAGTGGCTTGTAGGTTACCTTGTGTATCCATCAGATATCCATCAGATTTGTGTATCTATCAGAATATTTCCATGGATACATCTCCTTAAATAGCAGTTTTTTCAAGAAGTGTTTCTGCAATCACATGGCATGATTTTTAATGTTTTATTATCCATCCCTAGGTTTGTATTGCCCATATACAAACACTTTAATTAAAGTCTTTTTTTAGGGTCTCCTGGGCGGCTCAGTCAGTTAAACATCCAACTCTTGATTTTGGGTCAGGTCATGATCTCACAGTTCGTGAGTTCGAGCCCTGTGTTGGTCTCCATGCTGGCAGTGCAGAGTCTGCTTGAAATTCTCTCTCTCTCTCCCTCTCTCTCTGCACCCCTCCCCCTTAAAATCAATATTTTTTTTTTAAAAAGGGTGCTGAGGTGATAGAGATCAATATTCACTGGCAAGCAGCATTTAAAAAAATAATAAGAATAAAATATTTTTGCATCTAATGGCATAGAAAACCTCCTTTTAGAAAAACAAAATAGTTTTAGAAAGGTTAGAGAAGAAAAGAGTGTAAAATGATTCGTGGCAGATGAGAGAAGTGAATTACAATAACAGCAACATCTTTGGCACATGGGAGGGCAAATATTGTCAGTTTGAACCCTTTGGTCGGTGTTCTTAACTTGAAGTCCACCATGAGCTAAGGAGGCACGTTACACAAGCCATGTAGCTATATCATTTGCTTTACATTAAGCTGGAGATGACACAATTTTTTTTTCCATTAAGCTCTGGAGGATTTGAAATGATACAGCCAAATTCTGCTGCAAGCCTTTCTGTAAAATACTAGAAAATAATTTTGGTAAATGTGCCAATTTAATATCTAAGGTTACCAGGGTGACCTGATAATTTATAAAGCAGTCTTAAAAAATAGCTGCTCTTATGGAAATAACTTACTTTGCTTCTTGCTCAAAATTAGCATGAAAATATTCTCCTTTATCCCTGAAGAATCATAGCTGCATTTGAGTTTAAGAAGTGGGATTGGGAGAAGTAAAAAAAACTTGGTTGGGGGAAAGAAGATCTCACTTCTCTGGACTCTGTTTCTTTTATTAAAATTATGTTCTCTTGCTGTACCTCAGTCTTCTCATCCAGAGCATGTAGAGTTGAACCAGATGAATCAGAAGTGCTCTCAAACTCTGGCACTTTGCCAAATATTTGATAGCATGTCAAGATGGAGTACCCTAGCTTCCATTTTTCCTGTCATTACTGCAGTGGAGTACAACAGCTGCTGGGGTTCTGAATTTTAAGTTGAAGAGATGCTTACTGTAGGTCTCTTCTTCCTCCTCTAAATCCTAGTATTAGATAATGATGATGATGAAGATAGACATCTGAGGAAAAAGAGGCTTGACCAAATTCTTCCTTCTAGAGGAGCAGGAAAACACGTGCACATGCACACACCTACACCCCCCACCTCCTGCATACACACAGTGAAAGCAAGAGAAGGCAAGAGTGAAAGAGAGAGAAAGAAAAGAGAAAATGGATCCAGGTTTTGAAGCGATCAGCTCTATAATCACTTTCTTATAGAGTAAGCAGGTTGAAAGTTGGGTTGAATATTGAGTAGGTGGGCTCCATGGCAGACACATACGCTCCCCTGGTAAGCCGGTTTTGGTATGTTGCCTGTAGGATTCATCTTAAAGTTTAGCAATGGTCTGTTTCTTTAACCCTCTCAATGCTGTTAGCCATTTCTTATGCCATTAATCAATTACTTTTTTACTTAACTTCACTAGAATCAATTCTGTATCACTCAACCAAACCACAGATAATATGGCTAGCCTTGGTACATAACATAATTTATGTAAGTCTATGTTTATTTCTTTGCAAAATATGAGAAAAGATTATTTTGTGCATTAAATAAGATAGCATATGTTAAGTGCTTAGCACAATGAATGACATATTAAGCATTCAATGAATTTTGGTATTGCCATAATTATTACTCTGACAAGATGGAGGAAATAGCATTAATCATAATTCCCCTATTCTGGTTATGTCTTGATGTATCACCCCTCTCCAAACTTGGTAGTGTAAAATAATCATTTTATTATGTCACAAGTTTTATTGTTTAAGGATTCAGAAAGAGCATATTGGGTCACTTGTCTCTGCTCCAGAATGTCTAAGATACCAGCTCAGAGGATGTATTGGCAGAGGTGATTCAAGGGCAGGGCCTTATTATCATCTGAAGACTTATCCACTCGTAAGTTTGGCTCTGGACTTGAAGAATAGCAAACCATAGCACATATACTTTTTCTCAATGTGGCTTGATTTGTTCAGAGCATGGTAATATTCATGATAGCTCTAGGCAAAATTCCTTAGCAAAATTTCAGCAAGCCAAATTCCACAGTATATAGCAAAAATTTAATACATTAATAATAATAATAAATGGAGTTTATCGTAGAAATACAAGACCAAGGTAAGATTTATGAGTCAATTAATATATTTCCCAAGTGAAAGAGATTTCTGAAGAAGTTGGTGAATATACTGTACAAAATAAAATATGTATACTAATGGGTATAATTGTCCAAAGCAACACTTTCAGGTCTCTGAATGACATAAAAGAAATTGAGCAGTATTTATTCTTTAAAAAGTGCAACATATTTTGTAAGAACAGAGAGAAAAGTGTAACAGACTTTGTAAGAACAGAGATTATAATCTTATTACCTGGAACCACTCCTATCTCCCCACTCTACCATTTAATTACCAAGAATGGTACTTTTACTGAATTGAGTTGATGAAATTGATCATTTTACCAACATTGATGTGGTCCTGACTAAGTGTTGCTCTTTAGCTAGAGGTAAAGACTTAACTAGAGGAAGGAAGCGTGGGAACCTAAGCCTTATCAGCTGAAGTTGTGAATTCAGTGGGAAAAACCCAGAGCTTTTAACCTGTAGTTTTAGTTGCAACGAGGAGTGGATCAGTCTGAAATTTATTGAAGTGACCCAACAATGAGATTGCAGTAGAAGAGTTAGACCAGCTCTCCATGTATCCTTGGCTAAATGTGGAACTAGATCTAAGATAGCCCATTATAAAGTTGAAGTAAAGGAAAGTTTTAAAACGAGTTGAACTTTCAGTGCATTCCCCAACATACGTCAGTTGGCACAGGGTGGACCTATAAAACTTGAGAAGGTTGAGAACAATTGTTTTACATTGCCTAAAGGGTAATCTATGTAGAAGCAGTGGTGATCTCTGGGAAGCCAGCCTTAAAATATAAAGTAAATATGTAAAAATCTGAACATGAGTATCAGAGCCTACACATTATAAGGAAAGATAGGTTCGGCAGTTTAAATGCAGGCAAATTTGCTGCCCATACTCTTATTCTATATACTAGAGATTTTGAACTGTGTAAAAAGAAAGGAAAGGAGATGAAAGACATATGCCAGACTAGAACTGAAGATGTAAGGCTATTTTATTCATAGTTGACCTCATTTTGTTTGTATAAAATCCTAAGTAATCTAAGTTTTTATAAAAATGATTCCTTGAACTAATTAGCCTGTTCAGCAAGGTCTCAGAGTTAAAGATGAGTATATAAAAAATCAACTACATTTTTTTATGACTTAATAATTAACAAGGTAAAATGAAATTTAAAAAGCAAAATAGTTCCATTTGGCAACAAGAAGAATAAAACAATTATAAATTTAACAAAAGGTAACCACAAAATCCATGCTGAAAGAAATGAAAGATCAAAGCCAATAGATAAATACATTCATGACTGTATGTTTCAGAATTGTTAAATGTCAATATGCCCCAAATACGTATATCTATAGATTCAATTCAATTTTCAGCAACATCACAGCAGACTTCCTCCCCCTATTAATTGACATAAATATATGGAATGAAAAAGACCTGTAATAACCAGCTCAGTTTTGAAAAATAAGACCAAAAGTGAAGCTCTTAAAACCCCTGATTAAAAAAAAAATACTGTATAAAGTAATAATCACAGTAGTGTGGCAAGGATAGACATGATCAGTCGACAGAAATGAGTCTAGAAATAAACATTTAAGGTCAAGTGATTTTTGACAACAGAGCCATATTAATTCAACATTGATAGGATTTTTTAAATCAAATGTTGCTGAGATAACTGGATACTCAAATGCAAAAAAGAAAGGAAAAAGAGGAAAAAATTGAAATCAAATGAACTAGAATTTCAAGAGCACTGGGTGTTGTATGTAAGCAATGAATCATGGGAATCTACCCCCGAAACCAAGAGCACACTGTATACACAGTATGTTAGCTAACTTGACATAAATTATATTAAAAAATTAGAAAAAAATATATCTGAAGAAAGTACAAGAAAGGAAACTTTCAAGATGCAACATTTACTTAAGAATAACTTTACAATAGAGAATATAAAATGAATTTTGTGGGGGTTTTTGGAAAAACAGAAAAAATGTGTCTAGGTAAAGAAGGGGATAAAGTATAAATAAAGAATATAGAGAGTTTATATGTGCTCATTAATATTCATGTAATATTTCACAATAAAAAAACAGAAAAGAGCAATATATTTTTTTCACAGTTGGCCTCTTGGAAAAATGTAAACTCCATTGAAAGGCAATGGAAGGATTTTGTTTTCAATGTTGTTGTTTTGGTTTTAGCAGGGACACCTATGACTTTGTTTTGAAAATGCCCCAGTATGAGACACTGCCCTCTCAGAAGAGCTAAAGGACTCTGAAAATAAATTATCTAGTCCCAAGGAATCAATACTTAGGTTAACCTACAAACTTTTGTTCTTACATTAATATATATTTTTGCATCAATCATAGAGACTGTCTCATCATTTTTTAATCAATATATGAGATATAGAAGTATGTGGACAATTTTTCTTAGCAGAAATGAATGAATAGGAAGCATGGAAGGGAAAAATAAGAAAGCAGGAAACATAAAAATGTTATAGGATTAAATAAGGTCAAGGATAAAAGCAGGCACATAAATATCAAAAATATGGAGTTCATGGTTTCACTAAAGAAACTGCAAAAAAAGTATCCTGGAAAAGACATCTGGCATCTGAAGATAAATCTCTTCACAGATGCATGTAATAAATGCAATCAAATTAAATTTTTTTAAAATTTTTATTTGATTCGACATTGAGATCTCTGCTGTTCTCAGTGTGAGGAATTATGTGAGAAGAATATATAAACCACCCTCAGGAGTAACAATGTCATCGAAAGAGAAAAATAAAAAGATTTGGTTTCTTCCAGTTATTTGAAACAATAATTCTCATAAGTTGGTCAAATGGTTCACCTTCCAAAGATGATTTATATAAATTAGGCAGGCTTCTTTCTCTTCCCCAGACCAAGATATTATTGTAAACATGCTATATATCAATTTATTTCTTAGAGATGTCAATCAATTATACTACAACATAAAGTAGTAAGGGGCTTAAGTCTGTAAGTGGAATTTGTGCCATTTTTTGTTGGGTGAGTGGGGGTGTGTATTCCACCCATTATCCAACTTTCTATCTTGTCTCATGATCTAGCTTCCATATGTCCATACTGCTTCCTCCATGTTTATATAATAGTCTTAAAGCTGTCATATATTTGAAGAAAATGACAAGATACCATTTTTGGATAATAATATGGGTACCTAAGCTTTAGGTTGTCCTCAGTAAAGCTTATAGGAAGTGAGCAAGCATGTGTATTGGTGGGGGTAGGGGGAAAGAATACAAAGAAAAGTGCATAGAGTCTACCTCCTAGGAGGTAGGAGACTCCTAGGAGTCTACCTCCTAGGAAACCTGGACTGAGACAGTTGGTACCAGAAATAGTCCAAGAGAACAGGTCTGATAATAGCATCTTGAAGCTCGATCAACCACCAGCTCAGCAGAAAGGAGAACTCCAGCACTAGTGGTAGGTGGAACACGAATAGCCCATAGTGGATGGTACTGCTCCACGTAGAATTTAACTGGGATGATGGAAAAAATGTACCAGCACATGAAATGTTTCAGGTGTTTGAGGATATGAAAGAAATTGTAATAATGAAGAGTGAGGAATTAGAGCATCGAAATATTGGAGGCATTCAATGTAAAGGCCCACACCACTTAAATAATTAAAGATATATAAAGAGATTCTCATCGCCTGCAATCAGAAGATAGACAACGCTTGGGATGTAGCCTAAAATTTAATGATAAAAGTAGCAGAGCACTTAAGGTATTTAAATTCTCAAAGGTCAGAGTTCTGCCAGATCAAGGTAGGGTCCCTGATTAAGAAAATGTGGAATGCTAAGTCATGGAACAGTGATACCAACAAAAATCTAACTGACATTGCCAAATTTGGCCCATTCATCCCTGTGAAAGACTTGAATTCTCCATTTGTTTGAAGGAGAACAGAGGTTTCTGTCTTGCAAGACACGTGTCATCTTCAGATCCACTGTAACGTCCCTCCTGGCCACCACACCAATATTTAGAGTTAAGGCCAGAAAAAAAAAAAAACAAAAACAAGATGATATGTTCTCTGGGATTTCCTATGGGGCACTCATTTACCACAGCTCTGGGAGAGAGAAACTGGCATCATTGAGAAGTACACTGGTGGCTGTCCCCTGTAGGACAGGCTTGTGGTAAGAGATGCTGTTAAATAAAAGGGCTCTCTGATTGCGTTGGATATTAAATAGTACTAAAAATGACTAGGCAGATGGTGGTGTTTACTCAAACAAGATAGGTGCAATTATAGTAATGACTACTAACATCAAAGAGTCATCTGGGAGTCAGGCTGTCCCACAGAGAGCTGTGGAAATAGTTAATAGAGCATAGTATCTACAGAGGCGAGTTAGATGGACCACCAACATGGGTGTTGCTCAATCTACAAATCCCTGGGAGGAATGTCCCAACAATATCACAGCAAGTGTATAGATAGGATAATGATTTCTGTGTGCATACTGTAGAGATACAGTAATGATTTCTGCAGCCTTCCACAAAAGATACGTATGACCATTTATTTGGCTAACTATACCTAGACAAAGTCTGATACACAAACATTTTGAAGACCTTTTGGCAAAAGTGAAGCTGACATTAATGACCAGGGAACAGAAACATCCCCTGACTCTACTTTTAATGTTTATTTTGAGAGAAAGAGAGAACAAGTGGGGAAGGAGAAGAGGGAGAGGGAGAGAGAGAATCTTAGGCAAGCTCCATGATGTGGGGCTCAATCCCACGGACTGTGAGATCATGACCTGAGCCAAAGCCAAAGCCAAAAGTTGGACACTTAACCAACTGAGCCACCCAGGTGCCCCACCATCGCTCCACTTTTAAAGTGGAGGCTTTGGAGGACTAGTTTATCAATGGACGCCTGGACTCAGTACATTAGATCAGTGATCCCACCTCGTGGTCATATCCCATCTGCATGTGTTAATTAGAGTGAACATACTTGTAACTGACAGAAACTTCACATTGATTGTTTGGTTTGTGGGGTAAGGGCTATTATAGTAGGGAAAGGTACGTAGAAAAAAAAAACTAAAACTTCGTCTCAGCAAGGTATTAATAAAAATTATATCACATTGTAGCAGCAGTAGAAACTAGTGCCAACCTTTAAGACCTAAAGCGTGTGATAGTGGTGCTTCCTATGATATTCCCTTTTAATTCACTACTTGGCCACCACAGAAGTTAGGCAGAACCTGTAAAATGATAGTGGACTATCACAAAGTCAACTGAGTGGTAGCTACCATTGCAGCTGCCATGCCAGATGTGTTATCTTTGCTAAAGTAAGTTAGCATGACGTCGGGTGTATGGTATTTGGCCCCTGAGCTGGTTCACACCTTCTTTTTCCCACCTATCAGAGAAGAGGGTCAGAAATAGTTGCGTTTCTCCTCAGTTAGATGCCCAAATACAGGTATGGTTTTGCTCCAGGGCTATGTAAAGTTTTTGTCCCCTGTCGTCTCATCAGAGGGGACCAGAAACATCTAGATTTAGAATGCCTCAGTTGCAACAGTGTATTGAACAGATTTTTATTAGAACAAGATGAGCACAAAGCGACAAGTCTGTTGGAGGTTTCAGTAAGCCACACATACTCCAGAGCGTGGGAGTTAAAACCCATGAAGACTCAAGGGCTAGCAATGTCAGTGAAGTTTTTCAGAGACCAGTGATCTGGAAAATGCTAAGGCATCTTCTCCAAATACAGAGCACATGGTTGAATCCCACATCTCCCCTAAGAAGGGAACACGATGCCTTGTAAGCTTCCTTGGGTTCTACAAGGCAACACATTGCACACTTGTTCCAACCCATTAACTAGATCTCATAAAAGACTGCTCGCTTAGAGTGAAGCTCCGCACAGGAAAGGAGTCTGCTGCAAGACTATGCTACAGAGCAAGTGGCCCTGCTGCTTGAACATATGGCATGGGCAGTGAATTACACTTGCACTACTATTCCATTCAGGAATGACACTGGAAAGCATAGTGAAGAAAATTCTCCTGAAGACCGAGCATGGGTGGGGTACCTGATCATCTACTTTTTGTAGAAAGCAATACTTTGGTTCATCAGGGATCTAGGAAATATTGGAAGATAAGGAAAATTGTGTATATTAGGTTCCCAGGACTGCTGTAACAAGTTACCCCATCGGGAATTTATTCTCTCACGGTTAATGGAAGCTGGAAGCCCCAAATCAAAGTGTCAGCAGGATCGTACTCTCTCTGTGGGCCATTAGGGAGAATTTAACTTTGTTTTTTTTTAGCTTCTGGTGCCTATTTAAATGCCTTGAACTGTGGCAATACTGCTCCAATCTCTTCCGTCCTGGTCTCGTTGGCTTCTCCACACGTCTTGTCTTCTGTCTGTCTTCTCCTCTGTGCATCTCTTCCAGCTTACTGGATTTGGGCCCAGATAGTTCAAGACAGCGTCCTCACGTCAAGATCCTTAACTCAAGCACATCTGCAGAGACTCTTTTCACAAAAGATAACATTCACAGATGTTCAAGCTAAGTCCCCAGTAGAATATCTCTAGAGGAGACAGGAGCTTGGTGCCAAGTTGATTCCATTAGATCCCATATACCCTGAAAAAGTAAGTAATTCTTTTTGACTGCATTAATTTATGTTCCATTTATGGGTTTGCCTTTCCTGCATGCAGGACCTTAGCCAGTATTCCCTCCAATATCATAAAATAGGTTTGATCTTCTGTCATGTGATGCACGCTATGTAACGTAACTCAGATTATGGGATCTATTTTATTGCAAAAGAGTTATAGGTGTGACCACAAAATCACAGACTCTACTAGTCCTACCCTGTACGACACTGCCCAGAGTTGCTGGTTTTTCAATAGTCTATTAAAAGCACACTGGAAACACCAACTTGAAGAAGATACTATATGAACTGAAGTGCACTTGTAAGCACAATTTTAGGACAGCCTTCAATATCCTTGCTTTGTGTTGTATAAGCATAATCCTAGGGGCTGAAAATATTGGCTTTCACTCCCATAATGATGACCCTATATTTCACAAGGAAATTTTTATAATTAATTGTGGTCCCAAATCACTTGACTTTAAGTTAGGGAGATTATCCAGGTTGGTCTTAATGTCACATGAGCCCCACAAACCTTAAACTAGTGGTCAGAGAAAATAGGAGAAAATGTTTCAAAACATGAGAAAGATTTGATGTTCCATTACTGGTTTTAAGATGGAGGGGGCCACATGGCAAGGAGTGTGTTAAGTCTCTTGGAGATGAGGGTTGCCCCAGATAAGAGCAAGAAAGGAAATAGCAAAGTTAGTTGTACAACCAGAAAGTGAATTCTTCCAATATCAAGAGTCAGCTTGAAATCAGATTTTTCCTCAGAACCTCTAAATGAGAACTCAGCCTTCCCAGGGAATCAACAGGCGTTCACCAAAAGGCCCTCTAGGACAATGTGAGAATTCCAGGAGCTATTGGGTTTTGCCCTACTTATAGCAAGAGAGTGTGAAGGTTCCTGAGTAACTTCTTATAGGTTCTGGAGCAGTCTGAGCCACACCATGTCTTGAAACTGACCAGATAAAGCTACTGTCCAGGACACAGCCTAATGCTGAGGAGAGGAGTTGCAATGAAACAGAAGAGGGACAATAGAGATGAAGAAAAGAAGGAGTTCTAGATAAACATGGAAGAGAAGAACAGAGCCAGGGAATCTCAGAAAGCAAGCTGCTGTATTTTTAAATACATCTCCACAATAGCATAAGTGGAATTATGTAAAATTAGAAAATCTATCTTGAATCTTTTAAAAGTTTAGATAAGATAATTTTGTTACAAGATGAGCAATGGAAAACATGACTGTCAAATTCTAAGAAAGACAAAGAAGAGAATAGGGGCTGAATACCACTGCAATGGTCAATGATAGTGTGCCAGAAAGGTATGCCTACAAAACAGATCAAAAGTGTAACCTACTATTTCTAAATGATATAAAATAGAATAAGAAAAATGATATGACATGAAAAAGCAAAATACTTTGCAAAATTAAAAAGAAATCTCACAGATGATATGTAATAACTTAGGTATGAATTTAAAAAAAATTCACAGTTAAGTTCTGATTTAGAAGAAACAGAGAGGAAATAAAACAGATAATACCTTAAGAGAAATAGAAAATGAGAGGGAGGAAACATTTTAAAAAGTGTTTACAGTTTGGGGGAGCCTGGGTTTAGTCGGTTAAGCATACAACTTCAGCTTAGGTCATGATCATGCAGTTCATGGGTTCAAGCCCCACATCAGGCTCTGTGCTGACAGCTCAGAGCCTGGAGCCTGCTTCAGGTTCTGTGTCTCACTCTCTCTCTCTCTGGCCCTCCCCCAATCATGCTCTGTCTCTGTCTCAAAAATAAACATTAAAAAATTTTAAGTGTATAAAGTTTTTTTAAAGTGAAATATATGCAGAGTAGTCAGAAAACAGTATATGGATTATAAGGATTCCTGAAGAAGGAAATCAAAGCAAGGTAACAATAAATACTTAAAACTGTAAGTTGAAATAACATACTTTATACTTGAGACTAGAAACCTAGAAAGATCAATAGCCAAACATACTGTTGTTAAATTACTGAACTTTATTATTATTTTTTCAATTACTGAACATTAAACAAAACAAAAATCACTTGGTCAGCTAGGCAAAAAGAGAAAATAACTTATAATGAAAAGAAAATTGGATTGCACAGACATTTTGGCAGTAACACTTTATGCTAGAAAAAATGAAAGAAAATGTGCGCCAAGAATTTTACATGAGAAAAACTGACAATCAAGTGTTAAGGATGCAAAGAAATTGTTGTCAACATGTAAGAACGCTGGGAATATAACTCCAGTAAGCACCTCTTGAGAAATCAACTAGAGAACAAGCTGTGCAAAAACCAAACTAATTGGGAAAATATCAGTTTTAAATTCTAGGCATGGAGGTAAGGGTTTAATAAAAGTGACTTGTAGAAATGACACTACATGAGAGTTACAAGAGAATGTGTAGTTTGCAGTGGTTCTATATTCAATGTAGATAAAGTACAACTATTAAATTATGGAGGTAGGGGCACCTGGGTGGCTCAATTGGTTAGGCGACCTGCTTCAGCTCACATTATGATCTTGCAGTTTGTGAGTTTGAGCCCCATGTCGGGCTCTGTGCTGAAAGCTCAGGGTCTGGAGCCTGCTTCAGATTCTGTGTCTTTCCCTCTCTCTACCCCTCCCCTGCTCACACTCTGTGTCTCTCTGTCTCTCAATAATAAATAAATGTTAAAAAAAAAACTTTAAAAAAAATTTAAAAATATGGAGGTACATGGGAAAAATGTAAACAAATTAACTTTTGTCACTATTCATACTGATTTCAATGATAATAATAACACTTTTTTGATACTATTGTGTGTTTAATACATGGTAAAGTAAATGGGATATCCTATCATTCCTTGTGTCCTTGAAAATCAGGATTAGCTTTGTAGAAGAAAGTATGTAGAAAGGTATAGTATAGAAGTAAAAACCCTCTAGTTTTGAATTTTAATTGGTAGTATGATTGATTGATTTAAATATATAATAGGCTGACTTCTAAGATGGTCTGCAATGATCCCTGCCTCCTGGGATTAATGGCATAGTGTAACCCTTACTCAGGAGTAACTTGCTTCTGACAAAAGGGCTGGCAACATTGAAAGATTTCAGATCTGTTATTACAGTACAAAAGATTGTATCTTCCATCTTGCTAGGAGACTGGCTTTCTAAGCTTGTATCCTTTGATGAAACAAGCTGCCAGTTTGAAAAGGCAAAGAACTCAGGGTAGCCTCCATCCAAAGCTGAGGTAAGAACAGCGACCCTCAGTCCAACCCAGGAGGAACTGAATTCTGCCAACGACCGTGTGAGCCTGAAAGTGGATTCTCCCCAGTTGAATCTCCAGATGGGCCCTCAGCCCTGGCCGATATTTTGATTGTACCATTGTAAGATATCTTAAATATTGTGTTTCTAAAGCCCAACATATGATCAGTGCTCAGGAAATATTTGTGAAGTGTGTGAGTATATTATAGCACATTTTTTAAATCCACACGCTATAAAGAATTACTGACTTTTAATTTATCTATGATTAGGTTTAATAGTTTTAAGTTCCTAATAATATTTAAAAACAAAATAGTTAAGAGTTAACCATCCTCTGGAAATTATCAAATACAGCTTTTGTGTTTAAAAACCAAACAAACAAGCAAACCTATTCTTACTGTGTGGATAAAATTGTTGCCCAAAGAAGAGGGTTGTCTGGTGAGAGCTTTCAGCTAATTATGTCAATATGAATTCCTTTCAGATTTGTAGAGCATATAATGCCTCTTGGTATGGGACTGTTTGTAATTATAAGGCACTTAATATAAGAATTCAGAATGGCTGATTGATTGCTCATCAATTAGTCTGAAAGGTGGTCCAAGGCTGAGAAGTGAAACTAAAAGAATAAGTGTTATTAACAGATGACCAGTTACAAATAGGGGTTACAAATCAGCCCATAAAAATTCCCTAGGCATTCAGTCTTCTTTGTTTTTATTTTATTATTGTTATTATTTTTTAATTTACATCTGAGTTAGTTAGCATACAGTGCAACAATGATTTCAGGAGTAGATTCCTTAATGCCTCTTACCCATTTAAGCCCATTCCCCCCTCCCACAACCCCTCCAGTAACCCTCTGTTTGTTCTCCATATTTAAGAGTCTCTTAGGTTTTGTCCCTTCCCTGTTTTTATATTCTTTTTGCTTCCCTTCTCTTGTGTTCATCCATTCTGTGTCTTAAAGTCCTCGTATGAATGAAGTCATAGGATATTTGCTTTTCTCTGATTTTGCTTAGCATAATACCCTCTACTTCCATCCACATAGTTGCAAATGGCAAAATTTCATTCTTTTTGGTAAGGCATTTAGTCTTCTAAATGAACTTAGGTAGAATGTAGGATATGGAGACCTATGACTTGCTAATATTTTGGATACAGTAACTGTTCCTTATTAGGATGGCTAGAAAGTAGCTCTGTTAGGTCATTGTTAAATTGAATCCTAAGTTTTCTTTTGTGCCCAGAGCAAGCAGTGATTGGGAAATCACTTTTCCACTAATATCAGGAGGAATTTGAAGATGGTGGTGTCGGAGATGTACGGCTTCTAAAGGAGAGTGATTAAGTGATTTACAATTAAAAGTAAAAGGTATATGGTGATTTTACCAAGTATAAGTCAGACACATTTGTTTTCTTTTAACCCAACTGATAGTTTTACTATTCAGAAATACTTTTATAGTTCATGAAATTTAGACGTTATTGATTTTAAGAGATTTCTAAGAAAAAAAATTGCTGCCATTTAGGATGTACTACACAAACAATTGTAAAATGCTTCCAGATTTCAGAGATGATAAATATGGGAAAATATGAATTATAAAATATCTGAGTCACTAAGTCAGTAAGGTCATAGATATGATGCTCCGGGGGCACATAACAGAAGGCCCTACTTTTCTGTTTCTACTGGATGCAGCCCATTCTGTTATCTTCCAGGAACAATGAAAAAAACAAAACAAAAACAAGAAACAAGCATTCATTCCTCCTGCTTTAGTAAGTAGAAAATATTAAGTGATAGATTCTCTCCTTTTTCATTTAAAAAAGGCCTATCTTCTCAATATTAAATGAAATTCTGGTTCCTGGGAATATAACCTGATGGTAAATGACAGCTGTTATCACCCTACCCACACTTCATATAGACAATTATTTTCACAAAGCTCCTCAAAGCTGTCTTCCTTAGAGTGATGGATGCTCATGAGATCTAGGTTCTCATCTTTTGAATAGGGAAGCTGAGCCCATCTTTCCATCTCAGATGTGTGGCCCTGCACAGAGTAAGACAGAAAATCCAGGCATTCACAAAATTTTAGTGACCCTGAGAGCTAAATATTAGCATGAGTGAAATATATTTGTTTTATTAAACTCAGATTTTAAAATAGTCTTGGGCAAATTAGTTTCCAGAGGTTGTTATGAGGGAGGGTTTTAAGTAAAAAAAAGTTCCAGGAGGCCTATCTCTTCAAGAGGGTAGATAAATTCCAGAAATTTCCAGAATCCGAACCCAGTACTCATTTGCTAGTGCTGCCATAACTAGGTAACACAGACTGGGTGGGTTAAAAGACAGAAATTTATTTTTTCATGATTCTGAAAGCTAAAAGTCCAAGGTCAAGGTTTCAGCTGGGTTTATTTCTTCTGAGGGCCTCTTTTTGGCTTTACTGGCTATTTTTTCTTCCTTTGTCATCACACCGTCTTTCCCTGTGCATGCCTGTGTTTTAATATATTTTTATAAGGACACCAGTCCTTATAAAAGGGAATTAGATCCCATTCATATGACCTGATTTTATGTTAACCATCTCTTTAAAGGCACAGTCTCCAAATAGAGTCACATTCTGAAGTACTAGGGGTTAAGATTTCAATATATGATTTTGGGCCATGCCTGGGTGGCTCATTCGGTTAAGCATCTGACTTTGGCTCAGGTCATGATCTTGCATTCCTGGGTTTGAGCCCCACATCAGGCTCTGTGCTGACAGCTCAGAGCCAGGAGCCTGCTTTGGATTCTGTGACTCCCTCTCTCTGCCCCTCCCCAACTCAGACTGTGTGTGTGTGTGTGTGTGTGTGTGTGTGTGTGTGTGTGAAAAATAAACAAACATTGAAAATTAAATAATATATGTATATATGTGTATGTATGTGTATATATACATATTATACATATATGAATTTGGGCAGGGGAGCACAATTCAGCCTATAACAGTCCAAGATTTTTAGACTTCTGGATGAATTTAGAATTACAGAGCTCCTAGGAATTACTCATCACCATGGTCCTGGACTCATATGTTCAAGGTTATGATGTCTGTCTTTATGTCTGAAACAATTTGAGACCTTTTAGGCCAAGGTGTTCTGGGCTTAGAGATAGAGTGGATCTGTAGTGGGATTGAATATTCTGGAAGGCAAATCTAGGAATTCTGAGGTATCCTCCATATCAATCAAATAATAACAGATAGAAATACAGACTATATCGGGGCGCCTGGGTGGCTCAGTCGGTTAAGCGCTGACTTCAGCTCAAGTCACGGTCTCGCGGTCCGTGAGTTCGATCCCAGCATCGGGCTCTGGGCTGATGGCTCAGAGCCTGGAGCCTGCTTCCGATTCTGTGTCTCCCTCTCTCTCTGCCCCTCCCCCGTTCATGCTCTGTCTCTCTCTGTCTCAAAAATAAATAAAACGTTAAAAAAAATTAAAAAAAGAAAGAAAGAAAGAAATACAGATTATATCATTCCACTTTGGCAACCAGAATCTGGCTGCTAAATTTCCAGCTGCACCAAGAGATGTGACACTAGCACTGTGGACCCAGATGCAAAATTAAATCAATTCAATGTCACCTAAATATATGGCTCTTTTCCACTGAATGTTCAGTTCACTTGAAAGCAGCTGTCTCGTTGTTTGATTTCACAAGGACAGTTGCTCAATAAATTCATCGGAAAGAGAGTGAGGAAGATCTACGCAAGTGGATAATAAGATTAATGATTTGGAACTCTGAAAATATTTCCTGAAATTTTTACTTAAAATGTATCTGTTTGGATGTGAATGCCTAAATGGTGGTGTAATATTTGATTTAAAAAAGACACTTAGTAAAGGAAATGGTATTATTTGGATGGCAAATTCCTGACTAGCATTAATCAGCTTTATGGAAGTCTATGGGAATTTAAGTTCTAAAGTGTGAATATATTAGTAGCAATTTCACACTTAGCTAGGTTTATTTAAAAGGAAATGTTGACATCAAAGATCTTCTTTGAAGTACAAAATCCCCTATCTTTCTGAGTTATTATTCCTTGATACATTTAAGGCAGAACAGATCTGTCATATTTATATTCTATCTGATTTTTTTCAACACTTCAGAAAATTACGAGACTTCCTAGAAAATAGACCTGCCCTGCTTCATTTTTGCTCTAAATCTTAATTTACCTTTCTATTAGTATCTCTGATGAGAGAGTGCTCCCATGTTTACTATTTTAGTTTTGGATACTTGAGTGCCACAGTAGATGGGACATTTAAATGAGATAAAGTTGAAAGATTGAGCATTAACTTTGCTTTTCTTAAATGCCTAACTCTAGAGTGTTGTTCCGTCATCACACTTTCCCACTTCAGAGGGTTTCTTTATTCGTAGATGAAAAACATACAATTACCCTGCTTCCCTAAAGAAAAGAAATAAGGTAAAATAGAGGCTTGGGGAGATTTAATTAAAAGGAAATTTTAAGGAGATACTGTTCAGCTCAGTAATTATCCAGTTATGCCACAGGTTAGTGTCAGAATATGATTTAAATGCAATTTTCCTGACTCCCACATCACTGATCCTTATATTTTGCTGTTCTTTTTTTTTATTTTCAATATGGCCTGCACCAATATTTTTTCCATCTTTACCGACATATAATTGACATACGGGAGTAAGTGGAAGGCTACAACTTGGTGATTGATACATTTGTAGATTGCAAAATGGTTACCACTATAGCATTAGTTATTCTAATTAACCTATTGTGTTTTTACTGTATACATTCTGTATACCTTGCATGATTTTATCCTCAAAATGACCTCTGCAACAGATGACCATTGCATTTCATTTACATATATGGAAACTGAACCCAGGGATATGAAGTGATTTGAAGATTACATAGTTAGAAAGAAATATATTCGAGAGCAGACCCATACAATCTGACTACAGAGTTTTGATCATTCCTACTACCATCAGTTTCGTGTCTGAAGTGATTTCCTGGCCAAGTACCTGCACCTTCTCAAAGCAAATACAGTTAGAACCATCTGTAACTTCATTTTAGTTTGCCCAGCCCATGGTGCTGATTCAGCTGTGATGCTATTATTGTATTACACATGTGCTATAGAATAGCTCCCACAATCACTGGGGCATAGAAAACTTTATATTCTGAGTAATTGAGATTTGATTTAAATATCACATTTAGGATCCTACTTACCAACCCCCCGCCCCCGCCCTTAGTAAGACACATTATGAAGGAGTAAGATTTATTCTGTTTTGTTTTGTTTTCTCCAGGCAAATCAATAAGATAGAATCGAAATATAATTCAGCTTTTTCATGTGTCCAACTGGTGCCTTTTTTTTTTTTTCAGGTTTTCATGTCATTTTCTTTTTCTTTCTCCTGTCATTTTCTACTCTCAAGGAAAACCACCTGGTCAATAAATATTTTTTCAGCACCACATACTTCCAAGGCATATGTTATACCTTGAGGATTTTGTGGTGGGTATAGTAAAGTTTTTGTCTACAGTGACTTTTCTTTTTGTCGTGCCTGTAGAACTAGAAAGACAGGGGGTATTTTACTGAGACAGGGAGTAGTTCTAGGAGGAAACTCACAGCCCAACAAATTGGCTCATAGCCAGTGGTAGATTGATAATAGGAACCTAATTGGGAGTGAGGAGGTCTTTGTTCTACCCCTGACTTTACCATGCTCTCCTTGTGAAACCATAGTAATGTCCTTCCTTGGACTCCCTTAGCATTTGACTTCTGAAGCTTTTTGATAAGTCTGGGAAATCCTTAATGCTTCTAAAGCATAAAGATTTATATTTTCCTTATTGACCTTTGTGCTTAAAGTCTCTATTTTTTTTTAATTTCTTGTCAGTTAGTCAACTACATCTTTAAAAACGTTGGTAAAGAATTATTTCTTAATTTGAATTTCTGCTAGTTATCCATTGGAAAACATCCTAGACATAGCTAAATGTGTATGGCTTCTGAGGAAGGCTATACAAAATAGAGAGGAAAAGAAACTCCATCTTGTGCCATGCCTGCTATTCCCTCTACTTGGAGAAGTCGCTAGGCAACAATCTATTTGTAATACTTATGTTTTATTTAATATTAGAGTGATTTATCAAAGTGTACTTCTGGTCGAATGCCTCTTATTCATAGGAAGGAGAGATACTACCATTGGTTCAAAAACCACGTAACATGAGGCTTGGGAATGGATGGGAGCAAGTTGCAACTAACAGGATTGACTGAAAGTGTGAAACGCACATCGACACATGCAGAAACGTTCCCCCTGCATGGAGTCTAAATCCTTCATTTGCTCATTCACTCATTTTTAGAGTGAACTTTACTAATTTTCTGATATGTGTTGGGTTCGGAACTATACACAGGTATATAGAATTAGTAAACTGGGTTCATGTCTTCTGGGAATGAGAGGAGGAGCACAGGGTTTGATCTGATCTGTGATTTATTTTTATTTGTATTCTAATTCTAAATTTCTTCAACCATTAATGTTTCCTAATTTATAAAGTTGTTGTAAACATTGAGATAATTTGGATATATCTAGTCTCTGGGGTCCCACACTTGCAAGGCTTTAGAAATCCATTTTTTAATTGCTAAAGATTACCCATAGACATATACACACATAAATACATGCACATTAATACAGACACACAAGCATACACTTACACACAAACACATGAACATACTTGGATGTCAGGTATTTGACACTCTCATCCCAAAGAGTTTAATAAATGAATCCAAATTTTAAAAAATCATATGGATATAAGTGAATTTAAATTTAAAAATCATAAGAACGTCTATTAAACATGAAGTTGGTGAGAGAAAATTGTATTTTTTTCATTCTTAAAAATGTTTTATTTATTTTTGAGAGAGAGAGAGAGAGCGGTGTAGGGACAGAGAGAGAGGGGGACAGAGGATCTGAAGTGGGCTCTTTGCTGACAGCAGTGAGCCCCATGTGGGTCTCGAACTCACAAACCATGAGATCATGACCTGAGCTGAAGTCAGACACTCAGCCGACTGAGCCATCTAGGTTCCCTGAAAGAAAATTGTATTTTAAAGAATATTTTATGCTTACCGTGAAAACTGGGATGAATCAATGTATTTTGTTCTCTAGATATTGCATTGCTTATCTTTTGTTGACTGGAGGATGTAAGAGAAAGCAAGAGTTTTGTTGATCAAACATGTATTGGGTATAATTTTAGTCCCTTATAGACTGTGGAACTACAAACAAGTAATTTAAGCTCTCAGAACATCAATTTTCCTATTGTTGGTATGGGGATAATAATCCTGTGATAGTTGGAGATTGGAGCAAAGAATAGTGAAATAACATGCAAAAAGCCCTAACATTTAGGTCATCATTTTTTCTCTCTGCGGAATCTTCCCCATGGACAAAACAAAATGCACAGCCAAAAATTAAGCATTTCCTGAGATTCCTCAATAATAATGTTCCCCTCTGAGTCTACGGCCTTCCTGATCCATGGCTCAGTATTGTGTTCTGCTGGAGAAACACAGACCAGTAGCTGAGAAGTAATTTGAAAATAACTACTTGCTTGCAGTTTCTCAAAACACTGAATGCAATACAATTATCAAGACTTCAAAGAGAAACAAGTGTTAGCTCCCCTTTCCTTCTTGTTCACTTCTCAAATACTGTTCAGCTGCTCCAGAGACAGTCTATGTTTCTGACACCAATTCCAATGTGTGAGTTTTCCCCTCATCACCAAGCAATAAACTCAATTCTGACAAAATCTGTATGAAGATAGTGCATGATGCCGTAGGGGCTCAGTCCTACAAAATTACCCTCCACCCCACTTTAGATGCTAATTACAAGTCCAGGTTGTCACCTGTGCTTCTGACTGGCTGGCAATAAATGGGAGGTTCCAATGACCCCCTCCTTGGGTTTGACTGATTTGCTAGGGCAGCTCACAGAACCGAAGAAAATTTACTAGATTACCAGTTTATCAAAAAGGATAGATAATGGGGTGCCTGGGTGGCTTACTGGGTTGAGCATTTGACTCTCGATTTCAGCTCAGATCATGATCCCAGGGTCATGAGACTGAACCCCACACTGGGCTCAGTGCTGAGCCCAGAGTCTGCTTAAGATTCTCTCTCCCTCTGCCCCACTCACCCACTCATGCTCTCTCTCTAAAATAAAAAAAAATAATAAAATAAAATAAAATAAATAAAAGAATGTAACTCAAAGATAGTCAGATGGAAGAGATACATAGGGCAAGTTATGTGGGAAGGAATACAGAACTTCCATACATTGAGCAAGGCATTCTCCTTGAATCTCCAGGCATTCACCAACCCAGAAGTTCTAACTCCATCCTTGTGGGGATTTATGGAGGCTGTATTATTGCATAGGTATGATTGATTAAATCATTGGCCATTAGTGACTTAACTGAATCTCCAGCCCTTTCTCCCTCCCCAAAGGTAAAGAGGTGGGAATAAAGATGGTTCCCACCATCTAATCACAAAGTTGGTATCCCTGGCAACCCCTCCCATTTGTAGTTTACTTGGGGGCTTTCCAAAAATCACCTCATTAATATAATAAGACTCCTTTATTGCTTTCACAACTTAGGAAATTTCAAGGGTTTTAGGAGCTCTGTGACAGGACCAAGGTTGAAGACCACAAAGCTATTATTCATTACAAATATCAATATCGGTCTATGGGCCAACCCAATAAATGCTGACAAATTTGTCCTCCAACCTCAGTCCTTTGTAAAATATCTACTGCTTTATTTCCCACTTTATTAGATTTTCTCTTCCTCCACCAACCCTCCACACTTTATAGGAAAAGAGTGGATCCTTATGAACACCATTTATTGAGCTTATTTTGCTATCCCAGACTATGGACTTTTTATACATTATCTTAATACTTGCGAAACTTTGTGCTACATATAATTTTATGTCAATTTTAGAACTCAGGAAACTGAATCTCAAAGAATTTAAATAATTGGCAAAAGACCCTCAGCTGATAAGTATGTAAAATATTGAAGATGAGGGAGGAAAAAAAACCCAAGATTTTTTTAAATTTTTTAATGTTATTTATTTATTTATTATGAAATTTATTGTCAAATTGGTTTCCATACAACACCTAGTGCTCATTCCAACAGGTGCCCTCCCTCATACCCATTACCCACCCTCCCCCCCTCCCACCCCCCATCAACCCTCAGTTTGTTCTCAGTTTTCAAGAGTCTCTTATGTTTTGGCTCCCTCCCTCCCTAACCTTTTTTTTTCCCTTCCCCTTCCCCATGGTCTTCTGTTAAGTTTCTCAGGATCCACATAAGAGTGAAAACATATGGTATCTGTCTTTCTCTGTATGACTTATTTACTTAGCATAACACTCTCCAGTTCCATCCACGTTGCTACAAAAGGCCATATTTCATTCTTTCTCATTGTCAAGTAGTATTCCATTGTATATATAAGCCACAACTTCTTTATCCATTCATCAGTTGATGGACATTTCGGCTCTTTCCATAATTTGTCTATTGTTGAGAGTGCTGCTATAAACATTGGGATACAAGTGCCCCTATGCATCAGTACTCCTGTATCCCTTGGGTAAATTCCTAGCAGTGCTATTGCTGGGTCATAGGGTAGGTCTATTTTTAATTTTTTGAGGAACCTCCACACTGTTTTCCAGAGTGGCTGCACAAGTTTGCATTCCCACCAACAGTGCAAGAGGGTTCCCGTTTCTCCACATCCTCTCCAGCATCTATAGTCTCCTGATTTGTTCATTTTGGCTACTCTGACTGGCATGAGGTGGTATCTGAGTGTGGTTTTGATTTGTATTTCCCTGATGAGGACCGACATTGAGCATCTTTTCATGTACCTGTTGGCCACCTGGATGTCTTCTTTAGAGAAGTGTCTATTTGTGTCTTCTGCCCATTTCTTCACTGGATTATTTGTTTTTCGGGTGTGGAATTTGGTGAGCTCTTTATAGATTTTGGATACTAGCCCTTTGTCCGATATGGCATTTGCAAATATCTTTTCCTATTCTGTTGGTTGCCTTTTAGTTTTATTGATTGTTTCCTTGGCAGTGCAGAAGCTTTTTATCTTCATGAAGTCCCAATAGTTCATTTTTGCTTTTAATTCCCTTGCCTTTTGGGATGTGTCAAGTAAGAAATTGCTGCGGCTGAGGTCAGAGAGGTCTTTTCCTGCTTTCTCCTCTAGGATTTTGATGGTTTCCTTTCTCACATTCAGGTCCTTTATCCATTTTATTTTTGTGAATGGTGTAAAGAAAGTAGTCTAGTTTCATCCTTGCTGTCCAGTTCTCCCAGCATCATTTGTTAAAGAGACTGTATTTTTCCATTGGATATTCTTTCCTGCTTTGTCAAAGATTAGTTGGCCATACTTTTGTGGGTAATTCTGAGGTTTCTATTCTATTCCATTGGTCTATGTGTCTGTTTTTGTGCCATTTTTATTTATATTTAAGACAGAGAGAGACAGAGCATGAGTGGGGATGGGGCAGAGAGAGAGGGAGACACAGAATCTGAAGCAGGCTCAAGACTCCGAGCTGTCAGCACAGAGCCCGACGCAGGGCTTGAACTCAAAAACCCTGAGATCATGACCTAAGCCAAAGTTGTACGCTCAAGCGACTGAGCCACCCAGGTGCCCCCCCCCCCGCCCCGAGAAAAACCAAGATTTTAACAGAGGCTTATTTATTTTCAAAGCTCATGCTCTTAATTACTATCCTACCATGTTTTACTACTGTTATTTCAAAATATAGTGGTGGTCCATTGATTTCCAATGCCGCACTTATTAACTTGATGTAAAATACACTTGTTTGTTTATGAAGATATGTGTGTGTGTTTTGTTTCATTTAGTTTTGTTTAGTTTGACTTCTTTCCCATTAGATATTTTCCCAATTCTTCCTTATTGGATGCTTTCCTAGCTCTTTTAATTTTCAAAGGCTTGGTAAACAAGGATTGCATGTGGATGGGATTCCAGGTTCTCTAGCCATCTGCCTTTATGATTTGGCATAAGCTACTTTCTATGAGCCTTGTTTTCCTCATCAGGGGGAAAAAAGCATGCTTGCTAAAACACCTACGTCCTAAGGTTATTTTGAAGGTTCAATGAAACGGTTAACATCCCGTTCCACAAACGCTAAAACAGTTTATTTCTATAACTTGTGGAGATGACAATAATGATGATACAACCTGATGATGACTTTGAGACTTCACTGTAGGAAACTGCAAATTGTGAGTTCTTCTTTTTATAGGTACTCTACCTTTTCACTTAAAAAAAATGCCTTCAGCTGGGGCACCTGGGTGACTCAGTTGGCTAAGCATCTGACTCTTGATTTCAGCTCAGGTCACGATCAGTGCTTTGTGAGATGGAGCCCTGCATCAGGCTCTGCTCTGACAGCTCAGAGGCTGTTTGTCAGCACAGAGCCTGTTTGAGATTTCCTCTTTCTCTCTCTGCTGTTCCCCTGCTTGCACACTCTCTCTCTCTCTCTCTCTCTCTCAAAATAAATAAACATTTTTTTAAATGCCTCCAGCTAATAGAAAAAATATTTTCTTTCATTTGAATTAAAAATATCAGGATATTATTCAGAGGCTGTGAATATGCGATTCAATGCAGTCCAGATAAAAAGATACTTGAAATGTGAAATCATGAAGCTCTTAGTTACATCTCTTTCAAATTATTATTTATAAAATTCTTTTGCAATTATAATTTCTCAAAAGGCACTAGGACTGCTTTGTCCATTTATTTTTGATCTATGTCCTTACTGTATAGTTTCCATGTCATGAGGGAATTTACAGTTGTCTCTATATTTCATTTGTAATAGTCCCAAACAGGAACCAGTCAGATGTCTTTCAAAAGATAAATGGTTCAACTGTGGTATATTTGTCCCATGGAATACTACTCAATAATAAAAAGGAGCAAACTATTGATGCATGCAACAAGTTGAACTACTCTGTAAAGAATTATGATTAATGAAAAAGACAATTCCCAAAAGTAACATACTATGTGATTACATTTATATAACATTCTCAAAGTGGGAAAAAAAAAAAAAAAGAAAGAAAGGGAGAACAGGTTAGTCATTATCGAAGATTGGATTCCTGGAGGGAAGGGATTGCCTGCTTTGCTTACCATAACTTCAGTTTCTATCACTTGGTCTTGAACATAGTTGGTGCTTAATATATGAATGATCAATATATGAAGAATGAACGAATGAATTCATGCAAAGGTAGCCCCACTGTTGTTATACTCATGGCACAACTGGGTGATCAGTTTGGATAATAAGTTTAGAACTTGTACAAACCAGGAAAAGTACAGCTCAGTGATATATCACAAAATGAGCACCTATGTAACTACCACTCAAAGGAACAAATGAAATCCTGTTAATGCTCTGGAAGCTGCTCTGTGCATTCATCCAGACACTACCCTTATCTTCTCCAGAGATAACCATAATCTTGACAACCAGGATAATTACTTTTCTGCTTTTCTTCCCATCAAAACATTGTAGTTTAGTTTTACATAAGTTTTGAACTTTATATAAATGGAGTGATATAGCATGTACTCTTTAATGTGTGGCTTTTATTGCCCAACATTGTGTTTATGAAAGTCATCTATGTTGCTACATAGCTATACTTTGTTTATTTTCATTACAGAATTCCAATGTGTGAATGAATATACTACAGTTTATACACTTGCTGTTAAAGGATATTTAAGTTTACAGTTTGAGGCCATTAAACAGCGGCTATAAACATTCTTGTACATGACTCTTGGGGTAACACTTATGTTGGATATATAATCAAGAGTAAAATATTTTGGCCATGTTGTAACCTATTTTTAGTTTAGTAGTTAATATCAAAGAAATTTCCAGAATAGTTGTACCAATTTGTGATCTTCTAAGCAATGAATGAGAGTTCCTATCTCTCCACACACTTGCAGTATTTCATATGGTTTTCTGTTTTTTGTTTGTTTTGTTCTTGCTTTTCTTCTCATTCTAATGGATATATGGTGACACCTCATTGTCTAATTTGCAATACATAATTACATATGATATTGATATACCTTTCATATGTTTATTTGCTACATATTTTCTTTAAAGAGTGTTGATTTAGATCTTTAGCCAACTGTTTATTTAGGTTGCTTTTTTTTTAATTGAGTTTAAGAGTTCTTTGTATATTTTGGATACATATGTTCTTTACCATATCAGTTTGAAAGATATTTTCTCCCAATCTCTGGTTTATTTTTCAGCATCTTAAACTCTCAATATTTTTTTATAGTTTATTTTTTGCTTAGAATTTTGTATATTCTTTGTTAGATATATTCATATGTGTTTGATAATTTTGATGTTTTTGCATGTGATATTAATACAAATTTGCAGATATATAGAAATACCATTATATTTTATGTGTTTACCTCAAGTATTATGCCTAATAATTTATCTGTAGATTCTTTTGTTTATGCTATCTTTATCTGATCTAGGTATCACTGTATACTAACTTCATAAAAATGTTTTGAGGTTGTCAATTTTGCTCTCCCGTTTTCTGGAACAATATATGTAGTATTTTGATTATCTGGTCTTTAGATATTTGGTAGAATTTCCTAGAAATTACCTGGCCTCAGACTTTTTGTAGGATAGTTATTTACTTTTCACTTTCTTCTATAGAAATTGATTGGTTTAGAGTTTCTAGCTCTATCACAATAATTTTTTTTTCAAACTAAATTTCTGACAAAATTATTTATTTCATCTGATCTTGGTTTTCAAATTATATAGTTACGCAAAGTAGTCCATTATGATTTTGAAAATTTCACATCTTTTAATGGCTATTCCTCCCTTATCATTTCTTATCTTGTATATTTTTAAAATAAATTTCTATTGTAGAAAAAAATCATTTGTAAATATAATCTCTCATAAGACACCAGAACTGCATTGCCCATTTATTTTTGGACTGTGTCTTTGCTGTAGTTTCCAAGTAGTAAAGTGAATTTACAATTGTCCTTGTGTGAAACCATGCAAGTAAACTCAAAATCAGGATATAAAAACACTGCTAACAATTCGATTCTGTGGTATATTTTAATAGCTCATTTATCCTTAGCAGTTGAATCAAGAGGGTATTGTCCTGATTGTCACGTCCCACATGAGAGGGAATGTGCACAGGTTGGAAAACATTAAGGCACATTGAGTACAATGAAGGGTAGAAGAGAGAACTCAAGCACTTTTCATCTAAAGTCTATACCTTATCAAGGTCATAAGCACTGAAGATCACAAAGTGCTGAGTTGGCATCAGTCTATTGGGTACTTTGCTTCTGCAAAGTTTTTACAAGTGATAGGTAGAGAAGCTTAAAAATGATTATACAAAATAAGATGAGGAACAGAATGACGATCCCAGTTTATCAAATAGTCCTAAATCAGGAGCCCAAACCTCAGGGTAACCAGCTAAATAGATCGAAGGACTATGGATTGTTATACAGAATTCATTGTAGCCAATGTGCTTGTTTTCTGATACTATGCAATCAGGTTTCTACTTCTCCAGAGAAATTTAACCATGTGCGTGAAACAGATGGTATTCACTCTTACACAAATGCCTCCTTGTTCAGCAAGTAGATAATCAAGGACTCTGTGGTTATCCACAATTACTTTAACAAATGAATTAAGTGATCTTTGCTAGGCTATTATTGCTTTGGTTGTGAAGTCAGCTAGCTCTCCTAATATTAGGGAGAACTTTTTGATCTTACATTCAGTGGCATTTTACCTTGATTCATCAGCTATCTAAACATTCATATGCTTTTGAGAAATGCTCTCCACCACAAACAAAAATGAAACCAAGTTGAGTGTAGAGGATTGCAGCTAAGGTCTGACTATCAATAGATTTGCGGGATGCAATTTCCCGACAGACCCTTTGAAGCCACAGTCAGTTGGAGGAGCTTGGATGACATTCTGTTAGAAGATTTCCTTCCTAAATGGTTCTTTTCTACAAACCTCACCAAAAAAAGAATAAATATTTTTGTATTTTCCTATTGGTGCCGTGGAATAGATCATATTTAGGTAAGGAGAAGACTGGGGGGAACAAGGGTCATATGATTGACTAAAGGGTTGTGTTTAGTTGAGCTAGTATGGTTACAATGGGAAAGAGTGAAATAAGGTAGGGGGACACCTGGTCATAACAGCCTAACCCACTAGGCAATATCTATAGGCATGTAGGTATAATAGGCAATGACATTAGGGAATAAAGATAAATTAGTTATAGGTAAGACCAAGGGGTCTCCAATGTCATGAACAGTTGGAAGTTTCTGGGGACAGATCAGTCAGAGAGATTTCCCCCTTTTGCCATAGACTGAGAAATGTGGATAAGACCCCTATTTCTCCAAGAAAATGAGAGAAAAAACAAGGTAAGAACCAGCACCAAGAAAAAGATATGCAGGCCTGCTGCATTATGTCGGCAAAGCTGTCTGTTTCAGCCGTCATCCCCTTCAGTTCCTGGAAATCTTTACTTTCATGTCACCAGGTCACCAGTGCAGGTCCAGTCTGGCTTTAGTTCCCGCCCCCCCCCCCGCTTTTTTTTAGGTGTGATACATGAATCCAGAAGTTTATTCCCAGGAATTTGGCAGCACAAGAGTTGGTTAACATTACCTGATAGGAGTCTTTCCAACAGAATTGATAGTCTTCTTAGAGTTGTCTTTTCCAATAGATGAAGTACCAGGTTGCAAGGTATGATGTTTAAGGTCTTTGTCTCCCAGGATCACACTGTGAAAAGACCTTTCTACTAATGCTGTTTTCAATATAAACAATTGGGTCTTTACAATATTGTCGTATAAATCCTTTATATCAGCTGTGGATCAAAAGAAGGGACTAGGTGCATTGGATGTCCTGTTACAAAAAGGAAAGAGTATTATTGAACATATGCAAATATACACGTTGTCCTGAAAAATAAGAACATTTAATAAGACTTTCAGAATTCTAATAGGATCAGGTAGGGAGAAAAAGATAAGTGCTTAAACTTTTATTGTAAAAATACACTTTACCAAATTGCTGTAAGTTACAGATAGCTTAGAAAAGGAAAAGAGGTCTTTTAAATCTGAAAAACAAAACATTAAACAATTAATTTTCCATTAGAGCTTTAGAAATTCTTACCCAAGTTCAGTGTTATGATCTTAAATGTATGAAAACCAAGAGTCCTTATAGAGTAGTTACCACAGTCTTTTTCATGAATCTCTTTGAAGGTGAAGCACTTAAAATAATAACTCTGTAAATGGCACAGACTTAAAAATCACAATAGAGATCTGATGAGAGTTCATTAGGATGTAATTGACAAGGAAATTTGGTTATTTCTGTGATATACAACATTTCAGTATCATAAATAGAATTATGACTGATAACATTATACCAGGATATGTCAGATTTTTAGAAATTTTATATAATTTCTAGGATTTTATGTTAATAACATATATCTATACAAGTAAAATCTAAGAAGATTTAGCATCGATTATTTGACAGTGCTTTTCATGTAGTTTAACATACCAAATAAGCCTAATTATTTCAACATCTCTCTTTTTATGACGAGACTGAATAAATCTTCTGAGATGTTCCAGGGACACTCTGAAATATCTCATATCTTAAAGTTTTTCTAAGGCAGAAAGATTTTGTTCAGAATTTGATTTTGGGAAGCCTGTCAAAAATATCAAAGGTTCTAACACAGGTAAATATGATACGATATTCAGTTTTCCATTCAACCAAAGTTGACAAAAGAATGTCAAAGGCAAATATAGAAGGTTATATAGTTCTGAGCAAAATCTATCTCGTTTAATACCTAGAAGTTTCTGTATACTTGAGCAATCAAAGATCTTATGATAAAGATAACATGAAGCACAAGAATTATTTTGATAAAACGCAAAATCTTTTTTTCTTCTAAGTAGATTATTTTAAAGGTCAGGAAGATCTTTCATAACAACTTATCAAAAGCAGACCAATACTCCAAGAAAACTTTACCCTTTTAACAGATAAAAGAAATTTTTTGGTTTATGAAAGTACACTATTGGTATTAAAGTTGAATTTTAAAATCCCATCATAATAACAATTTAATTTTTAGTCAACTTTACTATGTATAAAATTTCTTTCTCCATATTCCTTTTCTATTTACATCTACAATTTATTATAACTATTTAGGTTTTGTCCTATATTTTTCCACTTTTATTCTGGAAAAATCACTTTATTTTAGAACAATATTACTTTCTTTTTTTTTAATCCCTTACCAAAAAGATGTATTTCCATTCTTTACACCTTCTTTTACTGAAAACGTATATTCACCCAAGGCAGAACAAAGAAGGTAAATCTTATTGAGTATGCTGCAAGGGAGCAGCAGGAACAAAGCAGAGACAAACAAAGTGGCCTCTACAATTAGTAAACATTTATTTTTATTCAAGATGTACAGACACCTCTACTACACATGATGTTGGATATAACAAAAATAGAAATCACAGTATTGCCCTGAAAGCATTATAATTTAGGGGGAGAGAACAAACATATATCTGAAAACAAAAATTCAGGTAAAGTAGGCTACAGTTAATGTCAAATGAGATAAAATAATTGGAAAAAAATCTAGAAGGAAACAGCAAATTTTCTGCAAACCAGGAACGTCTCATAGGGCCTCCTGAAAGAGGCGGGGCTTAAACTCAGGCCTGAAGGATTACTATAATTAAGATACACAGGAGAGGAGAGAGAATCCAAATAAGAAGTACTGATATAATAAAAGTACAGTATGCTTATCTCTTTTAGGTAAACATTTAGTAGATTTGCTTGATTAAAAGAGGAAAAAGAGAATGTGTCAGGAACATGTTCTATCCTTCCTTCCTTCCTTCCTTCCTTCCTTCCTTCCTTCCTTCCTTCCATCCATCCATCTATCCACCCATCCACCTACCCATGCACCCATCAACCATATGGTCAGGGAGATAGGTAAGAGGCAGAGGTAGATTTGAACTAGGGTTGCTGTTCATTCAAACTTAAACTCTTTTTTAAAGTATAATAAATTTCTAATATGTGTTTTCAAGAGTTTAGTTGGAGATATAGAAATGGGATGAGTTTCTTTAGAACTCTTTTCCAAGGATTAACTTGATAGGTTAATAAATCTAGGTCAAGGAAACAATGCTAAAAAAAGGGGAAAAAAAAGAGAGGAAGATGTAAGCATACATACGTGTGTGTGCATGTGTGTATGAATACATATGTATCTATGTGTATATGTACAATACAAAAGAAAAAAAATATCATTCAGACATTTGGTTAATAGCAACCCTGTAACTGATGAATTATCCCCTTTAGTACTGTATCTGCTCTCTGGTTTGTGCAAGGTATCTTCTCTTCCAGTAGTCTTTTAAAATGATTCTCACCAAAGAGATTAATAAAGTGGGAAGAAAGAGAGTAAATGAATGCATGAACAGTCTTCCCCATAACAGGAAGAGCTCCCAGAACACTTCTTTCTGGGAGCAAATGGGGTAAAGTAGATGGAAGAGGTACATACATTCAATTTCCTTAGAGTGTATTTTGGTCTGAGAGAGTCCTTTAGAAGGTCATATAAGTACTCTGAGCCCAAGTGTGGACATCTGTTAAATTGCATAAAGATTAAGAGTATGATCAGATTATCTATGTAAGCACCCAAAAGGTAGTATTTAAAAGTCAACTAAGTTTGCATGCACGCACACACACATACACACACATGCACACACACACACACACACACAAAGTCTCATCTTTGTATATTTTAAAACATGATGTATTTTTTTTTGCTGAATCTACATGATTGAGATGCACATATGGATAGATTGCGGGAAGAAAATAAAGGGCAAATGAGTATAGCTTTATTCATATATCATAGATTAAAATTAGAATAAAAACACACATATTTGATTATGATTTAAACCATTAATGTGACGTAATAGCACAAAGAATAGTACATTGGCTTTCTTTTAGATTTCTAAAATGTTCTATTTCTGCTCCGATGGGTTGAAATCCTCCTACTCCCACAAAAACAATTATAGTACATAAAATTAAATGATCATTTTAAAAGTGTTATATGGGGACCAAGGTAAAGTTGAAAAAAATCTAATCTTCCCATTCCTTTACTTCCCCCCAAAGAAAAAGGAGGTAGGCTCTGCTTATGTTGAAAAAATATCCTTGCGGTAAACTATATGCCCCCAGACTGCTTCATTCACCTCTCCCATATAGTAAAAAAAATACTGAGAGTCCTCATATGTATCTGTAATTTATGTTTTGTATCAATAAGTTTTAGTGGTATATGAGATGACCAGCCACTGTGAGGTTATCAAGTTATATGATATTTGGGGATTGACATCTGTCATGAAAAAAATAATTTCAAAACTGCTGAATAACAGTATGAACATGATAAAAGAAAGCAAAGATGCAATTCATCTCACCATGGGCGACTTTATAAGGTGCAATCCATAGTTAAACAAATTCATATTGATCCAAAGGTGTTTTACCAGCACTCAGCAATGCCAGCAATCTAATTTACCTCAAGATTCAATATAAGGTAAACTTGATTCATCAAAATGTTTTTAAAGGCTGTTTTGTTTCTTTGCCTTCTTTTATGGTTTAGCAAATTGGAGCTTTTAAGTTTTTTTTTTTCCATAAGAGTTAACTATATTCATTTACCATGAGTTAGTAACCAGTGATAAAATAATCTCAGGGAGTGAATAACACACTATTTAAAAGCTCTGAAATAAGTTACTTTCTAGGCTTAATTGTTCAAAGAAGCCATCAGCATTAGATACAATTGCAGTTAACTCAATGAAGGTTGGTAAATTTCAAACAGTAGACTCTAATTATTAGGGGATGACTACAGAGGAAATGATACTACCTATCTCTGGTTTCCTTGGGATAGTCACTATTATTTTTTAAGCCTTTCTTTAATATTTTACTATAAGCACAGCAGAAAATCAAAGTGCTTTCTTTTCCAGGTCGTTTGAAACACTATGGGACAAGGATACAAAAGAATCAGGTCTTAAGGCATTTTTGGGGATGGAGGGTTCATCTGCGCTGCACTGATGTATTAAACTCAAGAAGTAACTTGAGTATGAGATAGTGCTTTTGAGGTATTTTTGAAATCTAATCTTCCTCCTCTGGATCTTGAGGTAATCTGATGGTTTCACTGAGCAAGCTGATGATCTCATACTTTCATATATAGTGTCTCTGAGATTCAAATTTATATCACAAGTTGGTATGAAATCAATGTTTTGTTTTTTGTTTTTGCTCATCTAGTTGTATTTTTAAGGCGCCCCAGCCCCTCACTCATGTTTCCTGTCATTTTGGGTAATCTTTAGTTTCTCTTTGATTGGAATATTTTGTTTCTTTTTTTTTTTTTTAAGTTATTTATTTTTGAGAGAGAGAGAGAGAGAGAGAGAGAAAGCACGCGCATGTGCATGCGCGCCCATGAGTGGGGGAGGGACAGAGAGAAAGGGAAACCTAAAATCCAAAGCAGGCTCCAGGCTCCAAGCTGTCAGAGCCTGATGATGGGCAGTTCAGACTTGGGAATGGGGAGATTGTGACCTGAGCCGAAGTGGGATGCTTCACCAACTGAGCCACCCAGGCGTCCCAACTTCTGTTTTCTTCTAAGGAACAATATTTATAATGGTTTGTGTGTGCACAGTCACGGAGAATAAGCAGTTTTGAGAAACCATGCTATTTTTACCTTTTGGCTTTCCTAATGTCACGCTGGATCTAATTTCTCTCTGATTTCCATTTTGGAAGGAACAAGAAAGACTGTACTTTATTTTTCTTCCTTTTTTTCAATTAAAATATATTTCACATGTAACATTTTGTAAATTTAAGGTGTAAACTATGTTAATTTGATACATGTATATATTGTGATATGATTGTCACTGTAGCTATAATTAGCACCTGGATCGCATTACATGATTATCCTTTCTTTTTAGTGGTTGGAATAGTTAAGTTCTAGTCTGTTAGTAAGCTTGATGATTATACTTCAGTATTATTGCCTCTGTTCAATATACTGTGTGTTAGATTCTTAGGACTTACCCCTACGTGTTCCAAGTTTGTATCCTTAAGCAACATCTGTCCTATTTCCCCACCCCCACTCCTAGTAACCATCTTAGTCTCTGTTTTTTACAAGTTGGACCTTTTTAGATTCCACATATAAGTAGAATACAGTACTTGTTTTTCCCTGACTTCGGTCAGGGCTATGTTTTTGAAAGTCCAATGCTTTGAGAAAGACTGAAATGCCTTCACATCTGAGGGGAAAACACCGAAAGAATTTTCTCCATTTCTTAAGACAAATTAATGAGAAATTCAATACTTTTCTTTCACTGTGAAGCATCTCTTCACCTCAGCTCCTGAAAAATCACTCTTCTTTTTCCTTCTGTAAGAGGTATTTTTGTTGTCTGTTTTTCTCTTCCAGGCCCTTTCTGATATGGGGGATTAATAGTTCCGTGTACAAATATAAATGCCTGTTTGATGGAAACTTTTCTTTCCCTTGTTAACATGACTCGGGACAGCCTCTTCAGATATAGCTTTGTAGTGAGTAGAGAACAGGTTTTAACAAGAAAATAGCACATGATGATGGGATACAAATGCACAGGCACCAGTCAAGTTAAAGTTCTTTTCAGAAAACTTGTAGGGGAAAAAATGCATTTCTTTTTCTAGTAGATTTGAGTTTTATTATCAAGTGCTTTTATGTATAAGACTTAGGGAACCTTTCTGTCTGTTGTACTACTCTTCTGTCAGGGAAAGTAAGAAATACAGACAATCTCCTTCACAGTAGGGAAGAGCAAATAAGTTTCCAAATGAGTATCAAAATTAAAAGCCGTTCCAGATTTTTATGGTGTTAATGTCATGGTGGTTAAAAACCTCAAATACACTCGGGTTATATTCTTAATAGTCCATGTAATTGTTTTGGGATCATGAGCAAAGTAGCTAGCTATAATTTTCCTGTTTCTCATTTAAAAATAGAGATAATTACAGTACAGTTGTCCTAGGATTGCAGAAAGGTTTAAAGAAGATACGACCCAACACACCTCTTAGCTGTTATTATCTATTATTATTATTTATTCAGGTCTTTCATAATGGAGTAAAATAATTACTGTTTCTACTTTTGCATTCCTAAGTACATTCTCAAATCCCTGCTTTCTCCCTGTTGTTCTTTCCATTTCATGTAAACTGTGTTACTCCAGGTCAATAATGATTTCCCATTTGCTGAATAAATGAGCATTTTTCAGACCTGCTCCTCAACTCGCTGAAGCTTCTGGCACTGTCCACCACTGCTTTTGTCTTGCAACTCTTTCCTTTTTCGCCGTCTCAGTTTGATTAGAGAACACAGAGGAATCTCAAAGTGTGAGCCTCCTCTTTTAACTTCCTGCCTAGCTTCTAAGGAACTCTGTCGTTTTAAGTATATGTCCTATACTCTATGCTTTATATGCCATATATCACCTCTGCCCTTCTCTCCTGGTTATGTTGACTTTTCCAATATGGGTTTTTCAAAAGTAACGGTAGCAAATTCATATACTTGCTACTTAAAACAGACGGTATTGTAAAAACCAAGAGACATTATTTGAGTACCAACTATGCTTGTAACAATAGGTTTACAATTGTAGTTTCTAGTGGTAGTTTGATAAACTATCTATGCTCCCTTAGTGCATTATCATACGTCACTGGGTATGGATACATTGGATCTGTACTTTGGCCTCAAGAAATCAGCTAGAAAAAGAATCATGGCTTGGGATCTGTAGATGAGTTAAAGATATTTTATGTGGTCCCTGGGGACTTTCTTTTTGGAAGTCAGATATAAGGGCCTCTCCCATCGGGAACAGGTGATTAAAAGACAAAAGTTAGAACACGAAGTGCCCAGAAAATCTGGATACTACTGCTGCTATTATTTCAACACAAAAGGCAAAAGAGATACCAGGGAAAAAAAGATTTATTTCAATGGCAGAAAAAGCCTAGGACAGTGGTTTTCAAATTATAGTGCCTAGAAGAATCATCTGGGATGTTTATTAAAAATAGAGAGTCTCAGTCTCTACATATTTTGGGTAGTCTTTAGAGGGTATCTTATGTGTGTTCTCAAAGAAATCTTCCCCTGCAGACTACTTTGGATTCTCCTGCTAAGAGAGCAGAGCCTCTGATATATGTACCGGGAGTGCATTCCAGCCCTGGGTGTCACGGGCAACAGCTGTATTCTGCTGTTACTCCTCTCAGAAAATGCCACTCTGCCCGAGGGCTGGTTCCCAAGTCACAAGTAAAATGCAAGTACCAAAACCCCTGAGATTTGAAAATCCTATTTCCCTCCCCATGGTTCTCTCTGCAGGGGAGCCTCATGTCATGATGCTCTGCGCAGCAGTGCAGAGGAAATGTACTATTGCCCTATCAATGGTTTGCCTTTTGACATCACCCATATACTGGCAGGAAACTTAGCCCTTTTATTGCTTCTTCTTCCCCATACATAGGCCACAGCAAATACATGACTTAGAGATTGCAAGCTGCATGTATCGAGCACTATTCAAGGCTAGAGTGAACAGTTCGCACTTGAGGCTAGCGTGGAACACTGCAATGAAATGTTTGCCTGAATTTTTATAATGGTCCTTCTGCTGAACTCTCTGCCTCTGGTCTCACTCATTCTGGTCCGTGCTTCTCTCAGTTGGAATTGTCTTTCTCTACTACACTTCTCTTTTTATTACTCTTTGGCTCAAGATCCCTCAATGAGACCAGTTGCTTTCGGGGTAATGTCTAATTCAGCAGAACCATTATTCTGTTCATCTTTCAGCCTCAGTTGTCACTTCTTGCCTCCACGCTTTGTGCCCGCCCATCTTTCAGACCTCAGACCTCAACTCTCATAGTCTGTGTCTTTGTAGTAACTTGCATGAGCAACACATACTCATTTACTGGTTACAAACCTTTTAACCCAATAATGCTGTAAGGTCATTTTGATTAGGGATCATTCTTATTCGTCCCTATGTCCATGGTCCCTAGCATAGGGTTTTCAGTATAGTTGCTAAGGTAAATCAGAAAGACAGATAAAGAGGAAAAACAGGAAGGCAGGCAGGCATGCATTTGTCTAGAGGCTAATATCTAGATATAATGGTTTGTTTAACACCCTCATATATTAACACTTTGTTTTTCTAATGGGTTTCCACTATAGAAATAAAACTAACATAGAGACAGTAATAAACTATTTCTTTTTGGCCATAATTGCCTAGTGCTACTGTTCCCACTACTTTGCTCTGAGGTGCATACTTACTAATGTGGCCATCAATCCATGCTGCTGGTTATTAAATGGGAATCAATAGAATGCCTCCACTCATATTGGTGGATGGGGAAGGAGGTCAGAGAGATTTAAAAAAAATTCCCAGGCTGAGGAAGAGAAAAAGAAGAGAAAATCCTTAAGTTAGGGATTTTTTTTTAAATTGGTATCCTTCACAGTTGTTTTGCTGTTCTGAAATAAACCTTGAAAACACATCAGAAACTTCAGCCAAGCCAGGAAGCAATGGCCCACTTCCTTGAAGTCCTCAGTGGTATAATGAAAATCAATTGTAAATAATGCATTTAATTTTTAATGCTTTCCTATGGTGTTTTTCTCGACATTGAATCATTAAAGAAGAAAGGAGTTGAACACGACTGTCACTTATCCATCGTCGTCTTTCAGCCAAAGCCAACATTTTACACTCTTCTCTGCAGCTGGGGCTACAGTTCAGATTTTTTTGTCAGCTGAAGTTTTGTTAGGTTCTAGGAATGGTGGGCTTCAGTGGGTCTAGCTCCCTGTTTCTACTCTTCCTGTGTCCTTAATCCAATGCCAACAGTTGGCCCCAGGCTCCAGCTTCTTTTACCACTCCTAGAACCAAGCTCCCCACAGTACACAACAGTCACTGGCTAATGTTCTCTCCTTTTTGGTTTGAGATCATCTCACCTGCCCTTCCCCGATTTCTGGAACCCAAACCTTTCCAAATTGTTTTCTTTTCCTAATATTCCTATGGAATATTAAACGCTTTCTACCCCAAAGTTCTTTTCTTAGGCACCCCAGAATTCACTTTTTGCTCCTTCACTGCCGCCCACCCTTGCAAATAACAACTTACTTAATATCCTAGATTGGATCTACTCTCGCATGGTGCCTAGTGTATATTCTGTTTTCCTGAGTATACTCTCAAACATCAGGACTCGGGCGGGTGTTTTCTGTCTTCTTTTACTTTAGAGGTTATAATATTTCTACACTGAACTGATATCAAATGTATATGCACGTGTCTGGACTACATTATTTTCATCCTTCTCCTTCCCACTCAGCCTCGTTTCTTCCTATGCCATAATACCTTAAAATACAATTATTCCTGTGTTCTGCATGTCTACATGTCTGCAAACCTCTTCTCATCTGGATGTCTTTTTTTTATTGTGTTCTCCAATATTCCCCTTCTGCCTATTCAAGACACCTTTCTCCACGTCCTATCCCAGCCCCTCTAACAGTGAGTGGTAGCCTCTACTACCGTAACTTATAATATGCAATTTCTTTTGTAAGCTATTATACATCTACCTTACCTTCAAATAATGTTGTTGTTGTTGGTGGTGGTCGTGGTGATGGTGGCGATGATGATGATTTCCTGTTTGTCAATCTTGATTTCTGAAGCTAAGGGTCATGTGAGGACAGAGACTATATGCTCAATTTCTTTTCCATTGCCCATTGCACTCAGTATATAACCAGTTGCACAGAGATGCTCTTCAATCGCCTGCTGATTATCTAATTTCTTCCTTCAGCTTAGCAAGCAACCGTAGTTTGTCCTTTTGTTTCCAGTATAGACGGTTCCAAATGTTGTATTTTCAATACATCAGTGCTTGCCTTCCACTGAAGTCTCAGATGTGACATGAGCTTGAGTAATTGAAATTCCTGTACCTCTTTCTGACATGCCAACAGTTCTGTGACGGAATATCCTAGTCTGATTTTTGCTCTCTCCATTAGAAAAGAGGCCTGTTTGCTAGTGGGAAACTGTTATCCATCTTTGCCTTAATTCTAATCTTCATTCTGTCTCCCCCTCCTCCCCTAGCAGTTTTCCAGATTTCATTGTGCATCAGGATTCTAATTCGGTAAAGTTCCTTCTGGGTGTGAGTGCCTGTATTCTTGTCCTCCTTAAATCTCTTTTTATTCCTCACTCCCCTCCACCCCATGTTCTTCAGAGCTATCTTAGATTCTTCTCCTCATTATGCACTGGCATTTAATTTCTCCTTTATCACTGGAGTCTTCTCTGAAGGACTACTCTTAATTATTTCCCTAGTAATAAGAATCTAGAATATCAAGATAATGGCTACCAGAACTCCCTACAACTACATCCTACATCTGATTGAGCACATTGAGATCACTGTGCTGTTGACTGTAGCAGAGATTCCTGTCTTTCCCGGTGATGGGGTGCTAGCTTATCATTATGGGCAATGAGACCATTTCAGTTCTCTTTTGTTCTTACTGGTCAGTGGAATACTTTCAAAAACATACAAGGGGTACCTGGGTGGCTCAGTTGGTTAAGCATCCCATTCTTGATTTGGGCTCAGGTCATGATCTCCTGGTTCATGGTATCCAGCTGGATCAGGCTCTGCGCTCATAGCACAGAGCCTGCTTGGGATTCTCAATCTCTCTCTCTCTCTCTCTCTCTCTCTGCCCCTCTCCTGCTTGTGTGCATGCATGAGTGCATATGTGCTCACTTGCTGTCTCTCAAAATAAATAAATAAACTTAAAAAACCACTGTGGGCATATCTATGAGAATTTTCAGTTTGTACCAATTTTCTACACTATTTCTTTTTCTTTGTGGGTGTTGTTAAAATCTTTTGGATTTTCTCTGGTTCTTAGTAGGGATAGAGAGAAGCTAATTAAATTGAGTGAAGCCTTCTCTCTTTAAATACTATAAAATAAGGTTGTAGTAGAAGGTTGAAACAAAAGGCACAATTGGCTCCTGCAGACAAGCTCATACATGCTTTCCATGTTAAATATTTGGGAATTTACACTGTATTTCAATTAACTGTTCCCTTAAAAACAGGTTTGGGCTTTAATTCACTTATGTCTGAATGATGCAATAGTTCTCTACCAGGATGTGATATTTTCCCCTATGTACAGGATAATAAGTTACTTTCTTAGGACTTTGTGGATGCTGAGAGATGACATGAAACTCCAAGATCAGAGACAGTGGACTTTTCTTACAGCATAGCAAGCATGCTGTCAAGTCCCACGGAGTGGTGGGGACTAACCTGGCTGGATGCTATACATGCAGTGAGTTTGCATTGCAGTCCAGAAACTCTATGCTTAGGAAGTCACTGCTTCCATTGTAAGACTGCTGTTTGTCTTGGTAGAGACACAACCCTAGACATGGAATGGATAAAGAATGATTAGGGACTTGCATTCTTGTCATATTCAGTAAAAATAGGCACAGATACTCAATACTCATATCAGATTACTGGTTTAATATTCCTTAACTTCAATTTCAATAAGAATGTCTTGGAGAATTTGTTTAAAGCCCATATTCCTGGACTGGACATAGCAGAGAGATTTTGATTCAACAGTTTTGGGATATTGCCCACGAAACAGCATTTTTACTTTACTCAGCAATTATTTTGATGCCGTTTCTTTCTCCTAATACAGTGTTTTATTGCCCCAAGATTGCTTTCCTCTACATGCTATCTTGAACAACTGAACCAGATGTATATGAACTGGATTATATACAGGCATGCCGCCTTTAAAAAAAAAAAAAAAAGAAACAAGAAAAAAACCTCAGCATCTAAACATACTATGTATCCCTCAGTCAGTGATTAACATGTGTATGGCTATCTATTATCCTGGTGTATATTTCAAACTGGTCATTGCAAAGAGGCTATGCTACCTCCATATTCACAAACGTGTTAACAATGTTAGTAGTTCTCTGTAAAGTGTGTGGATTTTTTGTTTTGTTTTGTTTTGTTTCATTGGTTGGTTGGTTTTTTGTTTTGTTTTGTTTTGCTTTATCTAGCCAAGGAATGAGCCAGCAAGAGGTGTGAGGGGAATCAATGAGTATGAGTCAAATGGGGTTAGAAAGTTCTTTTTTAAAAAATCAAGTGGTTATTAGAATAATTGTTTAGAAAGGAAAAAAAAAAGTCCAAGAGCCTAAATGTTTTAGATCTGTTTTTGAGCCAATTCTCCTACAAATAATGTAATTTTGGAAAGGTGAAAAAATCTCTGTCAATTAATCTGCAAAATGGAGATAATATCTGTCTTGCCTTGAAGGTGTTGTGATTCAGATTAGAAAATGTGTATAAAGCATCTTGTCAACTAGCAAGTTGTATATGGATACAAGCAATGGTGATAACTTTGTTTAAGGTATTTTGTCCTTTAGGGAATTGCATCATTTTCTGTTTCACAAACAGAGGACTTGATAATGTATCTTCTTCAGAAAACTGACCAAACTAGTAAAGAGTATCTGACTAATCTGAATAGCTTTCCCTTGGAAATAAATTCAATTACACTATTCCAGCAGTATTAAAGAGTCTCATCTGTTAGAAAAACTCCATTTATAATAATTTTCCATTGAGAATTGCTATTCATCAACAGTTTATCTGTCATCACATTTTCCCACTTAAAAAAATTTAAATTACATACATTTCACTCAATTCACATAGAAAAAATTTTAATATGTATAAACAGCTACTCACTATACTCATAGTATGCTATGGTATGGTATGGTATAGTATATACTATATATATATACTATAGTACTATATATATATAGTATATACTATATATATATACTATAGTACTATATATATATAGTATATATATATACTATATATAGTATATATATATAATCCTACTTAATGAGGATATTCCATACTAAGGAGGGCAATCTGTTTACTCAGTCTACCAATTCAAATATACTATATATATACTATATACTATATACTATAAATACTAATATATACTATATATATATACTATATATATATATACTAATATATACTATATATATAGTATATATATATATATATAGTATATATATATAGTATATATATATTATTTATATATAGTATATATATATATATTATATATATATATATATATATACACACATAATATATATAGTATTATATTAGTTTCAGGTGTACAATATAGTGATTCAACAATTCTATACATCCCCCAGGGCTCATCATGACAAATGCACTCCTTAGTACCCATTCCCTATTTCACCCGTCTCCCCACCCATCTCCCCTCTGGTAACCATCAGTTCTATGTGGTTAAGAGTCTGTGTCTTGGTTTCTCTCTCTCTGTTTTCCTTTGCTCATTTGTTTCTTAAATTCCACATATGAGTGAAATTATATGGCATTTCTCTTTCTCTGACTTATTTCACTTAGCATCATACTATTTAGCTCCATCCATGTTGTTTACACAGGGCTTGAACCCACAAGCCATGAAATCATGACCTGAGCCAAAGTCAGACACTTAACTGACTGAGCCACCCAAGTGCCCCAACTATAGTTACTTTTGATTTACAGTTGGATTTTCAAACGAACTTGTGATTGATTTTTCTTTTTTCCCCTAACACCTAGTTGATTCCTCACACACAAAAAATTAACTTTTAAATGTTAATGATGAAGATTAGTTATTTAATGTGGTGGAAATGGATCCCTAAAATTCAAATTAAATTTCAGCATATTACAAAAAATGCAAGTCCCAGGAATCAGTTTTGTGCATGTAAATGGAATAAGCAACCTATGGTTTTGCATGGCTTTACTATAAATCCTAGGGTTCTATTATTCCCCTTTCCTTCTTCCTACTCCAATATCTGGTGACATTTTTTTTTCACATCTAACTTTATATATGATAAATAAATCCATAGAATACATTATGAGACTTAGCCTCAAATCAAACATAAATGAAGCTAAATCTCATAATATATTCTCTGGATATATCACAGCGTGATACCCAAACCTCAGATATGCAAAGCACCAGTCTCTTAGATAAGCACAAACATTTGAGAGTGAATGACATTTGAAAGGAGATGCAGTACTTTTAATGGCTTACAAAGACCCACAAGATCTTTGTCCTGCACATCCACCACTATCACCATCTCTCTGATCTTGTCCAACTACTCTTTCTGTTACAGTTATTTCACTCTATCCACTCTGGTCTCTTTGCCCAAACTTGTGAGTTATACTCTCTCCTTTGCTCCAAATGTGCCCTCTGCCTGAATGTTCTTCCTAAAATATCATGGCTACCTCACTCACTGCCTTTGAAACTTTGTCCAAATACTGCCTTCTGAACGAGGCTCATCTTTACTCCTTTTTAAAAATTTCATATCTTCAGAGGCATGTGGGTGGCTCAGTTGGTTAAGTGGCTGACTTCAGCTCAGGTCATGATCTCAGTTGTTTCTGAGTTCAAGCCCTGAGTTGGCCTCTGTGCTGACAGCTTGGAGCCTGGATTCTGTCTCCCTCTCTCTCTGCCCCTCCCCTGCTCACACTCTGTGTGTGTGTCTCTGTCTCTCAAAAATAAACATTAAAATAAATTTTAAAAAATAAAATAAAATTTCATCTCTTTACCAATTTATTTTACTTTTTGTTTTTCCCATGATACTTACCACTGGCTAACAAGTAGTTTTTGTTTTTGTTTTTTTTTTTTTTTAATTTATTGTCAGTCTCTCTCTATGAGAATGTATGCTCTGTGAGAAATCTTTCCTCTGCTTTGCTTACTGCTTTCTCCCAAGCACCAAGAGAAGTGCCTGGTATATATTTACTGAATAAATCAATAATAAAACATGGAAAATTACTTATGAGAGGAATTTTGGGTTTGTTTTCTTGTCATTGATTTCATAATATTATTCTTTTCTTTCCTTTCTCTTTATTGTGTTTTGTTTTGGTTCTGTTTTAGAGGGTTTGTATCCCTGGTTCCTGATTTGGGATAAAAATAATAATACATCTTTCTTTTTTTTTAAGTGTCCTATTATCTATTACTGTAACCCTTTTACTGGGGAAGAACATTATCCAGGTCTCTTAAGAGAAGTTCAAATCTGAAATCCATAAGTTACAGAATATTTGTTAAATTGATATAGACTCTCAGGGTGTCTTGGTATCTTAATACTCTAATGTCATGGTTAGTTTTATGTGTCAACTTGACTGGGCCACAGGGTGCCCAGGTATTTGGTGAAACATTCTGATTTCTTCTGTGAGGGTGCTTTTGAATTAAGACTAACATTTGAATTGGTAGACTGAGTAAACAGATTGCCCTCCTTAGTATGGAATATCCTCATTAAGTAGTTTGAAGGGCCGAATAGAACAAAAAGGCTGATCCTCCCCCAGATAAGAAAGAATTCCTCCTGCTTCACAGCCTTTATACTGGAACATTGTTTGTTTCCTTCCCCCCCCACCCCCCCCACCCCCCCACCACCCCCCACCCCCGACTTTGGAGTAGGAGGAAACTCCTCCTGCCTGACTGCCTTGAGACATCAGTTTTTTGTTTTTGTTTGTTTTTTTTTCCCCCTTCTGTCTTTAGACTCATACTGACATTGGCTTTTCCTGGGGGCATGCAACCGTATTATATTCTGTTTCTCTGGAGAACCCAAATACACCTCATAATATTTAAGAAATTGTATCTGATCATGACAGAAAAAAAAAGGAAAAAAAATAGCTTACATTACAGTGTATGAAATTTAGGTTCGATATAAGTGAAAATTTAATTGAACTGATTAGGAGTTTCCAGATGAATTAAGGATAATTTTGACACAGAGCATACCACACTATGCAGTGATCTCGAAAATAGTTCAATGTTGGGAGGATGAATCATGTCACCTTGTGTATAGTCATACCCAGAAGAACCCATCTTTCCACTTCCCCATGTAGACCGGTGTTTTGGAGCCACTAAATTGAACTTTTCTGCTACAGAGAATATGGTTCAAACTGAAGCACTACAGTCTCTCTGTACTATGGATGTAATGTTGCAAGGATTCTGCTTGAGAGTTACTGATGCTGTAGGTTTTAAAATATTAATAAATCCTGTGGAGAATTCCACATAAGTGGTGTAGACTCTTCTCCTCAAACAAGTAAACATAAATTACCACTTTGTAAGTGGGGGCTCACATAGTGACTTCCTTCCCAAAAGTGAAGTATGGAAAAGGGGGAAAAAAGAGTAATGTCACAATGGCGAAAGCTGACAAACACTATCCAACCAGATTATCAAGGTCAACATCAACAGTCATAGATCATGTGTTAGTATGTATCCTTGATAGGATGTGATGAAAATGATACTTTACCTCTATGGGCAACTTCACAAAAACCCATAACCACAGTGTGATCATAAGCAAAACTCAGACAAATTCCAGTTGAGGAGCATTCTACAAAATACCTGGGAAGTACTCCTCCAAAGTATCAAAGTCATCAAAATCAAAGGAAATTTGAAAAAATATCACCACCAAAAGGAGCCTAAGGAGACATGACAATCAAATATAATGTGGTATCCTGAATAGAATCCTGGAACAGAAATGTATATTAATAAAAATTAGTAAATATGGGTAAAGTATTTACTTTAGTTAATAAGAATATATCAGCATTGGTTCTCATCAGTAGTGACACCTTAATAGGGGAGATTGGATGTGGAATATATGGAAAATATGTGTACTATTTTTGAAAATTTTCTGAAAATCTAAATATATTCTCAAATAAAACGTTTATTGAAAAGTAAAAACAAAATATGGGGTGCCTGGATGGCTCAGTTGGTTAAGGGTCCAACTTTGGCTCAGGTCATGATTTCACAGTTTGTGGGTTCGAGCCCTGTGCCGGCCTCTGTGCTGATAGCTCAGAATCAGGAGCCTGCTTCGGATTCTGTGTCTGCCTCTCTCTCTGCCCTACCCCCGCTCATGTTCTGTCTCTGTCTCTCAAAAATAAACATTAAAAAAATTTTTTTTGAAAAGTAAAAAAAAAACAGAAGTTCTCTTAAAACTGCAAAATGCAATGTAATGTTCAGAGCTTGTATATAATTTTCTAAATTACTACTATTTTATATACTTGTATAATATTTTATAATTATTATATGTCTATATAATACCTATGCATCACATACTTAAATGTTTAAGAAATATTGAAAAATCACTTTTCACCATGATTATATCTATCTACAGATTTGTGGTTTCATTTGATTTTGTACATGACATTTAAAAGCTGGACCCTAAATTTCTGTTAGAAGCTGAGTTTTGTTACCCAGCTTCTAACAAAAAAAACAATAATTTATAAACAAATACATATTTAAAACACTAGGTAAAAGTTCAAACCTTTTTTTTACCATAGGTCTCAAGAGATTTAGAGTTTTATAAGCCATAATGTTCTTTCCAACTCCAAAATATTATTCTTTTGTTACTGCCCTGACAAATGAGCCTATAATGAAAGTCAAAACTATAACCCTCAATTCTCAGAATTACCTGTGCCAACACTAAGTATTCTAAGACTCTTCTATTCAGTTTGAGCAGGTGCCTGAAGCTATGCCTGAGACTAAAACAGCAGTAAATTCTACTATTATATCAAAGAAAACGATCTGTTATCTATCATTTTTTCTATATCTAATCATGTGTGAGAGTGTGTATGTGTGTTTGTGTGTGTGTTTGTGTGAGAGAGGAAGGGCGGGGGACTGAGAGTGAAGGAGGGAGGGAGAAAGAGAGGAGAAGAGAGAAGAAATATAAAGAGCACATCCTGATATGTTGATAAAGGTCACAAACAGGACAAAAAACATGTCAAAATCATTGTGTAGGCAAAAGATACAATACAATCCAAGGAATAATAGTAACAATATAGCTATCATTTACTGAGTGCTTCTATGTTATAGACACTGTAATAACTACTGCATTATATGCATTCACTCCTCCCAGCAATCAGGTGAAGTCTGTAGGATTATCACCAACCAAACCAGGAAGAGGAAGCTGAACATAATGAGGTTGGTAACCTGTTCAAGGTCACATGGTTAGAGGTAGAGTTCTAATCCAGGAATTTAACCTGAGCATACACCTCATTGCCTCCTAAAGGAAAATGCCACCTGATCTGAATAGTTTATTATTAAGGAAACTTTTTCTATGGCATCAGGTTTTTACCATTTTTTGGTCTTTGAGGCTAGAGTTTTTTGATTAATTTAAAATTAACATTAATATTCATCTAGACTCACAATGGAGAAATAGTGATCCAATATGAACTAGTGATCCAATTTAAATGCTTATATATGTTTGTTAAAAATACCAGAAATGTGCACCTCCAAGAGTTTACAGAGTATAAATTACTCCAGGAAACCTGAAGTTAAAACAAATAAACAAACAAAAAAACCTCTATCAAAACAGAATTGGATAAATGCAAGGTAAGAATTTTAAAAATTATGTTTTCAGTGGTAAATAGTAATAAATATTTGTTCTGAATAACGATACAACTGTTGTAATATTCATAAGTGAAAGGGTTGTTTTAAACACCCCTTTCCCTTCCCTGAATCACCTTACTTACCGCCACCCCTCCAAAGGACACACCAGCAGAAACTTGAAGAAGAGGCTGAATTAGACTTTAGCGAGATCTGAACAGATTGGAATTTTATGTGAAAAAGAAAAATCTTCCCTATTTACTTAACTATGGCAGTATTCCTGTTTTTCTTTAAGTTCAAAAAGTTGTCATTTACTGATGGTAACATTTACTTTTTAGGCTTTTTTCAAATTTAAAATAATATATACATATATTAATACATCTAATATAATATATAAAATATATATCTACTATTAAAAAGCTAAAAGCCTAATATTTGTAACCCCTTACCTAAAATACCCCAAAACCTTTTAAAAGCTTTTGTAAACTGACTCATAAAACACTGCTCCTTGAAATTTTTGTCTTTTTGTACTTAAAATGCACAAACGAATGTGAGGAGAGTTCGTTTCTTTTGACTCCATGCCATTTTTTAATGATTGCATTGGTTGGAATCCTGTATCACCTCCCAGAATAAGTATTGCTTTGGAAAAGATTACCAAGGTTTTCATTCTGATAATTGACATTTTCGAACAGGGAGCTGGATCTACAAATGGAGTGTACAATGAAAGTCCTGTTAACCTATTTCCAATACTATATACATAATAGCTTTTAATTCTAACCTAGGATGTCCTATCAAGTATATGATCACTTGAAAGAATTACTCATTTCTTTATTTGGCAAAAATTTATTGAATTTTTATGATGTGTCAGCCTCTGTTTTAGACATAGGGAAGTTAGAAATTGTTAGCATTATATATATTTAAATTACACTAATTTTGTTCTTTGTTATATAACCATATTAAAGAGATATTTTTTTCCTTTTAAATACGCATAATTTGTCTGTAGCTGAGTGTCCCAAGATAAACTTCAGTGTTAATTTAGATGTAGTTTTCAATGAGATTTCTTTGATCCATCTTAGCAATGATGAACTATAAATAAATAATTTCATTGCATTTCTTCCATTATTTTTTATTAATAATTCGTTGTTTTGTGTCATTGTTAGGGGCGCCTGGGTGGCTCAGTTGGTTAAGCATCTGACTCTTGATTTTGGCTCAGGTCATGATCTCATGGTTCATGGGTTCAAGCCCCACATCGGGCTCTGCACTGACAGCATGGAGCCTGCTTGGGATTCTCTCTCTCTGCCCTTCTCTCTCTCAAAATAAGTAAAATAAACTTTAATGAAAATTTATTTTTTGGATCAGGTTTAGGTTCACAGCAAAACTAAGGAGACGATGCTGAGATTTTCCATGCTGCCATACATGCGTCTCAACATCCACATTATCTATTTGTTCAAATTGACGAGTCTACATTGAACATCATAATCACCCAAATTCCATAGCTTATGGTTCACTCTTAATGCGTACATTCTGTAGGTTTAGACAAATGCACAACAGTTTCATTCTCTTAAAAACTGTTCTGCCAATTTGTTCCTCCTCGTCTTTCAGTCCCCGGCTGGCAACAATCCTTTTACAGTCTCCATAGTTATTCTTTTCCCACAATGACATATAGTTGAAATCATACAGAGTGTAGCCTTTTTGGACTGACTTCATACAACCTAGTGATATGCATGTAAGTTTCTTGAGGCTTGATACCCCATTGATAACTCATTTTTTTTTTTATAATTTATTGTTAAGTTAGCTAACATACAGTATATACAGTGTACTCTTGGCTCCGGGAGTAGATTTCCATGATTCATCTCTTACATACAACACCCAGTGCTCATCCCAACAAGTGCCCTCCTCAATGCCCATCACCCATTCTCCCTGCCCCCACTGACTCCCCACCCCCATCAACCCTCAGTTCTCTGTATTGAAGAATCTCTTATGGTTAACCTCCCTCTCTGCTTGTAACTATTTTTTTTCCTTCCCTTCCTCCAGGGTCTTCTGTTAAATTTCTTAAATTCCACATATGAGTGAAAACATATATCTTTCTCTGATTGACTTACTTCATTTAGCATAATGCCCTCCAGTTCCATCCACCTTGTTGCAAATGGCAAGAAGATGTTACATATAATGTTACACTACTCGGCAATGAGAAAGAATGCAATCTTGCTACCTCATGTCTTTTTAACTCTAAAAAGTATTCCATTGTCTGGATCTACTACAGTTTACTTATCTATTCATCTACTGAAGGACACCTTGGTTTCTTCAAAAGTGGGCAATTATGAACAAAGCTGCTATAAACACCCATGTGTGGGGTTTTGTGTGGACATAGGCTATTAGATAAATACCAGGGTGTGCAATTGCTGGATGATATAGTAAGAATATATTTATCATTGGAAGAAACTGCCAAGCTTCCATATTGGCTATAAAATTTTGCATTTCCAGAAACAATGAATGAAAGCTCATGTTGCTCCACATGCTCACCAGCATTTGGTATTTTCAGGGTTCCAGATTTTGGTCATTCAAGTAGGTGTATGGTATCTCATTGTTTTAATTTTTATGTTCCTGATGTTATATAATGTGAAGCCTCTTTTCATATACATATTTTCTATCTGTATATCTTCCTTAGTGAAAATTTTGTTCTTTAGCCCATTATATTTAATAAGATTGTTTTCTTGTTGAGTTTTAAGAGTTTTTCATATATTTTGGATAGTAGTTCTTTATCTTATGTATCTTTTGCAAGTATTTTCTCCCAGTCTATGGCTTATTTTCTCATTCTCTTGACATGCTTTTTTTGGCAGAGCAGAAGATTTAATTTTAATAAAGTCTAGCTTCTCAATTATTTCTTTCATGGATTGTCTTTGATGTTGTATCTAAAAAAGCCATCACCATACTCAAGATCTTGGTTTTCTAGAGTGTCATCTTCTAGGAGTTTTATATTTTTATGATTCACATTTAGATATATGATCCATTTTAAGTTAATGTTTTTTAATATTTATTTTTGAAACAGAGAGACAGAGCCTGAATGGGGGAGGGACAGAGAGAGAGGAGACACAAAATCCGAAGAATGCTCCAGGCTCCAAGGTGTCAGCACAGAGCCTGACGCGGGGCTCCAACTCGCAAACCATGAGATCATGACCTGAGCCGAAGTCAGACGCTTAACTGACACAGCCATCCAGGTACCCCATTTTGAGTTAATTTTTGAGGAGAGCTTATGTAGAATTATTTTTTTGCACGTGAATGTTTAATTGTTCCAGCACCATTTTTTGGAAAATACTATCTTTGCTCCACGTCATTGCATTTGCTTCTTTGTCAATGATCAGTTGACTATATTTATGGGGTTCTATTTCTTAACTGTTCTATTGATCTATTTGTTCACTCTTTATCCAATATCAAACTGTCTTGATTATTGTAGTTTTATATCAGGTCTTGAAGTTGGGTAGTGTCAGTCCTCCAACTTTGTTCTCCTTTAATATTGTATTGAATACTCTGGGTCTTTTGCCTCTCCACATAAACTTTAGAATGAGTATGATGAAATCCACAAAATAACTTGTTTTTGACTGGGATTTTATTGATCCTATAGATCAGTAGGAAAGCATATTTGAGTCTTGACCATATTGAGTCTTCCTGTTCATGAACATGAAATATCACTCAGCATAGTTAATTCTTTTATTTTATTCATCACAATTTTGTAGTATTTCTTGTATAAATCTTGTGCATATTTTGTTAGATTTGTATTTAAGTATTTCATTTTTGGGGGTGCTAGCATAAATGGTATTATGTTTTAATTTCAAATTCCACCTTTTCAATTCCATTATAAAAGAAAGCAATTGACGTTTGTATATTAACCTGATATTGTGTAACCTTGCCATATTCTTATTAGTTCCAGGAACTTTTTGTTGATTCAGGTTTTGTACATAAATGATTATGTCATCTGTGAACAAAAATAGTTTTTATGTCTTCCTTCCCAATTTGTATACATTTTATATCCTTATTTTATTGAATGAGCTTAAACTTTCAATTTGATGTTGAAAAGGTGAGAGGGAACATTCTGGTCTTGTACCTGATCTTAGTGGGAAAGTCTTGAGTTTCTCAGCATTAAGTATAATGTTTTTTGTAGGTTTTCTTTCTGTAGGCTGTAGGCTTTTTGTAGATTTTCTTCAAGTTGAGATTGTTCCCTCTATTCCTAGTTTGCTGAGAGTTTTTAACATTAATGGGGATACTGAAGTTTGTCAAATGCTTTTTCTGCATCTATTGTTATGATTATGCGATTCTTAAAAGCCTATTGATGTGATGAATTACATTAATTATTTTCAAATGTTGAACCAGATTTTCATATTTAGGATACATCTTACTAAATAATTTTGTATAATTATTTTTATATATTGTTGGATTTGATTTGCTAAGATTTTGTTGAGGATTTTTGCATGTATGTTCATAAGATATTGGTCTTTTTTTTGTTTAATGTCTGGTTTTGGTATTAGGGTAGGGCTGGCCTCATAGAGTTTGTTAGAAAGTATTTCCTTTGCTTCTATCCTCTGAAAGATATTGTAAAACACTGGCATAATTAAGCTTTTCCTCAAATATTTGTAAGAATTCACCATCTAGGTTTGGTGCTTTTGTTTTGGAAAATTATTTATTTCATTTCTCTAATAGATATAGGTTTATCCATATTGTCTAATTCTCTTGCATGCATTTTGGTAAACTGCATCTTTTGGAAATTGGTCCACTTCATCTAAGTTATGAAATTTGTGGTCATGGATTTGTTCATAGTAATGCTTTTTTTATCTTTTAAATGTCCATGGGATTACATGTAGTGATGTCCTTCCTTTCATTCCTGATATTACTGTTTTGTTTCCTTTCTTTTTCTTGTTTTCCTTATTAGAGGCTCATCAATTTAACTGATTTTTTTTCAGAGAATCAGCTTTGGGTTTATTGATTTTTCTCTACTGATTCCCTATCTTTAATTTTATTGCTTCCTACTCTAGGTTTTTCCTTTCTTCTTTTTACTTTGGATTTAAATTGGTCTTCTTTTTCTAGTCTCCTTAGATGGAACTCAGATTAGAAATTTCAGATCTTTATTCTCTTCTAATAAATATATTCAATGCTATAAATTTCCCTTCAAGCACTGCTTTTGCAGCACCCTACAAGTTTTGATAAGTTGAATTTTCCTTTTTCCTTAGTTCAAAATATTCAATTTTTTTAAATGTTTATTATTTTTGAGAGAGACAGAGAGAGCAAGCAGGGGAGGGCCAGAGAGAGAGGGAGACACAGAATCGGAAGCAAGCTCCAGACTCTGAGCTGCCAGCACAGAGCCTGATGTGGGGCTTGAACTCACAGACTGGGAGATCATGACCTGAGCTGAAGTCAGCCGCTTAACCAGCTGAGCCACCCAGGTGCCCCTAGTTCAAAATATTTTAAAGTTTCTTTTAACATTTATTCTTTGACCCATTTGTTATTTAAAAGTATTTTATTTAATAGCCATGTATTTTGGAATTTTCCAGGTATCTTTATATTATTGATATCTAGTTTAATTTCACTGTAGCTTGAGATCGAATATTGTATGATTTCTGTCTTTTAAATTTGTTGTTTTATGGCCCCAAATATGATCTATCTTGGTGAATGTTCCATGCAAGCCTAAGAACAATGTGTATTTTTCTGTTATTGGATGAAGTAGTTTATAAATTTCAGTTATATCCAGTTTTGATTGATGAGATTCTTGACTGAGTTCACCATGTTCTTACTGATTTTTCTGCCTGTTGGATCTACCCATTTCTGCTAGAAGGGTATTAAAGTTTTCAATGATAATAGTCAATTCATCTATTTTTCTCTATAATTCCATTAGCGTTTGCCTCGCACAATAGTCATGATATTCTGTTATTAGGCAAATAGTTATATTCCATACTCAGAACTACTTTAATGTGCTTACTCTATGGACATAATCTTGGCTTCATAATCAGTTTTAGTTCCACATGTTCCAAACACGTATCTGTATAAAAAGAATCATTCTGAAATTTGGGACTTTCATAAAGTCTGTTGAGATTGACTTACCCATACTTTAATCAAAATAGTTGTATGAATGGATTCTTAAATGGGTAAAAATCCATGGACTCTTATAGAATCTCGCTGTATCTATTTATTTTCATTCATGCTTGCCAGTGAACTATAGAAACCCCTTCCTTTCCACTGGAAAACACATGAAGCAGATTTCATAACTTTCTTGTTAGATTACTTTTCATCAATATTATAATCTCAGATTTACATCAAAACTTCAATTTCACAACCAATCCAACACTCTTTAATCCTACCAATTTATTCCTAGGAAAATGCCATAGACAGAGATGGGGTGTGATGTGATATTTTTATAACATGTTTCCTTTTTCTTTCATTTCTCCACAACATTCTTGCAATTGGCTATTTAAAAGGAGAAAAAAAAAAAGGCCAAGAAATCCTAATTCCATAGGAGGGAGTGATGGCACAAATAAAAGGAGAGGAAATTCAAGGAAGCATATTGGGCTTTATCGTTGTTCCTTACAGTTAGTTTTGTAGGCTTCCACATGCTCATTGTCTTTTTGTGGGTCAGTTTCTTGGTTCCCAGGCAGGCAACATTCTTAGGTAGGTCTTCACCAAAGCAATGCATGTCCAGTTGCCTTCTGAAACATAAAATTGTCCCTTAGAAATATCATATGTCTTTTTGCTAATTAGTAATCTCAGGTTGCCTAATTCTTAGTCTCACTCTTCTTACTCTGCTCTTTTGTTTGTTCTTACAACTTCATGATGCCAGATTTCTCTGGGCTGTAAATAGGTACCTTCCTTTGTTCATGTAGGCTCCAGAATCCACTGACAGCATAGAGCAGGATTGAGTTTCTTCAGGTCAGCAGTCATTAGATGGGAAGGGAAACCTAAGTTTCCATAAATTTAGAAACTCGGAGTTCTCTAAAATCCCTTTCATGAGGGGGAATCATTGGGTTACATTCTGGATCACTTTCATACAAAACTGAGTGCTCTCCACCTCAAGGACTCTCTTCAATACCTTCTAAATGTGCTGTTATCACATTTCTGATTTTTCTCTTAAACAGCTTTGATCAGCGGTAGCAGCTAAGACAGTTCTGCTCTTTGTTTTTCATTGATGTGTCTACTAGATCACAAATAATGCATGCTTTTTTAAAGAATCAAGGTGAAAAAAGAAAGATTTACTGGGTTGGGTGCAAATTGCAATAAGAGAATTTTAGAAGAGACTTGTGACTGTTCATACAAATTGGGCATCTCTAAAACAAATGCAAACACATGCAAACAAATGCAAATGCCCTAGTTTCCTAGGGCAATTAGTTTTGAAATCTATTGGGCAAAATATCTGGTTTTCGTCTTATAATCACTAATTCAAAGGACTCTACCTAGAAAGCGCTAATATATGAGTGTGTGTGTGTTTCTTTCTCATGATCTTAAAGTTTTGTGTTTTTTTTCCCCTACATCCCCATATATTGTAGGAGGAAACTGGATAAGCAGGACTAAACCAGTTACCAAAGCTTTTCCTGGAAGATTTTCTTAAATTCCATTATTACTTAGAAGTGCTTCTAGCTGGGAGTAGCTGTTTTGTTTTGTTTTGTTTTTTCCCAAGGGATGAGATAGTGGAGAATGGATCAGGGAGTACAGTATTTCTATAAAAACCTGTATATTAGGGAAAATTTTTAGATTTTTCCACCATTGCTGTCATTGAAAAAGAAAACCTGTATGGTGGTGGTGGTTGAGGACTCTTGTGTACTCCCAGGGTGGTTGAAATATGTTTGAGTTGTGATACTTTGTGGATGAGGATCTAGAATAGTCTGTACTGATATTTACTTTGATTCTATCTCAGAATTGTTAAAGTATGTCAGGAATTTCTTAAAATGACAATTATAACTACTTGGTCTTGGAGTAAGCTCTATGTATGGTAATGAGAGGGAGCTTTTAATTTCTTGTCCTTCAGAAAGAACATCTCATGAAATTTAATGACCACCATGTCTGGATTGTTCCTTTCACATTTCATCTTAGAAAAAGCATCTTAACTAAAATAACTTTCAGGGCACTTATAAATCATTTTTATACTCAGAGGAAGAAGATCCAGTAATGAAAATACTGTCAATTCTTTTGATAGGTTTTTGTTTTTGATCCTTGAATTTACCTTTGGAAAATCCCCTTTAAATATTGACTAATTCCACCCTTGCTCACGTCCTATCTTTTATAGCATAGTATTGAAAGATGATGAATCTGATTAGATAAACAGAACACATCCTTGGTGAATTGCTCTATTGGATTTTCTGTTGTGCCTGTTTGTGTGCTAATTGTGGATTCTTTGTGCAAGCACTAACTGTATAAAGTGCAGATGTTTTTAAATCACTGCCAGTCACTAAAAACAGACCATGGAACATTTCCTATTATTTTAAGCAGTGGCATTAATATGAAAAAAAAAAAAAGTCTACTTATCCTAATGCCCACTTATGTGTCACCTATCCTTCCTTCATAAAACTGGCTTTTGAATAAGTTAAAAGCCTATTTTACAAAAGAGACAGAATGCTCATGAGATATCTCGTGGAATTGAGATGACATGTTAGTTACCCAGGTCTTTCTCAGAATGATGTGCTTTTAGGTACTCAAATATAAGACGGCAGAATATTGCCATCTCTCAAGAATCACCTGTTAATTACCTCTTGTGAGCTGACAGCTCTATGACATATTCTGGATGACACTAAAGAAAAATCTATGGGCCCCACTTCTAAGAGTTTTCCAATTCAGCTGAGGAAATATGATGGGGATGTGTGGATATGACTAAGATTTTTTATAGAATTTTTATAACTAAGTAGAAAATGCTCTACCACATATTAGCTGAATGATCTTGGAAAAGACATTTGATTATCTGGAACATCAGTCTTCTTGCTTATAGAAAACTAAATATTCTTTACATGTTTGTGAAGGTCTTTGAGAAAAAAAATATTTAACAAATAGGAACGCATGGTACAAAAGTTGGTTGTTAATGTGTGCCCTTAGGAGTCATAAGGAATAGCTGCAATGTGTTAATCAGGGTAAGCCCTTAGTTTTAGAATTACCGGGGCTGATGACATTAGAGAGAGTATACCATTCAAGCCCTGCTCTTAGCCAGACTGCCCAAACAGTCGTGCATCGGGCTGTGGATCATCTTGCTATTTGAAACAGTTAAAAAGGAATCTGGCAAATTGAAAGAATTAATAGATGAACATGGATGAAGTGATTTGTATGTGTTATAATTTTTAGTATATTTTTATTCAAGTAGATCATACATTTTAAAACACATGGACCCTAAGAGTACACAGCAAAGAATGTGTACAGAATGAACACTCTCTTAAAACCAGCACCTGAAGGCACGTGGGTGGCTCAGTTGGTTGAGCATACAACTTCAGCTCAGGTCATAATCTCGCAGTTCATGAGTTCAAGCCCCGCATTGTCGGTCTCTGTGGTGACACCTCAGAGCCTGGAGTCTGCTTCGCATTCTGTGCCTCCCTCTCTCTCTGCCCCTTCCCTGCTCGTGCTCTGTCGCTCTCTCTCAAAAATAAACAAACACTAAATAAAAAAAATAAAATAAAAAAACAGCACCTGATCAAGAAATGCATAAAATCTCCCTAAAATCAAGTCAGAAAATTGCCCACAAAGGGCAACTTCTATATTAAATATTATTAACTTTGGCCTTTTCTTGTATACCATGTGAAAGGAATCATACTGTATATACTCAATCATACTGTATATACTCTATCACATGTAGCAATAACTTATTTCTCATGCCAATTTAGTCTAGTGGATAAATACATCACAATTGATCCATTTTACCATGAGTGAATATTCGAATTCTTTTATTATTTTTGTTATCGTTACAAATAATCCTACTACAAACATTCCTGTACATGCCTTTTGGTATACCCATGCACAGTTATGTTGGATAAATTCCTGGGTCACGGTGTATGTTCCTATTCAGCTTTAGAAAGCACTGCCAAATACTTTTCAGAAGTTGTATGAATTTACACATTCATCTACAGTGGATGAGATTCTAAGCTGTTCTATGCTATCCACACAGTGGTATAGTCAGTTTTTATAATCTTAGCTTTTCCAATGGCTCTGTGGTAGAACCTCACATAGGTTTGATTTACGTTTCCTTTGTGATTAATACCATCGAATACATCTCCATATACTTATTGGCCACTTGTATATACTCCACTTTGAAATGCCAATTCAAGATTTCAGACCATTTGTTAAATTGGTTGTTATTTTCCTTAAAAATTTGTAGGATTTTTTTAAACATATTCTGTACATGGGTCCCTTGTTGGATATACCTGAATATTTTCTCCTGGGTTTCATCTTGCCTTTTTACTCTTATAGTAGTGTCTTTGGATAATGCAAGTGCTTAATTTTAATGTGGTTTTCAATATTTTTCATTATGGAGAGAGTTATTTTTTAGTTTTGTTTTAAAAAATCTTTCACAATCCCAGTACAATTTATATATCTTCCTATGTTATTTTCTGGAAGTTTTATCGTTCTGCCTTTCACATGTAGATATATTAAATATCTGAAATTGTTTTGTTAGAATGTCTAGAGGAAGTCTAGATATATATTTCTTCCAAATGGATAGCCGACTGTATCAACAATATTTATTGAAAAAAAATCCCTCATTTCACTACAGTGTCATTTTTGTTCTATATCCAGCAATTTATGTGTGTAGTTTTTTATAAGGGGATTTACTTAATTATATGACTTTATTATTTTTTGATGTCTGCATATGGATTCCTTATACTTTGTTTCTTGGTCATATTTTCAAGCTTCTCTTTTCTCTATTTCCACTTATATAAGGTTATTTTATATTCTGTGATAATTTCAACATCTCAAAGCTTTGGGCATCAGATTCTATTGCTCTGCTTTTTCCGCTAGTTCTCACTCATATTGCATTATTTTCTTATTTTTTTTGCTTTTGTCTTAATAATTTGATTTTACTCTGGGCAGGTATTTTTTCCTTGTATTTGGTCTGTGGGTTTGCTTTGAGACCTGGGTTCCTCTAGGGAAGATTTATGTTGTATCTCCTAGTTATCTGGGGTTACCAGTAATCTTGGACCACTTTAAATCTTCCATTTGAGATCTATTTCAAATCTTGAGGGCAGCGTGGATACAGAACAAATTAATTCTCCATTGGACAATATTTTGGATCTCATGTATAACATGAAATCACATCAGAAACTTGTATGCCAGCTTGTGGTTACAGAGTCTCAGGGAAGAATCTTTATCTTTTCCCTCCCAACACCAAGGTCTAGAAAAACAAAATTTCTTTCTGGCCTCTTCTGTATGATTTTAAAATTTTTTTTCTTATTTGGTTAGTTAATAAGTTTTATACATTTCTTCTGCCCTGTGGGTGGGAGGTATACTCCTTTGAGAACTCAGAATTGCATACGGCTTGTCTATTGCTTGTCCGTTTGAGGAGAGTCATCAATTTTATATTCTGTCCTCTGCACCCCAAGTGTCATCAAAGTTGGAACTCGCGCTCAGCAGAAGGCCTCAGAGAAAAAGATAAATTTGATATTACCTTAGCTCCTAAGATTGAAGCTTTAATATCATTTTGCCTTTGCAGATTCATTGCCTTCAGTGAAGTGACAGTATTATCTTAAATCAAGTATGGTCCCTCTTATGCTACCCAATATAATGTTTTCCTAAGATAAAAGGCTAAATGTTTCTAAAAATGGCTAATAATTTCCTGAATAGATTGAAATCCCTTGAAGGCTGGCTATTTACAGAGTAGAGGAGCCTCAAGACAAAGGCAGAATTTCTGAATCCTAACCCAGACCTAATTTCCCAGGCTGGAAAAAAAAAATTACAACTTGATCATTGATTCTGCAGAGTAAAAGTATTGTGCTATTGAATTCAGCAAAGCAATTATGACTGGATCCATAAGAATCCATTTATGAGATAATCTTTATGTAACTGGTAATCTTACACAGTGAAAATTTTTAATAGAGTACCAGTATATAATAACTATTTGGATTGCAGAAATCATTCATTTAATATGTTATAGATGCTCTGAGGGGTTGGAAGATGATGGTGTGGACTTGCTTTCTATTTACCTGAATCACTTCTAAACTTACTATTTTATATTTCATAGCCAAAAATCACTTCTCGACCAGAAGTGTAAGTACTCACAAGCCTTTTTAACTTGCCAGTTTTGAGAATGGAGAAGTATGGCCGCATGTCTTTTCCTCTCATAAATGCCTTCCTGAATCCTTGGAAGCCGATTCTAGATACAACGGTCAATGTTGCTGTATTCTCAGTTTCTTCTATTCCTCTAAGGAACTCTGTAGCTCTATGTTGTGGCAGCATATTGGTTCATAGAAATGAGCCAACTGAAAAGGATAGTTCGTATGCAGTTGAATGTTCGTATAATGTGAATGTAGGCTTAAGTTTATATGTGGCTGCAAAATTTGTAACAGTAGAATTGACAGTTACTAGATCTCAGTATACCTTGTGCACTTTAAGTGTTGATGACAGTCCTTTCCCCTGGCCATGGCTTAGGGGAAGATATTTAGATACCAGCTGTTTCTGATAATGTGTGCTAGAAGACGATTTGATGACCCATTCTAGTTACTTTCTACTTTCTATTGATAAAAAATAAGACTCCTCTCAAGTATACTTTGCATTGTAATTGGGGATGCTTAAAAGGAGTTTGAGATTCAAAAACAGGTACTTATATTAGTAGAGAATGAGTAGAGCAGATATCACTTTGGCAGAAGGACTTTTCTGAATCTCAAATTACCTCAATGTGATTTCTCATTGTCACATAGGAAGTCACTCTGCACTTTAAGAACAGACTACCTTGATGGGCCCCATTTCTGCTGCACAATCCTTTAGACCTTGATAGGACAGTTTGTTTTCTTTCTTTTTCCTCCCCTGTTGATAAAGCATCATAGCAATCAAAGGAGCAGAATCCAATAGCAGGGGTTCAGGCCCAGGACAAGCCAAATGGGCTTAATTTTTGTTTTTTTAGGGTCAACAATTTACCAATCTGTTTATTTGTCTTCTGCCATCTTGAGTCACAATTGTATGAAGCAGAATGAAATCAAAATAGGTTTTATTTTCAGGTCTTTGTGTTTATAGTGGAATTTATTAGATGGCTCTCTAACCCCTAAAACAAGAACTTATAGATACTTAAAATTCACAAAATCCTTTAAATTTGACTCTTTTTCTTCCTTAGCCTAATGTACAAATTAAAAAAAGGGCAAATAAAATGTCCATATGAAGAAATGGTGGCATTATTTATGAAGATGTCCATGTTAGGGGAAAAGACACTAACGTATTTTGGGGCAAAGCTATTATATTTAATCTTTTGCTACACATTGCTAAATATTTGATTAAGGGGAACATAGTCCTGTGCAGATATCTGAAGTGATGATCTATTTGGCAATCCCCATTTAAACAAATACCAACTTCATTCCCTTCCCAGGGTGCCAGGTTAAGATTTACTCCATGCAGGTAGGGGTAGATGACCTGCATTAGTTAGCTACTGCTGTGTAATAAATTATCCAAAGACACAGTGGCTTAAAACAAAGCACATTTTAATCCCATGGTTCTGTTGGTCAGTAATCTGGGTAAAGCAATGGGGCCTCTAGTTCAGGGTTTCCCACGGGCTGTAGTCCCACCGTCTGAGCTGCAGTCATCTTAAAACTCAGCTGAGGAAAGATTTGCTTCCAAGAAGCAATCTGACATTTTCCCAAGTGTAATGTTTTTTTAAAAAAAATATTCTTAATCATAAAGTGCTGATTTCTCCAGGTGAAAAATGAACTATGATTCACTTTAATTTTGGCATAGAGGAGCCTGACTTTCTCCTCTTCAAGAGAACTGGTCATTCGGAAGAATGGGAAGAGCTGAGATATGACTGGTTTATAGAGTGGTTAACAGATAGTAGCTGAGAATGAATTTCATTAGTTTCCAGCCTTTAGCTGATAGAAAACATAAAATTGTTAAGTCCAGCTTCAAACCAAAAAGCAGTTTTTAATAAATATTTACTCAAAGATGAAAATGTGATCTCATAATGAGCACTTGAATATATTCTGCCTTATGTTATTTAGTTCCATAGAAGCCGGTGAGAAGCTCTGATCTTGTTACAAGGATAGCCAACTGAGTAAAAATTGAGGAGGAGTGGGAAAATTGAGGAGTGAAATCAGTGCTACTCAACATGTACAACATGCAATGGAACCAATTTTTCCCTCCTTGGTGTTTTGTTCGCATTCTTAATATTCCAATTAGTAGACATTTCAAATACAAAACTTCCCTCTACCTTTACCAGGTTCATTGAAGCAATCATCCTCTTTTGACTACACTACAGTAGAAAAACAGCCTTCTAACTAGTCTACCTAAGGCCTTTACTTCATAAAAAAATAAAGCCACAAGGACAAAACACCACAGTGGTGTGGGATGTCCGTAGCAGAGAAGGCTGTGTATGTGGAGGGACCCATGGCATCCTAGAACTCTTTGTACTTCCCAGTACATTTTGCTGTGAACCTAAAACATGCCAAAAATTAAGTTTATTAATTTGAAAAAAAAAAAAAAGGCTACAATGATCCTTTCAAAATAAAGCCAGGTCATTTTTTTTCTCCTCTGCTCAGAATCTTCCAACACTTCCCATCCCTATCAAAATAAAATTTATCATCCTTCCCATAACCAATAAACTCTGTAAGATCTGGCCCAGGCTACTTCTCTGCCATTATTCCAGCCACCCTCTACCTGTTCTTTCACTTTCGACAAATTGGCTTCCTTGTTACTCATGAAATTGACCAGTCATGTCCCTACCTTTTGAATTGTTGCCTATTCTTCCCGAACAGAATTCTCTCCTGCCAGATATCTGCACACACGGTCCTCTGCAACGTGTCAGAGGGGAATACACTCTTGTCAGAGGCCCTTGCTCACCATCAAATCTAATAGAGTAAGTCATTTTCATCCATCTCGGTCTCTATCCTCTAACACTGTTGATGTATCTCTGTGCCACAAAATAAACCTTCCATTCTGACCATAAAATATTGAATGGAACATTTTTGTACATAATAATTTATTATAACATTCAAGTAATCAATAGTGAGATACCAAAGACATATTAGCAGTAAGTTTCCAATTCTTGGAAGACTGAATAATATAAAGGATGTAAAGTTATTTACCTTTGGGGTACTTCAGGATGAAATGGAATCATTGTTATTTTTAGTTGAATATATGTTGTCAAATGCATTCAATTGGGACTTCAAGTGATTATTTGTATCACAAATAGAAATCATACTGACCTTTAAATATTGCCTTATACATAATATGAAAAAGCCTCTTCAGGTCTAAAATATCTAAATATCTAAAATATCAGTTTTCAACTTGTAGCTTTCATCTCTTTTCAGAGATGCAATTTATGTGGCACAGGGTTTAGCCAAGGAAGCATGAATTGAGAACCACTGGATTGGAATCTTGGTTTTTTGACACCCTGCTTACCATTCTGTCTACAATTAATAAAGAAGCTCATGGTGGCGCCTGGGTGGCTCAGTCAGGTAAGCATCCAACTTTGGATCAGGTCATGATCTCACAGTTTGTGGGTTCGACCCCATGTCAGGCCCTGTACAGACAGCTAAGAGCCTGGAGCCTGCTTCAGATTCTGTGTCTCCCTCTCTCTCTCTGCACCCCATCCCACTTGCACCGTGTCTCTCCCTCAAAAGTAAATAACAAAAAAAAAGAAGCTCCTGGATTGGGGGTTCACAAGCCAGCATTGGTACGAGGACTTGTATGTTAGGGAAATCATCTCCAGACACAGGTAAACTAAATGCTGGGGAAGCAAGAACACCTCCTTTGAATTTACTTGCTAAGACTTTTGATGAGTACGCGTGTCAGACTGTTCTTCATTCATTCCATGGTTGTGATCTGAGTTCACCCCATTAGCCTCACCCTTATACTCCTACTATTGTCAAAGCTTACAATCTCAATTACTACTGATTTAATAACCTGTGATCCTCCAAGTAAATTTATGGCATGTTTTATTTCATTTTATTCCTTGTACCACGAAATGAGCTCTCAAGGGCCAAGGCTAAGTTGCTTTTACCGTATCTTCTTGGACTGAGAACTACATAGGTACCAAGTGAGGGTTCAATAAGCAGTTCATATTAGCTTCTCAAGTCTGGTAGCTATTGAGGAAATCAGCACTATGTCCGGAACCCTGAAAGTAACGTAGTCCAGGGGAAGAAGGCTGGGCTGGGGACAATGATGCGTATGGGTTTGAAATCCATTTCCATTGGTTTCTTGATTTGGGCAAGGACCTTAGCCTCTCTGTGCCTTGATTCCTTAACCTGTAAACAGCTGCTCTTCAGAACTGTTGAAATAATTAACTGAGGTTAGACATGGGATGCATCTAGCACAGGGCTTGGAATATGGTCACCAGCAGTACCAGCTTATAAATATCAGATATTTGAGGAGATTCTGTTTTTATTTCACTATGTCAATTCACCTCGAAATAAAGATTCTAGTTGTTTATTTCAAAGTCATCCACTAGTCTTGAGTCACATAAACTATCCACACTAAGTAAGTATATAAGCATTGCGAAATAGACAAAGACCACTAGGGGAGAATAAGCAGAGGCTGTTTATTTAGAGCTTGCTGTAGCAAGGCAGGCAGCCAGCATCACTTGGTTTTACAAGCTGAGACTCAAAGACAGGCAGTCCGAGGAGCGTAAAAGCTATACAGTGAACAAAAGGGAAAGCTTCAGATATTCCGTGAGTGGAGGCTGTTGACATGCAGAAGCTGGAGACAGGCTAACTAGAAGTGAGACACCCTGTATGATTCTTTAAGGGAGTACACTTGGCTTTCCTGGTTAGTTGGAAGTTGGAAGAGAAAAGATTAGGGAAGCTGTCCGTTATCCATCATGTCCTGACCATTTGGGGTCAATTGCTCCCGAGGTTGTAGGTCGGCTTCCCCTGCTGATTGCTGCAGGCTTGGGTCAGCGTTCTATTTTAGTATACGGGCTGGGCATTGTCTGGTTGTACATTCAGTCTCTCAGCACAAGGAGTGGGGATGGTTGTAGAAAATAAGGTCAATCTTTAGTTGAAATGGGATAGCCAATTAGATGGTGCTAAAGCTATTGCTACAAAATCTATGTGCTAATGCCTAAAATTCTTTTAAAGTCGAGCTCTGTGTTAAATTCACGCTAATTAACTTTGAGGCAGTTATTTGGTTTGAACCCTAAACTTCATGCTAAATTTACACAGCTTGTTGTTCAAATTAAAAGGCTGTGTTGGCACCTACTTACATCACAGACAGACATTTACATGTCGTACCCGTGCTCACCAACTATGCCCTTCATTTTTATCTACTAATCAATAATCATAAATTTACATGGTGTAAACATTGAATAAAAATGTCTACTTAAGCTTTCGTATGCTACTTTCAATGTTTAAGTCCTAAGCTATTCTTTTAGAAAAATAAAAGCATGGGGTCCCATTGTGTAATGGTTAGCACTCTGGACTTTGAAAAATAAAAGCGTGGATAATTTCTCTAACACACAAGTCTCAGGATACAGAAGCCACAATATAATAGCAATAAAACTCTCTTCTTATATCAACCATCACAATTGAGGGGGCTAGCGGTGCTGACATCCCTCCAAATTAGTTCAGAAAGTCTCCAGGCGCTAATGTTAAATTGAATCAATTTCCTCTGCCTGCCTCTGATATTCACCATTTTCTCCCTCCCCTTCTTGCTGCTGACTTTAGGGGAATACCATCCTTCTGTAGATTATCAAATCTTCACAAAGTAGGTTTGTCTTTTACTTTCATTTCTTAGAGAGATTTTGGTGGTAACAGCACTTCAGGCTTTCACTGCAGAACCCTCTCCTCAGGACCCAGGCACAAATCCCCAAGGACTTGGAACAGGTACGCAATCAGAGTAGCATACTTTGTAGCTATTATTTAAAAAAAAAAAAAATCAAGTAAAGCCTTCAGTTGCAGCTTATCGGGGGTTTGGCAGAATGTCTTGTGACCCTCCCAGAATAAGAGAGGATGGTGGGCCAATCCTGATGTCATCTGACAGTCACCTCCCTACACCCCTGGGAGGCTGTCATGAGACCATTTCTCATTGCCCTGCGAGTCTGATGAGGGGTGGGGCTTCCTGCTCTGTCCCCTCAGCAAAGAGCTGCAGACTGAGATCCCTCAGGGGCAGTTTGAAACCAGCCCGTCAGCAACAAATATACCCCACAACTTACACTGCAGTCATGTGGCTCCTTTTGTTTCACTGTTGTCCTTGCTGGTGTGTGGAGCCAAGGGAGTTCCTGCTTTGGGCTGTTTTGCCTTTCACTGTCTATGTAAGTAAAACACTGTTGTAACTTTAAAATGATTGTGTCTTGACTTGCGTGTGCTTGCAAATTGCAGCACCCAGGCCCTTGTGCAGATGCTTAGTAACAGACCCGCAACAGCAGTAGCTACACGGAGATAACAGCTTCCCATAGACCACACGTCTGCTTGTCAGGGTCCCACTTTGGAGTCTAAGAATCTTCATTTTCTTGGGTCACCTGGGTGGTTCAGTTAGCGGAGTGTCCCATTCTTGATTTTGGCTCATGTCGTGATCCCGGGTTGTAAGATGGAACCCTGCGTCAAGAGCCATGTCAAGCTCTGAGCTGAGCATGGAGCCTGCTTAAGATATATATAAATATATAATATATATATTAAGATAATATACATGTTAATATAAATATAAAATAATATAAATATAAAATAATTATAATATAAATTATAAATATAATTATTAACTATTATATATTTATTTAATTTTTATATTTTATATTTATATATTTTATAGTTACCTTTATATTAATTTTATATTTAAATTATATCTCATAATTCATAATTAATATGTATGTGTGTGTGTGTGTGTATATATATATATATATATATATATATAATCAAATTAACCTTGCGTTTTCCTGCAAGCTGCAAATTGTCCACTCAAGCCAGTGTTGTAGTAAGGCTGGTTAGTGTGATCTTTTCTTTGTTCAATTCTGAGGAACTTCACATCACCATCTCTTCCTAGAATCCTGTCATATCTACTTACTGTAATAAATGCCTTAATGCCATAACGCTCATATTGAATCTGCTTTCCTGACTTAGTCTTGACTGATTGAAAAAATCAGATTTTTTTTTTCAAAAGCTTGCACTGAATGTGAAAACCTCAAAGAATTTGGAATTTGTTAGTGTATAAGAAATCTTTTGTCCATAAGAGATAGTCATTAGAGGTTAGGATTAGGTAAACTCCAAGCAAATGATTGTTATTTTCCTTCCCCCAAAACTGAATAAACCCGATCCAAATCTCTGAACTGTCAGGTAGCAACTGTGGTTATAAGTCCTTGTCAATGTTTCCAATTTAGATATTATCCCTAATGTCTGTTGGCAATCGTTGTCTTTACTTTTTTTTTTTTTTTAATAGTTCTAAAATATAGAGAATGGGCCAGGATTACTACTCAAAAATAACTTGGTGACGAAATAGAGAAAATTTATGGAAGCGATTAGACTATGTGGAAAAGGTACTTTTATTAAAGAAAAATTTCTATATATTATGTTCTTTATATTGTATTTCTTAATGTAAGAACAATTCTTTTCTGAGCAGAGGATACATACACCAGGTAAACTTTGATTCTCTTTTGTTTTTATAATGCAATAACGTGACATTATCTTTTTCTTAAAACTATGTATTTGTATTAATACAATCGCCGTTTGAAAATTGCATATAATTTGTTCACATAATCTCTCATTATTTCATAAATGAAAACATTCCATATCAGTAGTTTGACTTGTACTATGTTGTAAAGCTTGGAAGTGCTACAACATAATTCTATTAAAATGTGTACCTTTTTAATTCTAAGAACTATCTTTTAAGTAAATTTGCAGACACAAGATCAAAAGAGAAAGGAAACCAAGATAGATCGAGAGAGAAAAATTTTCCCTCCCTTCAAGATTATTTACAATGGAAATTTATGAAATCAATAACTTTTGAAAGTTTCAGTTGGCTCACTACATTTCAGCTCTATTGGCCTGAGACCCTTCCCTCCTAGCCTTTAAAATTTGCAAGCAGAAAGAATGTAACAGTGGGAATTGTAGGTCAACCATTGGACTTGCTTCTGATAGGGCTGATTTTCTCAAACCCTTAAGACATTTCACACAGGATTCTCATTTGAATATGAGATTAAAAATAGTATTTAAAGAACATTCTTGACACTTATTTAACACAAATCTTGCAAGGCATCACATTTTGAGGATTTAGAATAATCTGATCGTATGTGGTTTTTATTGTTCGCTAGCATGCCTAATTTTACATAAATTGCTAAATCCGTGGTGTCTAGCCAGGGACAGCCATTAGAATCACTGGTAGAATTTCTTCAAATATACAGGCAAAGGAACTGAGGTCAATAGAAGCAGACTCTCTGGAGGACAGAACCTTCATGTATACTTAAAAGCAAATAATCAAAAACCAAATCAGACCAAAACAAAACCAACTGCAACAAAAAAGATCCTTCCCCAGTTACTTCTGTACTTATGAGATGCATTATTAATCGCTTAAAAAGTTTGGAAACACAGGGGCGCCTGGATGGCTCGGTCGGTTAAGCGTCCGAGTTCGGCTCAGGTCATGATCTCACGGTCCGTGAGTATGAGCCCCGCGTCAGGCTCTGTGCTGACCGCTCAGAGCCTGGAGCCTTTTCAGATTCTGTGTCTCCCTCTCTCTGACCCTCCCCCATTCATGCTCTGTCTCTCTCTGTCTCAAAAATAAATAAACGTTAAAAAAATAAAAAAAAATACTTGAGACACAAAAATTAAATATTTTCACATAAGTAAACAAATACTCAGCGTTAGTGTCATATCCAATTTCCCCACCAGTTTTCATTTAGTGACTAGATAGGAAGCAGTTCTCAGTACTCAGCCTAACCCCACCTGACTCTGTGCACTACCGTGCTGGTCCAGAAATGGTGAGAGAACTCTCCCCAACTATTACCTTCAGATGAAAGCGCTACCCACAACATCAGATGTGCCAGCAGATGAAATTGTTCTGAATGTGAATTATTACCAATATGCTCTGCAACGACATTTAGTTTTATTAACTTATTTGGTCACAAAAATAACAAGGTGAAGGAGGAGGGAAGTAGAAGTGTAGCGTTTTTGTATGTAATTAAAATTATTAGCTTAAAGTACTCTGATAAGATGTTTTATGCGTGTTGTAAGAAGTAATTAGGCTACTTTAAAAATCTTTTAATTAGTCAGGTGTGGACATGAAATAACACGGTGGAGAGGAACATGAAAGTGAGATTTATTATACTCACAGTTCTGAGAAGAGGAAAGAAAGTGTGCTGTACAGGGGCCATGTGGGAGAATCTCCAATGGAGCAGCCTCAACCCAGCAGGAGCAGAGCCCAGCAAGAGAATGAGGATAAGTGTCTTTACTGGGGGTCAGGGTGGGGGATTTCATTGTTGCCTTTTGTCACCAGGTCACAGTCAGGGGAGGGCAAGAAGGGAAAGGGATGTTGGTATGCCTGGCACCTAGGCAGGATACTCAGAGCCTGTTCATGGGGATGTTGAGGCATCAAGGAAAATGTGAAGTTTTCAAAATTTACAATACAGCTGTGCTCGTGATACCCACCTCCCCCATACAAAAATGCTGAAAATACGCAACAGAGAAAGGAATCAAAGAATATTACCACAAAAAGTCAGTGAAACACAAAAGAAGATAGCAAGAGAGGAAAAGAGGAACAAAAGAACTACAAAACAGAGAAAACTATGAACAAATGGGATTAGCAAATCCTTCCCTATCAATAACAACTTTCACAGAGAGTGCAGTGGAGAGTGAAGGGTCAAGAGGTACAAGCTTCCAATTGATTAAAAAATTAAAAACTTTAAATTTAAATTGAATGAAGTCCCCACTCAAAAGGCACAAGAGTGTCTGAATGGGTAATAAAACAAGAACCAGCTATAAGAAACTTACTTTAGATGTAAGGTCACACATAAGCTGTGGCAAGTTCAGGGATGGAGAAAGAGATTTCATTCAAATGATAAACAATAGAGAGCAGGTGTAGCTATACTTGTATCAGACAAAATACACGGAGTCAGAAAATGTTATAGGGGACAAAAAGGGACATTATGTAATGACAAAAGTGTCAATTCACCAGAAAGATATAATAATTACAAATGTATAGGTACCAAAGAGCAGAGCAAGTATATAAACCAAGTATTAATGGAACCAAAAGGGAAAATAGTAACATAATAATGGTATGGGTTACAATCTCCAACAGCGTTTATTTTAAAAGCTCATGTCACGTTTGTGTTACTTTGATTATTGTGACCAGCTCAGTATTTAAACAAATAATGAAAATTAAAATATCTGCTCAATTAGTTCTATGTCACTCCAATAAAGATCTCTTCATTGAACCTAATTTTATCTTCTTAGGATTTAATATTTTATAATGTTTTTCTTTGTTTTACCATGAAAAGGGGCTGTTTTCCTTAGAATATTTATTTGTATCCTTAAGGATGCAACATCTTTCTTGTATTTGTTTCCCAAAACTCAATTCTAAAATTGAGAAAAAAAAATGAGGCGACTGGCAGACTTTTCTCTTTATTAATGTAAATAAAGTATAATGGAGGGGTAGGTATAGATCCACATCTAGAGAAAATAAATCTTTCTTTAGGTATCTCTTCTATTTTCTTAGCATCTTATAAAAATGGAAAATACTAATGGGAATTATTAATATGCTGCTTCCAAATACAGGATAACTCATGAAATGTACTCTCACCCCCTTTAGGAAATCTTTAAATCCAATTATTTGAAGGAATATGACAGAGAAGGTCACAGAAAAATCATAACGTAAGCAAAGTATCTGTTATTGAAAGTTTCAAGTAGTTTCTGTTTTCTTGGATGGAAAATGCTGACTTCAAGGCAGAAGTTTCTTTTGTTCTTAAAGGAGTTAATTTAACGAGTTACTGGATTCTCTTCACAATCTGTGCGGGAATGTGAATTGAGTATAGCTGTGACAGAATTCTTCTGTCGAGCTAGAAGAATTTGGGGGCTTTATTATTATATAATGAAGTATAGTTGACACACAATGTTACATTAGTCTCAGATGTACACCTTCGCTCTTCAATAACTCCATACTTTCTGCCATGTTCACAAACGCGGCTACCATCTGTCACCATACAATGCTATGTCAGTATCATCAACTGTATACCCTGTGCTGTACCTTTCTTCCCTGTGACTTAAGCATTCCATAACTGGAAGCCTGTATCTCCCACTTTACCCATCTCCCCACTCCTTGCCCTCTGGCAACTGCCAGTTTTGACTCTATTTATAGGGCTATGTCTGCTTTTCAGTTGTTTGTTTTGCTTCTTAAATTCCACATATGAAGGAAATCATATGGTGTTTGTCTTTGACTTCACTTAGCATAATGCCCTCTAGGACCATCCATGTTGTCACAAATGGCAAGATCTCATTCTTTTTTATGGTTTTTTTATTCACACACATACGTACCACATCTTTGTCCATTCATTGATGGATAATTAAGTTGCTTCCGTATCTTGGCTATTGTATATAATGCAGCAAACATAGGGGTGCATATATCTCTTCAGATTCGTATTTTTTAGTAAATTCCACCTGGAAGTGAAATTACTGGATCATATGGTATTTCTATTTTTAATTTTTTTGGAGGAACCCCCATAATAGTTTTCTACAGTGACTACACATCCTTGCCAACACTTGTTATTTCTTGTCATTTTGATTCTAGCCATTCTGACAGGTGTGAGGTGATTTCGTTGTCGTATTGATATGCATTTTCCTGATTGGTGATTTTGAGCATCTTTTTTGGACAAATGTCTATTCAAGTTTTCTCATTTTAAAATCAGATTGGTTTTGTGTGTGTGTGTGTGTGTGTGTGTGTGTGTGTTTTCAGTTATATAAGCTCTTTATATATTTTGGATATTAATCCCATATCTTCTCTCATTCAGTAGGTTGCCTTTTCATTTTACTGATGGTTTCCTTTGCTATGCAAAAGCTTTTTGTTTCCCTTGCCTGGAGAGACATATCTAGAAAAATGTTTCTATATCTAATGTCAAAGTAATTGTTGTCTATATTTTCTTTTAGGATATTTATGATTTTAGGTCTCCTCTTTAGGTCTTTAATCCATTTGGGGTTTATTTTTGTGTGTGTTGTAAGAAAGTGGTCTAGTTTTCCCAATACCATTTGTTGAAAAGACTTCTCGTTGTATATTTGTACCTCTTTTGTTGTAGATTAATTCACGATATAGGTGTGAGTTTATTTCTGGGCGCTCTATCCTGTTCTATTTATCTATGTATTTTTGTGCCACTACCATACTGTTTTGATTATTATAAATTTCTAGAGTATCTTTGAATCTGGGATTGTATCTCCGGCTTTGTTCTTTTTTTCAAGATTGCTTTGCTCATTAAAAGTCTTCTGTGGTTCCATATAGATTTTAGGATTATTTGTTCTAGTTCTGTGAAAAATTCTATTGGAATTTTGACAGGGATTGCACTGATTCTATAGATTACATTGGGTAGTACGGACATCTTAACACTAATGCTTCTAGTCCATGAGCATGGGATATCTTCTCATTTGTTTGTGTTGTCTTCAGTTTCTTTTATTGGTGCTTATTCCTAGGCATGTTATCCTTTTTTGGTGCAATTATAAATGAAATTATTTTCTTAATTTTTTACTACTTTGTTGTTAGTGAAGAATGTAACAGATTTCTGTACATTAATTTTATATCCTGCAACTTTATTGAATTCATTTATCAAATTTAGTTTGTATAGGGTCATGTAATCTGAAAATAGTGACAGTTTTACTTTTCCCTTACCATTTAAAAACATTATTTTAGGGAGGGGGTGTGCTAACCAGGGGGAGGAACAGAGAGAGAGAGAATCTGCCCTAATGCAGGGCTCAATCCCATGACCCTGTGATCATAACCTGAGCAGAAATCAGGAGTTGGATGCTCAACCAACTGAGCCACTTCTCACCAATTGAGATGACATTTCTTTTTCTTGCCTGATTTCTATGGCTAGGACTTTCATTATTGTATTGAATAAAAAATGGGGTGAGTGGACATCTTTATCTTGTTCCTGACTTAAAGTACAAGTTCTGTTTTTCCTCATTGAGCATGAGATTATCTATTGAGTTGTCATATATGGGCTTTATTATGTTCCCACCAACCCTACTTTGTTGAGCATTTTTAGCATGAATGGATATTGAATTTTGTCAAATGCCTTTTTTACATCCATTGAGATGATCATATGATTTGTATTCTTCATTTTGTTAATGTAGCATATCATGTGGATTGATTTCTGAATATTGAACCATCTTTGCATCCATGGATTAAATCTCAATCACTGTGAATGAACGATTTACTGTATTGTTGAATTTGGTTTAATGTTTTGGTATCTATGTTAATGAGGGATATTGGCCTGTAGTTTTTTTGTAGTGTCTTTGTGTGGTTTTTCTGTCCTCCTAGAATGTATTTGGAATCATTTCTTCCTCTTCTAGAAGGGTTGAGGAGAATATGTATTAACTTCTCTTTGTTGGGATTTTTTCTTTTTAACTATCAATTCAAATTTTTTTTTACTAGTAATTGGTCTGTTCATATTTTCTATTTCTCACTTATTCAGTCTTAAAAATCATGTTTGTAGGAATTTATTAATTTCTTCTAGGTTGTCCAGTTTGTTGGCATAATTTTTGTAGTTATTTTTTTTACAATAATTTGTGTATCTATCATGTTGGGTATAATTGCTCTTTCACTTCTGATTTATCTTTACCAAGAAAATGCTCTTGGTTTCATTGATATTTTCTATTCTTTTGTAGGTTTACATTTATTTCCACTCTAATCTCTATTTTTTTTTCTTTCTTCTACTTTGGGTTTTCTTTGTTTTTCCCCCCTCAAGTTCCTTTAAGCATTCAGTTAGATTGAGATTTTTCTTTTTCTTTTTTTTTTTTTTTTAGATAGGCCTATATTGCTATTAACTTCCCTTTTAGAATTGCTTTTGTTGAATCCTAAAGATTTTGAGCCATTGTGTTTCCATTTGTATCCAGGTATATTTTCATTTACTCTTTGATTTCTTTATTGACCCATTGGTTGTTCAGTAGCATGTTGTTTAGGCTCCATGGGTTCGTGTTTTTTTCGGTTTATTTCTTGTAATTGATCTCTATTTTCTTACCATTGTGGTCCAAAAAGATGCTTAAGACTTCAAACTTTTCAAATTTATTGAGGATTTTTAGTGGGCTAATATAGAATGTTCCATGTGTCCTGGTTGGGGGGGGGGTGGAGAGTGTATTCTGTAGTTTTGGAATGGAATGTTCTGTATATATTTGTTAAGTCCCTGTGGTCGAATGTGTTGTTCACTATTTTTTCACTGATGCAAGTAGGGTGTTAAATTCCTCTACTATTTTTGTAATACTGTAAGTTTCTCCCTTAATGTCTGTTAATATTTGCTTCATAGCTTTGGATGCTCCTATATTGCATGCATAGATCTTTACAATTGTTTTATCTTCTTGTTGTGTTGTTCCATTTATAATTACACAGTGCTTTTCTCTGTTTTAAAGTCTATTTTGTTTGATATTTTAGTATTGCTAACCTAGCTTTTATTTCCATGGAATATCTTTTCACTTTTGTTCTGTATGTATCTTTAGGTAGGAAGGGAGTCTCTTATAGGTAACTTATATGGATCTTGTTTTATCCATTAATTCACCCAATGTCTTTTGATTAGAACATTTAGTCCATTTACATTTAAAGTAGTTATCAATATGTATTTAATTTTTTCTTGTTTTGTAGTACTTCTTTGTTCCTTTCCTCTCTTGCTCTCTTCCCCTATGACTTGGTGACCTTCTTTAGTGTTACGTTTGGATTCCTTTCCCTTTATTTTTTGTATATCTATTATAGGATTTTGGTTTGTGGTTTCCACGAGGTTTATGTATATTATCCTACATATGGCAAAGTATGTTAAGTTGATGGTCACTTTTGGCAAACACGTTCTAAAAGCTCTTAATTTTTACTCCCTTCCCGTTTATTTTATGTAGAGGATGTCATATTTTAGGTCTTTTTATCTTGTCTTTTAACCTTTATAGAAACTTTATAAATGGTTGATCTACTGCCTTTACTGTATATTTGCTTTTACCCATTTTCTTTTTTTTTCTTTTAGTTATGATCTTTTCTTTCCTACTTAAAAAGGTATTTAAACATTTCTTTTAAGGCCAATTTACCTAACAAAGCTATCAATCAGAATTGAGGAGAAAGAGAGTATTCGTGGTTGTAGGCATTTTCCTTTAGCACTTTGAATATGTCATGCCATTCTCTCCTAGCCTGTAAAATTTCTGCTGTTAAATCAGCTGATAGCCTTATGGAGTTCTAAATGGACATTAGAGAATGGTCTTTGAGCACATTTTAAGCAATGAAATAACAATTATTTGTATTTTTAAAACCCTGAAATGTGAGGGTATTAATTCACTTATAAATAATGCATAGCTTATGGATCAAAGATGTCACAATAGAAATTAAAAAAATAAACATAAAAAATGTTTGAATTGACATACAATAAAAATATGCATCCAAAAGCTTTGAAATATAACCAAGGAGGTACTTACAGAATAATGCGTAGACTTAAATGTGCATGTAAGAAAAGAATAAAAGGGACTTTGATGTTCTAAGTCTACTTTTTAAGAATTAGGAAATACCAATGAAGAATAGAAGAAATTAAATATGCACTGGAATATATAATATTAACTATTAGTCTGACAAGACTGGTCAAAGCCAGAAGAAAGGGAGAGAGAAAGACAAGTAAGTAATATAAAAGGAAAAGATACCAGTCCTTTTTAACACAGTAGACATAAATCTTGAAAAACAACTTACCAAGGAGAAGTAGCACATTTGTACAATCGAAGTTTCCATAAAGGAGTAACTCCATATCCAAATACCCTCACCAATGTATTATTTTAAATACTTAAGGCTAATTGTATACAAATATTTCCAGAAGACAAAAATAATACTTCCCAATATATTTTATAAAACTAATTTACATAACCTTACAAAAAATCTTCTCAAGGATATTTTAAGGGAAGTTATAGAGGGTATTCTCTTTTATAGACATACATACAAAAATTCTAAACAAAGTTACTGATCAAATGACATATAAAAGAATTATATGCAAATTTATAATAGGATACAAAATTTGGACTTGTTCAAAAAGGTAAGGTAGTTTTGCATCTGAAAATAAACCAATGTGTTCCACTTACAATTACAGAGTAAAGGAGAAAAATATAATGATCTTTATAGATGCAAAAAATGTTTTTGATAAAAGTCAAAATAGATTCATAATCAAAATTCAATTAGCAGTGAATAGAGGTTTCTTAATTTTTTTAAAAGTCTATTGTATTTATTTTGAGAGAGAGCGAGCATGGGGGGTACAGAGAGAGAATCCGAAGCAGGCTCCACACTGTCAGCACAAAGCCTGATGTGGGGCTGGAAATCACGAACTGTGAGATGATAACCAGAGCTGAAATTAAGAGTGGGATGCTTAACCAACTGAGCCACCCAGGTGCCCCAGAACTTTCTTAGTATAATATAGGAATATTGAAAACACTCTCCTAAAAAGCATGTCTGCTCTCATGATTGCCTTTTACTTACTATTCAAAGTTTTAGGATACTAAGGTAAGAAGAAAGTTATAAGGCTTAAGAAAAAAATAAAATTTATATAATAGTTGGCATTATTGCATATATAAGAATATCCAAAAGAATAAAACTTGTTTCTAATACTTTGATTCATTTATTATATAAAAAGTAAAGTTAGTAAATCACTGGATATAGGATCAGTATGAAAATCTGTTGTATTTTTATAGATTATCTAGCAATCATCACCACGAAAGCATTTTTTTTTTTTTTTGAGAGAATGTGTGAGCAGGGGAGGGGCAGAGAGAGACAGAATCTTAAGCAGGGTCCATGCTCAGTGAGGAGCCTGACACAGGGCACAATCCCATGAGCTGTGTGATCATTACTGGAACCGAACTGAAGAGTTGGATGCTTAACTGACTTGAGTCACCCGGGTGCCCCAGAAAGCCATTTTTCTTAATGATAGTATTTGCAGTTGTTCCAAGAACATCTAGAAAAAAAGTAAATGTAAAATCTCTGCTTTGAAAATTGTAACATCACAATGTATTCAAAGCAATCACAATCCTCAGTATATGCTTCATTATCAAAGTTGACAAGTGTGGCCAGGACAAACTGGAAAAAAGAAATTTTAAAGATTTATATTACTAATTATCTTCATCTAGGAGTTCAGAAACTGGAGCAAAAGCTGTTGGACTGCAAAAAAATCATTTTTTGGGGTTTGGTGGTAAAAATCTCACTCATAGGTCTTCCTTCTGAGAATTGGGCTCTGCTGGTGAGTTCACAGGGAGGCACAGACTCTGAGTGAATGGCCTTTATGCACGCCAGGTGATGATGAGGGGACCAGAGATAAGTTATCCCTGCACCAATTACAAATTTCTGAACAAAATAAATCCTGCCATTGTTTTAAGCCACTAAGTTTTGAAATGACTCGTTACCAAATACCTATACAAGTTTATTTAATTCTCACAATAACCGTCTGAATTAGGTGCTTAGCAGTACCTCAGTATTCTTCATGTAATGGGAAACAGAAACAACAAGGTTAAGTAACATCCAATGTCACACAGTTAATGACTGGCAAATATAAATGCCCAACAAGTCATATAGTCCTAATTACTACAGACTTTTTAAAAATTTTTTTAAATGTTTTTATTTATTTTTGAGACAGAGAGAGGCAGAGCATGAGCAGGGGAGGGGCAGAGAGAGAGGGAGACACAGAATCTGAAGCAGGCTCCAGGCTCTGCGCTGTCAGCACAGAGCCCGACGCGGGGCTCGAACTCACGGACTGTGAGATCATGACCTGAGCCGAAGCCGGACGCTTAACCGACTGAGCCACCCAGGCGCCCCAGCAGACTTTTTTCAAAAAGAACATGTGTGAACCATTTCTCCCAGATATGCTGACTCATTGTAATCTTCTCCCCTCTCACCTACATTTCCACCTGCAGGATCTGGGAAGGCCCCACCACAGGACTTCATTCTGCACTGCATTGATATTGTTGACGCACGGAGGGAGGCTAGCTGTTACAGAGTGCCAGCACATAGGCTTTGGTCCACATTCAGTGTGTTCAGTCTTTCCCTTGCTTGATCTACTCTGTGATCACTGATACTTTCTTTTTTTTCAACTTTTTAAATTCTATTTAGTTCACATACATACTACACCCAATGCTCATCGTAACAAGTGCCCTCCTAGATAGTCCCGTGTCTCCCAGATAACTAACTGCCCTAGGTCACTGACTTTACTATGATGAATGCATTTCTGGCAACTCTCCAGGTAATGCCTACTCTGTGCTTGCTGAAGTTCTCTTGAGAATAGATTTTGCTATGTACTGCTAGATATTCCCCAACATTTATAGCCTCTTTCTAGCCATCTATCAGACTTGTATACCTATTAACCAGTCAATTTTCTCTATTCTCTATTAACTAAGTCCAATTAATATGTATAAACATACATACACATTTGAAAGTAAGCTTTTCATACAAGAATGACATTTCCCAGAATAAAAAATGAGGACACAATACCTGTCAAAAATGGACTAGATTTGGAGGATATGGAATAGAATGTAGAAAATGATAAAACATTTAAACACTATGGGATTATAATAGAAAAATCAGAACACAGGGTTATTGTAATGATGTCCTTATATAACACTAAGAATATTAAAATATTATATAGAGTCTCTACACATCTCTAAGAATTGAATTCATTTATGTTAAAATGTTAAGCAGTATTCTAACAAATTTCCTTCACAAGAATTTTTTTTTCAAAGTGAACATTTTTTTACCTGTTTAGACAGTAGAAAATTGGACTGGATCTTAAGCCATCTAGTTCAATGCCTATGACACTTTATTTTTATTTGAATTTTCCTGGTGTGTTAGATGCCAAAAATGACCACAAGCCTTCAGTCAACCCTGTTCCCATTCCCTTTATAATGTGACTTTACAGATTCTCACATCAAGAGACAGAGGATAGCATCTTCTCCCTTGAGTCTGGATTATCCAACTTGATTGGACCCAAAGAATACAGCGGATGTGACAAGAAGCTAGTTCCCAGTCTATGATTCAAAATTTGCATGCTTCTGCTCACTGTAAAAAAAAAAAATTATATTTCAGATTGGAATTTGAAATTTTAAAAATGTTTCCTTCTGCCTTTCCATAGTTTAAACCTTTGAGAATTGTCATTTGCCATTTGTTTTTCTGACTGCATATCGATTCTAGAGAGTCAAATGGAGAATTGCTATTATTTTACAGTGGAGTTTTAGTTGATCATTTGGAAGTGATGGAATTTTTTTAATTGAAAATGTGAAAAAGGTAATAGTTCCAAAAAGTGATGAGTAATATCTGCTCATGTGCAGCCTGGGCTATAAAAAAACAGTATATAGCACTAAAATGTGGGTCCAGAATGAAATGTCTGTTAACCCAATTTCAAACATTAATAACCTGGCATTAAGTCTGATTTTTCAAGCAAGGTCAGCATGCATAAATCATGTGAGATTTGACAAGATTTTCTCTTTTCCTGGAAACAGAAGGTAAGAGACTCATAATTTTAGACCTAAATTCAAATGTGACAGAATTATAAGAGCTTTTCAAACCAGTATCCTGTCTGCTCATTGGTTCATATGATAATTCTTATCAGTTTTTAGAGACAACAGAGAACTTCGGTCTCGAATGCTTCACAGTGAAGGACATGGAAAGCAGCACATTCCATGTCTTCATTGACCCTGGACTGCATTGTTCTTGGTTTTGTCTGTTTGGTATCCTACTCCTTTTCTGGACATACTTCAGCAATGTTCAGGGCTTGATTTATTATCTTATTGCAGTACATCCTAAGGAAAAAAATAACGAAAATAGGAGATCTCATGAGCACTTACTAGTGAGTTCAGTGATAGCTCTTCATCAATCTTGGACTTAATTTAAGTGAATTATGCACCATTCAAAATAGCTCTAAATACCTAAAGCTGAAGCAGTCCTTTCTCAAATCCCCAACTTACTACATCTCCCAGTTTCTCTCTTTTGTCCCCTTGCCTACCTAATGTTCTTTTGCCAAGAATGTACTTTGCAAAGTTTTTAAGTTTCATTATTTGAAAGCACTCATGAGACTTCTCAGATACACACTCACTCATACTCAAGGCAGGAGTTCCCAGTGGTGTTTTTATGCCCACATGGTCACTTCATCAAGCCAGACTATCTAACTGGTTATGCCAGGTAAAAATTATCAGTAAGCAAACTGCCCCTGGTGGTTACCAGGAAGATGTCAGACTTTGCAGAACACATCATAACTCCTATTGTTCTTAGCTTAGCCAAGAGTTAAAGACAGGCGTCCAGGCTTTCCCAGAGATAGAGCAAAACAGGAAAAAAAAATCTAGCTTTATTTATATTTTCCTATGTGTAAACAAACTTAACCACTTGCTTTCCTCTTCCTTTTCAAGGTAACTTACTAATCACTAAATAGATGCCTAGTTTATCCAAGTAATTAAAAATCAATCGTCCTCAATCAGTTCGTAGTCCATTGTCCCACTGTCTCTTAGGTTCTCATTTATGAAAGACAATATACACAAAGAAATAGGGGGAAAGGAAGTCAGGAAGATTTAAGGTACAAAGAGCTTTCTCGGGAGTAAAATGGATATTGTTGTCCTTTTAGTGCTAAGGTTCAGCCTAAGACCTATCTCACAAACACAGACTTCATCTCAGACAGTGCAGCATATTCATAGAAATACTAAAATATCAGTTTGACCCTGAAAAGACCTGGTGATAAAATTTGTCCTCTATTAAGCTCACCATCACTGGAATGAAGGAGATCGCAAATTAGTGCTTATCTTGCTCTTAACTTTCTGTAGCTATTTCGGACATTTCTTTAGAATGACCTGAGTTTTTCTTAAAATCACTCAAGATAGCCACCCTTCAGCAAGGGTAATTGATTTATTTCTCTTCTGAACTGGAGGAAGAATTAATTTACTGGACGTAGCCTTGAGCAAAAGCAAATGTTGAGCTAACCTCATTCTCGGGCTACTTTTAGCATAATGGTGGATAAGAAGAGTCAATATATATATATATTGATATATATCAATATATATATATATAAAGATATAAAAAATAATACACACACACACACACACACACACACACACACACTTGGTTAAAGATATCAAAGAGAAAAGTCTCCTTATACAAATTTTGTTAAAAATCCCTTTTCTCTTAAGGAGTTTCAATAAACATATATAGGTGTGTTTTACTTCCCTCCATTCTTCCACATTCAACTGGTCCTGTCATTTTGATGTTTCTAAAGCTCCAGTTTCTTGCATATTCATTGTCTCCTTGGCAGTCCCACTTAACTGTACTTGTGTATCCACTCATTCTGTTCTGGAACCATCTCCTAATATACCAACTAACTTCTCTGCCAGCAAGGTTTCACCTCTTAATCCACATATTCCATTTTACCAACAGAAATGCAGTTGTAAAACACAGGTGGAAATATTTACATCCATTTCTCAAAAACCTTTTATGGCTACTCAGTGTATAAATAAAGTCAAAACCTCTAAACATATCTAAAGATAGAATATCCTTATTCTGTCTTTAATCTGTTCCATTCATAAATCACACTCTACTCCCTAGACAGACAGAACCAACACCTTCTCCCTAATCCCTCACAATTTCTAGTATTTGCTTTGACATTTTAAACATTTCATCATATAAATGTTTGATAGCAAAATTTGCTTTACGTATCATCCCTGCTCAATGTCACCATCTCTACTGTTGAGTTTAAAAATGTTTTGAGTTCGTTAGTAGGAATTATTTTCTAAGAGCATCTGTCCATCATGAGGAGCAGGCGGTAAAGTATTGGCAGGATGTGTTCTTGATTCTGTGCCCCTATGTACTACCTTTCAGAACAATAAGAAATTGATGTGCTAGAAAAATTTCAAGATGACCAATTTTATTTTCATTTTGAAATTATGGATTTTTAACATATTTGATGGATTTCAATCCATTTCAGTCATTATTCTTTGTGGTACTCAAATTTTCCATTAAAAAAAAATTTGTTTTCATGTTTACTTAGAGACTATGTGTGTGAGTGGGGGAGGGGCAGAGAGGGAGGACAAGAGAGCAGCAGACTCAGTGCTGACAGCACAGAGCCCCAGGTGGGGCTCCAACTCATGAACTCTGAGATCACACCTGAGCCGAAATCAAGAGTTGGATGCTTAATCAACTGACCCATGCAGGCACCCTTCAAATTTTCCATTTTAACCAGAGATATCCTTTCAAATTGGCTTGTTTCCATTTAGCACAGTACCAGCAGTATTTGATAAATTATTTGCTTTCTGGTGTTAACACTCTATATTTTCTGCCTGGCCAGATCTAAGACCAACCATTTCTTTGAGCCACTCTGCTTGCTTTCTATGAAAAACAGAATTAGGAGACCATATCTAGATGAGAGATAATCATTGTTAGTAGATTGGGATACCAGACCTTTTCAGCCATCAAGATCAATAAAGAATTTTTTTTTTTGCAGATTAAGAGTTTACACTGATATTTTTAAGTTGAAGGATACAGACATTCTGATCAACTATTTAAAATATTTCCTCAGGGAAATGTAAATCAAAATCACACTCAGATACCACCTCACACCAGTCAGAATGGCTAAAATGAACAAATCAGGAGACTATAGATGCTGGAGAGGATGCAGAGAAAGGGGAACCCTCTCGCACTGTTGGTGGGAATGCAAACTGGTGCAGCCACTCTGAAAAACAGTGTGGAGGTCCCTCAAAAAATTAAAAAAGAGAACTACCCTATGATCCAGCAATTGCCCTACTAGGTATTTATCCAAAAGATACAAAAATGCTGAAACAAACAGCATGAAACAAACATGCATGAAAACAAACATGCACCCCAATGTTTATAGCAGCGCTATCAACAATAGCCAAATTGTGGAAAGAGTCCAAATGTCCATTGACTGATGAATGGATAAATAAGATGTGGTGTGTGTGTGTGTGTGTTACTCAGGAATCAAAAAGAATGAAATCTTGCCATTTGCTAAAAGATGAACTAGAGGGTATAATGCTAAGCAAGTCAGAGAAATATAAGTATCCTATGATTTCACTCATATGTGGAATTTAAGAAACACAACAGATGAAGGGAAGGGGAAGGAAAAATAAGATATAAACAGAAGGAGGCAAACAATAAGAGACTCTTAAATACAGAGAACAAACTGAGGGTTGCTGGAGGGGAGGTAGGTGGGGGGACGGGATAAATGGATGATGGGCATTAAGGAGGGCACTTGTTGGGATGAGCCACTGGGTGTTATATATACATGATGAATCACTAAATTCTACTCCTGATATCATTATTGATTTAAATAAATATGTTTCTTACAACTTAAAAAATTAAAAATATAAAATAAATATTTCTTGTTTGCATCTATTTGTCTGTTAAACCTTGGTTGCATGTGCCATTAGTGTACTTATTTGCCTCATCCTATAATATATGTATAATAGTTTCATTATGACCGTACCCATGTTATTATTGAAAATATCAGTGTCCTGCTGAACACTGTTTTATAGTTCATTGCAGTTCTTTTCTCTTTAATGTATAACTAGGGATAAATTAAAGTGTATTGAAATAATTCTCCTTTGTGGTTTAATAAAATATTTTTATAATTATCATGTAATATATAATTATAGTTACATAATGATAATAAAGATAATATTGGGTGAAGGGTCTCAATATCTTTAGATGGGCCATGTGGAAAAGGCAGATGCTGGTGAAACCTGGTAAGAATTTCAGTTCAGGAAAGCCTGAGCGGTCACCTGAGGCTGAGATATTTTGATGTAACTTTGGTTTTAGTACATCTTTCAAATCACACTTTGCTGGAGGAAGCCTATTGGGTTTTCAGTTACCTTCTAATGTCAATATTTCTTCTGCAGTGAAAACCAACACTGTAACGTATAACTAACTCCACGTTATTCTTTTTTTTTAATTTTTTGTAACATTTATTCATTTTTGAGAGACAAGTGCAAGCAGGGGAGGGGCAGAGAGAGAGAGACACAGAATCCAAAGCAGGTTCCAGGCTCTGAGCTGTCAGCACAGAACCTGACATGGGGCTCGAACTCATGAACCTTGAGATTGTGACTTGAGCCAAAGTCTGACACTCAACTGCCTGAGCCACCCAGGCACCCCTCCAGGTTATTCTTAAATGAGCTTTATTGGCTACTCTCTGTAACCATTTAGTTTAATTTGGTAAAAGTTGCCTACATCTTGCAAGTCCAAATATACAGCACAGTAACTTTTAACTGATAGGAAGGAAAGGATATGAATGTGGGTCCAGTAATTATAATGTGATCCTGAAACCCAACATAAATGGCAAAATTCCTTCTCATTCCAAAGGCCTTGTTTAATAACCTTTCCTCTGCCCTTAGGAAAGAGGCAGTTTATAGAAACAGATATAAAATATTTCCAGCTGTTCCCACTACATCTAATTGTAGGCCTTGCCTCGTTCATTGGGTGCTTGGGGTGATTTAGATAGGAGTACCCAGTCCCTAGTAGAAGAAGTCGGTATTAATGAGGTGACAAGCTCTGCTGTGAATCAGTAGTGTTTTTCACCCAAGGTGAATAGCACAGGTTGGGCTTGGGGGTGGGGATACACACATTTTAACACCGTAAAAGACTGAAACCTGAACAATACAAATGATCACAATCCATATACTACTGAACTAGAAATCTAACTCCACAAATGAAACATCTTCTGAGAATCCGAGTAAGTTTCAAGGAATTTTAGAGGACGTTCTAACATTACCAAGGACTATCAGGGAAAGAACAAAGTGCTATTTCCAGTGAAAATAAGTAAAAGACAAAGAAAGCTGGCTTCAAGAAATACCTTGGGACAGACTGAGACCAGAACTTATTCTGGGTCCTTTCATAAATTAACATGACATTAGGGATAGTTTTTTAAACTGAGAAGTTTTAGATTTTTTCACAGAGAAGAGCCTGTATAATTCCAGCACACAGCTGTGTAATTAACTACAGTTTATACATGCAAAATCAGCTCTGAAAAACTAAATTGCTAATTAGACCAGAAATGTTTAGAAGGGAAGAAAGAGAACAGAAATGGAGATGGGGGATGCACACAGAAAGTAGGTAAAAGAAGACTTTAAACTATGAAGGAAGGGGACATAGAGGTGATCACTGCCAACAACATAATTTGTTTTAATCTCCTCAGAATTCCCTCTAGACAACCAAACCCAATGAGGGCTAAGCAGAAAGACCAAAAGAGAGAAAAAAAATCAGAGAAAAATAACACATGGATAATCTCAACAAAGCTAGACAATAGTAAACCCACAAACCTCATAAAACGAGCAAATGAGGCCCAGTGACCACCGAGAGCAGACTCAGAATAATCTCAGCTAACAAATGCACAGGTAAAGATAGATTTAGAGTGGCTCAGTCGGTGAAGCGTCTGACTTTGGCTCAGGTCATGATCTCGTTGTTTGTGAGTTCGAGGCCCGCGTCGGGCTCTGGGCTGACAGCTGGGAGCCTAGAGCCTGCTTGGGATTCTGTGTCTCCTTCTCTCTCTGCCCCTCCCCCGCTTGTGCTCTGTCTCTATCAACAATAAATAAATGTATTTTAAAAATGTTTTTAAAAAGATAGATTTAGAAAAATCTCCATGTTGACACCCTAAGCTGCAATTAATTTTGGTAACAATCACCAGCAACGATCTCACTAGTGAAAAATTTGTGTTTTGTTTCTTTTCTCGCTCTTTGAGAGAGAAAGAGTGCTCGTGGGAGGGGCAGAGAGAAAGGAAGAGAGAATCCCACCCAGGCTCTGAACCATCAGCACAGAGCCAGGTGTGGGGTTTGAACTCACAAACCATGAGATCATGAACTTAGCTGAAGCCAAGTCAGATACACAACCAACTGGGCCACCCAGGTGCCCCACTAGTAAAAACGTTTGATAGGAAAAGCTAAGTAGGCTGCCAACACCCGAATCCAGCTTTCATGTTGGCCTCAGAGGGTAACTAATCATTCTGTGCCTTTTGACATGAAGCAATTTAAAGCACATGGTGCCTTCTATGGAGCAATCTTATCAAAATTGAAATCTGAATTTAACTTCTAGAGATAACATCCATTCTTGGGGTACATGAGAGGTAGGAAAACAGGTTGGATGATGCCACAAGGGAGAAAACAGCTACCAGATATGGGACAATATACAAGCTCTGCTGTGTAAGACAGTGGCAGGGGACAAAAAGGAGGTTAGATCTAGGTTTAAAAAGACTTCAGATATGGATATAGGTACAGATTTATAAACTAATGCACACCTTGGGCTTTAATATATATCTAAATAAACTGAATAGATATATATGAGGTGATAAAGGAAATCTGGCTTGAACTGGGTATTAACGTTACCAAAAGACCATTGTTAATTTGTATTTGTTGTGATTGTGGCATCGTAATTATGGTAGAAAATGCACATTTTTCCAAACAATACAAACAAATCACAATCTAGGCACAATTCAACTATAAATCTAATTTCACAGATTAAAAAAATTCTACTGGTAAAAATATTTCCTGAGGATTTGAATAATTACAGGTATGTTTTAGAAATGTATGCCAAAGTGACATAGTGTCTACAATCTTATTTTATCAAAGGAAAATACAGAACTGTGTAAAAAAAATACAAGGGAAGGAAAAGTGGCAAAATTTGGGTAAGTTTTAAATATGGAGGATGCGCATTTCACTAGTTCCCTAAATTTGTGCATTTTTGAACATTTTGTGATTAAAAGGATTAAAAATATAAAGACAAATATCAGTTTTTATTCAAATTCTTTGTGCCAGTTCTGGGGATTCAAAGCTGATTATTCAGGCATGGGCTATGCTGACATGGAACTTACTTTTTACTTTATGTGAAAGACCAAAATCAGGTCAATAAAACATTATTAAAAACCACATGTGCCTTGAAGGAAATAAACAGGATGCTGAAATAGAGAATAATGGGCAGGACTATCTGCACCATGGCAGGCAAGTGGGGCGGGATCAGCACTCTCAGAGGACATTAGGCTGAGACCTGAAATGCCTATACTCTTTTTTTTTTTTTTTAATGAGAAAAAAGGTTTCTCAGTAGAGAGAATAACATTTATGAAATCTCTGTGTTGGGAAAAGGTTTGGTTGGGCGAATAATTGAAAGGCCACTACTCATTTTAGAGCTTAGTAATGGCCCAGATGAGGTGGAAGGAAAAAGTCAGTTTGAGTAGATTTCATGAGTCTAGGGAAAGGAAAAATTTGTATTTTAGTTCGTGTGCAATAGGGAGCTACAGAAGAGTCTTAAGAAAATATCATTTTCCGTTTCACATTTTAAGATCACCCCTAACTGCTGCATATACAATTTGGAAAATTTAATGCATTTACTTATTTCTTGAGTTAATTACACCATAAATTAGAGAGTCTTTGTCAGACTGGGCTAAGTGCTAAACGCAATGTGTAAGTTTCTAACCGTGTCTGTTTTCAATGCAACGTTATCACTAACTGGAATAAAAAAAATAGTTTGATTTTGAACAGTTTCTTACTGTATTTGTTCCCTAATAAGAGGTACAGCTAGGTAAAGCAAAGTTCTCTTGAATGGCAAATGTATGATTTTAGAAAATGGGTTATAAGATGCATTAAAATCCCTTGGGAGGGTGGTGAGAAACAAAATAACAAAAATCAAAACACAAAAAACTTTGCTTTGATCCTATTATTATGCAGAACTAAGTATGTAAGATTAATTTTGCTATATGGTCTATGCTAAATGACAATAAGAGTAATAGGTCTACCTATACTTTTTTTCTGATCAAAGTTTTTTATTTGCATTATTTTTCGTTCTTCATTTTCTATGTTTAAAGCATTTTGAGACTCACATGCAGAACATAGCCAAGAGAGATTTGCCTAGTGAAATAGCTGTTTTAGACAGGTGTGACTTATTTCCGACATATGCTGTACAAGCAATTGTGTTAGGATGACATACATCACAGATAATGGCAGGCTAAAAATGGCACTATCATATTTCATTCTGATAATCATAAAAGCATACACAGAAAGCCCTAATATTTTAGCCCACAGGAGTAAAACCCTCCATTCGCTTTTCATAGCATAGATGTATTTAAACCAAAGTAACAGAAAAGGGGGATTGCTCAAAACTAATCTAGTCATACTTATAATTGCACTTTAGTGAGTCAAAATTAATTTCTAGTAAATCTCGGCTTCCAGTTTCGGGATCAACATAATTATGATTATCATTTATGAAATGTGTTTTCTAAAAACCTAATATGCCTGATACATTGCCAATTACTGAGTCAGTTCTGTAAGTTGTACCCACCTGAGCCAATAGAAGTGACTTCGGCAATTAATTCTATTGACAAACTTCATCTTATAATTGTACTCGATACTTAATCTTTTTGGTTCCTTGCTTATGAGAAGGAGCAGAAGCCAACACTACCTAGAAAATGTCCTTGATATTCATCAGGGGAAGATTTTCTAATATACAGAAATAAGACAAATATTTCATGTGTCTATCTGCCACAAGACTGCCTAGTCTTTGGATATAACATGCTCCTCCATTATATTGAGAATATTTTTTTATTAAAGAAAAAATAATAAGAAGGCATAGTCTTATTAAATATCATGCCATAATGAGTGTAGCCATCATTGGTCATGGTCAGTTTTACTAAAAATGGAATATTTGAACAAAAACAAGGAGAATGTGCTGGGGACCTAGAAATATTGGAGACCGTGTTCCAGAGAGGAAAGCCATCAGCATGCTTACATGGTTAAGGTAGAAGTTTAAATCTTTTTTTAACATTTATTTATTTTTTTGAGACAGAGAGAGACAGAGCATGAACGGGGGAGGGGCAGAGAGAGAGGGAGACACAGAATCGGAAGCAGGCTCCAGGCTCTGAGCTGTCAGCCCAGAGCCCGACGCGGGGCTCGAACTCGCAGACTGCGAGATCGTGACCTGAGCCGAAGTCAGACGCTCAATCGACCGAGCCACCCAGGCGCCCCTAGAAGTTTAAAGAGCAGTGAGGGGCAGGGCTGGGCAGGAGATGGTACAGATAGGCTAGAACAGAATAGGGAATCAGAGAGTAAATTGAGTCAGGCTAGGTACATTACACATAGTAGCAAGCATCCTGGCTTTTTCTCTGAAAGGAATAGGGAGGCATAAGAGGGTTATGGGCAGAAGAATGGCATAATCAGACTTAGGTTAAACACGCTACTTTGTATTGATAACAGACTTCAGGGGTAAAGGTGGAAACAGGAAGACCAGCAAACGAGACCAGCGATGGCGTAGATGAGATTGAAGGGGATATAGCTATGAAGTTAGGAAGTAATCAGACTGTAGAAGGATTTAGCAGACACCTTATGGCCTCCTTGTGGACAAACCAAATAGGTCTGGCTGGAATGGCAGGTAAAATTGTGTGATTCACAGGAAGTATAGATAAATGAACTAATTGCTAAATAAGTGAATGTTATCCTGATTGAATGGCTCTTATCCCAAGGTTCTGACTTTGAACTTGAATTACTATGCTGTTTTATTAATGACATCTAACATAAAAGGTATGTTGCAAAATTCACAAATAAAAAACTTGAGGACAAATACACTACTATGCTGGATGAATCCCAGGTATGTTTTCACAAGCATAAAGTTGTAGTCCTATAGTTACATAAAGGAGCTGGAAAGCAAGAAAACAGATCTCTCAAAATACAGGGGCAACTTGAGTAAATAAACCTAGCCGTTTTATTTAACTTTAAACATACTATCAGTTAAACGCCTTCTTAAAAACTGGACATAAACTTAGATCATATCAATTATAAAAAGTATAATTATATTAGCTGAGAGCAGTAACAGGAGTCTGTCTCAGAGGAAAACAGTTCTACCAGGTTTAAGACACTTACTGGGAATCAACCTGACTTACATAAGCCAATCAATCTAATCCTAATAACCTTCTTATTATGTAGGTATTATTATTATTACTACTTTCACTCTCACTTTATAGATGAGGAAATTGTGGCCTGGGAAGGCTAACCTGGATATTGCCACACCACTAGTAATTTAGCTGAGATTCATTTCCAAATAGTCCGGCTCATAACTCAGCCTTAACTAAGATATTACAATGCATGTTTTTGGAAATCCTTATTGGAACATAAAGGTTTCAGAAGATACCGGGTGAGTATATATATTTATTTAAAGTGGACCAATAGAACAGAAGATGAAGAAACTTCATTATAAGTATTTATACAGTTACATTTGAGAACTTGGTCTTCTGTTGATGTTGTAGTTTAAAAAGATTATTGACACAGTCATTTATGATGAGGGACTACAGATACCCAGAATCTTCTACATATATTTTCATTACCCTGATAAAATAAGAATGAATACAGGGAAATCAAAGAAGGCCATCTGCGAGTTATGATGGCAAACTTGCTGTGGTTTTGAGCTATTCATCAGTTGAACTCAGCAATGGATTCTTTGTTATTAGAAATGATGAAGCAAATAGTGAATAACATAACTGATCTGATGTATGTGGGCTGAGGCTGGAAGACAAACTGTGTCTAGGGAGCTGGTACTGGGAGATAAAGCAAAGACAGAAAAGGGCACTCCCAGGGTGAAGTTGTGTTCTCTGGTGTACAAGAAATGCAGAATACTGTGAGAAAGAGTTTCAGCAGCTCAAAGTAATGTGAATAGGATGAGGGAAAACTCAGGCTCTGATCATCACTCATAGACTGCCAAGCAGATCAAGAGGGGCATAGCAGGGAGACTCTCCCAGCAATCACAATACTAGGAAGGCAAAGGTTGGCAACACTGTGGTTTGATTCAATATCTCAATCTAGGACTTCACTGTGGGTCTCATGAAAACCTTTTACATACTCCACAAGAAGATGAATATCGGGCACTTCCACACCCATGCAGACAGATAACCTAGAAATAATTTCAGAATCAGAAGATAGGTCTGTGAGGTCAGACTAAAAGGTGCAACAAAGCGTAACTGAAGACCAGGGGGCCTCAGAAGAGAAAAGCCACCATGGGAGTGAAGTGAAAGGAGATGATTAATTATCTGCGTTTTTAAGAATTGGGGCATTCAACCGGGTATTGTTTTATCAGACAAGGTCATCACACTGATTTCCTGGGATGGGAACTGAAAATTTGGGGGTGGGGGTACTAAACTCTGAAACACAGAATTTACAGTCAAGTGGGTCTTTACCCAAAGGGATCTTACACAAGATTTAGCATGGGTAAAATGCTAAAATGTTGCATCTACCAAGAGATTCAGGATTAATACAGGATGAACCAAAAACAGTTTCTACCAAGTCCTGAAGAAAACACATGTTCGATAAGTAGGAATTGATTCTTAAGTATTATTGAGTAAAGTACCTATGTCATATTATTTTATTTTTATAACTTTCTCTTTTAACATATGCTATAAAATAATTATAACAGTAATATGTTGAATTTTAATATACAGACGGTCCCCAAATTACAATGGTTCAACTTATGGTTGACTTTACAATGGTGAGAAAACAATATGCATTCAGCAAAAATTGTATTTCACATTTTGAATTTTGATCTTTTTCTGGGACAATGATATGTTGTAGAGATAGTCTCTTCTGATGATGGGCAGCGGCCACCCAGTCAGTGTGGCTTCCCATCAGCCACGTGATCAGGAGGGTAAATAACCAATACACTTATAACCCTTCTGTTCCCAGACAACCATTTTGTGTCTAACTTTCAGCACAGTATTCAATAAATTACATGAGATGTTCAATACTTTATTATAAAATAGTCTATTTTTAGAGGATTTTGCCCAACTGGAGGCTAATATGTTCTGAGTGGGTTTAAGGTAGACTAGGCTAAGCTATAATGTTCAACAGGTTGGAAATATTAAATGAATTTTCAACTTATGATACTTTCAACTTCCAGTTGGTTAATTGGGACATGAACCCCATCAAACGTCAAGGAATATCTGTAGTTACATGTGCATTTTCTAATATGGAAATGGAAAACTATATTAATTGTCTCCCATTTCCCACCAGTTTTGGAAAGCCGCCTTCCTAGATCATACAGTTATGGGGACATCACATAATTATATCATTGCTGAGCTAAAGCATGTAAAAAGTAAAAAAGTAAAAGTAAAACAAAAGAAAAAGTAGACTCCTGAATTCTAATCTTGAATCACAATGCACAAAGTGATAAAAGACAAATAGACAAAATTATAATTGCTGGTTATAGGGTTTTTATATAGATATGTCTCTGTTCTCTTTTTTCTTAGATATAGTGCTGCAGTTAGGAATTTATTACAACTAAGTGCTTAGGTTATAATTTGGATAATAACAGGCATTACAAATTTTAGCATTATTGGGATATATATATATTTCCATATATTTACATATAGGTTTATATATATAGCCATACACACACACACCTGTATATAAACACATACACACCGACATATAAACATAAATATGTATACTATATATAAACACACACAGATATGTATATCCATGTATACCCATATGTATTGTATATGCCCATATGTATTGTATATGTCTATATATATGAATATATACATATTAGAATTTTTTAGGACTATTGTAATATATAGATACAGATATGTAGATATATGGACATATATGGACTATATAGATATGTAGATATATGGATATATACATATCTGTATATAGATATAGTTACATATTTTTAGTATTTTTTCTTTAAGTAAAATAGTTTACTATATATATAGTTTACTTTCTCCATGCTGAGAGTGGAGCCTGCCTAAGATTCTCTCTTTCTCCCTCTGCCCCTTTCCCCCACTTGTGCTGTCTCTTTAAAATAATGAAAAAATAAAGCACAATTTATGACTAAGAGCTCACAACTTTAATTACGAATAGAATATGAATTATTTTTCCTTGAAAGAAATTCCATGCCCAAATTAAAACATTCAATGTGGTGTCAGAAAAGAACTGACATAGGCCATTAATTACAGGTAGTTAATATCAAATAATTAGCATAAGCATTTGTCATGGAGTTCAGAGACTTATGTGAGAGAGACAGTTCTAATTCAATCAGCATAGCCAGAGCCTTGGAATGACACCTCTACAGCAATCATTCTGACGAAATATGGTTGCCATTTAGAGTATGTCTTTGCACTAAGGAGTCATATATTAAAGGTTGGCGGTGGGGAGAAGGTAGGCTTATTTCTAGTGAAATACCATTCCATAGCTTTGTCATTATTTCTTCCTGTTCTGAGGAAGAAATTGCATTTTTTTAGCTAGGCACCAGAAATTCTGGGAAACAATATTATATCCACCTAGAAGTTTGTAGCATTGCCAGTCCCAATCAAGAGATGTATCAGACAGACAGAGGCAGGGCTTTCTGAGTTCTCTTAATGCACACATATATGGCACAAGTAGCTAGAGTTATCGTCGGACTCAACAAAGTTAGACTTGATAAATTTATAAATTAGGACCAAAGAATAAAAGAATAATCTATAAGGGCTAATTTGCTTTTGCATCCTAAAGCACCTCTGAAATTTGCCAATTTTGTAGGGTAATCCCAATTATGAGTAAATGAGATCTTCCTTTTAGAGTTTTACAGCTTTTTCCTAATAAATATGGATTTATGAAAGGAAAATTTATTGTGTATATATTAGAGTTCTCCAAAAAACAGAACAGGATGTATTTATACATAGAGAGGGAGATTTATTTTAAGGAAATGTGTTATATAATAGGAAAGGCTGGTAAATCCAAAATCTGTAGAGTAGAGCAGAAGGCTGGAGACTCAGGGAACAGGGTAAGGGAGGGGAGCTTGAGTCCAAAGGCAGACTGCTGGAACTCCTTCTTGCTCAGGGGAGGTCAGTTTTTGTTCTATTAAGACCTTCAACTGACTGAATAAAGCCCACACACATTATAGAAAGTAATCTGCCTTACTCAAAGTCTACTGATTTAAACGTTAATCTCATCTAAAAACTTTCACGGAAACATTCAGAATAATGTTTGACCAAATCTCTGGGCACTGTGATCAAACCAATTTGACACGTTAAATTAACCATCACATTGACATTTTGTTAAACATGGTCAGGCCTGCTCTTGTTAGCCCCTTAGTGAAAAACAAAATTTTCAGAAACAGATAATAGGAGAAGGCAAAAACTAGTGCCAAATAAAGTCGGCCTAATGGGCACAGTAATAAATAGTTCTGTAATCAGGAACTTAAATTTAGATAGGGTTATCTTGCTGAAAAGTTGAATTCTGGTATTCTATTTGGCATTAAGTTGTTTAATAGTCTTTCTGGGGGCAGAAGAGGATACAAATTCTGAAATTCCTTGTTTCAGATTTTCTTCAGCTCAGTTGGACTCTTTAGCACTCATGGCCCCCTGACCTTCTCCCTCACCTTGCCTTTATTTCCCTGCCCCCATGCAGAAGAAGAGAACCCCTAAGAAGCCTGGTGGGCTCAGGTGCATCTTTTGTTTATAATCTTCTTATACACTTCTGATAATCATTACAATTGTGAATAGAATTGGTTGGTGCCTTCAAGTGCCATTTCATCCATTCTCTGAGGCTAGTTCCAGGCTTTTGAGAACATCGACCATAGGTCTCTATTTTTATTGTGAACATTATGCTTATTGTTTGCAAAAGAGATGTGCTGTGATTTTTACCAAGGATCCAAAAGTCTTCATAAAGTATACATAAATTTCTCCATAAATATAGTGAATTAACAGAACCATATTTCTATTTGGCTTTAATAACATGCAGATTAAGTTTAAAAAAAAAAAAAGTCTGAGGAATTACCCTCATAATTCTCCCAGCCCTATTCCTCCCTTATTCTCTTAATCAACACTCCCCACCAAAATATAATGTCTTAAATGGTGTTTTTTTATTGTTGTTTTTTCTGAAATTTCAGACAGCCAGCTATCCTTTCTTTTTTCTTTTCTTTCTTGTTTTTTTTTTGTTTTTTGGGTTTTGTTTTTGTTTTTGTTTTTTTTTGAGCCAGTGACTAGGAGAGATATTTATCTTATCAATCATGTTGGGTATATATTTGGACTTAGATGCTGGATAAACATTTCATAATTAGTCAAGGCACAAGCTGAAACAGATGTTATTTCAAAAGAATATATAGCTAGGAGGAAAGTATTAAACAAGCAGTTAAGTTCCACATAACTGTATAAAAAGACAGATCTTACTTTACTAGGCTCTTTACAGAATTAAACTGACCAACTGGATCTCTTTCTCAATGCCTATAAAATCCTATGTATTTATAATTTTACCCCTAATAAACCTGTTTGGAAAGTTCAGTCTATCCTTTCTTTCCTGAGTGGCAGGCAATTTTTATTACCAAAACAATTTAATAAAGACCATGTATATTCTTCAAATAGATTATACTAAATTCAATTTATTATTATGTCAGTGTTTACTAAGTAAACCTGATGGAAATTGTTTTTGGAAAGCAAGTTCAGTATAATCTCTTTTTGAATCAATTTCTGACTATGAAATTCTAACTATTTTAGCCTAGTTATAATGACACCATTTAAAGTTTAGCAAAAATTCACCATACCTTAAGGATCCTATCACAATGTAAACCTCTTAATCCTACCATACAAGACATATTGAAAGACACAATATACAGAAAATTCTTTACAACTCTCAAACTTATCACCCTAAGAGTTGAAGAAGAGGTTGAGAAAAAAAATATTAAATATAGCTTGTATTATCTCCCTTGTATTCTAGTTTAATAAATAGCTAGTCTTCTATTTAAACAAAGAGGATAATCCTCTAATGCCTAATGCTGTTATTGAATATTTACCAAAATAGTTCCCTGTCAAACACCAACAGCAACAGAAGTCCTGTTTCCTAATAAGCTATCTTGGGTACAAATGCTTCACCAATAATTATATTTTATGTGTAAAGGTACAGAAATCTATTTTAAGCATATTATATTTTCTGGAGGGGTTGAATTTAAAACTATTTCATTGACTGGAATTACTTTACTAGGTAATATTTTAATTAGAAAATTTGAAAGACTAAAGTACAAGGCTAATAAAATGTTAAGAGATTTGAAAATGGGAAAATATTTTAATCCCTATGGAACCAGGGGCATTTGTCAGGGTGGTAACCTATTGGCAGGAAATGGTGGGGGTCAGGAGAGGAGATGCAGAGATACCACCATAAGGTGTGAGAACCACCTTATGTAGATCCTTGATAGTCAGTGTTGTCTATAGTTAGCATCATCTAAGGACTTGCTAGAAATACAGAATCACAGTGTTCATACAAGATTTACTGAATTCTAATCTGTGTTTTAATAAGAATCCTAAACTCAAGCATTATTAACATCTGAGAAGCACTGATCAATGTGATAACTTAGTCTAAAGCAAGCCTTGATCTATAGGGCTTTTATAATGAGTTTTGACTTTTCATGGTGTGCAAAGTCCATTATTCTGGAATGACTTTGATGGGTTGATTGGTCACAGCTCACAGTGCCATAAACAACACACACAAGAATTTACAGATTTGCTGCCACTTATAATCTGTGCTAAATAACATCAGTTAGATTATTTTTCCAGCCATTCTGACTGAAAGAGACAGAGTGGAACACTGACAGCAGGGGCACTTGAATTATCTAGTTCTTGGTCAAATCCTTTATGACTTGAGTAAGGTATACAAACATTTTGAACTTCAACTTTCTTTTCTATAATTCAGGGTGTGTAATTCCTAGTGTGTGGTACTGTATAAGGATTAAAGTAGATAAATTATGTAAGTTTGTGAGGAAGGACAGGAAGATGGCAGAGTAGGAGGATCCTGAGCTCACTTCGTCTCATAGACACACAGAGATAATAACTACATTTAGGAGCTCTGTGGTGGCTCAGTGAGCTGAGCATCCAATTCTTGATTTTAGCTCATGACCCCAGGGTCATGGGATCAATCCCTGTGTCAGGCTCTGTGCTAAGCCTGGGCAGCCTGATTAAGATTCTCTCTCCCCCACTCACATGTGCACTCTCTCTCAAAAAAAAAAAAAAAAATCAATTAAAAAAAAACTACTACATCCAAGCAACTACTTCTGAAAATGACCTGAAGACTGACAAAACACACCCTTCACAGTTAATAACAGAAGATTATATCAAAAAGGGCAAGAGTGGTAGAGATGTGGTTGGGAACCAAACGCCTGGGGAGTCTTAGCACAAGTGGGAGGAACATCACAATCATGGAGAATCAAAAGGATCAGATCCCATTCCAGATACCCCTAGCACTGGGGACCCACACTGTGAAGACAAGTTCCCATAACATCTGATTTTGGAAACCAGCTGGACTTTGGGAGCTTTAAAAATCATTTGGCTTAACTCTAGGAGAGCTGGAGGACAATAGGAGTCCCTGCCCTTAAAGAGCCAGCATAATAAACAACTTGGCCCATGACACAGTACAGAAGCAACAGTTTGAAAAACACCTAGGGTATACACAAAAAATTATAAACTGATCTTATGTGTCCTTGAAGGATAGCTACCTAAAGGAGACCTCTCCAGGACAAAGTGTTGGCAGGTGCGATTTCTCTTTCTCTTCCCCAGACTACATAGCCGAATGCTTAAAGGAGCCAGTTCTAATATCTCCACCTATATTGCCAGCACCACATGCCCTGGTGTTCCCCTATGGACCCACCTCATACATCCTGTCTGCCTCTGCAGGCATTCCTCTGAAGCAGGTCCTGCTCTGGTACATCCTACAGGCAGTCCCAGCAGGGCCCTGTGCCACTGCAAAGTAACTCCTGGCCTGGGGCGGGGGAGATTTAACACCACACACTAGTGTAGCCACAGTTCCAACAGCCATGCCTCTTAGCTGGCTGCATAGGGAACGAGCCCTGCAATTTCATGCAATTGCAGCTACAGCAGAGAGGGTAAATATGGATAGCTTGTCTGATCCTGGCCCACCAATGACAGCTTCTCAGTTGGCCATGCAGGGAGCATACCCTGCCTTTCAGTGCACGTGCAGCTATGGAAGTGACTAACTGCAGACAGCTAGTCTGATTATCAGCATTCCCCTCCAATAAGCCTGTGGTGGTCTCAGATAAGGCCTCTTAACAGCACAGGAACAGAACCTGCCCATTGTGTCCACAGCAGACATTGCAACAGCTGGGCTGAGGGCAATTGTGGCTCAGGCAAAACAGAAGGACACGAGCAGCCCAAACAGGGGACATCCCTGGAGGATCTCCTTCTGGTGACCAGGGGGTAATTGCACTACAGGGCACCACAGGACTTCATAAAACAACTTCAAGACCAGGAGATGTAGCTGACCTCCCTATTAGCAAAAACAAACAATGAGAGTTTGACAAAATAAGAAGACAGAGAAATAGGCCCCAAATGAAAGAATTAAACAAAATCATAGTAAAAGAGCGAAATGAAACGAAGATGAGAAAATGCTTCACAAAGAATTCAAAATAAAGGTCAAAAAGATACTTGCTGAGAAAAGAGTGAATGAGCTCGGTGAGAACTTCAACAGAGATTTAAAAAAAAAATAAAAAAGAACCAGACAGAGATGAAGAATTTAATAACTGAAGTAAAACATACACTGGAGGGAAGCAACAGCCCCATTAAAAGATGCAGAAGAATGGATTGGCTATTAGGAAGACAAGGCAATAAAAAGCAACCAAGCTGAAAAGCAAAAAATAAAAAATAAAAAAAAATAAAAAATGAGAATAGATTAAGGAAACTCAGAAACATCCTCAAGCATAATGACATTTGCATTATAGGTATCTCAGAAGAAGAGAAGCAGACAGAAACATATTTGAAGTAATAATAACTGAAAACTTCCCCAAATTGGGGAAGGAAACAGACATCCAGGTCTAAGAAGTACAGAGATACCTGTAACAAGATAAACCCAAGGAGAGCTACACAAGAGTCATAATTAAAACTGCAAAAAATAATGAGAGTTTTAAAAGCAGCAAGAGTAAAGAAAAACAGTTAGATACAAGGCAAACCTTGTCTGGTTTTATAACAGAAACTTTGCAGGCCAGAAGGGAGTGGCATGATATATTCAAGGTGTTGAAAGAAAAAACTCACAACCAATAATACTCTACCCAGCAAAGTCATTATTCAGAAAAGGAGAGATGAAGAATTTCTCAAACAAAGCAGTTTATCACCACTAAATCAGTGTTCTAAGAAACCTTAAAGGGACTCTTAAGTAAAAACAAAAAGCCATAACTAGAAGAAAATTACGAATGAAAAAAATTCACATATAAAAACATATAGTAAATGTAATAGATTAATCACTTATTAATGCAGTATAAAGATTGAAACATGAAAATAGTAAAATCAATTATATCTACAAAAATTAATCAAGGGGTACGCAAAATAAAAAGATGTAAAATATAACATCATATACATAAAACACAGAGGAGTAAAAATTTAGTGCTTTTAGAATTGTTCAATCTTAAATAACCATCAACTTAATGTAGACTGCTAGACACATAAGATACAAGACTCAGTTGTAACCACAAATCAAAACTCAGATACAGAAAAAGCAGAGAAATCCAAACATAATACTAAAACCAAAAACCATTAAATCACAGGACAAGAGAAAAAAGGACAAGAATTACAAAAAACCTAGGAAACAAAATAATAAATCAATTTGGCAAAACAAAATCAATAATTACCTTAAATGTAAATAGATTGTATGTTCCAATCAAAAGACAAAGGGTAACTGAATGAATAAAAATTAAGACCCATCTATATGCTGCTGTCAGAGACTCACTTCAGACCTAAAAACACAGCCTGAAAATGAAGAGATGGAAAAGGATATTCTATGCAAGTTAAAGGTGGGGAAAGCCAAGTTAGCAATATTTATATCAGACAAAATACACTTTAAACAAAGACTGTAGCAAAAGATAAATAAGAGCATTATGTAATGATAAAGGGATTAATCCAACAAGAGGATATAACAACTGTAAAATTTTATTCAACATAGGAGAACATAAATTTATAAAGCAAGTATTAACAGATAGATACAAAGGGAAGCATTGACAGTAATACAATAATAGGAGATTTTAACATCCCACTTATATCCATGGATAGATCATCCAGACAGAAAACTGACAAGAACACAATGGCTTTGAATGACACATGAGTCACCAGATCGACCTGACAGATATATACAGAACATTCATTTAACAGAGTACATGTTTGTTCCAGTTGTACATGGAACATTCTCTAAGATAAATTATATTAAGCCATAAAATAAATCTCAATAATTTTAGGAAGATTTAAATCATATCAAGCCTCTTATCCAACCACAAAAATATGAAACTAGAAATCAGTTACATGAAAAAATCTGTAAAATAAATAAATAAATAAATAAATAAATAAATAAATAAACAAACACAAACACATGGAGGCTAAACAACATGCTACTTTATTATACAACGAATGGATCAACAAAGAAAACAAAGAGGAAATTTAAAAAAAAATGTATGGAAACAAATGAAAATAAAGTGGTCCAAAATTGTTGGGACACAGCAAAAGCAGTTTTAGGAGGGAAGGTTATAGTGAAACAGGCCTACCTCAAATAAATAAAAAATAATAATTTTAAAAATAAAAAAAACAAAAAAGATAAGAAACAAAAATCTCAAATATCCTAAACTTTTACCAAAAAGACCTAAACAAAACAAAACAAAGCAAAAAACCCAACAACAAAAACGAAGCCAAAGCTAGTAGAAGGAAGAAAATAATGAAAAACTAGAGTAGAAATAAATGAAATAGAAACTAAACAGAGAAAATCAGTGAAACCAGGAGCTGGCTCTTGAAAAAATAAAATTGATAAACCTGTAGCCATACTCATGAAGGAAAAAAGAGGACTCAAAATCAGATACAAAGGAGAATGACAACTGACACCACATAAATAAAAAGGATTATAAAAGAATGTTATGAAAAATTATATGCCAACAAAATGAACATCCTAGAAGAGAGGGATAAATTCCTACAAACAAAATCTTCCAAAACTGAATCAGGAAAAACAGAAAATCTGAACAGACCAATTACTACTAATGAAATTGAAGTGGTAATTAAAAACTATGAACAAACAAAAGTCCAGGACCAGAATTCAGATGAATTCTACCAAACATAAAAAAAAATAAATAAATAAATAAATAAATAAATAAATAAATCAATACATATTCTCCTTAAACTATTTCAAAAACTAAAGGTAGTTTTGAAGAAGGAAAGCAGCCAGATTCATTCTACAAGGTCAGCATTATCCTGATATTGAAACCAAACAGAGGTACTAGCCCCCTCACAAACCGCCCCCCCCCGCCCCCCCCCGCACACAAAAAAGACCTACAAGTTAATATCAGGAATATAGATCCAAAAATCCTCAACAAATATTAGCAAATCAAATTCAACAATACATTTAAAAAATCATTCCATATGATCAAGTGGCAATTCAGGGATCCAGGGGTGGGTCAATATTTGGAAATCAATCAGTGTGATACACCACATTAATATGAAGAAGAATAAAAACTATCCAACCATCTCAATAGATGCAGGAAAAACACTTCACAAATATAACATTCATGCATGATAAAAACTCTAAACAGAGTGGGTTTGGAGGGAATATACCCTATAATAAAGGCCATATATGAAAGACTCACAGCTGAATCTAAACTAATGGCAAAAAACCGAGAGCTTTTCCTCTCAGGTCAGGAATGAGACAAGGATGTCCATTCTCACCACTTTGATTCAACGTAGTACTGGAAGTCCTACCTGTAGCAATTAGACGAGAAGAAATAAAACTCATCCATATTGGTGAGGAATAAGTAAAACTAATAATTTGCAGGTGACAAGATACTACGTATATACATATAACTCTAAATACTCCACCAAAACACTACTAGAATTGACAAATGAATTCAGTAAGATTGCAGGATACAAAATTAAAGTACAGAAATCGGTTGCATTTCTATACACTAATAGAGAAATAGCAGAAAGAGAAATTAGAATTTCATTTACAATTTCACCAAAATGAATACCTAAATAAATTCTACCAAGAGGTGAAAGATCTGTATTCTGAAAACTGTAAGACATTAACAAAAGTGATTCCAGGCAACACAAACAAATTGAAAAATACACCATACTCATAGTTTGGAATAATATTGTTAAAATTTCCATACTACCCGAAGCAATCTACAAATCTAAGACTATCTATATCAGTATACCAATAGCATTTTTCACGGTAGAACAAATAATCCTTAGTTTTGTATGGAACCACAGAAGGCCTACAATAACTAAAACAATCTTGAGAAAGAAAAATGAAACTGGAGGTATCACAATCCCAGATTTCAAGATACATTACAAAAACATAGTTCAGAATACAGTATGGTACCAGCACACACACACACAGATCGATCAATCGATCGATGGAACAAGATAGAGGGCCCAGAAATAAACCCAAGGTTATATGGTCAATTAACGTACAACACAGGCAAGAATATACAATAAAGACAGTCTCTTCAACAAATGGTGTTGGGAAAACTGGACAGCTACATGCAAAAGAATGAAACAGACCACTTTCTTTAACCATATACAAAAATAAACTCAAAATGGATTAAAGACCTAAATGTGAGACCTGAAACCATAAAACTCCTAGAGGAAAATGTAGGCAGTAATCTCTTGGACATTGTTCTTTGCAAGATGTCTATGGATGTATGTCCTCAGCAAGGGAAACAAAAACTAAAATAAACTATTGAGGCTACACCAAAATAAAAAGCTATGTACTACAAAGAAAACAACCAACAGGACAAAAAGGCAATCTATTTAATGGGAGAAAATGTTTGCAAATAATATATTTGACAAGGAGTTAATATCTAACTCAACACCAATAGAACAAACATCCCAATTCAAATATGTGTAGGGAACCTAAATAGACATTTTTCAGAGATGATATACAAGAGGTCAACGGACACATGAAAAGATCCTCAACATTATCAAGGAAATGCAAGTCAAATCCACAGTGAGCTATCACCTTATACTAGTCAAATGGTTAGTTTCAAAAAGATAATAACAAGTGTAGACAAGAAAGTAGAGAAAAGAAAACCTTGCACACTGTTGGTAGGAATGTAAACTGGTGTAACTACTATAGAAATCAGTATGGAGTTTCCTCGAAAATTTAAATATAGAAGTACCACATGATCTAGTAATTCCACAGCTGGGCATTTGTCCAAAGAAAACAAAAATAATAATTTGAAAAAATAAATGTACCATGTTTATTGCAGCGTTAGTTACAATAGCCAAAATACAGAAAGAATCCAAGTGTCCCTCAATAGATGAATGGATAAAGAAGATATGTACAATGGAATATTACTCAGCCATAAAAAAATGAGATCTTGCTATCTATGAAAACATAGGCCTAGAGGGTATTCTACTAAGTGAAATACTTCAGACAAAGAAAGGCAAATACCATATGATTTCACTTATACATGGCATCTAAAAAAACAAAAACAGACTCATAAATACAGAGAACTGATGGCTCTGGGGGTGGGGAGGCTGGACAAAACAGACAAGGGGCGTTAAAAGGAACAAACTTCCAGTTATGAAATAAATATATCCCAGTAATGAAAAACACAGCATAGAGAATCTAGTCAATAATATTGTAAAAATGTTATACGGTGACAGACGGTTAAAGATGACTACACTTATGGTGAGCACTGAGTAATGTATGGAATTGTTGAATCAGTATGGTGTACTGTGTATGTTGTCACTGCAATGTGATATAGTTTGTTACATAGATTTCAATACAAATAAGAAAATAATTATGTAAACTTCTTGGTGTAAATTCAGACATATATTTGGGTTTCATACGTGTGTGTGTGTGTATATCCGATATAGTTGCATATATTTACATTATATATGTATAATACATATGTAATATGTATTATGTGTATATATGTATTATATATGTAATAAACATCTAATATGCATTATATACATAATATGTATACATATATAATACATGTTTTATATATTTTTAGATATACATATATAATCTATATATATCCTTTAGTAATGTGATATTATGTGCAAATATATCTACGCTTATATGCATTTATATATATTCTCTCTATATAAATATAGTTATATCTTATACATGCATGTGCACATGTATACATATGCCCACGTGTATTTGTGTTTGTGTAATTCTCCAGAGCTAATACCTTTTCAACCTATTCTATTTATTTTATAGGCTATTGCCTCCCCTCTACAGAATCCCTTTTTATACCAAACCTACCTGATTTTAGAAGCCAAACAAAAATAAGAAGTTCCTCCAAGAGTTCTCTTTCAAACTTGTGATATTAATACACACACCAACCTCATAATGTTTTCCCTCCTCTGCCTCATATTGATGATTCTGATGGTTTGTATTTACCTGTATGGTGAAATTATGCTTCTTCCCCAAATACTTAGAGATAGAAAAAACCCTTCTATTTCAGTTACCTGTGCCATGTAATAAGCCATCTTAAAATTTAATAGCATCAAACAAGGCTTCTTTTGATTGTCTGTATTTCTATGGATTGGAATTTTAGGCAGAGCTACCCTCAAGGTTCTTTTAATTTGATTTTGATGGTTTTGATTGGGTGCAAACATCTGATATGACTTGTATTTGACTGCACTCCATCCGTGGATGGCCGAAATGAAAGGTCTCAGAAAGCCTTTCTCATATGCCTGAGGGCCATGTGGACAACTGGGGCACCTCATTTCTCTTGCACTTGGTCTCTTTCGGTGTTTTCCCACCCATGAGGAACTGTCCATGTCTTCTCCATCAGGAGAATTTATATCTTTCTTTTCATGTATCATGGTTCCTGATTCCACCAACTAGACTTCTAAAATAAAAAAAAAAGTAAAAAATGCGGGGCCTTTTTAATGTTTAAGGCTGGAATTGAATGGCATCGTTTCTTTTACATTTTCTTGGTAAAAGCACGTCAAAGGGACAGTAGAAATTCAAGGTGTGGAAAGTACTATGAGGCATGAATAGTGGGAAGTGCAGTTCCTGTGACTCCAAATGCAACATATCCCACAAATAGTTAATGGTATAACAAGTGTTCAGTCATGCTTTTAGACAAAGAAAACTTACATAAGGAAATGTGCACTAAAATTGGAACGGGGAAGTAACAGGAAACCTGGGTCACGTAGTTGAAATTACTACAACACACCTTGATGAGTTCTATTGAGGGCAAGATTAATTGGTACAGAGCCCATTGGAGTTCCAGAATATTACAGAAAAAAATAGTATGGCTAATTTAAGGAAACCTACAACTCTTTTTTTTTCATTTCAAGTTGTCTAGGACTCATTATGGAATAGATCATGTTTTTCCTAAATATGGTCTGTATTACTTCATGCTGCAAAATTCTCTTTATATTAAAAAAAAGGTGTTGGAGGAAATCAATGGTGAGATAAATGGTAAACAATGTGTACTATGTTTATTCCACATAAGCATATTTTAAATATTTATTTATTTTTGAAACAGAGAGAGGGAGACAGAGAAGCCCAAGCAGGCTCCTGCAGTCAGTCTAGAGCATGATGCAGGACTGCAATTCCTGAATCCTGAGATCATGATCTGAGCCAAAACAAGAGTTGGATGCTTAACTCACTAAGCCACCAGGTGCCCCTCCACATCAGCATATTTTAAAAAGGCATTTACGTTAATGAAGGGAATCTATTAACATTGGTTTAATCTGGCCTTCCCAAGACATTTTCCTCCTCCAAAACAAAATATCACCCTAAAGAAAATACTTGGGACAATGCCAAAATAGTTTCTGTACTAAAATCCTCCTGAGAGATACATTTTCATTGAGAGCTCTAGGGTTTATACAAACTCTAAGATTTCAGGAATTATATTTTTCCCTGTTACCAGCTAAAGAATTTTTGTGGCATGCATTAATGTAATTCTTCCCATTTTGCGCTTTTCCTTTTCATCTTACTCTTATGAAAATTCTCATTTCTATTTTACTGTTCCTGAGGAGACACCCAAGTAGATAAGGAATTTTCTGTAAATTATTCTTCTTTGAGGGTCAAGAAATGGCTCCATTTCTTGCTGTGCTCACCTGTTCCTCTGTATCCCACAGTGTTTCCTCAACAGGGAATTTCCTCTTGGCTCCTGCAGTTGGCCATGTTCAGGCGCCAGAACGAATGTGGAGTACTAATAGGAATATTTTACACTAGAATGTGCCAAAAAGTTATTGTCAGACTGCAGGCCAGATCTCAGGATATCCTTTCCCACTGCCAGTGTTTGCTTCCCAGTGATGACTTCATGAGAGCAGAAGCAGCCAGTGAGGCGGGGCAAGACGAAGGATGTTGGACCTAGTGCCAGCCTGCTGTGCTCCTTCACTGTTGTTTTCTCCTGGTGCAAAATACTTATTTTTGCTTGTCTTCTTCTCTGTTTTCTTCCAGAGCATGTGTGGGAACTGTAGCCAAAAGAACCTTTCAATCTTAATCAGGGAGAAACTACAGAAAAGCACCAATAACTTGCCTAGCAAATACTATAAATCGTAATCGTGTTTAATATAAGGTACTAATCGTATACCTGCCCCAATGGCATAGGTACCAAAGAAAGTTAAGAAACACATTTCCCTACTTCCAATTCTTTTCAATCTCATCATCATCATCATCATTATCATCATCTTTATGGTTGTTAACATGGCAACCAGTTAGGTGTCTACAATGTTATAAAAATCTATGATAATACGTGTATATAGGTACACTTATATGTGTATGTATGTACATATTGTGTAGCATAGATATTTGCAGCATAGGTACATACACATAAAATTTTCAAAATATATTTAGAATAGCACAATGGTTTATACCTCAATATTTCAAAAAAAGATACTTCTGAGTCAGTGTCCATTTTCATATGTAACTGTTTCTCTGATTGATGGTTTTGATTTCAGTAGGATACCTGCCTACTCAAGTTCACAAGCATTTATAAATTTAGCCCATGTTAAATCATAATTCAGAGACAGGAAAGAACACCAAGAGCTAAAATGATTAGCAAAGTTGCACGGGAATTTGAACTAGACATTACAGTCTCAAAGAACCTAAATAGGTAAAGAGAATGAGGCAAATGTCCTGTGCCATGTTGGCAGTTTGATCAAGGGTACAGCAAATGAACTAGTAAGACAGAAAACAGTGAGTAAACATCAATCCAGCTAAAGCAATCAGAAAATGAAACAATGGGAAATGTAGACCATAATAGATACAGTGGTGCTGAATTCAAAAGTTGAAGGAAATAGTAAAGGATATGAAGTTTTGACAAATAAATGAAGATTTATTTGTCTGACAGAAAATATAGACAACTGAGCTATTAAGGCCTGGGCTATAGAGAGATTTATGAGTATCAATACTGATAATTTGCTGATTGCCTGAGCACAAAGAATTCTGGGACTTGTCAGCTAGTAAAAATAGCAGGAACAGGGAGCAGACTGCACGCAAGAGTAGGACAACTAAGATCCACGCTCAGAGTAGGGAGGTGACATTTGTAGGGCACGGCAAGCTCGGGAGGTGGTGACATCGCAAATGGAGTTCCTGGTCCTACTTCTTCATCTTAGAAACATAAGTGGGCCAGCCTCTGCATGTTCTGCATGTGTGGGCTCTTAAAGATGAAATTGTAGGGAGCCAGAGAAGACAAGGGCAGGCTAAAAGAGGTCATGATTGAGCTAAGTCTTGTGAATTAATATCAACATGACATAGCAGAAGAATGGAGGAAGATTCATTACAGACACAAAGATATTTGTGTATACCTATAATGTAGAGGCTCTCCTGTGTGGATAACAATAATGACAGCTAAAATTATTAAGGTCTTGCTTTTGCCAAACACTGAGTTAAGCATCTTAATTCACCTAGAAATTTCCTTTCACCAGCAAGGTAACTATTAAGGCCTAGAGAAGTTAGGGCACCAAAAGTCACAAAGTTACCAAATATGGAGCCAGAGCAAGTCATGTTGTGTCTAACCCCAGAGCCCTTCTCCTAAACAGGAAACCACATTGCCTCTTACAAACATGAATCTATAGGATTGGGGGGAAATATGATGAATCTCTGGGTAGATTGGCTGACACTGAGGCAACTGCAAATCACTCAAGTAGATAATTAGTGATAAAATTAGAGAGAGGTCATGACTGCAGAGGGGTAGTTAGAAATTTTACAAATAAGATTTTCACTGAAACCATAAGAATGATTTAAATCTCTAATGGAAAGAACATACAGAAAAAGGAAAGAGGGTCAAAAAAGAGAATCCTGGCTCTATTTATATCTAACTACTTAGAAGACAAGTTTAGAAATCACAGAAAAATCAAATATTTTTAAACATACACTCTGAGAAAAACAGCAAACTTTTGTGTCACGAAAAGAATAAAAAGCATTTTGTGCATTAGAGACTGAGCAATGATACACACATTAAAATATTTTATAATTAATATCTTGGCTAAAGGATTACATAATGTATGGAATGAGTATTTCATTAGGGTCAAGCTTCTGTGGTTTGAAAGTTCTCTTGCAAAATGAATGAGTAACTTCATGGAATATGTTTTTTTTTGGGGGGGGGGCAGGTTGTTTTGTTTTTTGTCTTAAATGTCTACCTTCTGAATTTTTTAGATTTTTCTCCACAATATGACAGTGGTGGTGGTCATTGTGACTAACATTTACTAAACATATACAATCTTCCAGAGCTCTAAGTATTTTTTAATTAATGCTCATTATGATAATAAAAAATACATACTCTGGTCTTCATCCCAGCTCCTACAATACTTGTAATTTCCTAAGTGATAAAAGCGACAGTATCTTTTGTGTTAGTAGTTGGATTTTGTCCCAGTCTCCTAAACCAGCTCCAGAGAAAGAAGTAATGAAAGGAGCATTTTTTGTTATTCGGAAGAGGTGCTTTCAACCACACTAGAGTTTATGATAAAATTTAGGATTTGGGGAAAGCTCCTGAGGATGGGGAGGGGGATGCTGGTTGCTAAGGGAACCAACGGTGTGATTACCGGAATTTTTAGCCCCATTCCCTGACCTCCAGGAAAGAGAAAGGGCTGGAGGATTGAGTTTATTATCAGTCATGTCTACTTGGTGAAGCTTTCATAAAAAACCCTCACTGGAGAGGTTTGGGAGCTTCCAGACTGGGAAACACACAGGGGTGCTGAGAAGGTGGTGCCTTTGGAAGGGGCATAGAGGCTCTGCCCCTTCCTCATACCTTGCTCTGTACATCTCTTCTATTTGAGCTGTATTTTTTGTAATAAACCCGTAATCTATTAAGTAGTTTTCCTGAGTTCTGTGAACCCTTCTAGAAAATTATTGAACCCGTGGAAGGGGTCATGGGAACCCCCCAACATATAACCAAAACAACCTGAGACTTGAGATTGGCATCTGAAGTGAGGGCAGGCAGTCTTGTTGGATTAAACCTTTAACCTGGGGGGTCTGCATTAACTACAGGTAGACAGCGTTAGAACTGAATTGTATTGCTGATTGTGAAAAAAAAACCAAACACACACATATTTGGTTTCAAAAGTGATGTGAGTAGAAAGAAACCCTCATTTTTATCCTTTATTCACTTAATCCTCAAAACTCTTTAAGGAAGAAACAGTTATCCTCATTTTTAAGTTGAGGAAATGGAGGGATGAAGGGGTTAATTTTCTGAAGGTGTGCAGCTGGTAAGAGTGTTCCTCATTAGGCAGTCTGACTCAGAACCATCCCTCCATGTTGGCTCTCTTATTGAAGCAAGAAAATCATTTTCATAGTGTCCACAATAAGGTGTAACCCTTCTTTAGTCACAGTATGTACTTGCTTCAAATCATCACTAAAACTAGGAAAATAGTTTTTAAACACTAAATCCACGGGTGCCTGGGTGGCTCAGCGGCTAAGGGTCTGGCTCTTGATTTCAGCTCAGGTCATGATCTCAAAGTTCCTGGGATCAAGCCCTGAGTCAGGCTCTGTGCTGACAGTGCGGTCCCTGCTTGGGATATTCATTCATTCATTCATTCATTCATTCATTCATTCATTCATTCATTCTCTTTCTCTCCCTTCCTTCCTCCCTCAAAAATAAATAAATAAACTTAAAAAAACAACAACACTAATTCCAAAAGGCCAGGATGAACACCTGGGTAAAACCATGTGCTGAATAGAAAAATAATAGAAGTTATTAGGAAAATGTAGAGTTGGGAAATGTTTCCCTTCTTCCCTTCTAGGTTGTTTGGCTAGCCTAATAATTAAATTGGTATAAGACAGATTACCAGGAGAAATACCAATTTTGTACATACAGTAGCCCCATAAAAGTATGAGACCCTCTAGCAGGTAACTGAGGCTTCCATCCTGAGCTAAGGAGAAGGGGATAGGGGTTTTGGGTCTCCAAAGGCTGCAAAACAATTCACAGGAAGCTGAGAAGAGCAGGTATTTGGTAAACAAATGTTTCCCATGCCTTGCAGATACATCTTTTGGATATAAAAAGGTTATTTTTGGTAGTAGCTCTTTTCCTGGTACAGGTCCCCTATCGAAATCATCGTAGGCAGTTAAGGGGGAGGTAAAAATTCTTCCTAAGTCTTTCAGGCCCTGATTGCTTTCAGCTCAAAATAATCCATGTATCAAGGTGGCACATTCTAGGGTGATGTATTCTGCTCTCCCTCAGAAACTAATCGTACTGTACAAAAAGAAATTTTATATATGGAAAACTTTTAGAAGTGGAGGCTGCAAATCACAAGCAGGGACATAAAGTGAGTATCCAATGTTATCAACCCAGACTGGGCTCCTACAGGCAATAATGTGTTCCACCATCCCCATCATTCTTCTCCTGCTTCAGTTTTCTTTCATCCAGTCTCGCCTACTCGAGCTGTTCATCCCTTCTTCCCCAAAAGTGTCTTTGCTACTGCAAATTGAATCATACACCTCCTCTCCTTTAAAAACTTGTCCTAAATAATGCTTTACGGTCATTTTAACATGACAAACACACTTTCAAAAACTTCCCCCAATTCTCCCCACCCCACTTCCCTTTGCATTCTCTACCTACATGAAGATAATACAAAAATGTTGCTATATGAACACAGCTAAGACTTTCAACTCCCCATGTCTTTAAAATTCTGTTTTTATCTGAAACGTCTTTGTTTTCCTCTGCCTCTCAAGCTCTTATTTTTCAGGACATAATGCGCATTTATTTTAACGCTTAATCACAATCCCCTACTCTTCTAGTTAGTCTCTCTCTCCTCATGCTCTTAACCCACTGTGTACTAGTTTTGTTATAAAACCCCTCCCATCGTACTACACATGTATCTCCTCCACCACCACCAAATTGTGAGCTCAAAGGAAGAAACTCTTTTGTATGCTCCTTCAGAGTCTAAACAAATAAGCAGAGTGCCTATAACAAAGTAGGTTTTCAATGAAAGAATATTTATTTGAATTTATTTGAATTAAATAAATTTGAATATTTATTTGAATATTTATTTGAATCCCTGGGAAATCAATGAAATCAATGAACTTCCATGAAAAAAAAGAGATTCATTTTTTAAAAGTTACCCTTAAGCCACTTGTATACTTATGCCATAATTATATATCACGTGAAGAGCCCTTGGTTAGGATAGAGGGATAACTGTGCTTTAATTCTAGCTATACGACTTTTGTTAACCTAACCAAATGAACTTTAGCATTTATTTTTTCTATACTCCATTCCTAATCTGTGAAATATTAATAATAGTCTTTGTGCTCTCAATTCACAGATCATAAAGATGAAGTAGGATAACACAACTCAGAGTATCTCATGCCATATCCACATAAGCACGGAGATCTTTTTATTACTTAGTGAGGATCAGCCTGCAGAGGGATAAGGACAAGTATCACCTTAAAAATTTTTTTGCTGAAGGTTCAACTGAAACTTGTGTTGTCATCAAAGGTGAATTTTTCTTCCTTTACATTGTATTTTGGAAAAGAACCCTCCTTCTAAGAATTTAGGGAAAACAGTTTTCCAACTGGAATTTTGTGCTTCTGATTCAGTGGTGGAAAATCAACTCACTTTCGTGTTAGATATTAAAAACTAGTATAACATTTTCAGTGTTCTCTATTTTAAAACTAATGTACACAGAAAATTATTTTGAAAAGTTCAGTTGTTAAAAAATGCCTTTGAGACAGAATGTTATAAAATCCAAAGTTGTATAGCAGAGGTAGTGACTGGTAGGTTGCAATCTGACTGAAATTTACTATCCAAAGAAATTTTTATTTTGGAAGACATAAAAGTTTTAAACAGTTTGAATAATTTCACTGAAGAGAATAAATTGGCTTATGTAAAATGGTGTTCTATTGATTCCCCCTCGTAATATTTTCTTAGTGTTGCCAACATTTATTTAATTAATTTGGAAATTATATTGAGACCTTTGGCCCCAAACTGTAATGAAACTGCAGAATACTTTTGCATTGTGATTTCTAAAAGAGCTTCTCTATGACTCTAGGGACAAACCGTATGTAAGATGTTGCCATCATGAAGGTAATGAAATTTGCTTATAGTAATTCCTTCTATATTTGAATTAATTTTAATCATCAATGTGATGGCATTTTATATGCATGTATGATTCACCCTTGTAATATCAAGTGTCGTTCTACCCCATACCTGCTAGATTTTGTTTCTTCATTAATTTTTCAGATGAGAGTCCTTTGTAAAAGAACCATCTGGGGTTTAAATGTAAGAAACTGAAATTCCCATCAGACTTTACTTTTAACTTATTATAAATCACTCAGAGGTGAGCAAGTTTGGGTAAGAAATTACCAATGTGGTCTCAAGAGCCTATCCATGTCTTGGCTAACTGCCAAGAAAGAAAGGCTTGCTTCTGAATATGGAGATACCATACATATAATTTTGCTTGTTTTGTCAGAAGTACAATTTTTGGGCTTGATCATTTCATTGATCTCCCATCCCCTCACCTACCCAGTGCCAGACAGATTTTTTATAAAATGCTTCATTTTAATTGTATTTTTTTGCAGCTCATGAGAGCTTTTAATTATGAGATTAATATGAGATTAATAGAATAATTTAATGATGAACCATTTTTGTTTTATTTTATCCATTCAGAAGCCTAAAATTCTCCGTATATTTTTTTAAAATGTAAAAACAAAAATCATGATTGTAACTACTTGCTTCTTTGTCATAATCTGAGTTAGACATTTGATATTTCCCCCATAATTTATTAAAAGATGCTCTATTTCGCTTAGGCACAATTTTAATCATTTTATGTAGCTTATTAGTAAAGCTATCAGTAATGGATATTCATCATGTTTGAAAATATTTGGATCCTATTTGAATCCCTTCCAAGTATTCACTTCTCAACTTCGTGTTGTAATTTTAGGCATTCATACCCTGCCACTTCCCTTAATCAAGCCCAAATCCATTAAGCATTCAATGTTTAATTATCTTTGTTACTTTAGATTTGTATTACAACTACAATGAACCCACTACCAAAGCCCTAAAGAATACATTTTTCTGCTCTTCTTTCTTCTCTGTTTTACAAATATTAAGAAACATTAGGGTTTCTAGTAGAGTCCATCTCATGTGAAGAGATTCATAACAAATCTTCCCAAAATGTGCCACTTTGGCATGTGGGTTATTTTGAGCTGAAGACAATCAAGAGCCAGCAGATTCAAGAAAAAAAAAAAAAAGTTTTACCTCTCCCACAAACTACTTAAAAGAATTTAGATAGGGGGCCTGGCCCAGAAAGAGAGCTATTGCCAAGAGATCATTTTTCTCTGAATGACCTATCTATATAGCAGGACAAGCATCTAATTAGTAAACATCTGTTCTTCTTATCACCCTGTGAATTATCCTCCATCCCTTTGAAGCCTTGGGGTCCCTATCCCATGTCTTAGGTCAGGATTGCATATAAGCTTCAATTGCCCAGCTTGCCCTTGAATCTCCTTGCTTTGTGGGGACCCCATAATATGCAATTAAACATGCTTCCCTCTGGTTAATCTGTCTTATGTCAGTTTGATTATTAGACCAGCCAAAGAACCTAGAAGGGTAGAGGGAAAAATTTCCCTCCCCTATACCTGTATCATTTCCAGTAAAATTGGCTCTTTAATTAAATACTGTAGAGTGATTTATATATACCATTTGGTAAGATATTTTTAGGTCCTTACATTTACAAATACATAAAAAATGTGCTTGTCAGATTGTGTGTTCTAAGTTTAGACACAAATCATAATGCTTACATTTATACTAGATTGATCTATTTTCCTATAGGTACTGAATCCTTTTCTGCAGGATTCTCTTGATCAGAATAGTGGCAGAAAGTTTTTTACCAACTATTTCTTCAGATGAAACCTTTTGGAAAAAGAGGGTTTCAGATTTCTAAAGGAGATTCCTAAGAAACATCAGGCTTAGTATATGATGAGAATTAGCTGTTGTTATATTATTTAGACTATAATAAACTCTGTCTGCAGAGTCAATGTAAAATCACTATGGGTAAAATATAGAAGACTTACAAAACAAAAGTAAATGGAGTATAATTTGGATAAGTCATAAAAATCATTTAGGTATGCTCCAGAACAAGTGGTTTTTCTGTTATTGGAAAACAATGTTAAAACCTGATACTACTCTGCTCACTCAAAACAATTTGCTATGTATCCCTAGAGCTTAGAATCTTACATTTCATATCCTCCTCCACTAAAAAGAATTTTTTCTTAGTGAATGGCTGATTACATATCCTGAACCTGGGAAAAATTGAACAGACCAGTAACTCCTTGTTGTCAGATAATAAGATTATTTGAAAAAATGTTTGATGGTATTGCTCAAAGAAGTAAAAATATTCAAACTTAAATAGACTTCCATTGATCAAGTCATATAAATTTGAATATCCAAACGTGAATTATAATTACATATATTGGGAGCAAATTGACTATTAAAAATCCATGAGCCATCATAGAAAAAAATACCTTTAAGTATTTCATAAATGCAATTATAATATAAAAGATGAATAGAATAGGAAACATAACAGTTTCAACATATAAAAAAAGTATTTACAAATATAGAAGTCCTTTACTATTTCTTCCATTAATTTTAATATCTTAGAGGTTTTTTAATATCTTAGAGGTATACTCACCAAGGTTATTAACAGTAGCCATTCTAACAGTCCTGTAACCCAATGGCTTAACAAAATAAAAGCTTAACACCGTAAGTACGTTTTTCTAGATGTGTCTCTTGGGGCAAGGGGAATAAAAGTAAAACCCATTGGGAATACATCAAAATAAAAAGCTTCTGCACAGTGAAAGAACAGTTAACAAAAGTAAAAGGCAACCTACTGAATGGGGGAAATATTTGTAAATACCGTATCTGAGAAAGGGTTAGTTTCCAAAGTATATAAATAACTTATAAACTCAACACTCCCCCCAGAAAAAAAAAAAACAATAACCCAATTAAAAAGTGGGCAGAAGACATGAATGACATTTCTCCAAAGAAGACATGCAGATGGCCAAGAGACACATGAAAAGATGCTCATCACTTATCAGGGAAATACACATCAAAACTAATGAGATATCACTTCACACCTGTCAGTATGGCTAAAATAAAACACACACACACACACACACACACACACACACACACACACACACACACACGAAACAATGAGTGTTGGCGTGGATGTGGATAAAAAGGAATCCTCATGCCCTTTTGGTGGGAATGTAAACTGGTACAGCCACTGTGGAAAACAGTATGGAGTTTCCTTACAAAATTAAAAATAGAACTACCTTACAATCTAGTAATCACACTATTGGATATTGATCCCCAAAATACAAAAGCACTAATTCAAAGGGATACACACATCCCCGTGTTTATTCCAACATTATTTACAACAGCCAAATTATGGAAGCAGTCCATGTGTCTGTTGATAGACGAATGCATAAAGAAGATGTGGTGTATAGATACAATAGAATATTATTTATGTAACCATAAAAACGAATGAAATCTTGTCATTTGCAACAACATGGATGGGGCTAGAGAGTATAATGCTATGCAAAATAATTCAGAGGAAAACAAATGCCAGATAATTTCCCTCATATGTGGATCTTTAAAAATGAGCAAAGAAAACGAGAGAGAGAGAGAGAGAGAGAGAGAGAGAGAGAGAGAGAAGCCAAGACATAGAGTCTTAACTACAGACAACAAATTGATGTTACCAGAGGGGAGGTGGGTGGGGGATGAGTGAAGTAAGTGAAGGGGACTAAGAGTACACATACGAGGAGCACCAGGTGATATATAGAATTGGTGAATCACTATGTTGTACACCTGTATCTAATATAACACTGTGTTAATTATACTGAAATTACAATAAAAAAAAACTTTAAAAAGCTTTTATTTCATTCAAGCAGAGTCTGACATGGTTTGGATATTTCTGCTGAGCAGCAGCTTCTCACGTGATAATATGGCTCCTAGGTGCCTCTGTGGGGTCTATCTCTGTACTTCAAGCCACATGACCACAAGTTAGTTCCACTCACATTCCATTTACCAGAATTGATCTCATGGCCTACCTAACTGTAAGGGGAGACAGGAAATGCAGAAGAGGAGTGGATATTCTCAAACCCCGCCACAACAGACATGGATTTTCCTCTACATAAGGGACAGTAGGCATAAGAAACTAAGGAAAAACAAACAGTTGCAGAAATAGGAGCTATACTAAGAATAGTGAAGCTTCATCAGAATGAGTGTTCATATTTGATCATCAGGTGGAAAGAAAGTCCAAGAATACATTGCAAGTTGAATTAAGCAAACTTGAGAAAACAGCTGACCCCACTGATAAGTCCCTCAGTTTGAGGGACAGAAACATTCTGGATATCACTACTACTTATAATGATGAAAGACTAATGAGTCACAGTAAAGTAAATGCCAGCTCAGACAGACCATCCTATAACCAAGACTGGATGGACAGTAAGCAGAGGGAGATAAGCGTTCCAAGAACAGGCTGCAATCTGATTAATCCATTTGTGGTAGCAAGAGAACATCACTATGAAAAAGAGAATGAGCCCAGCAAACACCTGTTCATGTCTCAATCACATAAAAATGGCCTTTGTTCTACCAAGTATAAGAAAGACACAATTTGCAAATATATACTTGCAAATATAAACTTGAATGGGCTTATATTTTACATCTATAGGATTATTATAAAGATAGGAAGGCATAAAATGTGTTGTCTTTGACCTCAAAAACATGAAATATGCAAGAAGAAATAGCATAAAGAGAGGAAGAGGAAGAAGAAAGAAGAAGAGAGAAGAATATGGGGAGGAAAAAGAGAGGAAGAAATTATTTGATCCATAGAATCAATATTAAAGTTTGGGCTTTGTAATATTATAAGCCTGTATAAAATACATAAACCTATATATTACAGGTTTGTAACATTTTTTATGATTTTGGGGGTTTATAGACCACATGATTATTTTTGAATGTGGTCTCATTTACTTAGCTGCACTGATTCCCAGAGAATGAGTTTTTGTGTGGGGAGGGGGAGGGGAGGGAAAGTGTATCAATTAGATAGTTTATGACTACAAGGGAAGAAAACAAAGAACTGAGAACATAGGATGAAATGATTAAGAGCTGAGGCACTAGGCATTAATAACAACAGGGGTGGGCTGAGTAATAATATATGATGCTATTTAAATAATATTTATATATTGTATATTATATATTAAATCATATATATTAAATTATAATATTTTTATTTAATATATATGATTTAATATATTTAATATATTTTATTATTTAATATATACTAAATATATAATAAATATTTATTGAAGCTGTGCTGTATTTTATTTTATTCACTGTGCTAGACACAGTGTGATCAGCTCACAAAAAATAAATTGAAAAATGTTGAAAATTAGGGGCAGTCCATTTAAAGTATATAGAACACTGTAACTCAGATGATGTGAGAAAAGTCACTGAATTAAACAGTTGGGCTAACAATGGTTTCAGTTGGTAGTCACTTGTACAACTAACCTGGATATACGTATGAAAATATCTAAACATCTATTTTTTTTTCAGGGAAGTAAGGATGCTGTTTATATGTGTGATAGAGAAAGAGAGGGAACAAAGATGTAAGGAGCAAAGTTGGGAGCTGGTAGAAGTGAAATCGTCCAGCAAAAGGACCACTGAATAAAAAGAATGTATGAAAAGTCCATTTAAATGTGAAACTGTGGGCAATTTGCAAATATATACTTGTGTATTTTTTTTTTTAGGAGGGGGAAGGGGGGAGGGAGGATGTTATGCAGAAAGAGAAGGAGAGAGAGAATCTTAAGCAGGCTCCACGCCCAGCACGGGGCACAGTCTCATGACCCTGAGATCATGACCCAGGCCAAGATCAAGAGTAGGATGCTTAACCAACTGAGCCACCCAGGCACCTCAATAAGTATGTGTTAACTTACATCAACATCTAGTGATTTGTAATGAGTCCTTTATGCAGGACTAGAAATATATGTGAATTAGAAAGGATCTCAAGTTCATTGTGCTGCAAGAGACACAACACCCCATGAGACTAATGTTGGGGGAGAAGAGAACAATAAGAATATAAATTAATGCGTAGAAATATTCAACCAAAATTAAAGCCCTCGTCTGCACAAAAAACAGTGCAGGGAATTGAATCTTTAGCATACAGAAGCCTTGATCCCCTTCCCCAGTTGACATGTTTTGAAGAATGGCAGCAAAAGTTTACTCAAGTCCAAATGGAAACCCCTAGAAGTCTCATTTTTTCAAGTTTCCCTAAGAGTGTCCAGTGTGGTAATTCTGTGTATCTGCCTTGTATTATTGAAACACTTTCCAGATGTATTACAGCTATCCTCAATCACCCAGTTATGAGGGTACAAACTTTTCAAGCACCTGGGATAACATTTCAACATTTAAAAAGAGTGATATATTCATGGCATAATAGATTTGACAAACATCTGCCACATTTCATTTTTGCCAAACCTAACCACATTTATGAAGGGCAAGGACTCTATCTCCTTTAAGATGTTTATAACTTTAAGATGTTTATAAGAATTGAGGAACAGATTATTTCAGGACATATCAGATTAGCTTCCTGATGCTTACTTCCTGGACAAAAAGGTCTATTTAGGGGAAAAAAAACTGACCAAATATCAGAAAAACAAAGCCGTAAATTAGAGTTTGAAACTAAAAGTGATGAAGAAATCAGACTTTTTAACCAATCAGAGATGGTCCAGATGTTTATTTTGGTAAGCAAATAAACTTTCAGACAAATTCACCTATGGCATATACCCATATAAGTGAGACAAAAGTAAATCTCTTGAAGCATTCTCACCACTGTCCTTGGCATTCCTCTGTAGGAGGATGGATGGGCCCCAGGAAAGAATCTGGGAAGACAGTACAGGAAAGACAACAGGAGCACGCTCTTTCGGTCAGCATTTAAGAGAAAATTCTGATTTAACATACTAGCACACTAGAAAATCACGATTGTGTGAAGACAAAAGGTAGTTTTCACTATTATATATTCTTTATAAACCAGAGGTCCTAGAAATTGGAAAACTTTCCTACTGTAACTTTGAAAGCAAGCTATGAAGAGAAAAAAAAATATTACATTAGAACTTATTGTCGAGTCCCCACAATTGGGCTCTAGTAACAAATATGGGAATATTTATGCATACTTTCACACATATTTAGTACTTAAATGTCTTATCCTTGAAACAGAATTATAAACCTTGAAGAAATTTTAAAGAATTTTTTTTATTTGAAACATCCTTTTCCAAATGCAACAGCTGGTCTGAAATACAACACCAGATACAAGTGTACTTTCTAACAAATTAATAGAGGTCTAAGTTAGGGAAATTTGAAGAAATTAGTGATAATTTCTCAATTAGCGCTAGCAAGGTCTTAATTAAGCTGATTATAGGGTTGAACAAGAAAAACATAAAGCATTAATCATTTATATTACTCCATGGTTATATAAAACTGGAAATCAAGTTACAGAATTATCACCAGATTTCCTGATGTTTTAGCAATTGATGTTTATGGACAATCATTTTTCATCCAGAGCGGTGCAAATAAAAAGTAAATTTAGGAGACTGAAATGAACGATAGGGTAAGAGAAAGGATTAATACAATGACTTATGCATTCTGTTGAATAAAATTCTACTTAGTGAAAAAATAAACATGGAAAATGAATCTTTCTTAAATTTGATTATAGACTCAGACTGTTTAGATCAATTTAAAATAGTTGACTTCCAAGTTTCATTTATATTTGACTATAAATTCCTGATTACTTTATTATTGAGTTTCTTTCAAATATAAAGCCATAGTTCTTTTATGTTTGGTAATAAAGGATTCTAACTTATCACTCCCTAAATTACAATCTCATTACTCCTAGGCCATTAGCTCACCTTAATTTAGATGAATTATTAATTATTAATTATGAATGTTATTTATATTGCATTAATATTATTGATATATTTATATTTATATTATTCTTATATTTATATTATTATTAATATTTTATTTATCCCCTAAATTACAATGCCAGTACTCCTAGACCATTAGCTCATCTTAATTTCGATGAACTATTCTGACCAATTATTATTATTATTCTAACCAATAATACTGACTAACAAAGGGTTGGTTTGCCCTTCTGAGGAAACAGAGCCAGTTCAGAGCATTTATTGATGTATGCTATTCGGAGTGAAGAAGCATACAATTTGTCCTTTAAGGCTTAGATCTTTCATTTATGTAAGAGATATAAAAAGGCTAAAATATCACCAAGAATTTGTCATTAGAATGGTAGCTAAGGTTGGTTTAATTATACTGTGTTTCTATGTCAACCAACACAGATAAATGTGATAAAAGTGATCTAAAAACATTTTCTGAGGAGTGTCTGGGTGGCTCGGTCGATTAAGCATCCAACTCAGGCCTTGATCTTACAGTTCGTGGGTTCAAGCCCCATGTCAGGCTCTGTGCTGACAGCTCATAGCCTGGAGCCTTCTTAGGATTCTGTGTCTGTCTCTCCACAACTCACACTCTATCTCTCAAAAATAAATTTAAAAAATGTTTAAAAAAATAAAAACATACATTTTCTAAGATTATCAAACTTAAGTTTAGAAACCTATCTCATTATCCATAGGATTTTTAAAGTTACTTTCTTTTTTGTTTTCAGTAAAGAAAATGAAGATCTGCCAACTTATTTCTCTTGCACCAGCACTAGTTAGTTGGTGGAGGAAAAGAAACCTGCATTTTCATTTGGCCCTAACTCAGCCTAACAGAGAGGCCCTTACCATGGGAGTCCAAAAATGTCTTTAAACTTTTGTCCAATATGTATTTCGAAAGGGAAAAACCACTAGCCATTCCCAGAGAGAAATGTTGGCCATTGACGCCCTTCTCCATAGGATTGTAAGTGGCATTGAGAAAGAGTCTGAGATGGAACAGCAGGAGAAAAATCTTTTTTTTGCAGGTGACTGTTCCCAATGGCCCCATAAGCAAAGCAAGCCTGTGCAGAATACTAGGAGATCCCTGTCCTCTTGTCATTTTATATCCTGTGTGATTTTTGGCCCGTTTGGCTATTGCTTGAAGCAGAATCTATGGCATTATCTGTCACAGCAAGCCATCAGCGCCCAAGTTGTGTGCTTCTGCAGAAGAGTAGATGATCAGTGACATCCAAGGCGCATCAGCAACCATGCTTTTTTGTTTTAACTCCAGTATAGTTAACGTACCGTGTTATATTAGTTTCAGGTGTACAATACACTGATTTAACAATTCTATACATTACTCAGTGATCATGGTAAGTATACTCTTAATCCTCATCACCTCTGTCACCCATCACCCCACCCACCTCCCCTCTGATAATCATCACTTTGTTCTATATGATTAAAGTCCATATCTTGGTTTGTGTCTGTTGTTTTTTGTGTTTTTTTGCTTTTTGAAATCTATGATCCCATTTCAAGAGGCAGGATTCCTGATTCATGTAAAATAAAAACAGAAAGCTAAGAAAAAAATGTTCTCAAATTACAAAATGCCATCAATTTTAAGAGATAATTAAAATATGAGAACTTTACATTGCTAACGTGTAATAAACTGTTCTTCTCAAATCCTGAGTTGTTTCGCTGTATAGATGATATCACAGAATCATGTGGCTAAAGGGGAAATGGTATAGTAAATCAGTCTCTCGTTTTAAGGTACCCTCTATACAAAATAAGAACTCACCAAAATGAGAAATTGTGAAACCACTTAACAGACAAGTCCTATCTCCTAACTCCTTTACTTACTTAACCATCTCACCTATAATCAATCAGTGATAATGGCATTTTACCAAGTTACTCAAGTGATTCTTGTGCACTTTAAAATTTGAGATGTGAGGCACCTGGGTGGCTCAGTCTGTTGAGCGTCTGACTTCAGCTCAGGTCATGATCTCACGGTCCGTGAGATCAGCTCTGCTGACAGCTCAGAGCCTGGAGCCTACTTCGGATTCTGGGTCTCCCTCTCTCTCTCTGCCCCTCCCCCACTCACACCACTCTCTCTCTCTCTCTCTCTCTCTCCCTCTCCCTCTCCCTCTCCCTCTCCCTCTCTCTCTCTCTCAAAAATGAATGTTAAAAAATATATATATAAAATAAAATTTGAGATGTGCCAGAGAGAACACACATTATACACTCCCTAAAAGGGCAGGTAAGAGCTGTGAAGATCCACTAACAGCTAGCTTGTGAAAGAATGCTAATCTGTTCTGTGTTGTGAAATAATGCAATTAATTGAGAACTTACGAACTCACGGTGTTTCCAACTGCTATTTGGAGAACATGTTTAAATACCAAACTTTGCTGAACACAAAATATTGTTTGTGTCTCATAAGGAATATTTCAAGTTTCACAGATTACATATTGGGAGAGGGCTTTGTTTTATGAATATTACAGTGAGGTATTTTCAAGTACCTATGAAAATTATCTATTCTGGAAATAAAAATCATGTACATATATATCCATATGTTTAATCATTCACTGTACTTTCACTTGCAGTTTAGGCTATCTAAAGAAAAAAATATGGTTTTGTCTGTTCTAAGATTTTATTTTTAAGTAATCTTTATGTCCAATGTGGGGCTCAAACTCATGACCTCAAGACCACGAGTCACCTGCTCTACTGGCCGAGCTTGCCAGGCACCCCTGCTTGTTCTAATTCCGGAAGCAGCCAAAACAGCGGAAGTGTTTCCTATTTTATGTCCCCCATGAGAATATTTTGAAGTACAAGGTACACACACTACATTTTGATCTGATTATTTAAAAACTTCCCCCATCTCTTATTTCGCCCTCACTTCTTAATCATCTCTCTTAAAATCAGTGGAAATAAACGCTCAGTAAATAAATCGAGAACCTGTCTATGTAAAATAATTTATGTAAAAATTGAGTGTACCTGGGCAGCTTAGTTGGTTAAACATCTGACTTAGGCTCAGGTCACGATCTCGTGGTTCATGAGTTTGAACCCCGCATGGGACTCCGCACTGACAAGTGCTTGGGAATCTCTCTCTCCCCCTCTGCCTCTCCCCAACTTGCATGCTTGCTCTCTCCCAAAATAAACTGTTTAAAAAATAGCCTACTATGTATACTTGAAAGAGAAAAAAATATATCTAAATTAACCAAAAATGTGCTTTCTAAATCGAGCCTACTCCATTGTAAATCAGTGGCACGTGATTTAACGCAAATTACAAAAATGGCTAAGATAGTCTCTTTGTCATTAATAAGTAAAACTCAGATGGATGCTTATAAGAACGAACAGTCCCTCAAGCATATGTTGTTCAGACCAACTAGGGTATGTAACATGCCCACAAAATCTTGCTGCGTGTTATTTCAACCAGAGGAGAAACAGGGTTTCTGTGCAATCAGTGAAGTGACACATGTCACTCACCGGGAACAGCCCTGAGTGTCTAATCGGTACTCAACAAGCGTTCGTGAAAACTTATCCTTTTAATTTTTCCAGACGAGAAAGGACAGAATGTTTTCGTCACAGAGGATCCAGAGTAATTCCCTTCTCCTTCCCACCCTTCATCTCTAAGGGGTTGAGCCTTAAAATTGACATAGAAGGGGTGGGAGTGTCCATGTGTCTCGCACATTTTTATCTTCATTCAGTCATGTGACAAGACATAATTCCTCTCTGTGTTCCTCCAGATGCAATTAGGGTAAATAAAGATGTCCAGGCTACAGAAGAAAAATAGTAGGAAATAAGGAATCATTTTTCAGATAACAAGTCCTTTGTGTCAATTATTTTTTTTATGATTTAGGTTACTGCAATCTGCTTTTGTGAAGATAAAATATGTTCAGCTTCTCCCAGGTAAGACACCAAAAAGAACCAAAAACGCTGAATGCCCCAAGTGTCACACACACAAAAAATGATCATTGGAGGCTTTCAGACAGCTAATAGGGCCCAGTTACATTCAGATTTTGTGCATGACCCAAACACGTGGAGGAGAGGAGACAAAGGTCAACAGCTCTCATGAATGGGACCCAACACCTGACAAGGCAGACAAATGAGCAGAACTTTAACCCGGCTGGCCAGGATAAAATGAGAAAAGGATCATCAAGCCCTTCAGAGCTGTGATAAAATGCTTTATCTGTGTACATTCTGAAAATAAAGGCAGCTATAAATCATTATAATTCTATTGGACAGCTTCAAAACAGAATCACCATAAATAGGTTTAGTATAATGAGAAGTGACACATCAGAGCCTAGGCCGTAAGTCCTTCAGAGGATATTCTTAACATTTGCAGGCTTCTATACTCTTTATATACTCAGTGGTCTCTCCTGTCCCATCCTACTCTGGGAAGGAATGGAAAGGACAGCTGTTTTGAGAACTCTTTGCAAAACAAAGTATCAGTTATTTATACCACTTTTCATCCCAGAGGAAGCAAGTGATCTGATCTCAACTGATCTAAAACATATTCATTTGAAGCAGAGAGATGTATCATTTTCCCTTCTCCTACTGTTCAGAGAGAACCGGGAGATATGATGAGGATTACATTGCTTGCATCCAAAGCAGGAATGGTAATAATGGTAAAAATCTCTTGAAGGCTTCTCATAGCTTTATCCACTAATTACTGCGATAAGCAAAATCTTACCATCAGTGAAAATCATAACCGGCATTTGCTGAATATTTACAATATTCTAGTTATTGTGAAAAGTATTTTATTTGAATACTGATACCCTGAAGTTGCTATAAAGAGAGTACTGTTCATTTTCAGATGAGGGAACTGGTTTATATCAATAAATGTTTGACTAGTACAGATTCCATTTATCAAACTACTATGACTTACAATCATCAACCATCTCTTAGGGGATAGTTTAAGAAATAGAATGCTTTTTGTTTTCAATGTAATGTCTGGGTATGATGCTACTGTGTTTAGTGTACAAAAAAAAAAATTTAAGCATCCTATAATACACAGAACACTTGTAGCCAGTAAAAAAAATTTTCCATTCTAAGTATACATTTATGAATATTGAAAAACCACCATGATTTGAGTATAGACTTAGCAACTTAGAATTATTTTTGTATGAACTGAATAAACTTTTCTGGTATACAATTACACTGTTTCTTTTTGAAATTTTACCAAGCGTTATTCATCATTTTATCATACCCACACTACCATGCTTAAATTGTGATTGGAATTATGTCTAATTTATATCAATTTGGGAAAAATTGATATCCGAAAAATAGCCCATCTTCCAAATGATAAAAAACTCTCTCTTTATGGTTTCTTGTTATTTTCCTCTTTATATCATCTAATTCTTGCATATCAATTATTAATATCTAATGTTCTTGCTTTTATCTTTTAAGTATTTTAGTCATTTATTGATAATATATGAAAACAAGTGATTTATATTTTGATGTCATATCCTGCAATCTTACAAAACTTGCTTTCTAGAAGCTTGTTAATAACTTCTTTGTTATTTTCTATATAGATCTTCATGCTTTCTATAAAGCTAGTTTTATTTTTCCTTTCATACTTATATTTTTAAATTTTTATTTTTTTAAGTTGCCTTATTCACACTTGCTACACCCTCCCCTAAATCACTGAATAGAAGTGGGAGTTGACATCCTTGCTTCATTCTCAATTTCAGGGTGAAAACATTGTTTCACCCCATTAAGCATATTAGCTGTTGGGTTTTTTTTTTTTTCCCCGAAAAGCCTTTAATTAGATTGAAGAAGTTTCCCTTTATTCTTGCTTATGAAAGTATTTTTTATCATGAACAGCAGTTGAATTCTGTAAAATATTTTTGTCTGCATCTATTGGGCTAATCATGTTTTCTTCTTCTTCTTTTCTGGTCTGTGATATGGCAAAATTCATTACTGACTGGTCAATGTTGTTCCAGCTTCACATTCTAATGATAAATACCCCTTGATGATGATGAATTATCCTTTTTAAATATTGCTGAATTGAACTTACTTCAAGGCTTTTTGCAACTATGCTCATGAGGCATACTGGTCTTCATTTTTATCTGGTTTGGGGAGCCTCATAAAGTGAACTGAAAAGTATTCTTTCCTATTTTCTTCTCAGGAAGTGTCCATGTTGAATTGGTTTTCTTTCTTTCTTGTGCATTTGGCAGAATTTGCCTATGAAGCCATCTGGCTCTGAAGACTTCTTTGTGGGAAAGTTCAAATTCATTTCTGTAAAAGATGTTGTACTATTTAGGCTATCTACTACTTCTGGGGAAAACTTTTTGGTGCTCTCAATTTTTTTTCTGTTCCCTATATTATTAAATTTCTTGAATATTTTAAAAATAACTCATTTTCCTTTAAATGGGATCTCTATAATGATAATTATTCTTTTAATTGAAATTGGTAATTTATATTTTCCTTGGTTTTCTTGATCAGTCTTGTTAACGTTTGGCAGATTTTATTGATCGTTTCAAATATCCAGGGTTTATTTTTTGTTTTTCTGTTTTTAATTTTTGATATTATTTCTTGTTGCTTTGGACTTAATTTTCTCTCCTTTCTAGATTTAAACCTTGAATCTTAGGTAATTGGTTTACAACACTTTTTTTCCATTAATACGAGTATTTAATATGGATAATTCCAGTTACACTAGGGTGGTATAAGTTCAGGAGAGCCCATGTTTTCCACCAATTACATCTAAAAATTCTGTAGTTAAATCCCTAAAATTTATCTACAAAGGAAATCCCCAACATAGGTGTGAACAGTTCATTTTACCGCCTTACTGCTATGGTAACTTTGTTTTCCTGCTTCCTCTCATCTATAGAGTGAAAACACAACTCTATTCTTGTACATATTTGGCCGAACACTCATAATTGTTGCCTCACATTTCATCGAACTAGCTAAGAAGAATACAAAATTTTTGTGTATTTATGTTTCTCAGTTCCTTTCCCTAAGTGAACAATATAGTCAAGCCTTAAATTCTGAAAATTCTATCTTTCCTACTTTCCTAGAGAAAATATTCCAATACAACAATTCTCTTTTTCCAAGGAGCTGATAACATTAAGAAACTAAGTGAGGTCATACACATCAAGTAACAGAACTAAAACCATCAGGTCTGATCTTTCATACTCCTTGAACAATAACATGCTAAGAGAAAATGTTGGATTTATTATCTATAAATAACCGTTTTTTTTTTAATGTTTATTTTTGAGACAGAGCATGAATGGAGGAGGGTCAGAGAGAGAGGGAGACACAGAATCCGAAGCAGGCTCCAGGCTCTGAGCTGTCAGCGCAGAGCCCGACGTGGGGCTCAAACTCACGGACTAGGAGATCATGACCTGAGCCAAAGTCGGATGCTTAACTGACTGAGCCACCCAGGCGCCCCTATAAATAACCATTCTTAATTACAATGAATATTAATAAGGCAAATGATTATTTGCTAAGCTGTGAGATTCAGCAACTGATCTATAAAGAAAGTCACTAGTTAGAATTTTTGTAATGTTTGAAAAATAATTTAAACAATAGCAATTGAAAAATAATTCCAAATGATGAAGAAATTTCCAATTATTTTCTCCTAATGTTAAATCAGAATCATAACCAGAATATCAGAATCAACCTGGAGTATTAGTTGAATTAGAGGAGAGAAGGAGGAAATATGTTAATTCTCATACAAGTTCATCAAGGACTCTGATGTTCATACATAAAGACCATCTTAAAGGTAGAATCTTCTTTCATTGGATTATCATAAAAAAGGCCTTTTAAAAACCAGAATTAGAGTCTGATTATTTTCTAGAGTTGGCATAGGAATAGCCATTAAAAAGAATGTTATCTCCCCATCCTAAGTCACATTGAGTAATTTTTATATAGAAAGAGAAGATATTGCTCAATAAAACTGGTGAAGATCTTATGATATTAAAATATGTTAAAATTAAAGGTCAGAGGGTCCTTATATACTAGATTAAGCGTGGAGGAAAATGCAGTATTAAAGTTATCTACAGTTCATATATCTACATTTTAATGTGAGATCTACCTAACATTGTGTATTTTTCTTGAATTATTTTTTACAATTTAATGAAACACTTCTTAGCTTATATATAATGAGTTCCTGATTTGTGTTTGTTCCCTGGCTTTCTAAAGACATGCATTTGGGATAAGCAAATTTTTTAAAGCATTGCTCAATATCACCTGATGGCCATCCTTTCTTTCCTGAGCACAAATTAAATTTTAAGAACATTTGGCTGCCTTGTCTTGAATATCTCACTATTAAAGAAACTGGAAGCTGTTCCTGTCAATAATTACCTTATTCTCCATCTCAGAACTTTATATTAGGAAAGAACAACAATGCCTCATGGTTCTATTTGTTAGTGAACATTCAAGAGGATGAATAAAATCAGTAAGCATATTAGAAAACACAGTAACTCGCTGGGAAATGATTAATTTATTAATTGTAGTAAAAAGCCTGACTCTTCAAATAAGTGACAGATTTGAAGTACAGTGGATGTAAGCATTTTTGTACACCCAGTAAAATGTAATTTGGGAATTCATTTCCTCAGTGATAATAAATCTTCATTTCTTTGTAAAATAACGGTATGTGCTGTTTGCCTGACATTGTATCCCACTTAATTTGACATAGCAGAAACTCCAAAAATTTATTCATTCATATTTGTAAACATCATCTAAGCCATAAACCAGTCCATATGGCATCCCTAAAGGACCTTGAAATGACAGTGAGACTATAAACAGAACAGATTAAGTTTATATCGTATTTATTTGCAGTTTTAGCCTTTGCAAAAACAGAATTTTATGGAACATTCTTTTATCATACTTAGCAAGTGAGATAAATTTGACCTGCTAGCACTTACATACAGCCTATCTTATGAAATGTAGGCCTGTTTCATAAAGGTAGTGAATCAAAAGTGAAATCAGCAATTACACCAATACAAGTTAAACATTTACTCCCCAGCCTATGGTTTCATCTAAGTATTGTATTTTTTATCTGATCATCCACATATCCATCACTTACTTTTTATTTGAGAGGTTTAATTGATTGAAAACTAATCATAAATTTGATTTATAACCTACTTTTACACATAATTATGTAACATTCAAATAATCATATACAAATGGCAGAACAGACATTACTGTTTCTCGTTTTTTTGTGAACATTGAAACTGAGAAATATTTACTGATTTGCATAAGGTGAACAGCTAACATTATGCAGAGTCCAAATTCCATTCCATGTCTTGTGATTTCAAGTCTTTTGTTTGATTGATTGATTGATTTTGAGAGAGGGAGTGCAAGTGGGGGAGAGGCACAGACAGAAGGGGAAAGAGGATGTGAAGCAGGTTCTGCACTGACAGGCTGACAGCAGGGAACTGAATGTGGGGCTCAAACTCATGAACCTGGAGATCACGACCTGAGCTGAAGTGGGACGCTCAACAGACTGAGCCACATAGGTGCCCCTCGTTTCAAATCTTTTGTTCTTTCATTCTCAGTCTCCACGTGAGCCAAATATTAATTCTTGCTCACCAATCTTTCTTTTTGACCACTTCTCCCTTCCGTATCTAGTATACCAAAGTTCATATCCCTCATGCCTGCACTGATACCCTTTCCTTCGCTCAACAAAGGACCCTACCATCTATTTCACAGAGAGAACATCAAGCACATCCATTTATCATACCAGAAGTTATCTGCACTACCTACTATGTTCTTTTGCAGCCTTAGAGGAACCTGTATCTACTCTTGCTCAAGACTGATTATTTAACATCTATGTGTTTTTTTAAGTTTATTTTGAGAGAGAGACAGCATGAATGGGGAAGGGGCAGGAAGGGAGAGACAGAATCCCAAACAGGCTCCATGCTGTAAGTGCAGAGTCCCAGGTGGGGCTCCAACTGACAAAACTGTGAGATCATGAACCCAGCTGAAACCAAGATTCAGATGCTCAACTGACTGAGCCACCCAAGCACCCTCAACATCTATGAGGTTTTTAAAATTTTTTTAAATGTTTATTTTTTGAGAGAGAGACAGAGAGACAGAGCGTGAGTGGGGAAGGGTCAGAGAGGGAGGGAGACCAGAATATGAAGCAGGCTCCGGGCTGCGAGTTGTCAGCACAGAGACCAATGGAGGGCTGGAACCAGTGAACCGCGAGATCATGACCTGAGCCAAAGTCGGCCGCTTAACCAACGGAGCCACCCAGGCATCCCACAACATCTACATACCTTTAAAATAATCTCTCATTTCCTTTGGGAATACCTGGCAGTGCTAATTTTTCTTCGTTTTTGTCTGTACTTCATTCTCTTCCATATATAACAAGGTGGTGGGGGAACCAAGAAAAATGAAAAAAAAAAGGGGGCCCCACATTGGTTCTACCGACCAATCTATGTTTCTCTTTGCTGTAAAATAAAAGTTTCAAGACAAAAATATTATCGATCACTCTAATCATTTTTCACTTCCTCTTCAAGCCACCATAGGTAGGTACTATTCCAGTGATTCCTTAGTTGCCAAAGTCACCCTATTCAAGTTCTCTACAGCATTTGACACTTCATCAATCCCTTCCTCTTGAACTATCTTCTGTGGCTGCTTCTTCACCTTGCTTTATGACAACTGATGCTTCCAAAACTCTGTCCTTGACTCTCTTCAATTTTCGCATTACATATTCTAAATTATTTCCTCCATATGTATGTCAACAGCTACCATCTATAGACTAACTTAATGAAAGAATTAACTAAAATTCACGATTCCCCTAACTTAATATAGAATTGTCACTAGGATAACATGCACACAGCTGGGTTCTACATTTCTTAGCTGTGGTGAAGCTCTGCCACTATCACGTGACCTTATATAGTGTCTCCTTGCCATTTAACTAGGTGGAATGCCAAAATACTCTGGTCTTAGAAGGACGTTTCCTCAGTCTCTGACCCCCCTCCACCTGGAAAATGCCCACTTAAGATTCAGCTAGCAGACAACTTTTCAAGGAAAACTTTGTTACTACAGAACTCTTATTCACATATCTATCTTGGTTCTCATCACACTTGTCTCATTCTAGACAGTAAGCATTTCAAAGTCAAAGACCATATGTTATTTAGTGTTTCATCCAGATACTTGTAGTGTTTCATCCAGATACTTGTAGTTTAACATAGTAAAAGTTAAACATTTGTTATGTGAATGAGTGCCTTCCTACAAATTTTTCTGTCATCATGTATGGACTCTCCAACAGAAACTTAGAGAAAATTAACCATGTAAATAGTTTTACTATCAAGTCCTTTTCGCCCAATATTCTAACCCATGTAAAATAACATCAGGAGTTTTATCAAATCACAGTATAGAAAAGGGTTCAGGAATTTGATATTTTTCAAATTACATTTTCAAAATAATGTTAATCGATGGGAAGTTAGAATCAAAGGTAGAACTAGGGAGGGGCTTCTTCATTGCCTAACACAATTCACAACCATGGCTACATACCTGTACATTTACTTTCTTTTCAGACTTTTTTCAGGAGTTTGTAGAAGAGAAAAAGATAAAATCAGTACAAAAAATCCAGTACAGTAAATCCAGCAACTCTTTGTGTATAAAGAAGACCCACAAAGGAAGATACAGTTCCTCCTGATTTTTCCAACTTCGGATACATTGCTCATTGGGTCAATCCACATAATGAATTTTCCTTTCTTTTTTTGGGAATATCTAAGGCATCACCATCAACTACAGTTTTGTAATCATTTGCAATGGTTTTTTTAACCAGTTGTGTATAATCAATTATCAAGGAAATCTTCATTGTATTTAGTGCTAAATTTATTTTTTTTTTACTTCATGTATAAAAATAGACAGGTGCAGAGCATGTGAAAATCTATTCCCTAAATGTTATTGATCATTGATCCATTGAGGAGAAGACTTCATCTAGTTATGTCAATGTGCTTTGATATCCAACAGACAATAGAATTTGGACTTTGTTACCAGAAATGGGTTTACATGGATGGGTTAACCTTATATTTGCCTCTTCACTACTCAAGAGCTCTAGTTCTTAGGTGATTTATCTTGCTGCCATTTCTACCTCCAGTTGGACAGGGATGCTCTAGGTAGATCAGAAAAGGTGCACTGCAATCACAAAGTTCAGCAGTTTGTTTGTTCTTGTGGTTCATTTCCTAAGTGACTTTGCTGGATACTGCTGTGCTAGAAGCATAAATCTTATTTATAGCAAGAACTTCATGTATCTTGTGACATTTTCTTTACTCTCTGCTGTATCACTCCTTGGAATTTGAAGACATTATCTACTTTTTTTTTTAATCTTTTGGCTGATGCTTAGAATTATTTTTTATATTCACTTATTATTCTTATTTGTTGCTATTGCTCTTTCCAAATGACAAGTAGAATCAGAGGTCATGAAACTTTGAACTTTCTTGTATTAAAATAAATTCTGTAACTTTGAATTTTAAGTAGACAATAAAGATCTCCTCTTAACTTTAAGATTAAGAGAACAATGACCAAAACTATGCGTCACTATTTAGTACTTTTTTGATTTGTTGAATACTTTGTGTCCCCAGCAATCTTACTAAATTTATGTACTATGCTTGAGGTAACTTGTTGAGAATCTCATTTATATATGTTCATATTACCTATTTTTAGGTGAAAAAAACATTTGTATTTTAATGACACAGAATTAATATTTGCTGAAGTTGAAGGAACAACTTTGGTTCTTCCATTAATTTGATGACTTAAGATGCAAATAGCAGGTTACCGTATTCCAGTGCCTAACACAAAAGTCAAGTGACAAGTACATAAAGCTTTAGAAAAGATGCTATCTGTGGCTCAGTGATATTATCAAAAGCCTGTTTTGTTTCTCTTTTCAATCTCTTCCCCCTTAATTTCGGCTTATCCTAATGGTGGTTTCCCTTTGGAAGCAAAGATAATGATCAAAAATCCCCAGGAATACAGGTTTCTTTTTTCATAATAAGCAAGAACAATAATGATAGTCTGTTCCCCAGCATTTCTAGCACTATACCACGAAAATACTAAATGAGAAGTCTTAAGTGCGCAACTGTACCTCTACCGCTTCTGGAATAATTACATGTTGATTTCTTTACTCTTTTATGGCTCTTTTCCTGAAACAAAAACTGGCCAAGACATGAGATAGAATATCTTAAACTTCATCTTTAAAAAACAAAGTATCATCAGTCCTATAAGTGTCTCATGGCTGATAACAATGTTAAAAGTTATTATTTTTAAAACAATCAGAATACTGATTACCAAGAGAAAATATGAACAGTGACAATGCCATAGATGCCTAGCACATTAATCTTTGAATATGATTTAACATGAAAGTAGAAATGATCTGATATTTCTCATGAGTTTTTTTTTTTTAATGTTTATTTATTTCTGAGACAGAGAGAGATAGAGCACGAGTGGGGGAGGGGCAGAGAGAGAGAGAGGGAGACACAGAATCCGAAGCAGGCTCCAGGCTCTGAGCTGTCAGCCCAGAGCCCGACGCGGGGCTCGAACTCACAAACTGTGAGATCATGACCTGAGCCGAAGTCGGTCGCTCAACCGACTGAGCCACCCAGGCACCCCATCTCATGAGTTTTTAAACAAGTTCTATCCAAATAGAACATGTCAATCCTAAAACAATACCCCTTTATATTCATTTTGTTATTCATCAGAGGGCATAACTACTATGTGGTGTGCCAGGATTTCACTTAAGGAAGTAGAGGATATTTGAGAAATACCCCACTTTCCTCTTAATTGTAGATGCATTTATATTGCAAAGACAAAATAATATCATAATTTGCTCAATTTCAGTTCATGTTGAGTTACAAATTTCTTATTGATAAGTGGTAAATATACATCAATCTGGGGGGACTTTTTTAAATGTAATTTGGAAATTTACCTTTTATTTTGAGCAACACTGCAACTTAATGATGTCTTCATGCCCGAGGTTTTATTAAAAATGTAAATAAATATATATGAAATTTAAGGAACTACTGGGTTCTTGCACACTTATTTTTGAGAATGATTATCTATTACATGTCTGCACGGAAACCTTTGTTTCTCCGAATAATTACAGCATGAATAGAAAAAGAAATTTCTCAACTTCTTGGGCAATCTCCTGAGACTAAAAAATGGACAACTTCTTAATAAGTCATAAAAATGAGCAAACACCTAGAATATTTCATAAACAGTTAAATTTATGTAAATGTGGGATTGGTCTAAACTTTTGCTGAATAGTACTTTACCCCTAAAGTGATATTTTATGATTATGAAATTTAAAATATATAGTCATAGCAAAATACCAAGAATATAAAGAATAATTTTAAGTGCTTTAAATTCTACCACACAGAGGTAACATCTTTTAAATAAAATATTCTTTCTTCTCATTTTTTCTCTATTTCTCTAGCTGTATGAATAAAGTAACATATAAACATATAAGAGTCTTAAATCTGATCATGTGAAGAAAGAAGTTGTCTTACAGGAAAGGGGACTGTAGATGTACTTGTAATTTTCTAACTTCAGAACTTTGTCACCCAGCAAAAAAAAAAAAAAAAAAAAAAAAAAATACACACATTTATACACACACACACGACTTCTGAAAAATTTTCTGGAAGCATCTCTGTATGTTCCTGTAACAGCTACACAAATGGGATCAAGGACTGTTTCCTTTCACCTCTGTACCTATTCTGTCTATTCAGACTATTGGCCTTGAACTATAACTTGGTTATTTAAGGCTGTAGTTTGTTCAATAAATATTTAAGTACCCACTCACTGTTAAACACTGTTCTAGTCTTTGGGCAAACAATGATGAATAAAATGCACATAGTCTATATCCCTGCAGTCAGCATTAGACACACACTGAACTAAGTGGTATAAATGAGCAGTACGGAGAACAAGGGATATAATTCACGGCAACACCAAACCTGTCTGGAATTGACAAGTCTTCCCTGAGGAAGGTGGTGTGTGACATTAAATAAACAAAGATTGAGTGTGTGTAGGTAGTGTGTCAGTGGGTGGAAACGGGGTTTGTATCATATTATTTAGATAAGGCAGCAATTTATGCAAGGACCTTGAGATGAGAAAAGACACAAAAGATAAAGACAATGGGTCACCCTATGGGTAAAAATGTATCCTATAAAGAGATGGGTAAGAGACTGAATGTGGACAATACAGTATGGGCAGTGCTAATATTTTGGGCCTTTAATAAGAATAGACGATAAAAAACTTTAGACAGAAGAATGAAATAAAGTTATTTTTTAAAAGTCTCTAATTCTATTATAGAGAATTATCTTGAAAGAGAAAGAGTAACTCTCTGGGTTCATCTAGGCTAGGAGAGGATACAATAATTTAGGTAAATAATGATACTAGTAGGACTTATGATGATGATAGGAAATGCAAAAAAAATTGACTCCAGAGATATTTATACAGGGAAATTAATGTTTGGTAATTGATTGAATATGGGGCTAAGATACAAATCTAGGGTCAAATACAAATTCTATGTATACTAGGAGCAAGGTATTTGTGGCGCTATTTGCTGAAATAGCAAACACTAGTGGAAGAACAAGTTAGGGAAGGGTAAAGATCATTTTTAAAAAATTTTACACAGATAATTTGTCCAGGCAAAGGTATTACGTAGCAAAGTAAATGAATGTCAAGAAGTTAAGAGAAAACTCTGCAATGGAGATATAAATTTGATAATTATCTATGTATGAATAGCAACTGAATTCATAGGAATAGATGAAACTACCCTGGGAGATTGAAAGCGGGCCTCAAATAGAACATCAAAAAACTACACCATTCCATTATTGAGATCAGATGGAAGAGATGCTAAGGAAGCCAAAAAAAATTTGAAGGAAAATGAGGAGAACTTAATGTCACGCACACAAAGGGAAAAAGATGTTAGGATGGGGATAAACCTTAGAATGCAGAAGACTATCTGTTGCCTGCATGCCGATGACTTTTTAAGCAGAAACAACCATGAAATAAAGTTTGAGTTTATTTTTAAAAATAAAGTTATCTCCATCAGAGATTAATCTAAGCAAATATAAGGTCGAACAAATTACAGCATGGGAAAATGAAAGAAATACAATATATTCTCAGTACCTAAATGAAGAAAAATAGAAAATTAGACTTCAAAATGAATGATTCAATTCTTCCACGTTTTAGAACCAATTTGCTAAGGTCTGAATGTTTGTGTCCCCCCAAAATTAGTATGTTAAAATCTTAACGCATAACGTGATGGTATTTAGGAGGTGGAGCCTTAGAGAGCTGATAAAATCGTAAGGGGCCCAAGAGAGCTTCCTGGACTTTTCTGCCATATCTACACAAAACCAGAAGTCTGTGGCCTGAAATAAGGTCCTCACCTGACCATGGTAGCACCCTGATCTCTAACTTCCAGCCTCCAGAACTGTAAGAAATGTTTCTGTTCTTTAGAAGCTCTCCAGGTTCTGGCATTTTGCTATAGCAGCCTGAATGGACTAAGACACTATCCTAAAGAAATACTCAGAAGTTCACAAGATGTGCATGCATGCATGCATCCCACAGTCAAGAGAGAAAAGCTAGCGTAAGTTAATCTATAGCTACCTAGAATCGTGGCAGGACCCCAGCAACAAGAAATGTAGGTGAGAATCCAAGGCCCAAAAAAGGCCCCCAAGCAACAACCATAGACTGAACTGTATTCACTCAAGTCAAGGGAAGTCATTCCAGGTAAAAGGGACTCAGCCTTAAAATACCCACCAGAGACTTCAGAGAACACAGAGCTTGCTTTTGTTGACACCACTTCAAGTAGGTTCTATTTATTTGTTTCTTCTCCTTTCCCAAATCTTAGTCCAGGAAAGGCTTAAAATCTAGATAACTAATTGGGAGAAGAATGAGAAGACACCCTTCTCCCAATAGCCACTATAGGATTCCAAGCCGAGGCAGACATAAGCTAGAATGGGGAGAATGACTAGTGCCAAATCAAGTTTAGAATCCTGCTTACTGTATTGGACAGGATACTCAAGAGCAGGGTCTGCATTTGCAAACTGAAGAAACTAGTACTTCAGATTGAACAAAATGGCAAGAGTCCTGATGGTATTTTACCCAATGGCTGGGAAAAAAATTCCTTATTGAATAAACTGTAAATGAATGAGAGAAAATTAAAATGTTTTGTGCTAGTCTCAGTGTTTCAATAATCACTATTGTAGCTGGACCAGGCCCTGTGGTTCTTATTATGATTGCAAGATGCTGTCAGCAGTAACAATCAAGTAACTTTGGTGGGGGTGAATGCTGAGTGGGGAGAATATTAATTACTTACAAGTCCTAGAAGTGTACAGAATAACTGAGAACACACAGTGGTCAGGGTAGAGACAGGCAGTGCATAGACCTGGAGTTCTGCTTTTACTGGGAAGGAGGGTAGGGACCTAAAGTTTTGTAGAATCATTCTTTATTGGTAAATTTAAAAGATAAGAACAAGGAGAAAGATAGGGTCCAAAATGGCAACATACAAAGACCCTAAGCTGACCTCCCCACAGACACACCAAATCTACACCCATTTATAGAGCAATTCCTGGGGTACCTGGGTAGCTCAGTTGCTTAAGCATCTGTCTTGATTTCTCTCAGGTCATGATCTCACAGTTCGTGGGATCAAGCCCCACTATCAGCATGGAGTCTGTTTAGGATTCTCTCTCTCTTTCCCTGCCCTCCGCCCCCTCTCATGTGTATGCGCATGCACGCGCTCTCTCTCTCTCTCTTAAAAGTAAACATTCTATAAAGCAATTCCTTCTGAAGAACAACTAAGGGCTGACTGGACAGCTTCTGCACAATACAAGATAGATCACACAGACAACAGCAAGACAAATGGAGACGTAGTAACAAAGGTTACCTCTATCCAGGACACTGAACCATAATGGGGATGAATAGTACTAAGGCACTGTAAACCAGTTCATCTGCCCTAGAGCCCAGGAAAAAAACAAAAACAAAGAAACAAACAAACAACAAAAACAACAACAAAAACCCACTATGGCTTAAAAGGGCAACTGGGGGGGTGCCTGGGCATCAGTTAAGCATCTGACTTCTGCTCAGGTCATGGTCTCATGGTTCATGGGTTCAAGCCCCGTGCTGGGCTCTGTGCCAATTTTAAAGGGCAACTAGAATACCAAGGAGCTAGCACTAGAACCCTGTCTGGAAGTGGGGTAGCTCCTGCAACTCTGTCTAGGTCTAAGTGTCCAGCAAATGTCACAGTTCATGCTTCCCTTCCACCTTGATAGCACATACGGGAGCAAGGGCCAGGCACCATAGCCAGCCTGCTGCCTCAGTGAGCCCTGGGCCCCTAGCCCACACCAGCCCCAGGTACCTGGGACACAGGAAAAAGAAAACTTCTAGAATATAAAGGATCCAGCCCTAGAACCCTATCAAATTATGGGGTTGGGGGAGCTGTTGGAACTCTCTCCAGGTCAGAGGGGCTGATGAGCACCCCAGTTTGTGTTTCCCTCAATAGCACAGTTGAGAACAAGGTCTACACACCCAGCCAGCCCACTGCCTCAACGATTCCTGGGCCTGTAGATCAAACCAGACCTAACAACCCCACAATGGTGTCCTGAGAATAACACACACTGGGATATCCCTAGTGAAGGCTTGCTACAGCTCCAGACTTCTTGCCAAGGTGACAGGCACAAAATACTCCAGGCCTGAGCCACTTTGGCTCTAGACAACTGACCAGGGAATATCCTGGGACACACCAGGTTGCACCTACTTCAGCTCAAGCTGTCCTATGAAGAACCTTCAGGGTGGAGAGTCCTGGGACTACCATGGCCCATGCACATTTCAGCTTCAGATGTGCTTCCAGGACATCTTCTGTACAGGGAGCCCCCAGATTGGCCTCACCTGCACTCATCTCAGTTCTGTCATCCCACAGAGTACCCCACGACCCTAAGCCCACACAAGCCTAAGCACCAGCCAGCCAGTGAGCGAAAGTTGCCAGGTACACACAATTTTCACAGGGAACAACCATACACAAGACCATTCCTTCTAGTTTAGAAGTAGCTGTTCCTCCTAAGTCACAGAAACAAAGAAAGTAAAGCAAAATGAAGAGACAGAATAATACCCCAAATTAAAAAAAAATAAGAAGACAAACCTCCATAAATAAAATGACACAGATAAGAAATTTGCTTTATTCAGAGGTCAAAATAATGATCATAAAGTTGCTAAGAGAGAGGAATTCAGTGAGAAATTCAACAAAGACACATAAAACAAAGTAGAATCAGAGTTTGAGAATACAATAACTAGAATGAAAAATACACTAGAGTGAATCAAACTAGATTAGAAGATGCAGAATGGGTCAGAAATCTGAAAGAAAGGGTAATGGAAAGCACCCAAGCTAAAGAACAACAACAAAATATATATATATATTTTTTTTTCTAAATGAGGATAAGTTAAGGGCATCTCTTGGACAACATCAAGCAAACAACCATTTGCACTAGTGAGGCATGAGAAAGAGAAGAGACAAAGGGGCAGAAACCTAACTGAAGAAATAATAGTTGAACACTTCCCTAACCTGAGAAAGGAAAGAGACAACAACAATCAGGAAACATAGGGAGTTCCAAGTAAGATGAAACCAAGGAGGTCCACATAAAACATAATAATTACAATTTCACAGATTAAAGATAGAGGATTTTAAAAGCAGCTATGTACAATGGAAACTGCATATAACTATCAGCTGATTTTTCATAATAAACTTTGTAGGACAAAAGGGAGTGTCATGATACATTGAAAGTGCTGAAAGAAAACATCTACAACCAAGAATAATCTGCCTGGTAATGTTATCATTCTGAATTGAAGGAGAGATGAAGAGATTCCCAAAGGTAGAGGAGTTTATCACCAGTCAACTGGCCTTCCAAGAAATGTTTAAAAGATTTCTTTAGGTAGAAAAGGTGAGAATTAGAAGTAAAAAAAAAGGAAAAATTGTCCATAAGTAAAAGCAAACATAAAGGTAGTAGACCAATCACTTATGAAGCTAGAGTGAAGATTAAAATACAAAAGCAGCAAAATCAATTATATCTAAAAAATTACTTAGGAGGATTCACAAAAAGATGTAAAATATGACAACAGACACACAAATAGAGGAGGAGGGGAGTAAAAATGAACTTCTTCTAGAAGGTGTTCAAACTTAGGGGCACCTGGATGTCTCAATCAGTTGAGCATCTGACTTTGGCTCAGGTCATGACCTCACAGTTCATGGGTTCCAGCTCTGCATCAGGTTCTGCGCTAATAGCTCAAAGCCTGGAGCCTGCTTCAGATTCTGTGTCTGCCTCTCTCTGCCTTTCCCTTGCTCACACTCTGTCTCTTTCTCTCTCAAAAATAATTAAAAAAAAAAAAAAAGGTGTTCAGACTTAAGTGACCATCAACTTAATATAGACTGCTATATACTTAGGATGTTATATATGCACTCAGGGGTAAACATAAACCAAAAACCTAACACGGATACACAAAAAATAAAGAGAAAGCATAACACTAAAGAAAATCACAAATCACAATAAAAGAGAACAAAAGAGCACAAAAACAACCAGAAAACAACAAAATGGCAATAAGTACATACCTATCAATAATTAATGCTTCAGGGCACCTGAACGGCTCAATCAGTTAAGTGCCTGACTTTGGCTCAGGTCATGATCTCATGATTTTGTAGGTACAAGTCCCATGTTGGGCTATGTGCTGACACCTCAAAGCCTGGAGCTTGCCTCTGATTCTGTGTCTCCCTCTCTCTGTTCTCACCCACTCATGCTCTGTCTCTCTCTCTCTCTCTCTCAAAAATAAACATTAAATGTTTTTTTAAAAAAATAATTAATGTTCCAATAAAAATACATAGCTAACTGAACTGTTTACTCACAAGTACTCGAGACACCACAGGGGAAGTGCCCTGCAGTTTAGAGCTACCACAGGGATTACCCAAAATGACAAAATGGAAAAAATTCTCCTGAAAAGAAAGTCCAGGAAGTAGTAACAGCTAACAAATTGATCAAAAACGATTTATGCAATATAATGGAACAAGAATTTAGAATAATAGTCATAAAATTAATCTCTGGGCTTGAAAAAAAACAGGACAGCAGAGAATCTATTACTATAGAGATCAAGGGACTAAGAAATAGTCACAAGGAGCTAAAAAAAAAAAAATGCTATAAATGAGGTATAAAATAAAATGGAGGCAGCCATAGCACGGATTGAAGAGGCAGAGGAGAGAATAGGTGCATTAGAAGATAAAATTATGGAAAAAGTGGAAGCTGAGAAAAAGAGAGATAAAAAAAAAATCCAGGAGTATGAGGGGAGAATTAGAGAACTAAGTGATGCAATCAAATGGAACCATATCCACATAATAGGAATTCCAGAAGAGGAAGAGAGAGAGAAAGGGGCGGACGGTGTACTTGAACAAATCATAGCTGAGAACTTGCCTGATCTGGGGAAGGAAAAAGGCATTGAAATCCAAGAGGCACAGAGAACTCCCTTCAGATGTAACTTGAATTGATCTTCTGCACGACATATCATAGCGAAACTGGCAAAATAACAAGGATAAAGAGAAAATTCTGAAAGCAGCGAGGGATAAACAGGCTCTAACTTACAAAGGTAGACACATAAGAATAGTAGCAGACCTATCTACTGAAACTTGGCAGGCCAGAAAGGCACGGCAGGAAATCTCAATGTGATGAATAGAAAAAAATATGCAGCCAAGAATCCTTTATCCAGCAAGTCTGTCATTCAGAATAGAAGGAGAGATAAAGATTTTCCCAAACAAAAACTGAAGGAATTCATCACCACTAAACCAGCCCTATACGAGATTCTCAGGGGGATTCTATGTGTGAAATGTTGCAAGGACCACAAAGTACCAGAGACATTACTAGAAGCATGAAATCTACCAAACATTTAAAGAAGTGTTAATACCTATTCTTCTCAAACTATTTCAAAAATAAAAGAGGATACTTTTACAAGGCCAACATCACTCCGATACCAAAACCAAAGATTCTATTTAAAAAAAAAGGTCAATATTACTGACAAACACAGACATAAATATAGATGCTAAAATCTTCAACAAAATATTTTAAAAACCAAATTAAACAATACATTGAAAGGATCATTCACCACAATGAAGTGACATTTATTTCCCATAATGCAAGGATGTTTCAATATCCTCAAATCAATCAGCATGATACACCACACTAACACAATTAAGGATAAAAATTATCTGATTATCACAATAGATGTAGAAAAAGGATTTGAAAAAAATACAATATCTACTCATGATATAAATTCTCCATGTGGGTTTAGAGGGAATATACCTCAACCTAATAAAAACCATATATAAAAAATCCACAGCTATAAAAAATCCACAGGCAATGTCATACTCAACAGTGAAAAACTGAATTTCCTCCAAGATCAGCAACAAACTATGTGGTCCACTGGCACCTCTTTTACTCAGCATAGTACTAGAAGTCCTAGCCACAGAAATCAGACAAGAAAAAATAAAAGGCATCCAGATGGGTAAGAAGACAATTAAATTATTTGTAAATAATATAATGATATACATTGAAAACCCTAAAGATGTCAACAAAAAACTATTTGAATAGTTGAATTACGTGTTGCATAAAAATTAACATACAGAAATCTATTGCATTTATATATAGTAATAACGAAATGGCAGAAAGAGAAATTAATGAAACATTGTTTACAATTGTACAAAAAGATACCTAGGAATAAACTTAATTAAAAAGTTAAAAGACCTGTACTCTGAAAATCAGAAAACATTGATGAAAGAAATTAATGAAGATGTAAATAAATGTGAAAATATATGATGCTTATGGATTGGAAAAATATTGTTAAAATGTTCAAACTACCCAAAGAAATCTACAGATTCAATGTAATCCCTATCAAAACACCAATAGCCTTTTTCACAGTACTAGAACAAATAATCCCCAAATTTGTAGGGAAACACAGAAAACCTCCATCAAAGCACTCTTGAGAAAGAACAAAGCTGAAGGTATCACAGTTCCAGACTTCAAGATAAATTACAAAGCTAGAGTAAAGAATACAACATGTTACTGGCACAAAAGCACATAGATGAATGGGACAGGATGGAGAGACTAAAAAGGAGGCAAGAATATACAATGCAGAAAGGATAGTCTTTTCAACAAATGGTGTTGGGAAAATTGGACAGCTGCATACAAAGAATGAAACTGGACCACTTTCTTATACCATACACAAAAATAAACTCAAAATGGATTAAAGAGCTATATGTGAGGCCTGAAACCATAAAACTCCTAGAAAAAAGCATAGCTATTAATCTCTTTGACCTTGGCCTTAGCAGCAATTTTTTTCCAGATAGATCGCCTCAAGCAAGGGAAACGAAAGCAAAACTAAATTATTTGGACTACACTAAAATGAAAAGCTTTTCAGAGCAAGGAAAACATCAACAAAATATAAATGCAATATACTGAATGGGAGAAAATATCTGCAAATATCTGATAAGGGGTTAACATACAAAATATTTAAAGAAACTGTACAACTCAAAACCAAAATAGTTAATCCAATTAAAAAATGGACAGAGGACCTGAATAGACATTTTTCCAAATAAGACACAGATGGTCGACAGATACATGAAGAGATTTTCAACATCACTAATCATCAGAAAAATGCAAATCAAAACCACAATGAGTTATCACCTCATACCGGCCAGAATGGCTAGAATTAAAAAGACAAGAAATAACAAGTGTCAACAAGAATGGAGAGAAAAGGGAATGCTGGCGCACACTGGTGGGAAAGTAAATTGATGCAGCCACTATGGAAAAGGGCATGGAGGTTCCTCAAAAAAATTAAAAAAAATAAATAACACTGTATGATTCAGTAATTCTACCACTGGGTATTTATCCAAAGAAAACAAAAGCAGTAATTTGAACAGCTATACATCCCTATGATTATTGCAGCATTGTAGATAATATCCAACATATAGAAATAACTTGTCTTGGGGCGCCTGGGTGGCTCAGTCGGTTGGGTGACTGACTTCGGCTCAGGTCATGATCTCGCGGTCCATGAGTTCGAGCCCTGCATCGGGCTCTGTGCTGACAGCTCAGAGCCTGGAGCCTGTTTCAGATTCTGTGTCTCCCTCTCTCTCTGACCTTCCCCCATTCATGCTCTGTCTCTGTCTCTAAAATGAATAAATGTTAAAAAAAATTTAAAAAGAAATAACTTGTCTAGATGAATGGATAAAGAAGATGTGATATGACATATATATTATGTATTTAAATAGTATTTGTGTATATTTATAATAAAATATTTATAGAATGGAATATTACTCAGCCATAATGACGAATGAGATCCTACCATTTGCAACAGTCTAGATGGACTTACAGGCTATTGAATTAAGGCAGAGAAAGACAGATCATATAATTTCACTTATTTGTGGAATCTAAAGATCCAACCAAGCAAGAGACAAAGACCAGAAACAGAGACATAAATACAGGGAACAAACTGATGGTTGCCAGAAGATCAGGGGTGGACAAAATGGGTGGAAGGGAGTGGGAGGTACAGGCTTCCAGTTACAGAATGATTAAGTCACAGTGACGTAAGTACAGAATCAGGAATATAGTCAATGGTATGGTACTATAATATGTGTTTATGCTGACAGATTGCAGCTACATTTGTGATAAGCAAACCATAATATATAGGGTTGTGGAATCACTATGTTGTACATGTGGAGCTAATGTAACACTGTAGCCAACTATACTTCCATTAAAAAGAAACTGGTTATTTTAAACATGAAACATAAGAGTGGGAATTTAAAGCACAGAGAGAGAAAAACAAATGGCTCAAATGGCCAGTTATCTAAATCAACCAGGATCTCTAACACAAACGCTCCTCAAAGGATGAAGCTGTAAGGGCTGGCTCTCGATCTAGCTGTGTGGCTGGCTATGTGCTTATTCTAGATAGCCATCTTTGAAGAGAAATACCTCTGCAACAAAAGCTTAAGTCAGCCATTTGCAATACAAAAACATCGGGTTTACACTAGAATGACATTCTGATGACAGAAGTTGTACATATTCAATTTAGCACATAAATGCATTATATAGAAGCTAGAAGGAAAAGGCTAAAATGTTAAATATTCATTTTTGAATATGGGATTAAAGGTGATGTTATTTTACATCCTACTTCATTTTCCAAATTGTATTTATAGAGTTTTCTCTTTATGTTTGGAACAATTACACAATTGTGTAACTTAAAATATGCAAAATTTCTTTAAGTTTTTAAATTCCAGCTGACATACAGTGTAATGTTACTTGCAGGTATACAGTACAGTGATTCAACACTTGCATACAACACGTGGTGCAAATGCACTCCTTAATTCCCATCACCCATTTTACAAATCCTCCCTACCTACTTCCCGTCTGGTACCATCAGTCTGTTCTCTATAGTTAACAACAACCTGTTCCATGGTTTGCCTTTTTCCCCTTTGCTCATTTGTTTTGTTTCTTAAATTCCACAGATGAGTGAAATCATATGGTCTTTCTCTGATGGACTTATTTCACTTAGAATAGTACTCTCTAGGGGCACCTGGGTGGCTCAGTCGGTTAAGCGTCTGACTTCGGCTCAGGTCATGATCTCCCAGTCCGTGGGTTCGAGTCCTGCATTGGGCTCTGTGCTGCCAGCTCAGAGCCTGGAGCCTGTTTTGGATTCTGTGTCTCCCTCTTTCTCTGACCCTCCCCTGTTCATGCTGTCTCAAAAATAAATAAATGTTAAAGAAAAAAAAAGAATAGTACTCTCTAGCTCTGCTCCATCCATGCTGCTGCAAATGGTAAGATTTCATTCTTTTTTATGGATAATATTCCATTCATCTGTCCATGGGTACTTGGGTTGTTTCCATAATTTGGCTATTTTAGATCATATTGTCATATGGGGAGGAGTTAAGAATGTAGAGTGGTAGGGGGACCCTATGCTTGCCTCATCCATCAAACACAGCTACATAAATACCAAACCCATCTGAACACGCAAGATATCAACCTGAGGACTGAGAGAATAAACTGCATACCTGGAGGGAAATAAGAGGGCACATTGTGGAGGGTAGGAGGTGTGCAGAGGAATCACGGGTGCAGTGGAGGGGAGGGAGCCCTGATCACAGATTTAGGTGGGGGGGGTGGGGAGAGAGAGAGAGAGGGGGGGGAGAGGGAGAGAGAGAGAGAGAGGGGGAGAGGGAGAGAGGGGGAGAGGGAGAGAGAGGGAGAGAGGGGGAGAGAGAGAGGGGGAGAGAGGGGGAGAGAGAGAGGGGGAGAGAGGGGGAGAGAGAGAGGGGGAGAGAGGGGGAGGGGGAGAGAGGGGGAGGGGGAGAGAGGGGGAGGGGGGAGAGAGGGGGAGGGGGAGAGAGGGGGAGGGGGAGAGAGGGGGAGGGGGAGGGGGAGAGAGGGGGAGGGAGAAGGAGGACACAACATGTAGGGGATTGCACAAGAAAAATAGGTCCCCAAAATTATTGATAGGGAAAATGAGAGGATCTGATTATTGCCAATTAGTACAAGCAGCAGAGCTCAAAGACTAAAGTTTGAGAGGTCTGTGCCATTGCCACGGTGGAGTCTGACAGGCATAGCAGTGCTTCTGTGGAGAAAGAGTGTGGAGGCCCATAAGCAGACAGTGTGGTCAGAAGATCCCCTGGGTCACACTGGGAGAGACAGTCCCCCTTCTTGGAGTGCTTTGCAAGAGGTGGCACTGCCTCTCAGGGGACAAAAGAGTTAATAGTCACCATTGTGCTGTCCTGTATCATAGGAGTAGTGAAACCTGCTGAGGACAGCTAGCCTAGATCCAGCTTTTCATTGCACTTGACCACAAACACCAAGCCTCCATGTGTTTGTGTGCCTGCCCTTCTGGGACAAACCAGCACTAGCAACACCATGGCCAGACCTTCCCTCAAAAGTTCAGCATGAGTCTCTGACTCTCAAGGTCCCTAAAATCTGGAGTTTTGAAACCCAGCCAGTGTGCCAGAGATAAAACACAGGAGCATTGCACCGCTTGGTGGGCACACAGGTTGGACACAGACGGGGTGAAGGCAGGGATTGGAGGGACGTCTAGAACACACACTGGGAGACTGTTCACTCTTCTCTGACAACCTCCTTAACAGTAGAGGGCACAAACTCTCTTCTCTGGGGACAACAGAGCCGGCTGACACCATTTTCCCCCTCTGCCCATCAGCACAGACTTTAGTGAGCATCAGCGTTCACACAGCAGAGGCTTTGAGCCACTTACATCAAGCCCTGCCTACCCTGTGCTCTGAAAGTGCTTTTTTACTAAGCCAAGTGTGTCTGTGAGCCAGAGCAGACCAGTTCCCCCAGAAGAACAGCACAAATCCCCTCATGGACCAAGTCTACTGACCATAGAGTGCTATAGCTTCAGCTATAAGGGAAATAGGCTCTAGCATCTTCTAACAAGCAAACCAAAACACATCTAGTTGAAACTTGACACACATTGGACAAGGTCCAAACACTCCCTAGTACAGGTAAGGAGAAACTCTGCCAACTGCTAACCTGAGGGAAAGAACAGCCAAAACACAACAACAGAGTGCACAAGGCATACACTAGAAACACTTCCTGAAGTGCCAGACCCTAGGCAGTATATGACCTCTCCTAACATAGCCATTAGTCTCAGGATCATGATATATAACAAGCTTTCCTACCACAGAGAAGAAAACAGATGTAGACAAAATGCCAAGATGAAGGAATTCATCCCCAAAGAAAGAACAAAAAAGGTCACACGGCAAGGGATCTAATCAAAATAGATATAGGTAATATGCCTGAACCAGAACTTAAAATAGTCAGAAGGATACTAGCTGGGCTTGAGAAAAGCATAGAAGCGGGGTCCCTTACCATAGAGATAAAAGACCTAGAACTAGTCACACTGAAATAAAAAATACCATAACTAGATGCAAAACTGACTAGTGTTATGACCACAAGGATGTAAGAAGTGGAAGAATGAATGAGTGACACAGAAGATAAAATTATGGAAAATAATGAAGCTGAAAAGAAGAGAGAAAGAAAAATATTGGATCATTAATGTAGACTTGGAGAACTGACTCCATAAAGTGTAATAACATTTGTATTCATAGGAGTCCCAGAAGAAGAGAGGGGAAAAGGGGAAGAAGGTTTATCTGAGCAAAGCATAGCTGAAATCTTCCTTAATGTGGGGAAGGAAATAGACATCCAAATCCAGAAAGCACAAAGAACTCTCATCAAAATCAACAAAAGCTGGCTAACACCAAGACATATCATAGCAAAATTTGCAAAATAGAGATAAGGAAAGACAATCCTGAAAGCAGTAAAGGAAAATAAATTCCTAACCTACAAGTGAAAACAAATCAGGTTAGCACCAGAACTCTCCACAGAAAATTGGCAGGACAGAAAGTAGTGGCATGATATAGTCAACATGCTAAATGGGAAAAATATGCTGCCAAGAATACTGTATCCAACAAGACTGTCATTCAGAATATAATGAGAGAAGAGTTTCCCAAATAAAAACTAAGGGAGTTCATGACCACTAAAAAAGCCCTGCAAGAAATATTAAAGGGGACACTTTGGGAAAGAAAGACCAAAAGTAACAAAGACTAAAAAAGTAATAGAGAAAATCTCCAGAAACAACAGCTTTAGAGATAATACAATGGCACTTAATTCATATCTATCAGTAAACATTCTGAACATAAATGGAGTAAATTCTCCAATCAAAAGGCATAGGGTATCAGAACGGATTTAAAAAAAATACCCAACCATATGCTGCCTACAAGAGATTCATTTTAGACTAAAGACACCTACAGACTTAAAGTGAGGGCATGGAAAACCATTTATCATGCTAATGGACATCAAAAGAAAACCAGGGTAGCCATATTTATATCAGAAAAACTAGATTTTAAACCAAAGACTGTAATAGGAGATGAAGAAGGGCACTGTATAATAAAGGGGTCTCTCCAACAAGATCTAACAATTTTAAATATTTGTGTCCCCAACTCTAACCACCCAAACATATAAATCAGTTAATAACAAAGGAACTCATTGATAAGAAGACAGTAACAGTAGGGTACTTTGACACCCCACTTACAACAATGGACAGATCATTAAGCAGAAAATCGACAAGGAAACAAAGGCTCTGAAAGGCACACTAGACCAGATGGACTTCACAGATATATTCAGAACATTTCATCCTAAAGCAGTAGAATACACGTTCTTTTTGAATGCATATGGAACATTCTCCAGAATAGATCGCATGCTGGGTCACAAGTCAGGTCTCAATGAATGCAAAAATTGAGATCATACCAAGCATCTTTTCAGACAACAATGCTATAAAACTTGAAGTTAACCACAAAATTGGAAATTGGAAAATCCACAAATACATGGAGGCTCTATAACATCCTACTAAAGATAAATGGGTTAACCAGGAAATTAAAAATTAAAAAAAAAAATACATGGAAGCAAATGAAAATGAAAACATGATAGTCCAAAACCATTAGGATGCAGCAAAAAATGTCATAGAAGAGAAGTAGATAGATAGCATTATGGGTCTAATTCAAGAAGCAAGAAAAGTCTCAAAAACACAACCTAACCTTACACATAAGTGAGCTAGAAAAAGGAACAATACCTAAAGTCAGCAGCAGCAGATGGGAAATAATAAATATTAGAGCAGAAACAAATGATACAGAAACAAACAAACAGTAGGACATAACAATGAAACCAGGAGCTGGTTCTTTGAAAGAATTAATAAAATTGATAAACCCCTAGCCATACTTACAAAAAGAAAAAATACCCACATAAAATCAGGAAAAGATCACAGCCAACACTGCAGAAACACAAAAAAAAAATTGTAAGAGAATGATATGAAAAATTATATGCCAATAAATTGGGCAATCTGTAAGAAATGGTTAATTCTGGGAAACATAAACTACCAAATCTGAAATAGGAAATAGAAAGTTTGAACAGACTGATAACCCATGAAGAATTGAATCAGTTATCAAAAACCTCCCAGCAAACAAAAGTTCAGGACCAGATGGCTACCCAGATGAATTCTACCAAACATTTAAAGAAGAGTTAATACCTATGCTTCTCAAACTGTTCCAAAAAAAAAAAAAAAAAAAGAAATGGAAAGAAAACTTCATTCCTCATTATATAAGGCCAGCATTACTTGATTCCAAAATCAAACACTCCTTTAAAAAGGATAATTACAGACTAATATCCCTGATGATCACGGATGCAAAAATTCTCAAGATACTAGGAAATCAAATCAAACAGTATATTAAAAGAACTATTCACCACGATCAAGTGGGATTTATTCATGGTCTACAGGGGTGGTTCAATATCTGCAAATCAATCAACATGATACGCCATGTTAATAAAAGATAAGAACCATATGACCCTGTCAATAGATGCATAAAAAGCATGTGACAAAGTACAGCATCCCTTCTTAATAAAGACTTTTAACAAAGTAGGGACAGAAGGAACAGATTTCAGCATCATAGAAGCCATATATGCAAGACACAGATAAAATAATTCTCAATTGGGAAAAACAGAGCTTTTCCTCTATAGTCAGGAACAAGACAGGGATGTCCACTCTCACCACTATTCTTTAACATAGTACTGGAAGTCCTAACGACAGCAATCAGACAACAAAAAGAAATAAAATCTATCCAAATTGGCAAGGAAAGTCAAACTTTCTCTATCTGCAGATCATAGGATATGTAGAAATCCCTAAAGTTTCCACCAAAAAATTGCTACAACTGATACACAACTTCAGCGAAATTGAAGGATACAAAAATCAACAAAACAGACATCTGTTGCATTTCTATACTAATGAAGAACAGCAGAAAGAGAAATGAAGGAATCAATCCCATTTACAATTGCACCAAAAACAAAATACCTAGGATTAAGCTGATCCAAAGAGGTAAAAGATCTCTACTCCGAAAACTATAGAACACTTATGACAGAAATTGAAGAGGACACAAAGAAATGGCAAAACTACATGCTCACAGATTGGAAGAACGTGTCTATAACACCCAAAGCATTCTACACACTTAATGCAATCCCCATCACCACCAGCATTTTTCACAGAGTCAGAACAAACTATCCTAAAATTTGTATATAACCACAAAAGACCCCAGATAGTTAAAGCAATCTTGAAAAAGAAAAGCAAAGCTGGAGGCATCACAATTCTGAGCTTTAAGTTATATTACAAAGGTGTAGTCATGAAGACAGTATGGCTCTGGCACAAGCACAGACACATAGATCAATGGAACAGAATAGAAAACCCAGAAATTGTCCCATAACTGTATGGTCGACTAACGTGCAACAAAGCAGGAAAGAATAACAAATGGGGAAAAAATCTTTTCCACAAATGGTGTTGGGACAACTGGACAGCAACATGCAGAAGCATGAAATTGGATCAATTTATTACACCCTACATAATAATAAACTCAAAATGGATGAAAGACCTAAATGTGAGACAGAAAACCATCAAAATCCTAGAGGAAAACACAGACAGCAACATCTTTGACATTGGTGGTAGCAACTTTTTTAAAAAAATTGTTTTAATGTTTATTTATTTTTGAGAGAAACAGAGACAGAGTGCAAGTAGGTTGGGGCAGAGAGAGAGAGGGAGGCACAGAATCCGAAGCAGGCTCCAGGCTCCAAGGTGTCAGCACAGAGCCCGACACGGGGTTCGAACCCATGAGCTGTGAGATCATGACCTGAGCCGAAGTTGGATGCTCAACCAACTGAGCCACCCAGGCACCCCTGCAACTTCTAACTAGGCACATCTCTGGAGGCAAGGGAAACAAAAGCAAAAAGTAAGTATGGTACTTCATCAAGATAAAAACCTTCTGCACAGTGAAAGAAACAAATCAATAAAACTAAAAGGCAGCCTACAGAATGGGAGAAGACATTTACAAAGGACTTATCTGATAAAGGGTTAGTATCCAAAATCTATACAGAATTTATCAAACTCATCACTCAAAAAAACAAATAATCAAGTTAAGAAATAGGCAGAAGACATGAATAGACATTTTTCCAAAGAAGACCTACAGTTGGCCAATAGTCATGTGAAAAGATGTTCAACATCACTCATCATCACAGAAATACAAATCAAAACCACACTGAGATACCACCTCACAGCTGTCAGATGGCTAAAATTAACAACACAGGAAACAACAGATGTTGGTGAAATTGTAAAGGGAAGGGAACCCTCTCACACCGTTGGTGGGAATGCTAACTGGTGTACCCACTTGAGAAAACAGTATGGAGTTTTCTCAGAAAGTTAAAAACAGAACTACCCTATGACCCAGCATTTGCACTACTAGGTATCTACTCAAAGGATAAAAAAAAATAGTGATTTTAAGGAGCACACGCACCCTGGTGTTTATAGCAACATCTTCAACAATAGCTAAATTATTGAAAGAGCACAAATGTCCATTGACTGATGAATGTATAAAGAAGAAGTGTTATATATATACACACACAATGGAATATTACTCAGCCATCAAAAAGAATGACATATTGCCATTTGCAATGATGTGTACAAGGCTAGTGTATTATACTAAGTGAAAGAAGTCAGTCAGAGAAAGACAAATAACCGTATGTTTTCACTCAAATGTGGAATTTAAGAAATAAAACAGATGAACATAGGTGAAGGAAATAAGACAGGGAAGCAAACCATATGAGACTCTTAACTGTGGAGAACAAACTGAGGGGTGCTGGAAGGGAGGTAGGCTAAATAGGTATTGGTATTAAGGAGGGCAGTTGTTTTGATGAGAACTGGGTGTTATATAACATCGGTTCTTGAAAAACATTGTATATGTTAACTAAAACTGAAGTAAAAACTTGAGACACAGAAATAATGCTATTATAATTTATTTTTGTGTATGGTGTGAGAGTTGTACAATTTTTCCAACTCCATTTGTTAAAGAGACTATCTTTTCCCCATGAGATAATATTGTTTTCTGCTTTGCCCAAGATTAACCAACCATACAGTTGTGGATTCATTTCTGGGTTTTCAATTCTGTTCCATTAATCTCTGTGTCGGTTTTTGTGCCTGTAGCATACTGTTTTTATCACTACAGCTTTGTAATAGAACTTGAAGTCCAGAATTGTGAGGCCTCCAGCTTTGCTTTGCTTTTTCAAGATTGCTTTGGCTCTTTGGGGTCCTTTGTGGTTCCATACTCATTTTAGGATTTTTGTTCTAGCTCTGTGAAAAATGCTGGTGGTATTTTGATAGGGATTGCATTAAATGTGTAGATTGCTCTGGTAGAGTATCTTTTCATTTCTTTGTGTCATCTTCAATTTCTTTCATCAATGTTTTATACTTTTCAGACTGGAGATCTTTTACCTCTTTGGTTCAGTTTAATCCTAGGTATCTTATTATTTTGGGTGCATCTGTAAATTGTAGTGATTCCTTAATTTCTCTTTCTTCAGCTTCATTATTGGCATATAGAACTGCAGCATATTTTAAATTGATACTGTATCCTGTGACTTTACTGAAGTCATAGATCAATTGTAGCTGTTTTTTGGTGGGAGTCTTTCAGGTTTTCTATATATAGTATCATGTCACCCATATATAGAAGTTTGACTTCTTCCTTGCCAGTTTGGATGTCCTTTATTTCTTTTTGTTGTCTGATTTCTGTGGCTAGGACTTACAGTACTATGTTAAATAACAGTGGTGAGAATGGACATCCCTGTCTTATTCCTGACTGTAGAGGAAAATCTCTCCATTTTACCCTCTCTAGGATATTAGCTGTGTGTTGTTCATATATGGCCTTTATTATGTTGAAGTATATTCCCTCTGTCTCAACTTTGAGAGTTTTTATCATAAATGAATGTTGTATTTTATCAAATTATTTTTCTGTATCCATTGATATTATCATATGATTCTTATCCTTTCCTTTATTAATGTGGTATATAACAGTGATTGTTTTGCAAATATTGAACCATCCTTGCAATCCAGGAATAAATCCCACTTGATCATGGGTAATGATTTAATGTATTTTTGGATTCAGTTTGCTAGATTTTTATTGAGTGTTTTTGTATCTATGTTCATCAGAGAAGTTGGCCTATAGCTCTTTTTCAATAGTGTATTTTCTGGTTTTGATATCAGGGTAACGTTGGCCTCAGAATAAATTTGCAAGTTATTTCCTTTCTATTTATTGTAATAGTTTGAGAAGAATAGGTATTAACTCCTCAAGTGTTTACGTGTTTGGTAGAATTCACCTGTAAAGACATTTGGTCATGGACTTTTGGGGGTTTTTTGATTATTGAATCAATTTTTTTTTTGCTGGTTGTGGATATGTTCAATTTTCTTATTCTTTTCTGTTTCAGTTTTGGTAGTTTATGTGTGTCTAGGAATTTTTGAGGTTGTCCAGTTTGTTTGTATCTAGTTTCTCATTACATTATAATTGTTTGAATTTCTGTGGCACTGATTATTTCTAATTCGTGATTTTATTATTTGAGCCACTTCTCTTCTTTTTGAAAAATCTGGCCAGAGATTTATCAATTTCATGAATTCTTTCAAAGAACCAGCTCCTCGATTCACTGAGCTGTTCTATTGTATTTTTATTTTCTATATCATTTATTTCTGCTCTAATCTTTGTTATGTCTTCCTTCTTCTGGCTCTAGGCTTACTTTGTTTTTCTTTTACTAGCTGCTTTAGCTGTAAGGTTAGGTTGTTTGAAACTTTTCTTGCTTTTTGATGTAAGCCTATATTGCTATATACTTCCCTCTTCTGAATTTTACTGCATCCCAAAGGTTTCAGACCATTGTGTTTTCATTTTCATTTGTTTCTATGTATTTATTTAAATTTCTTCTTTGAATTTCTGGTTGCCCTTTCATAGTTGACTAGCATGCTGTTTAAATTACATGTATTTGTGGTCTTTCCAAATTGTTTCTTGTAGTTGACTTCTAGTTTTTTCTTTGGTTAGAAAATGTGCATGGTATTTAGTTCAGTCTTTTTGTATTTGTTTTATGACCTAATATGTGATCTACTTTGGAGAATGTTCCATGTGATCTTGAAAAGAATGTATATTCTGCTGTTTTAGAATGGAATGTTCTGACTTCATCAAATATAATAACATTTGTGTCATATGAGTCCCAGAAGAAGAGAGAGAAAAGGTGGCTGAAAATTTACTTCAAGAAATAACAGCAGAAAACTCCCTAATCTGGGAAAGAAACAGACTTTCAAATCCAGGGGGCACAGAGAACTCTCATCAAAATCAAGGAAAGCATGCAAACACCAAGGCATATTGTAATTAAATTTTCAAAATACAGTGATAAAGAAAAATCCTAAAAGCAACAAGATAAAGTCCTTACCTTAAAAGGAAAAATCCTCAAGTCTAGCTGGAGATTTCTCAACAGAAACTTGGCAAGCCAGAAGGGAGTGGCATGATATATTCAAAGTACTGAATGGGAAAAATCTACAACCAAATATATCTACTTAGCAAAATTGACCTTCAGAATGGAGAGAGAGATAATTGTTCCCTAGACAAACAAGAACTAAAGGAGTTTGTGACTACTAAACCAGCCCTGCAAGAAATATTAGAGGGGATTCTTTGAGTGGAAAGGAGAGACCAAATGTGACAAAGACAAAAATGGATCAGAGAAAAGCTCCAGAAACAATGACATAGCAAGTAATAAGATGGCACTAAATACATATTTATCAATAATTACTCCGAACGTAAATGTACTAAACACTCTAATCAAAAGACACAGTGTCAGAATGGTTTTAAAAAAAATAAGATCCGTCTATATGTTGCCTATAATAGATTCATTTTAGATCTAAAACCACCTGCAGATTTAAAGTTAGGGAGTAAAGAGACATTTATCACACAAATGGATGTCAAAAGGAAGCCTTGGTAGCTCTCCTTATATCAGACAAACTAAACTTTAAAACAAAGACTGCAAAAAGAGACAAAGAAGATCATTTACATAATAAAGGGGACAATCCAACAAGAATATATAACAATGGTAGATATTTATGCACAGATATGGAAGCACCCAAATATATAAAACGGAATTGATAATTAACATAATATAGGGGACTTTAAACAAGGAAAATTTTAAAAACCTACTTTATTTTCTATACAACATGATTTGGTAGATCACATTTATAATAATTTTGCAACAGGTGGAAATTGGTAATGAGGACTAATAGAAATTTCTGACACTACTCCCTGTCTTCTGCACACTTTTTCTATTACCTCTCGTCTTTTCTTCAAAAATCTAATTATCACAAGACTTTTTAAGTTCTGATTATTTCTCAGTTGTTATTCCTGTCACTTCACAAGAAATAAAGCTGTGCTAGTTGAACTGTGAACCCTGGTGAATGTCAATGACATGTATAGAAATATAAGTTCTTTGGAGTGCCTGGGTGGCTTAGTTGTTTAAGCCTCTAACTCTTGATTTTGGCTCAGGTCATGATCTCATGGTTTAGTGGGATCAAGCACAGAGCCTCCTTGGGATTCTACATAAACATAAAAACAAAGAAATATCAGCCCTTTATTCTTACAAATTCTCTTACACCCCCAAAGAAACAAAAATAATAATCCCTTATCACTTAACAGAATAATTGTATCTTGAAACCATGAGATATGAAGGCTTCCCTTCAGATCCCATTTTATTTCTCTTTGGTCACATAAATTGTAATTTTATTAATGTCATAAGACATTTGTCCTTTTTTATGTTTAATTGTTTTCTGAGGCTGAGTAATATTTTTCACAAGAGACAACCCGTGTTCTGTGGCACTAAATGAATGAATAAACAAAGGACTTTTTTGGATTGTAATATCAACCTCTGTGTGCAGGCCACTGTGTTAAATAAAGTGAGAGAGAGCTAGAAACTCTCACCATGAAAATGAACACTTTGATGCTATGTTTATAGAGAAAAATGTTAAACATAGAAAAATGTTAAAAATGGAAGAAAACATTGTTTAGGAGAACGTGATGGGATGCCCAGGTGTTGAGAAAGCAAATCCTACAGTTGGTCAGAGTAAGGTGAGCACTGGAGTCTGGAACTGATAATGATTTTAAGCTGGACTTTAAACTGAAACAGGTCACTTTTGGTTTGAAGAAAAAAATATGAAAGTTTGATAGAGATAATATGGCCCAAGGTGGCCCTAACTAAGCAATAATGACTGTAGCAAAGATTTTGGTAAGCTGAGAAGTTGGCTACTATACTGAAAACATAAGATTGAGTAAGAACTTGAAATTCCCCAGATGTTATCTCAAAGTGTCTGGAATTTTTCTTGTAAGAAATGGGAAATCATTTGGAAAGAGAAATTACCCAAAGGCATATGAAGAAAGCAAATTTTAAGGAAGATTGGCTTGGGCTGTCTAGAGACTAGAGCACACAATGGCAGTTATTACAACTCTAAGCATGGAATATGCCATTGCATCACACCTGCAAACATTGCTATGTTCCCTGAAGAACGGAAGAATGTTGTGACCATTCCTACAGAAGACAGGTATGTATCCTATATTTTTAAAATAATAGAATTATGAAGGGAGAGTTGCACATGGTATCATTACAGTATATAAGTGAAACTGATTTTTCAACCTATTTTTTTTGTTTATGCCACATTTTGTATTAAAATAACTGCAGATGCATTTTGAAAATTTACTTGCCCTAAAATACTACTAGAGTATCTATAATTCTATAAAGCCATCCAGAGTCATCATGCTCTGCAATGGACTATTCCTGAGGTCTGTGAAATCTCACTGTCACTGTTTTCTACTATATAATCAAGAGACAAAGTTCTGCAACATATTTCTTTGCAGTTAACTTGATGGCATGTGTCTTAATTCTCAGGTTCACAAGTGGTTCCTGAACTGCAGCATGTCCTATGCTTCATTCAGCAATGTGACTTTTATGACAGGCATTGCCATAAAATACATATATATATATATATATATATATATATATATATATATATATACACACACACACATATATGTACACATATGTATGGTGTGTGTGTGTATATATATATATATACATATATATATATATATATACATATATATATATATATATATATATGTATATATATATATATATATATGGCTATAGCCTGAATGGCAACAAAAACACATTTGTTGATCAAAATTTGGCTAAAGCTATAAAAAGTCTGTGCTACACCATCTTATCTACATCATACTGGGTACATCCCTTTAATATATATGCATATATATACATAAAGAAACATTACATGCTTGTATATATTTTTCTGCCACGCACACATTCTATCTCTAAAAATAGAGGACATTTATCCTTAATACATTCAGTACAACTAAAGAAAGGAATGATGCTCAGAGATAAAGTAACAATGGTTCCTATCATAAAAATAAAACTTTGGGAGGATTTTCTTAAATGAATATGGGATATTATGATTTACAAAAAAGTTTAAAAAACACATGTGATTTTTTTTTTCTTTTTATTTTTGAGGGAAAGAGAGCATGCCAGTGGGGGAGAGGAGCAGAGGGAGAGAGAAATTCTAAACAGGCTCTATGCTCAGCATGGAGTCTGATGCGGGGCTCAATCCCACAACCCTGGGACCATGACCTGAGCTGAAATCAAGACTTGGACGCTCAACCGACTGAGCCACCCAGGCACCCCATGATTTACTTTATTAAAAGAAGCACAAGGACTTGAAAGTCAGATGTATTTCACTTTAAACCTTAATACAAGAGAACCAAGTAACAAATATTCTGGGGCCAGTTAATAGCCAGTTGGAGTCTCATTTACATGGGTTACAAAATGAGGGAAATCTTAACTACCTGTCAAGAGTTATGGTGAAGCTTATAAATAAAACTCTTAGGTTACAGTTCTGACAATGTCACTCAGCCATGACGAAGTGAGAACTAAGCTTTAAGCATTGTACTCATTGTGAAGATTCCAGCTAATACCTTAGTGCTTGGACCTTAGAGACCACCTCAGGCACTGCATAGACATCAAACAAGTAGCCAAGTTTTATGGTCAGGAGAAACTTTATTATAGACATGGATGGTGGGAGACATTTAGTTAGATGCTCAGAGATAAGGGAAGTTTACTAAATAAATTGAACCATTGTATCTCCTGAATTCACTTTTCTCTTACTTCTTAAGAAGGAAATTCAAATATCACTGAACAGACTCTTAAGAGGATGCAAGTTCAGAATTTCAATGGAAGTATAATCAGGGATCTCCTTATAAAAGCAAAGTATTTTTACATTTAATGCATCCTCTACATAACCTTTTAAAATTACTGGAACATTAGGCAGGGCAGGAAAGGTCAACCACTTCAGCTTAACTCTCCAGTTAAGCTGTTGTCTTTCCTGTCATACATAAAAACCTAATATTCATCCATTTCTACTTTTCTAAGACCACTTTAGTAGCTATTGTCTCATATCACAAATTAGGATAATTTTATAGGTGGAGGGTTTTGTGAGTTATTATTGGTGTGGAATCAGTCAAAACTATTGATGCAGGACAATCTGGCTCCATCAAATCCTTTAACTTATTATTTAATAAATAACACTTAAGATTTTAAGTTTGGAGCTACAACTTTACACTTGAAGAGACAATGTTAAGTCTGCAGTTGGCTCATATATTTGTATAAGTGTGCTTAGTAATCACAAGAGAGTATGTGTAGGTTAACTTAATTTGGGAGATTGTTTTGCCATCTTCTATTGAGGTATTATGTAAATTCTCTTCTCAGTGTCACAGCAAATGCCGTGGTCCAATGTCAAGTCACAAAATGTTGACTGAAAAGTGCCCAGATGTTTATCTGAAGATACAAACTCAAGTGCAAGCCTGAGTTCTAAATTGGATTTCACTGCTTAATGACTATATGACTTTGAGTAAGATAACCCTATTCTAAACCTTTGTAACAAAAATTTTTTTTTTTCAGTTTTTTTGAGAAATAGCTGACATACTTCACTGTGTACCTTTGAGGCATACATCATGATGGTTTGTTTTACATATATCACAAGATGATTACAATAGGTTCAGCTAACAATCCTATAAATACAACAAAAAAGAAAACCTTTTCCTTGTGATGAGACCTCCTAGAATCAACTCTAGCTTTCCTATACATCATATTGCAGTGTTAGCTACAGTCATGTTGTACAATAAAGCCCTAGAACTCACTTCTCTTTTAACCGGAAGTTTGTACCTTTTGACCACCTTCTTCCAATCCACCCTACCTTACCCTCTACCTCTAATAACCAGAAGTCTGATCTCTTTTTATGAGTTTAATACTACATCTGTGAGATCATACAGTATTTATCTTTCTGTATTATTTTACTTAGCATAAGGCTTTCGAGTCCATCCATGTTGTCATAAATGACAGGATTTCCTTAAAAGGCAAAACAATACCCTATTGTATATACATGTACCACAATTTCTTTATCCATTTATCCGCAGATAGACACTTAGATTGCGTCCATGTTTTGGCTATTATATATAATGATGCTATGAATACGGGAACATTAATGCCTTTTTTTTTTTTTTTTTTTTTTTTAAGGGTCAGACAGTTTAATGAGCTTTACTTATTGGGTAAAAGTATTGACATTTGATGGAAAAACCAATGCAGCCCCGGTCCTCCTTGCAACCCTGTCACAGCTCAAAGGGCTCCATCCCCCAGGGGAAACCATGGTGGGGAGTCCTGCAGTCGGGAGCCCAAATGTGAACAGGCACAGGACTGTCTTGCTCCTGTAACTTCCACTCGTGGCAGCACATGGGCAATGCTTCTGCACCTGTTGTGCATTGAACAACTTGAGAACACAGTGCATGCGCTAGCAGTGGGAGCCCCGACCCCACACCAAAGGGCGATCATTGCATGGCACCTTGCATTCCTGGCAGCAGCCATTAAAGGTCTTCCCAGAGATGCGGCAGTTCTCCTCCTTGGCCAAGGAGAGCCAAATGGCCACAGCCATCAGGCAGTCTTTACCTTCAAGACGGTGGAGTCTCCTCCAGCCTAACCACACACCATCCTACCACCTTCCATTTTAATATTTTTAAAATATATTCCCAGAATTACAATCATAGATCATGTGTTAGTTCTATTTTTAATTTTTTTTTGAGGATACTCCATGCTGTTTTCTGTGACGGCTATACCAATTTACATTCCCACCAATAGTGCACAAAAGTTTCCTTAGCCTTTGCTGTGGGTTTTTTTGTTTTGTTTTTTACCTTTTTAAAATAGGCTTCATCCCCAGTGAGAACCCCCAACTCAAACTCAGGACCATGAGATCAAGACCTAAGCCAAGATCAAAAGTCGAGTGCTCAAGGGACTGAGCACCCCGTTTTTGTCTTTCTTATGGTCATTCTAACAGGTATAAGGTGACATTTCATTGCGGTTTTAATTTACATTTCCCTAGTGACATTGAACTTTTCAGGTACCTGTTGGTCTTTCCTACATCTTTGGAGAAATATCTGGAGAAATATTTAGGTCCTTTGCCCATTTGTTTGTGTTTTGTTTTGCTATTGAGTTCTATGCATTCTTTGTATGTTTTGCATATTAATCCTTTATCAGATATATCATTTGCAAATAGGTTTTCCCATTTCATCGGTTGTCTTTTCACTTTGTTGATGGTTTCTCTTGCTATGTAGGAGTTTCTTAGTTGATGTAGTCTCACTGGTTTTTTTTTTTGCTGCTTATATTTAGATGTCATATCTAAGAAATTATTATGGAGCTTTATGTCATGGAGCTTTATTTCTAGGTTTTCTTCTAGGGCTTTCATGCTTTCAGACCTCACATTTAAGAGTTAAGTCTAGGTCACATTTTGACTTAATTTTTGTGAATGGTATGACAGATGGGTTTAGTTTCTTTCTTTTATAAGTGAATATCAAGTTATCCCAACACCTTTTATTGAAAAGACAGCACTTTCTCCTTTGAATATTCTTGGTTCCTTCATCAACTATTATTTGATGGCTATATGTGTTTATTTTCTGGGCTCTTGATTCTGTTTATCTTTTGATCTCTCTTTCCACTGGTACCATATGGTTTTAATGACTATAGCTTTATAGTATAGCTTTAAATCAGGAAGTGTATGATAATGATGCCTCCTGTTTTGTTCTCAGGATTTGTTTTTAACTATTTGTGATCTTTTGTGGTTCCATAGAAGTTTTAAAAGTGCTTTTTCTCCTCAAAAAAATTCAAATTTTGATAGGGATTACATTGAATTCATAGAGGACTTCTGGTAGTATTGACATTTTAACTATATTAATTCATTCAACATAGCATGCCTTTGCATTTGTCCTTTCTCCCATTTATTTCATCGTCTTATACTTTGAAGGAAGCTAAGTTACTCTAAACTTTATTTCTAAGTATTTTATTATGTTTGATGCCATTGTAAATGAGACATTTTTTTCAGGAAATTCATTTGTGTATAGAAATGCAATTGATTTTTATGTTGATTTTCTATCCTACAACTTTAGTTTTAAATAGAAAATTCTAAAGACTCAACAAAAACTGTTGGATCTAATCAAAGAATTATGTAATCTGAAAAGAGATACTTTTACTTCTTCCTTTCCAATTCTAATACCATTTCTTTTTCTTGCCTGGTAGCACTAGAAGTCCTAGCTAATGCAATGTTGAGTAGGAGTGATAAGAGTATGCACTCTTGTCCTGTTCCTAATCTTACAGGAAAAGTTTTCAATCTTTCACCACCAAGTATGAGGTTAGTTGTGGGCTTGTCCTCTATGGCCTTCATTATGTTGAGATATTTCTTTCCATGCCTAACTTGTTAACAGTTTTTATCAGAAATGGCTATTGAATATTGTCATGTACTTTTCTGTCACTGTTAATTCTATAATTTCCTTCCATTCTATTAATGTGATATATCACATTGATTGATTTGCATATGGTGAACCATGCTGGCAGTCCAGGGATAAATCCCATTTGATCATGGTGAGTGATCTTTTAATATGCTGTTGAATTTGGTTTGTATTTTATTGAGAATTTTTGCATCTATATTCGTCAGGGATGTTGGCCTGTATGTTTCTGGTTTTGATATCAGGATAATGCTGGCCTCATAAAATGACTTTGGGAGTGTTCCCTTCTCTTTAACTTATTTTGGAAGAGTTTGAGTAGGATTGGTGTTAACTTTCATTGAAACATTTGATAAAATTCACCCATGAAGTCATCTGGTCTGGGTTTTTCTTCATTGTGAGGTTTTTAAATTACTGATTCAATCTCCTTATTGGTAAATAGTCTGTTCAGGTTTTCTATTTCTTCCTGTCTAATCATCACTTTTCTCACCTGAATATGTGAATAATGTATATCAAGATTAAAAATTTGATAATGCATTTTCTTTGTAATTCAGAAAGCACATACATTTTACTTTACAGATTCTATACCACATTCTTCACATATGATTTGTTTACATTTCTAGCAGCAATAAGTTTATCCAATGTATCTTATTCTATGACATTTACATGAAGAATACAATTCCTTTAAGCAAATTTCCTATCAAAGTATTATTAAGAGTTGTATACATTTAGTAAGCAATATACTTCAAGATTATTGTTGATGTTTTATATTTAGTAAACATGATGTTTAGTATAAAGGCATATTTACTATTTAGTTTTTTATGACTACCTTACCCACATATATTAAGGGCCCAAATACATTCAAGAAAAAAAATGCTTACTTTTATTGCTTCCAATACACATCTCTTTCTTGACCTGTATAATCTACCCTATGAAAAGATGATAAATTCAGTACACTTCAAACTGCTTTCCCCTGTCATCAAATTTTTAGTTATATAACTTCTAATGGTTTTCCTATTGAGTGTACTAACACTCTTTATTAATAAAATTTACAGAATACCAATTCATTCAAAATATAAATATGAGGATATCAGTGCCTACACTTCACTTCTGGATATTCCCTCCAACTTTCCTATTTATAATCCAGTACAGCATGACTTGTACAAGTAAAACAAAATCACCTTTTAATTTTGTTACATAACTAAAATCTGACTTCATTTTACAATGCTTCCAAAAATATAATCTAATAAGGTGGTAATTGTATCATTTTCATAGAATGAATAAATATATTGTGAGGTAGAGATCAGAGCTATAGATAAACATATGCTTTTCCCTGCCTCCAAATAATCCTTTTCATTCAGAATATTCCTTGCTTCCAAAAACAAACATTGAAATTTCTTTCATTTTATCAAGTGATTAAAATCATGCTGCACGTTTTCTCCTTCATATTTGTACCCCAGACATTTTATTCAATTGTTTTCTCGTTAGCTTTTCCTTTACAAAGTATTTTTAGTAAGAGACTATGCCTTCTGCAGTTTCTTAACAATGTGAGAATCCTGTGATTTTCTAGTGTTAATCCAATTGGTGGTCTCGTATATCCATTTGTCATCCCTCGGTTTATTTTCAAAAGCGAGATCCACTATTTCTGGAGGGCCATGGCATCATCCTTTTCAGAGTATTTGCATGGCTAGTATATATATTCTCTTTTTTCCAGATAATGTTCAAGAGAGATTATTTGAATACCTTTCCTGCTAGTATCTATTTCTCTTGTTAACATTTAGTAGTTTTCCTGGACAGAGCATTGGAGGGTTAAAGTCAGTGCTATGTTGTTTTCCAACACCCATTGCTACTTCAGGGAAGTTTGGTACCAATTAAGTATTTTTCATTACATGGTCTCCTAACCTCTTTAATGATATCCTGTGCCCTGGTCCTCTCCCTCAGAAACCATGGAATCTTCATTTTCATGCTAGACTATAGAAATTTTATGACAATTTCCAAATATGAAATCTTTTATGTTTTCTTTTCTCTAAAATGCCTATTATATGACTCAACATTTTTTTCTCGTTTTCCTTTTTTTTAGTTTTGTCATTAACATGTTTTTATATTTTATATGCTCCTACTTTCCCAGTCTTTCCTTTTTCCCCAAAGAATTTCCATCTAGCTTATAGCGTCATTGTTCACTCAAATGTCTCTAAGCCTACTAATTAGGTATTTTTATGTTTCTCTTCTTTTACGTTATCATTTTCCTTGGGTGTTAGTGATTATTTGTTCTTCCTGTTCTTTCTCTTTGCACTACTTGCCTTTCCCAAAAGTCTAGTGATCTTAAGTGGTCAATACATATCAATAAAAGACGATGCAGGTTAATACAGGATGTTGGAGGTTTCCTCTGAAAATGCACTAACCTATCCCTTCAGCCCCAAGAGTCTTGTTCCAAAGTTGGATGGCTGACAGTAAGCGCTGTGTGCATGGTCTGACAGACTTCACCTTAGAATAAGCAGGGTGTGGGGTGGTTAGGACCTGGAAACTTATGTTCCCTCATGCAATTACTCCATTATCTTGAACAGAAAGTTTTGGCTTCTATTTTTAGCCTTCAAATAAAAAATGCTTATCATATCCTCTTCCAGAGGAAAATTTTTATACTAAGAAAATATAATAGCTGGGCCCACAATCTAGTCATATTTTAGAAAAGTAATTTTCTAAATTTGAGTACAAACCAAGGGCATCCAAGAGTCTTATGAGAACAGCAAGTGTTGGAAATCTGTCTCAGTTGGTGACAATCTACAAATACTAAAGACCATAGGCACATTGGATTTTGACTTCCCTCTACTCTATATGGGTGGATGGGTTATAAGGGATCTTAGGTTCCTTAGCATTCCAGATACAATTTCTTTGTAACAAAGTACCTCAAAGCTTAGTGTCAGAAAAAGAAAAAAATTTCATACTTAGGGATTCTGTAGGACAGGAATTTGGACAGGGCACAGCAGAGACATCTTGTCTCTGTCCCACTATGTCTGGGGCTTCAGATACTAGATGCAAACCTTCATGCCTAGAATGATCCAAAGGCTCATTCTCTCATGTATCTAGAGGTTTGCTCTGACTGATGGTAAGCAGCCTCAGTTACTCTGCATGTGGTTTTTCTAAGGGGACTAGTACAGCTGGAGTCCAAGGACAGGGAAGTGAAGATTAAGAGCAGGTAGACTCCTATCACCTTTTATGATCTAGCCTCACAAATCACACAGTATCTCTTTTCCCACACTCCATTAATTATAGTCAGAAGCAAAAATAGATTCCACTTCTTAAGGGGAATGGCAAAGTTTTGGAAGACAATCTGGCCCTGGAATATTGCTGTGGTCATTTTTATAAACATAATCTGCCACCGTCTACCATCTGTCCCAACAATCTCCATCCCTCAAACATATAAAATATACTCACCCTCCCCCCACTTACTCTTCACGGTGTCAATTACTCCAAAATGTAGTGCAAGTCAATAGAGATAGTTTTTCTTCTTCTGTTTCCCTGCTTTCAGCTGAGACTGTAAGGCTAAAAGTTAGAATTCTTTGTAGGCTCATCCACTCATGTCTGAGAGTTGATATGGTATTTTGCATGGGGTCTCTGTTCCTCTCCACGTGGACCATTTTGAACTTCCTCACAGCTTGTTGGCTGACCTCTAAAGAGGTGCGCGCGTGTGCACTCCAGTGAGGGGAGGGGAAGGGGGCAGGAAGAGAGGAAAAGTTGTCTAGGGGGAAGTCCTATCTCATTTTATGATCTAGCCATAGAAATCAGTGTCATTTCACCTGCATTTCAGTTGATGAAACGGTTAAAAATCGTGTCCATGCTCAAGGGGGAGAGAAATAGATTTTATCTTATTCAGGAGACTGGCAGGTGTAAAAGAGGATTTGGCCATCTTTGGAGGGAGCTGGCAGCAAGAAAGTATCCTATAGACTCGGAACAATCCTTGCAAAAGCTCTCTATGTATCTTTCAATTCTTCTGTAAAGTTCTGTACTTTACACCCTCTAAAATAATTCACTACATCTGTAGAATTTCCAGGCTGTGGAGTGTGTATGGGTGCCCTTCTGTATGCAAGTGGTACACACGTCTCTGTGCGAGAGTGAACATGTGCACGTGTCTGTGGGAGAATGCACATATCTATCTGCACAGGTCTTAAGGAGTCCTTTCTGCTATCTTTTGTTTAATCTGTCTCCTCTTGCACTGAGCAGTAAACAGCCAGCCTGAGATCCAGGAAATGGTCATTAGGGGGATGAATATGGTTCTATGTGTATTCAGACCAAAGTCTAATTCAAATAGAAGCTGACAGTAAATCAACAAGAAAAGCAGACCTGGGACATTTTCCTCCGTGTAAGAGTGCTGACTCATTTCCTCATCACATTAGAGAATGCATTACAGTGAATGTTCTGATAGTGACAAAGGAGATGTGCTAATGGGCCTTTCTGGACTGTTTTTTTCTGATTCAGCATCATTTCATGGCTAAAACAGCAGGGACAAGAAACTTACATATGTATATATTTTTTAAATTATAAAACAAGTTAACAGTTTTCTTTCCTGCCAGATCTTAAATCATGAGAATACCACAATATAACTTGTGCAATTGGAGAAAGGGAAGTATTTTTAAAATGACACATTATGACTGTACAACAGAGAAAAATTCATAATTATCTTAATCTGGTGATTTGTATTACTATACGAAGATTATATCGAATACGTTTTTCTCCATATAGATTTTCATAGTATATAAAACATGTAAAAAGTAGTGAAATTTGATAGATCTCTGTAAAGACTCTAGGAGACCTGCCTAAATATCATGAAACTACTATTAAGCAACTGGAAAAGATCTATCTCATTGAATCCAAGGAGTAAACTTGAAGCAACCTCCATGTTGGGCACAGTCCTAAGATGAATCTCCCATAAATAGGCAGAACATGCAAATTTAAGAACAATCATCGGTTTGTAACCTTAATGTGCTCAGCTTTGAGCGAGGCAATTCAGTACTTAGAAAAGGACACACTGTTCTTTAGAGATTTTAGATTTGGGAAAGATTAGTAAAAAAAATTAAAATGAATAAAAACAAAAACATTAATTGGGGCGCCTGGGTGGCTTAGTCGGTTAAGCATCCGACTTCAGCTCAGGTCATGATCTCACAGCTTGTGGGTTCGAGCCCCGCATCGGGCTCTGTGCCGACAGCTCTGAGCCTGGAGCCTGCTTTGGATTCTGTGTTTCTCTCTCTCTCTGCCCCTCCCCTGCTCATGCTCTGTCTCCCTCTCTCTCAAAAATAAACAAACATTAAAAAAAATGAAAAACCCAAAAACATTAATGTGTAAAAATAGCAAGCCAAAAAAAGAGCCCCAAACACCACATTTTAGGAACTAGAAACACAATTTAATTTCCAAAGCAAAACGAGAGAGACCAATGTAAGGTGTAAGGTGAAGTGTTTGAAAATGAGGGAATGTTAAATGAAGCCTTAGAGGAAGAACTGAGTTTCCATGGTTGGAGGGGAGGAAAAGTTGGAGAACAGAACATGAACATGAACACAAGCACGGAGATGGAGTGGGAAGGACTAGGACATCTCCAGCAGGCAGTGAGGAAAGACCCTTGTTATGAGTTGCTACCACTTGTGAGCGGCCTACTGAGTGAGAGAGATCTACGGAGCCAGAGGCCTCTGGGCTCTAGGGCACATTCCCGCCTAGGCCCACCCCCACTGGTGTCCTCGCTGCACCGGGGACAGCTACAGTGCCCCACTGTGGTGACAGAAATTAAATCACAACACCCAAGCCTGCGCATGTAGGTATCAAACTAGAAACCTTGTTACGAAGGGTATTATCAAGAGCTAGAACAGGATTTGTTTTGTCTTCAGTACTATCTCAACAGAGTGTGGGTAAGTTAGTGGCAGTTAGTGACCTGAGTTTGCAAGCAAGCAACCAGTTACTGCAAATGGTATTTCGAGGCCAGTTACTCCCTGAAGGACCCACCTTGAGGCTTGGAAGAGAGACAGGTTGGCTTTGCTCAGGGCATTTCCTGACACAGTGGGTGGTGTTTCCTTTGAAAGCTGGCTAAGGCACTCAGCCTGATGAAATAAATAGCTGTCCAAAACTCCACATCAGCGAAGCTGGTGGAAGATCACAGAGCTTGGATGAGGACAAACTGCGTTCAAATATTGATTTCGTTATGCATAACAGGTGCCTTAGGCAAGTCGGATAAGGCCTCTGGGCCCCAGTTCCCAAAGATAATAAAACCTGTCCTTTCTGCCTTATAAGTTTATTGTGAAGATCGCATAACTTCTAAGAGCAGGAACTCTCTTTTGTAAACACAAAGTACTATACTAACTGTAATTATACTTATTTTCCTGTGGGTAAATGAGAATCAAGTTTCCTTCCCACTGAATTTTTATCAGTGTTCGCCTCCACTATATCTGAAAATTTATACTTGGGAGAGTGTTAGAGCCTTTCTGTATTTCCCAGATATACTTAGGAACCAATTACTAGGGATTCTTTATTTCTAAAACTGAGTAAGAATTTAGGATTAAGGTTCAAGAACCAGGGGATAATTGGAGGGAAAAAAACCATTTTGATGTGCAGTAAACCTCAGGGGACATTTTCAGGTCTATTTTATTCTACACAGTCTGCTTTATGTAAATAAAGACCACAGAATTCAACAGGATTTTCAGAAATATTCAACTCATAAATTGTTCCTACAGAACATCACTATTCTACGAACACTACCCTAGTTTGGGAAATTGCCAGAAAACTCTTTAGGTTGGTACAGAATTAAGGATTCTTTTTTACTACTCTTAACTCTGACAGGTTTCTTCCTTAGCTCGCCTGGAAACAAATAGAAATCCTTCTCTCTTTGGGTCTTAATTCCATGTTGCAGGCAATTTGACCCAACCAGCGTTATACTAAATGTCGTCTTCCAGAATAGTCAGGTCTTAATTGTCCTAATAACAAACTGTTCCCAAAACAGCCTGTAGCAAAAAACTACTCTGTGGCAGGCCCTCAGCTGCTTGTCACCAGCTTGTAGCTACTGGAGAAGGATGTTGGCTAAATCCATAAGCACATATATCAGCTGAACGCAACATGGCACCTTTTTGACTTATCTGTCTTTTCCTTGCAGTAGTTCCTTGCCAGCAGAAGGACTATGCTACATTTTTTCAGCACTTATTGTGAGCATCTCTGTGGATCACAGCTGTGTATGACACTATCTCCTCTTTGCTGGGTCAGAACATAGTGGAACAAATATATCTTTAGCAGATAAGCATTTTCATTTTTACTGCCACATACAAAAGCACAGACGTCTGTAACACAGTATACCTACCATTCCTAACTGAGCGAATAAAAAGTAGCTGAAAACCAAAAGCTGGATAATGAGTTAAAACAGTACCATAAAAATAAAAAGCAGATATTTAGACTCTCAAATAGTTGTTTTTCAGGTTCTACAGAGGCCCTTTAATGTGTGTGTTTATGTTTATATATAGCAGATGGCTAGGAACATGCAGTGACTGTTAATTTTAAAAACATTTTGGAAATAATAGGCAACTAGTGTTTCTCCTAACAAATACATGTCCTCCTGTGCTTGTCTTCCACAACCTGTTTACTTGCTGCCATTATCGCCTCTGTCCCACCAGCTTATTTCTCTTTTCCTCTTACGATACAGTTATTTTACTTAATTTGTTTAATATGGTGCCAGTGCCTTATGGGCTGAGAGAGACTCAAAGTGGTGAAGTAGTCCTCGATGTCTTAGAAAAAGGACTTGCCACTGTTTGCTCTTGAGGAACTCTCTAGAAAGAGCAGACTGAAGGTTTTATCTGTGAAGATGTTCCCAACGTCATAGAGCGGAAATTTCTTACAGAGAGAAGAGTCGTGACATTAAACTTGGTTCTCAATCATCTTTGGTAATGGCTCTGTGAAAAATATTTCTGTAGAGGTCATTCTGTGCAACTTTAGGCTGTATTGAAGAATTGCTCAAAATCCTGGGAGAGACCAGACTGTGGGCACAGGGCTTTGCAGGAATGAATCAGAGGATGAAAAGTTGAGCAATTAGCTAGAGATAACCAGAAGATAAAACCACCAAGACTAATCAGTGTGCACAAAAAGCATATCAGTTAGGAATAAACTGAAAAGCCCTCAGAAATATTCACATTACAAAGGCACTTCCATTCCCTTTCACTAAACTATGGCCATGACTTTCAAGAGAGTTTAGTTGCTTCCTTCTCTAAGAAGAGTGTCATAAAAAAGCTCTCTGTGAGATGAGGGCAGTTACCCTGGAAGACTAATTCCTTTATAACAACTAAAGTGCTCCACAAATAGAAAATCCGAAAGAAATTTCCAGGTGACCAACACTGCAAACTTTGGAGTTTAGAGGCCTGCTGCATATATCCTTTAAAACTGAAATTTAGCTTGTAACTCACTCTACATTTATCATGCAAATATTTATTGAACACTCAACATAATTCAGATGCTAGTCTAGAATAACCAGTGAATGTCACAAAAAGCCTCAGCCAGGGAGGTTTCCATACAAGTGAAATAATTCTTCCACAGGTAAAAAGAAGTGGGGTTAATAATAGCATTCCCTAATTCCATTCAACTGGTAAGTAGCTGAGTCTGAATTTAAACCCAAAACCAAAGCTTAGGTTTCTTCCTCTAAGCAAATATACTAGAAGTGGGTCTGCATGCCTCTATTAGGTACACAAAAACCCACTAGCAATTTCTCTACAGTTAAAAGGATCTATGCCATTTGTAATGTAAGACTATATAGTTTGTATACCACCATGAGAGAAAAATATCCAGGACTTTAGACAGTGAGATGGTAAAAATTTTGGTAAAAATTATCTTTATACTATATAATATATATATATATATATATATATATATATATATACACACACACACACACACACACACACTTTTTACTATATTATATACTATATATCTTTATACTATACTATATATATAAGAGGTTAATATTATCTTTATACTACATACTGTATACTCTACCTAATATACTATATATGTAAGTATATACTGTACTCCATACAAGACCCACCAACACAGAATATGGGCATAGAACTCTAGTAGATGAAAAAGCAGTTGTGTTTGGTGGGGGGGGGGGTGGTGGCAGAAACTGGGGGGATAATGAAAGGCAGTCGTCAGATTTTGAAGGGCTCAAGTACTGAGCTAAAATGCTTGAATATTTTATTGATACTTTGAGGATCACTGAGATAATTATAAGTTGGAAAATCTATCATGGTTGTATTTTGGGTTAAAAAAATTACTTTGGGGGCGCCTGAGTGGCTCAGTCGGTTAAGCGTCCGACTTCGGCTCAGGTCATGATCTCACAGTCTGTGAGTTCGAGCCCCGTGTCGGGCTCTGGGCTGATGGCTCAGAGCCTGGAGCCTGCTTCTGATTCGATGTCTCCCTCTCTCTCTGCCCCTCCCCTGTTCATGCTCTCTGTCTCAAAAATAAATAAACGTTAAAAAAAATTTTAAGAAAATACTCTGCTGACTGTGAGGAGGGTAAAGTAGAGAGAATCAACTGACAGCCATCAAAATAGTGAGAGCCTGAATTACAGCACTGGCAGCAAAGATGTAAAAAGATATGTTCAGAATATATTTATGAATAGATTCAGCAGCACATCTTCAGTGAATTGATTGAGTAGATAGTGGAGACTTTTTTAAATGTGAAACTTATTGTCAGATTGGTTTCCATACAACACCCAGTACTCATCCCAACAGGTGCCTTCCTCAATGCCCATCACCCACTTTCCCCACCCCCCATCAACCCTCAGTTTATTCTCAGTTTTTAAAGGTCTCTCATGGGTTGCCTCCTAATTTGTTTCCCCTTCCCCTCCCCCATGGTCTTCTGTTAAGTTTCTCAGGATCCACATAAGAGTGAAACCATATGGTATGTCTTTCTCTGTATGGCTTATTTCACTTAGCATCACACTCTCCATTTCCATCCAGGTTACTACGAAAGGCCAGATTTCATTCTTTCTCATTGCCAAGTATAAACCACTGTTTAACATAGTGTTGGAAGTTCTAGGATCAGCAATCAAACAACAAAAGGAAATCAAAGGCATCAAAATTGGCAAAGATGAAGTCAAGCTTTCACTTTTTGTAGAGGCCATGATATTATACATGGAAAACCCAACTGACTCCACCACAAGTCTGCCAGAACTGATACAGGAATTCAGCAAAATCGCAGGATACAAAATTAACGTATTGGAGACTTAGACTGAGGAGACGAGGCCAGTTTCCAAATGTCTGCCTTAGATAAGTTGACAGCGTATGGAGTGTTAACTAATACAGGGAAACCAGAGAAACAAGTTTAAAGAAAAAAGAGCAATCAATTTTAGATAGGTGTTTTAGGGACATGTGGATGTGGTCCAATTAGTCTGTGTAGTAGCTGTTGGATACATTGTTCCATAGCCCTCTGAGAAATCTGTGCTAATGTATAAATAAAAGAAAAAAATCCTGCAGGCAAGTCATGGCTTCACAAGAAGAGGATGTACACTTCACAAGGTAGTTTCTCTCTGCTAAATTTATTACAGTCTGATGTCTGGTTCTCAGTATTATAAGACCCTAAGAAGTAATTTATTCAGGATCCCAGAATTGATAGTACTAAAAATGTTGACTCACATTAATAAAACTTTAAGGACACCAATGTAAAAAAAAAAAAAAAAAAAAAAAAAAAAAAAAAAAAAAAAGAAGAAGAAGAATATAAAATGTGTAAAGTTGCAAAAACAGAAAGTAATGAATAAGTACTTTAAATACTCACCAATCTACCTTTTTCATTCTTTCCTCTATGCGGTTTTCAGGAGAAGCCTAAGAACCACAAGGTTGCTTGAGCACAGAATCAAAATATAGGTAATTCCATGGGAATGGGAATAAAATGTAATAAACTGATCACTTTCAGGTAAGTGACACAAATTCAGTGATTTATGCAAAGTTTTAAAGCTGTCTCAACTCACCACTTTCTTCAGATGGTATTTGTGTTGAGGAGGCTTTCCTATTATTGTGGATGACTAAGTTTTCCATCTTAGTTACTCAGCAACTATCAAAGTGCTAATAAATATTTGCTGAATGAGTGAATTAATTATGCCTGGCATAAAATGTCGATTTCTAAAAGGTGGCATATACTGCAACCATTGCAGATTCTTGATTTCCAGGGAAGAGTCTCCTCTTATTTAGCTGAAACTTAAAAGGGGTCTGAGCATGAAGACCATAGCACCTAATACATCATATGTACTCGTGTTCTCTTCCCTGCATCCTATCCGTTCTATCAGAGTATCAATCAGAGGTATGAAAAATCTAGTCCTTAGTCTTAGACTCTCCCAACCAGGAGAGTACTTTAAAACCAGGGATATTTGGAAAGCGCAGAGCAAATTTGTCAGAGTGATTGAAGGTCTTGAAGAATTCCGAGGCAGTGATTGGAGATGAAATCTGCCCAAACATAGGAGACATCCCTGCTCAACAAGGAACTATCTTGCCTAAAATGACAACCATCCCCTAGTGGGAAATCATAGATCTGGAATGAAAGAAATGAAGTGTAGTGGACGTAAATCTAAATTCAAGTTTTCTGACCCCTCAAAATGCAAGAACAAAGAAATAGCTGAGGGACAGACCTGGAAAGTCCAGTTGGATTTAGCACTTCCACAAATCTTAATAACTAGATCCATAGGCATTTAGCTGAAACTTAAACTAGATTGATCTGGTGTAGCTAGCGTATATATAACTGGGTTCCCTAACTCAGCTATTGTGTGTGCATGCACACCAGCATGTGCACACGAAAGGGATAGAAAGAGCGTGACAGAGGCAGAAAGGAAAAAGATATATTTTTAAAGATATTGGGAGTTTTTAACTTGCTTTTCTTTATTCTCCCCTCCTCCACTACACCCAAGTTTATCAAGAGTTAAATGAACGAACTCACTTGCCAAGACACCAAAGGTGTGCTAGGAATGTTACTATGGTTAGATAATTTGGATGTTTTCCGTAGACATCATTAATGACCACCAATGTCTGTTCCCCTTTCCTTTTTGGACATAAGATGATACAATTTAGGCTTTCGGATTAGGCAGGATCATATTTCTAGCCAATGCACAGCAAGAGGAAATAACAAGGTGAGGCAGTAAAAAGCCCCTGCATAACCTGCTTTCCTCCTTTGTTGCAGTTCCTAGGAGGCTTGTGACGGAAATGGAGTCATGGATCAAACTAGCCTGGATCACTAATCACCACACAGAGGTCAGCTAGAATCTGAGCATGTTTTGAACATAATATTTTATTGTATGAAGTTACTGCTATAGGAGCACTGCTTTTTACTTCAGCATAGGCATGTCAATAACAAACATATCGTGCTATCCCCATCTTACTGAAGGCTACACAATGTAAGTAACCCTACCTGGATCAGTTAGCAACGGATGCAGGAAATAATCCAACTCTGTCTGACATGGTAGTGAGATTGCTGTTGCACCACCACTGTCTTCTACTGAACCCTTGAACTTCATCCCTTGTAATGCCCCTTACATTGCTTTTTTTTTTTTTTCTTCATTTCTGACTACCACATTGGTTTGGGCTAAAATAAATGCCCTCCAGTCTGGTCTCCTAACTGTATTCTTCCTCTAAACCAGTCTCTGTAGCACTTCCTTTCAGAATAAGGTATTAAAATATTCCTTGGAACAGGGCTACTCTGAAAAGCTAATGCCTTGATGTGTGTAGGTTAAAAATCTATTTAAAACCTAGAAATTACATGCTTAGGGGAACTGTAGGATGACCTATTCCAACCGTCATAATTTGAAGAAGAAATTAAAATCTACAGTTTCTGTGACCAGCAAAGTTAGGGGGGGAATTACCAAGATCTGCGTTCATAGAACTACCTAAACTGGCTTTAATCTATTTTACAAGCTTCAGTTATAGAACAAGAATGCCTGCCCTGAATCCAATTTCCGTTAGTTATTTGCTGTGTAAACTTGTCAAGTCACTTAAACTCTCTGGACCAACTTTCCTCATTTGCAAGTTGGGAATAAAATTATCTATCTCGAAGGTTATCATGAGGATTAAATCAATTAATGTATGCCAAGTACTTAAAGCAGGGTCTGTCATGCAGACAGATCTGTGTAAATACAAATAATTATTACCTCCCCAAATATTTTCCCTACCTCCAGTAGCCTGGTGTTCTCCTTTACCTTAGGACAAGCCATTTGAATTCATACAACCACACTTTTGCTTTTGCCAGTTCTTCTGGTTGAGAACATATTTTCCTTTCGAGAACTGCCTAGTCTTTCTATATTTTCAAGGTCAGTTTGAAGTACCACCTATTTAAACTATTCTCTGGTCAGCCCCTCTGATCTCTCCAGTCTTGGGACTCTGATACAGTGTGTGTGAGTGGTATACACGCATGTTAACGTGTAACTTCCACACATCTGGTGACTATCACTTCTTATATTATCATCTCACGAGATGCTCTCTATACTTTTCTCAGCTTGTACACTTTGATGAAAACAGTCGGCGATGTTGAAGACTATATGGCAAGGAATAGAAGCCAGCCTTCAGACGTAGACCTAGATAAGTACTGAGGAGCCCTTCAGTTCAACCCTTGAGGAACTGAATTCTGCCAAAGAGCATGTGAAGTTGGAAGCGTATTCATCCCAGTTAAGTCTTCAGATGGGACCTCATCTGTGGCCAACACCTTGATTGCAGCCTTGTGAGAAATCTTGAAGCAGAGGACTCCATCATGGCTGGATTCCTAACCCACAGAAACTGACACAACAAATATGTGTTTCAGGCTCCTAAGCTTACAGGCAAGTATTTGTTCTGTAGCAGTAGATAACTAACAGACCTGGGCTGGTTGGAGGGGGAAGGATAGATATTAGAGTCTGACAACTGAGTAAACAACCCAGAAGTACGTAGATTACTGTTGATAAAGGGTCATATGATAAAAGATCATATAGGAAAAGTATTACATGTAGCTTCACATGTCATGTAGTAAATCAATTGGAAAAAAATGCAAAGAGAAAGTTAAATTACTAGCAAGTTGCTTCTAGGTGGAGAATCTTGACATTGCTATTATTTACAGATGATAGAGGACATTTGTCAAGCCAAGAGCTAGCTTGGTGACTGTGGTTTCAGTTCCCCAGCACTGCAAGAATCAAGAGACCTTTGAAGAACTAATAATTTAATCAAAGGAAGACTAGACAGAGTATCTTCATTCTACTCCTGTCTATATTCTCTCAAATCTTCTCACTTATTTCCTGCTTTGCTCATTTTCTTCTTGCAAAATTTCCTCAGACAGATGTGATTGCTCTAACACAGGAATACAAAAGCCTCCATGCCCTCCTTTAATTTTCCAAATACTTCCTCAGAATATAGATAGGTACTATTAACTTAAAAAGAACTGCAGCTCAGCTAAAAATATACGCCTTATGGAAATGGTGCCATGAAGCTGAAAATATCTGTCACGTGGAAACTTATTTGCTGTACGTAGAATAAGAAACGAGAATTTAGAAGCTAAAAGACATTCAAGTTTGAATCTTGCTTCAATAATGTACCAGCTCTGACTTTTGTTTCAAAATCTCACTGTAAAACTGAGAATTCCCATATTAGTGTGGCTATCATAAATATAAGTAATGACTATAATGTCCTTGTGACTGTGTAAGAGTTACAGTAGTTTGTAACTACTTTCAGCCTCCCTCGCTGTCATTTCCATTTACCACACATACTCACACAAAGCATTTTTTTTTCTATATCACTACAATTGTTTCTCAGAGAAAATCTGAGATATTTTGCTCTTATCAGAGAAATGATTTTTTTTTGTATACCACAGTAAGGTCAATGGTTCATAAAAACACTTCAACTTCTTTCTGGAACCGTGGCCTGAGTTCCTTATTTTCTCTTGAAGTCAGTGGAATTTTATTATGAGGTTTTGGTTTCCATAGCCCATCTCTGAGACACTTACATGAAGCTATTTATTAAACTAAATGAACCTGTGGTCCCAGGCAAGTTGCATTTCAGAGATAATTCAGAGCCACTTCTGACCCTAATTCAGAACAAAATTTTTATTTTTATAGAAAGCTCGGATATTTATACTGAACGTTTTCCTTCATGTTTGAAAATATTTACACTGTAAGGAGTTTTCTGTTAGTGGGTCAGTTGCAGGCTATCCATGAACTTTACTGGTAAGTTGGCATTTATATATTCTTGGTCAGAAAAAGACACACTTACCATATTTTTACTATTTTTAATTGAGTTCATTATTGCTGTAAAATTCAGTGTTTGAGTGGGCATTATTCTTTTCAGGTCAGAACAATTCTGCTTTCTCTTGTCCTTAAGTTAGTATAGTAACCACAAAGGAGAAAGTGGCTTTCATCTGGTTTTAGACTGAATATAATCCTAATCTTGTGGTTCAAATGAAATCTTTAAAATGGAATTAGAGTCCAGTTATTAGTGTGCATGTTAGTTGATATAGTTATGCGATGCTTCTTTTTTTTGTTATTTAAAAAAATAAGCTTATAACATTTAAAAATATGTCCTATCAGTGTTATCTTAAATCCATTCTTACATTGGAATGACACTGCCATTTAATTCTATCAAATTTAGTCGTGGCCCTAGCCAATGTGCTACATCTTGAACCACACAGAAAGAAGTATATATTCAGGCTTTTTATTTGTAATGAGATGTTAATGAGGTTGACCTCTTAGATTTAATCAACTGAAATCCAACTGTATATATTAATGTCAACCTCAGTCAGAAATGTGAAATGCAGGTGTCTTGTCATTTGGAGTAAGAATTACTAATAACTGCATAAAAATTCTCATTCTTATCTGAAAATGTTTCCACTTTAAGCCCTATGAATGCTGGATCAGTAAGAGAACCAGGACAAATGGAGTAGAATATCTTCTAAACAATGCCATGTCAAGACACTTAGTTTGGATTTCCCCCCAAAACATTGCAGAGGAAAGGACTTGGGTGCACGAAGGTTATTTGCTATGGGATTCCAAGAAGTGTGCATTAGAGAGAGAGAAGGAAGGAAGAGAAGAAGAAACAAGAAAAAGGAAAAGAACAAAAGAAAGAGCATGCATACGAGAAAGAGGAGAGGTAGTGCATTAACAAGTTTTATGCTGTAAGTTAGGAGACTTCAATTCTGCCGGGACCTCTTAGAATTATATAGAATGCCCCAGGAATTGTTAACCTGATGGGCGGGAAGCTCTAAGATTTATCCCAACTCTGATCCTCAGTTGTTCAAGAATCCCATCTGGAAGCATTAACAACCCCACACTCTGGAATTTTCTAGTATGCAGGGCCAGCAATATTGCAGCACAACAGAAAAGCCCCTGAGGTAAAGTAAGAAAAAAATGGGTGGCACAATTTGAAGCAAGACATCAGCAGCACAGATGAATTTAACTCCCTCAGAATCGTGACTGAATTCGAAGTGTGCCATGGAATAACATGGATACACCAAAGCACTCTCAGAATTGAGTAGATCTTTCCCTTGAATTCTTTTTCAGCCAATTCCTAAAATTGCCTTCTTGGAAAACAATTATTTTTATCCCTAAGTCAAAGGGAAGTTCAAAAGGTAAGTGCTTTTGATTAAAAAAAAAATCTCAAATGCCTCATATTACTAGGGAAGTATCTGATATCAGAGACTTCAATCAGGATAAATATTATGAACATACTTGCTTGGTTCCTGAAAGGTGTGAGCATCAATTAGAGAACACATACAGTTAAGTCTGTGTTACTTTCTCATTTTTTCCCCAGAAACCTTATCAGTAATATCACCTTCACACATTTTCAGATTATTATAGCTGTATTCCTAGCTGTAAGCACATACATTGTAAGCATTATCGAAATTATCTATTGCTGTGTAACAAACTATCCCAAAACTCATTGGCTTAAAACAACCATTGTGTTATTATGCCTCAAGATTGTGTGGGTTAAAAATTCAGGTAACATGTAGCTCAGGTCAATCTTCTGTACCAGTGGAAGTTACTTTGTGGTATTAAGCTGGTTAATACCTTGGCTTGAGTGCAAGGTGGTTTCATAGAAACACTTGGCATCTTGGTGAAGATGGGACAGGCCGCTCTAAACAATGCCAGCCGAAAACCCTGTTTTGGGCTTCTCTTACCTGGTGCTCTCAGGGTTTTAGAAAGTAATCCTAGAGGCCTGGGTAGAACCTGGAAACTCTTAAAATCTGACCTTGGAAGTTCCAGAATGTGACTTCTGTTCACATATTTTTACTCAAACATGTCACTAAGTCAGATCAGATACAAAGAAGAATTAGACTCTACTTCTTAACATAAATAGCAAAGAATTTACAGCCCTCTTCATCCTACTAGAGGTGTGATATTAGATCCTGTACTTGAATCAATGTTTTTAAGGTGTTTTGAGGGAGCTATGAAGTTTTCATTCATTGCATTACAGCTTCTTCTCTTAAAAGGCAAGAAACTACATCTCAGTTTAACATGCCAGTCTCAGGAGGAAATCATGATCATAGACTAAACAGAATTTTGAAAATAGATGGAAATTTAGGCAAGATTTACCATACTTACTACTGCTGCAGCTTTGAAATATACAGTTGAACAATACAGGCTTGAACTGTGTGGGTCCACTTATACATGGATTGTTTTAATACAGTATCATACTGTAAATATTTTTCTCTTATGATTTTCTTAACATTTTCCTATTTTATTGTAAGAATACAGTATATAATACATATACAAAATGTGTTTATGGACTGTATGTTATCTGTAGAGCTTCCAGTCAATAGTAGGCTATTAGCAGTTAATTTCTTGGTGAATCAAAGACACATGGATCTCAGTTGTAAAGTGGGGGGTCAGTACCCTTAACCCTCACACTGTTCAAGGAACAATAGCTTAATAGTTAAATTCATACCTTTAATATCATGTAGTGAGCTGCCGTTTCTTGATCAAACTATACGAAAACAAGTTGTATGACTAAAATATTTGCAAAACTTTCCAAAAAGAGTTTCATCGTGTCCAGAACCATGGATAGCCTCATGTTTTAACTATACCTGTTATTAAATGTATGCTTGAAGGTATCATTTTCAAGAAAATGTTACTTCATTTGCTGAAGTAACAGCAGAGAATCATCCTATCCCATACAATTTCCCAGTTAATAGTTAACAAAACCAACTTCTGTAGGAATAAAGCTTCTTCTCACCTGTTGGAGGTGACCTTATTTGTAGCTTTTATAGGAAGTCACAGACTTTGTCTTCCATTTCCCCTGTGTTATATAGGAATGTGTTCACCATCTGTGTACTTACTTGGATTGCAATGAATTCCAGGGGCTGGCATGTTTGCCTTAGCACTCCCAGAAGCACAGCTTGAACAAAGATAACAGTCACAGAGTCAGCAGATTGAGTAGAAAGCAACTACATTGGTAGCCTTGGGACACTTCCTCTGATTGCCAATTTTCTCGGACCATTGAACTAATGAAGGACCAGCAGTCCCTGAATAGGCCCCATGTGAAGGTCTAGATTTTTCCTCTCACTTGAGTCTCAGAGGGCTAGCGCTTGGGACAATCATCCAAATGGTTGAGACCGGCTAACTCTGAACCCAAGGTCAAGGTTTTAACTTAGAAACAATTTGATTATAGATCTTTCTCATGTTTCCATTCAGTGCTCTGCTCACCTTTTTTTAATATTTATCTATTTTGAGAGAGAGAGAGAGAACACATGCATGAGCAAGGGAGAGGTAGAGAGAGGGAAAGAATCCCAAGCAGGTTCCACATTGTCAGCACAGAGTCCAGCCTGAGGCTCCACCTCACAAACTGTGAGATCATTACCTGAGCCCAGATCAAGAGTAAGAGGCTTAATGAACTGAACCACCCAAGCACCCCTTCCCCACCTATTTCAATGTCTTACCTCACCCTATGTATCTGTCCTATTCAGCCAAAGCCATTATTTTCCATCATGCATCCTACATATAGCAAGCACTTTCTAAATTTCCTCTCGTCCTTAATATTTCCACCACTCCAATCAAAAAATCATTAGCATATTAAACATTCTAGTAAAAAGTTTGTCAAGGGGGGTAAACACTTAAACTAGAATTTTACATCCTAATCCACAGCTTCATGCTCCACATTGCTAGGTCTTTCCATCGTACACACTATTTTCACTTCCTGGCCTGCTCCTCTATCTCTAACATGAAGCTCCATTTAAAAAGTCATCTTATGAAAGTCATCTTGCTTTCCCCAACTAAGATAATTATTTCTACTTTCTCTGCAGCCCCATTGTGAATCAATTACACATGGCTTATATCAAGTATTGTTGACTGTTTTATAGTACAGATATTTTTTTTTAACGTTTATTTTTGAGACAGAAAGAGCATGAATGGGGGAGGGTCAGAGAGAGGGAGACACAGAATCTGAAACAGGCTCCAGGCTCTGAGCTGTCAGCACACAGCCCGACGCGGGGCTCGAACTCACGGACCGCGGGATCATGACCTGAGCCGAAGTTGGCCGCTTAACCGACTGAGCCACCCAGGCGTCCCTGTAGTACAGATATTTTGAATTATGTTCTTCTTCTTTACCACTGCACACACTGTTAGATGCACTTTGAACAAACATTTTTAAGTTTTGTATTATCACTCTTACTTGAATAGTAACCAATATACTTGGTAAAGACTGTAAAAGAGAATGAAAAAAATCTACAGTAAAATTTAAGTGTTTTTTCAAATTACTTCCACAAAGCAACAACTACTACAAACAATCTCTTGCTTAGGGGAGCCTGGCTGACTCAGTGAGGTAAGCGTTCTACTCTTGATTTTGGCTCAGTCGTGATCTCATACTTCATGAAATTAAGCCCTACATTGGATTCCGTGTTGACAACACAGAGCCTGCTTGGGATTCTCTCTCTCCCTCTCTTCCCCTCCTGCTCACACACCTTCTCTCTCTCAAATAACCATTTTTTTAAAAAGTTTGTTTATTCTTCCAAGAAATAGTATTACACCTACAAACGTTTTTACCTTTATATACATACCTTTTTAACTTTTTTATGTTTATTTTTGAGAGAGAGATACAGTGCCCAAGTGGAGGAGGGACAGAAAGAGAGGGAGACACAGAATCCAAAGTAGGTCCCAGGCTGTCAGCACAGATCCCAATGCGAGTATTGATCTCACAAACTGTGAGACCATGACCTAAGTGGAAGTCGGCCACTTAGTGGACTAAGCCACACAGGCACCCTATCTATCTATCTATCTATCTATCTATCTATCTATCTATCTATCTATCATTTTAAAAAAACATTTAAGAGGTGGGGCGCCTGGGTGGCTCAGTCGGTTGAGCGTCCAACTTCAGCTCAGGTCATGGTCGCATAGTTCGTGAGTTCGAGCCCCAAGTTGGGCTCTGTGCTAACAAACAGCTCAGAGCCTGGAGCCTGCTTCATATTCTGTGTCTCTCTCTGCCCCCCCCCCTCCCCTGTTCATGCTCTGCCTTTGTCTCTCAAAAATAAGTAAATGTTAAAAAAAATTAAAAAAAAACATTTAAGAGGGTAGACACTGTTATATGCCATGGGTTTTCCTTTTCTAACAATTTATAATGTATAAAGTTTCTTTATATCAGCATATAATGACTCATTTATTTTCAGTAGGTATATAATATGCCATTATATAAATATACTATAAATTATTTAAACATTCTCTGTTACCCACATTTAGGTTGCTTCTAGTCTTTTGCCATTAATCATGATGCAAGAAAAATTATTTTATACATATTTACACACATATGTGAGTATATCTGTAAGAAAATTTCTTAAAAGTAGGTAAACACAGGTAAACATTACCAAATTGCCCTCCAAAGACAGTAAATCAATTCATTTTAAAGGTCCATAAGTCCTTATTCATGTATTTAATTTTTTTCAAGTTTATTTATTTGAGAGCAAGCAAGTACAAGAGAAAGAGCAGGGGAGGGGCAGAGAGAGGGAGAGAATCCCAAGTAGGCTCCATACTATCAGTGCAGAGCCTGATTCAGGGCTCTATCTCATGAACCATGAGATCATGACCTGACTCAAAATCAAGAGTTGGACACTTAACTGACTGACCCAGGTGCCCCATCTATATATTTAGAAAGAGAAACTTTGGTCCTAAACCACTTTGAGGGAAACCTGATCAAAATGAATAGGAATTTATTTATGGTCTTTATGTTGTACTTTTATTCTGGCTATACATTTCTTTTACGGTTTGTTAACCAAATCATGCCATATAATTTGACCATGAGTGCACCACATGGGTCATATCTGAGGAAGGGCTCAAGTTACAGAGAGCTGATAGCCAGCAAGAAAATGCTGACCTCAGTCCTATTACCTTCAAGGGCCTGAATTCTAATAACATGAATAAGCTTGGAAGATGACACTGAAATGCAGATGAGACAACCTTGATCAATACCTTGATTATGGTCTTATGAGACCAAAAGTAGAGAACTAAGCTAAACTGTACCCAGTCTTCTAATCCAGGAATAAGTTTATGGTAACTTGTTACACAATAGAAAATTAATACAGCCTAAGAGACAGGCAAAGTTAATAAGACTTGGTGGTTATGAGCACAGGCTCTGGAATGAGGTCTAGGATCCATCCCCAGCATCCCTAATTTGATATTTATAGGACTTTAGATAACATCTCTTATCTTCAGTTTCTTCATTTGTAAGAATAAGCATACAATACTTTTATACTCCATGATTGTTATAGACATCAATGAACCAATGCAGGTAGTATATTTAACACAATGCTTGGCATACTTTGAATGTTCAAATAATTGTAGCAATGGATATTATGTTAAAGAGGTATTTCTTATTTTATTATGGATTATAAATATCCATAGTCATGGTTAGGCCAACTCTACGTAATATGTAGGCAGAGGTAAGAGAAATTATACGTCTGTAAAAACGATTTGCTTCTGAAATCAGAAGAAAACTTTTTCTTTATTATACACCCTCCATTTAAATTACTCAAAGTTGAGATCTGGTGAATACTGCTAAATGAATCATCATAAAGTACACTCCAAAAGTCTTGAAAAAGATGGCTACATGATGAGTTAAGACATTATTCACCCCAAGAACATATGTAGTCGCTAAGAAAATGGATGTTTTTGGGGCGCCTGGGTGGCGCAGTCGGTTAAGCGTCCGACTTCAGCCAGGTCACGATCTCGCGGTCCGTGAGTTCGAGCCCCGCGTCAGGCTCTGGGCTGATGGCTCGGAGCCTGGAGCCTGTTTCCGATTCTGTGTCTCCCTCTCTCTCTGCCCCTCCCCCCATGACAGAGTTCATGCTCTGTCTCTCTCTGTCCCAAAAAAAGAAAATGGATGCTTTTACATTGGGCCTAGTTTATCAGATAAAATAATGAACTGGAGTCTGGTCCATAGGAGAGAGATTAGGGGTTAGTGTCAAGGACATAGATTGTCTTGAATGACAAAGTTGGTCTTCATCCGGGAGGTGATTACAAGTTACTAAGGATATTTATTTATTTATTTATTTATTTATTTATTTATTTATTGAGAGAGAGAGAGAGAGAGAGAGCGCGCGCGAGCGCGCGAGCACGCACATGCACAAGTGGAGAAGAGGCAGGGCAGGAGGAGAGAGAATCCTCAGCAAGCTCCACACCACCAGTGCAGAGCCTGATGCAGGGCTCAAACCCATGAACTACAAGATCATGACCTGAGGTGAAGTCAGATGCTTAACCAACAGAGCCACCCAGGCACCCCTAAGTCACTAAGGATTTTTAAGAGGAAAACAATATAATGACCCATGTGGTAAGTTACAAAAAAGAGCACAAAAATTTGAAACGTATCCTAAAGTTGTATAGTGTTTTTGCTTCCTGCTCCAATTCTGAGGCTCGCTGGCCATGTAACTTTTTGGGCAATAGAACATCAGAAAAATTGACACAAGCAAAGGACTGAAGAGAGCTTGCACGTTGGACTTCTGTCTCTTTTGCTATTTTTGGAAACAATTTTCCATGTAAGAAGTCCACACTAGCTAAGAGGATGATGAAAACCACATGGAAGAGAGACCAGCTTCCCTGTCTGAAGACCTTCTAAACCAACCGTGCCCGGGCCAACCTTACATATCATGTGAATATGAGCCCAATGGAGTCCAGCCCATATTACAAAGACAGACAATATCTTTCCTTAAGCAACTCTCCGGTGTCTTATTTGTTATACTTCAAATTGATATTTAGACTTCTTTAGAATATTTTTCTCAATCTAAAATAGAATTTTTTTAAACATATTGAACCATAAATACCTTAACTCAAAGCAAAACAACTAAGTGCATTTATTGTCTAGGTAAGTTTTGGTTATCACAAAATTTGAAATACTACAGTGTGACTAATGGTCTCTTATTTTTAATTTATGGTGAAAATTTTATTTTCACAAACTATCTACAGTTTACATTCCCAAATTGGGGGGACATCATTGAGTTCTTTGAATGAGACCAAATAAACAGCACCCATATTTCTCACTTCTTAAAATTTTTTCAGACATTAGACAAAAGGATCAGGTAGATGGCAGATAAAAATAACATCCTTGAAACCACTGCTTCTGTCCCAAATAGAGTAATAGGGACTAGGTTTTCACTTCTCTCAAACTAAAAAACTTGGACAATATATGAAAACACATCGTTAATTCATTAGGATGTGATTCCTGGGAGCAGAAAAATAAGGCAGATCCTACAATCTCACCCATATGATTCCCTGATGGTGTTTTCAAGGCTGTAGCACAAGCAGGGGAAATACAGAGCCTTCTAGTCTCATTAAGTTGAGGAGATGGAAATCAATGTTTGAAGAGGCTAGAAATTGCATACCAGCAAAGAGGTAAATGCACACAAAAAGAGTTCCAGAGATCTACATAGGATTCCTCTTGGATTTTTGACTAAGTGCTGATCTGAGCATATATGAAAACTAACCACCCAAGGTCAGGGAAAGAACCATGTGCAAAGAGTACACAGAATAGTTCATGGATTTCTCCAAGGGCTTTGGCGACTTTACCTCCCCATAGGATGGAATGGAAAGATACTGTAAGATAAGGGGTATCAGGTAAGAATCCCAAATATAAGGTAAGAATCCTTAATAGCATAACTAGCCCTAGATTAAAGACTGTTCTGGACCAATCATTTAAAAAAAAAAAGTAATTTTATAGGTATAAAACTTATGCCAACTAACTTCATTCTGACACAACATCTAATAACCAGAAGTGAAAATCCAACATCCAGTCTAAACCAGTCATACAATGATGTCAGAAAATATGACCTATAGATAGAAAAAGAAATTCAATAGAAACATTACCAGAAATTAGATATAGTGAGACTAACAGGCAAGGTCAATTACAAAACCTGTATAAATATGTTCCATATGTTCAAAAAGGCGGAAGGAAGCATAAAGCACAAAGACAGAAGAAACAGATTTTCTGAACACACAAATTAGATTTCCAGACATTAAAAAGTACAATACATGCAATTAAAAGAACACTGGGGGCACCTGAGTGCCTCATTTAGTTAAGCATCTGACTTCGTTTCAGCTCAAGTCATGATCTCATGGTTCATGAGTTTGAGCCCCGTATTGGGAGCCTGCTTGGGATTCTTCTCTCCTTCTCTCTCTGTCCCTCCTCTCCCCTCCCCACCCACCTCAAAATAAATAAATAAACTTAAAATAAAAGTACACTGAATTGGGTTAACAAATTTAAGGAATTTCTAGCATTGAATATTTATAATAGACACAACGAAAGGTCTACTTTAAAAAAACTAGAAAAGAGCAAATTAAGCATAACCTAAAATAAGTATATAGCAAAAATAAAGAGAAGCCTAAATGAAATAGAAAATATGTAAACTATGGTAAAAATAAATAAAAGTTGGCTCCAAAGGATCAAGATGTGAAAGAGGAGAGAAACATGAAAGAGGGAATATAACTACTGCTCCTTAACATCTTAGTAAATACCAAAGTAAAGTAAATACCACAGCAACTCTATAACAGTGAATTGAATAACTTAGAAGAAGTGGACAGATTTCTTTAAAAAAACCCAAACTACCAAATCCCACTATGGGAGAAATAGAAAACATATTTTGATATTTTAAAACATTGATTTTTCAGGTATAAATATTCCCACATACACAAGAATCCAAGCCCAGATAGTTTCACTGGTGAATTCTGCCAAACATTTAAGGAAGAAATGACACCAATTTTACACAGCCTTCGAGTAAATTGAAGAAATAGGAACATGTCTTTTATGAAGCCAGTATTACTCTAATATTAAAACTCTTTAAAAATATTATAAGAACAGAAAATTATCAACCAATATCCTTTATAAATATATGCAACAGTATGTATTAAGATTTTAACAAAATTAATCCAGCAATATGTAAAATGGACACAACATGAACAAATGGGGCTTATGCCAAGAATGCAAAGTTGGTTTAACATTAAAAAGAACTTGAGTAATGTAGTTTACAATCTTGACAAGATAAAAAAAAAAAAAAAGGGATCTTATGATCATGTTAATAGATGCAGAAAAAGATGCATATGACCTATCAACATTCATAATAGAACTTTGCAAACTATTAATTGAAGGGAACTTTTCAACATGATGAGAAAATCTGAACTCATCCTCTTTATTCAATATTTTCCTGGATGTCTAGCCAGTAAAATAACATAATTAAAAGACACATGGCTGTGAAATGAAAACTTTATTCACAAGCAATAGGATTATCTGGAAAAAATCTTAAAAGAATTTACAAAAAAGCAAGTAGCACTATTAAGTGGTATTGGGAAAGTCAAAGAAATAAAGTTCAACATATAAAAATTCAATTATATTTCTATGTATTAGACAAACATTTCAAAGTAAAATGTAAAACAACACTCGACTGCATGAGAAAATAAAATATTTAGGGATAAGTTTAGCAAAATATGTTTCAGACCTGTAAATTGAAAATTACAAAGTACTGTGAAGAGAATGGAAAGAAATACTATGTTTAATAAATAAATAAGAAGAGATACTATATTCTACTATCAGAAAAGTAAAATGTTATGAAGGTAATTCTCCCTAAACTGGTCTACAGATTTAATAAAATCCCAATTAAAATTTCAGGAGTTTATTTTGGAAACTGATAAGCTGATTTTAAGATTTACATGGTAAGATCATGTGTCCAAAATAGCTGAAAATAATTTTCTAAAAGAAAAGTTAAAGGACCCACATTATCTAATTTCAAGACTTACTATAAAGTTATAAGACAGTATGGACCATATGATGTGATTAAGGATAGATATATAGATTAATAAGTCACACAGATCCAAATATACACATTCAACTGACTTTTTGGTAAAGCAATTTTTGGTAAAGTCACCAAAGTAAGTCAATTAAACTAAAATAGTCCTTTCCATAACTGGTCCTTGACTCATTAGATATCCATATGCATAAATATGAAACTTGATCTTTACCTAATACCGCACACAAAATAACTCAAAATGAGTCATAGACCCAAGATAATAGCTAAAAGTGTAAATTTCTGGAACAGAAAATCTTGGATTAGGCAAGAAATTCTTACAACATAACCATTATAAAAAAAATAATAAACTGAAATTCAGAGTGAAAATATCTTGCTTTTAAAAAAAGACCCCATCAAGAAAATGAACAGGCAAGAGCAAAGAGAGAAAAGATATTTGCAAAACATATATATGATGATTTATATCTAAGATATACTAAGTCTTACACCTCAATGGAAAGTATCCTATTAAAAAAATACAGACAATTTTGAGTTTATATTTCAGCCAAAAATGATGCATCAATAATAAGACACATCAACTAAAGAATTGCAAATTAAAATCAAAAATGAATACCATTATACTGAAATTAAAAGAATTGCACCAGTGTTGGTGAAAATACATAGTCTCATATATTGCTTATGGAAATACAAATGGTATGACTACTTTGGAAAACAGTTTAGTAATTTCTAAAAAAGTAAAAGTTAAGCTTATCTTATGACTCAGCAATACCACTTTCTTATATTTACCCGACAAGAATGAATATGTTTACACAGTCTTATTCTTGAATATTTATAGATTTATTTATACATACGAAATCTAGAAAAAACTAACATCAACTTGTATACAAAAAGAACCACTGATAAAAATAAGGATGTGCCTCAAAGGCATTATGCTAAATGAAATAAATCAGACATCAAAACTGTACCCTATATAATTCCATTTATAGAAAATTCTGGAAATGTCCAAGATATAGAGGAAAATATCAAATCCATCATTATCAGGAGCACAAGCCAGAGTTAAGGGAAGATTAATTAAGGGAAGTTTGGGATTAATGCAACTGCTTTATATTGTATGCAGTTGTTTAATCAATACAACCACATTTGTCAAAATTTATCATCTATTCACTTACTGCTTGGTTTAAATAACGGATAGCTATGTAAATTATCAGATAAAGCTAATAAAAGATATTACCTGAAATACAGAAAAAGCCTAAGCATAAACTCCAGATGACTTCTCCGAGGCCAGCAAGTCAAACTATGTTCAAGGCCATTTTTAAGACCAAGGACAGGCCTCTCTTCCAGAGATGGGAAAGACTACTCATGCATGATTTATCACAAGAGAAAAGGATGCCTGCTGTTATGTGCAGCTTGTTCACAAAGGAAAAAACAAAAAAGAACTGTTATTAGTTCAAAAAGCCTATTTTTTTGCTAACCAGTTTTATCAGTCCAATAAACTAGCACCACGCCCCAAGGGCATACTGAGTGTAGCAGCACAGAGAATTATGGAAGGTAAAATTAATAGAGATTGTATGCACTAAGAAGGAACAGAGATGGGGAAGAAAGATATCCTAGAAAATACTCATCAATAATACTTTCAGTTGCTTCTATCTCCTCTTGTATAGTCAGCTTTCCATTAACATAAGCCACTTATTGGAGAATTTTATGTAAATTTATTTTCTTAGTTGATACCTATTAGTCATACTATTAATGAGCTGATGTTAACTTGTAAATTCATTAGTGACATACAAAAGCAGGGTGTTATTGGGCCACTTTCTACATGAGCTCTTTCCTCATTAAGCCTGAGTTAAAGTAATTAAGTAAGGCTATCATTAGACTAAGATGGCTCTAATGTCTTCGTGGCTATGTAAGCATAGGACAGCATCCTCGGACAGATTCAATCCACTGGAATACAAGAAAATAAAGTGTAGGAATAACTAGTCATTCCTAAAACAGAATACACATTCTTTTCAAGTGCCCATGGAACAGTCTTCAGAATATATCACAAATCAGGCCACAAAACAGGTTTCAACAAATTCAAAAAGACTTAAGTCCTACTATGCATCTTTTCTAACCACAACACTATGAAACTAGAAATCACAAGAAAAAATCTGGGAAGAACACAAATACATGGGGGTTAAATAACATGCTACTATACAATACATGGGTCAGCCAAGACATCAAAGAATACATGGAGACAAATGAAAATGAAAACGCAATGGTCCAAAATATTTGGTTTTCAGCAAAAGCAGTTCTAAGAGCAAAGTTTATACCAACACAGGCCTACCTCAGGAAGAAAATTCTCCAACAACCTAACCCCCTACATCTTAAGGGGCTAAAATAATAAAATCCAAATCCAGTAGAAGGAAGGAGACAAAGATTCAAGCAGAAATACATGATATAGAGAAAAAATAAATAGAACAGATCAATGAACCCAGGTGCTGCTTTGAAAAGATCAACAGAATTATGGAACTTTAGCCAGACTCAATAAACAAAACAAAAACAAAACAAAAACAGGATTCAAAATCAGAAATGAAAGGAGAAGTAAATGACACCACAAAAATACAAAGAATTATGAGATTATAAAAAGTTATAATGCTAACAAATCAGACAACCTGGAAGATAAGGATAAATTCCCAGAAACATAACCTCCCAAAGCTGAATCAGGAATAAATGGAAAATTTGAACAGACCAATTACCAGCAAAGAAATCAAATCAGTAAAAAACAAAACAGAAACAAAAACAAAACAAATAAAAATAAAAGCCCAGGACCAGACAGCTTCACAGGTAAATTCTACCAAACATTTAAAGAAAAATCAATACCTGTTCTTTTCAAACTCTTCCAGAAAAATAGAGAAAGGAAATCTTCCAAATTCATTCTATTACCCTTATATCAAAACCCTATTAAGACACTACAATAAAAGGAGAACTACAGGATAATATCTTTGATAAACATACCGGCAAAAATCCCCCCCCCCAAAAAAAATATTAACTAAATACAACAATACTTTGAGAAGGCATTCACCACAATCAAGTGGGATTTATTCCTGGGATAAAAAGTTGGTTCATTATTCACAAATCAATGTGACATATAACATCAATAAGAGAAAGAAAACTATAGATCACCTAAATAGATGCAGAACAAGCTCTTGGCTAAGTACAGCATTCGTTCATGATAAAATCCCTTAACAAAGTAAGTTTAGGGAAACATACCTCAACACAACAAAGGTCATATATGAAAAACCAGCAACTAATATCATACACATTGGTAAAAAACAGAGCTTTCCCCTAAGATCAGGAACAAGACAAGGCTGTCCACTCTCACCACCTTTATTCAACATGTTATTGGAAGTCCTAGCCACAGCATTCAGACAAGAAAAAAAAAGGCATCCAAATTGGTAAGGAAATAGAAAAACTATCACTATTTGCACATGGCCTAATACTATATATAGAATACCCTAAAGAATCCACCAAAAAACTACTAGAACTGATAAATGAATTCAGTAAGGTTGCAGGAAACAAAATTAATATGCAGAAATAGATTGCATTTCTATACACTAATAATAAATAAGCACAAAAAGAAATTAAGACAACAATCCCATTTAAAATTACACCGAAAACAAAATATCTAGGAATAAACTTAACCAAGGATTTGGAAGGTCTGTACTCTGAAAACTATTAATAATACTGATGAAAGAAATTGAAGGTGACACAAATAGACGTCTCATGCTTATGATCGAGAGAACAAGTATTGTTAAAATGTCCATTCTACCCAAAGCAATCTGTAGATTTAAGCACTATGAACATAGCAACAACATTTTTCACACAACTAGAATAAATAATTTTAAACTTGTACGGAACCATAAAGGTCCCCAAATGGCCAAAGGAATCTTGAAAAAGAAAAACAAAACTGAAGGTTTCACAATCCCAGATACTAAGATACACTACAAAGCTGTAGTAATCAAAACAGTGTGTTATTAGTACAAAAATGTACACATAGATAAAGGGAACAGAATAGAGAACCCAGAAATCACAATTTTGTGGTCAATTAACAAAGGAGGAAAGAATGTGCAACGGAAAAAGACAGTCTCTTCAACAAATGGGGTTGGGAAAAACTAGACAAATGCAAAATGCAGAAGAATGAAACTTGACCATTTTCTCACACTTTACACAAAAATAAAATCAATATGTATTAAAGACCTAAATATGAGGGGCACCTTGGGTGGCTCAGTCGGTTGACCATCCTACTTCAGTTCAGGTCATGAGTTCATGGTCCATGGGTTCGAGCCACGTGTCAGGCTCTGTGCTCACACCTCAGAGCCTGGAGTCTGCCTCAGATTCTGTGTCTCGTCTCCTGCTCTCTGTGCCCCTCCCCTGTTCATGCACTGTCTCTCTCTCTCTCAAAAATAAACATTAAAAAAATAAAGACCTAAAAATGAGACATGAAACCAGAAAAATCCTAGGAGAGAGCATGGGCTACAGTAATTTCTCTGACACTGGCAACATTTTCCTAGATATGTCTCCTGAGGCAATGGAAACAAAAACAGTAGTGTAGTTTGGGACATCAGAATAAAAAGAACCTCTGTGCAGCAAAGGAAACAATCAACAAAAACCTACTGAATGGAAAAAGATATTTGTAAATGACATATCTAATAAAGGACTAGTATCCAAAATTTATCAAGAACTTATAAAACACCCAAAAAACAATCTAATAAAAAATGGACAGAAGACATGAATATTTCTCTCAAGACGACCTACAAATGGTCAACAGACAAATGTAAAGAAGCTCAACATCACTCATTATCAGAGAAATGCAAATCAAAACCACAATGAGATATCACTTCACACTTGTCCCACTGGCTAAAAGCAACAACAGAAGAAACAAATGTTGCTAAAGCTGTGGAAAAAAGGAACACTTGTGTACTGTGGGTGGGAATGCAAACAGTATGGAGGCTCCTCAAAAAGTTAAAAATAGAAATATATGATCTAGTAACCCCACTACTGAGTATTTACCCAGAGAATGCAAAAATACTAAATCTAAAAGATATATGCACCCCTATGTTTCTTGCAGTATTTACAATGCCAAAATATGAAAGGAACTCAATGGAGTTGCTGATATTCACGGATAGATGAATAGAGATGTGGAAAAAGTATATACACATACCTACCTATACAAAGAATGGAGTATTACTCAGACATACAAAAGAATGAAATCTTGCCATTCTCAACAACATGGATGGCTATAGAGAGTATACTGCTAAGTGAAATAAGTCAGATAAAGACAAAAACCATATGATTTCATTGAAACAAAACAGAAAAAAAGAAACCAAAAAATATACTCAACTGTAGAGAACGAACTAATGGTTATCAGAGGGTAAGTGGGTGGGGAGATGGGTGAAATAAGTGAAGGAGATTAAGAATACATTCATCTTAATGAGCACTGAGTAATGCATAGAAATGTTGAATCACTATATTGTACACCTGAAATTAATATAGCACTATATGCTAACTATATTAGAATTCAAATTAAAAAATAAGAATAACCAGTCACAAACTGTCAACTAGTCTTTCCCAAGTACGGCAACTGCTTAACAATAGCTAATCAAATATACCTTGCTTTGCTTCCCCATCTTCTCTATAAAAACTTCTCCCCCTAGCTCCCATTACTGGAACACTCCTAACCACTTTTGGTTTGGCCATACTCAATTCAAACTGAAGTATGTTCAAATAAACTATTGTAAATTTTAATAAGTCTCAGTTTACCTTTTAAGACTCATGACTACCATTTAAGCCAATACTTCCAAAGTCATTGGACAAAAGAATAAGGCTATTATCATGAAGTTACTTGACTTGGTCTTTTTGTTACATATGGCTGAGGCATGCTACATACTGAAAAAGCTAAAGCTAGATTTATCTTTTTAGGAAAAAAAAAATCTAGCATGAATCTTCTATCATCTTAGATGGGGTATCTTGTAAAGATAGGAAAATTTCCACTAAGATACTGACTTTATTTCTTGCTTATTTGCTTAGATTTGAGTATGGTTTGTTCAAAAGTTAAGAGGTAGATCAATGCATACATGAATAAAGAAAAGTGAAATAACATCTTTAAAGCTTTTTATTATACTTCTCAGTTTGTCTCTTTTTTGGAATGTGCTTCTCCACTCCATTACCTACCCATCTCTGTCCCTGACATGTACACACGTGCGGGCGTGCACGCGCGCGCGCGCACACACACGCGCACACACACACCCACCCACCCCACAATGGTGATTTGGACTAGAGGACCAGATGGACCTAGTTCGTTTATTCAGGAAAAAAAAAAAAAAAAAACCGCTGTATTTTGAGTATTGATCATTTTAAGATTCTCTGTTAACCCTAGCTAGCCAAATTTCTTCCTTTTCCTCCCTTGACCATATTCCTTATGTTCAATAAGAACACTACTAGTTTTAGAATTCTTCAATCATTCACAGAAAGGAATCATTTTTTAAAAAAATTAAATGAGGTACCTATGTTCTCAGTTCTAAAACTTTGGTGGATGGGGCACCTGGGTGGCTCAGTTAAGTGTCTGACTTTGGCTCAAGTCACCATCACATGGTTCCAGAGTTCTAACACCATGTTGGGCTCTGTGCTGACAGCTCAAAGCCTGGAGCCTGCTTCCGATTCTGTGTGTGTGTCTCTCTCTCTCTGCCCCTTCCCCACTGGTGTTCTGTCTCTCTTGGAAAAAACAAAACAAAACAAAACAAAACCTTTAAATTTTTTTCTTTTAAACTTTGGTGGAATATATTTTAAGGTAAATGTTCAGGTACCAAAGTGCTTCTTTAAAACAATAAAAAAAATAAATAAATAAGTGCTTCTTTTTTATTACTTCAGCTCTGTTATCACTTCATCTAAGCAGGTGACTTCTCGAGAAGGGACCCTGATTGATGAATATATAGACTATATGTAGAGAATATATAGACTAATACATATTGGTCTTGATTTCTCCCTATGAAGAGAATATTTTTTTTTAAATCAGTATCAACTCTTACAATTATTTTCTACGAACTTATCAAAGACCTTAAGGGATTTCTCAAGATGACAAAAACTAATGACTCAAAACTTTCAAATGATGGAAGATTATCTGAGGATGTAAGATTATTCCTTTATGTTTTGTATTAGAAAGTATCACTTTTTAAAACTATGTACTTTTAATTCTGGGAATATTTTATTTCTAAAATATAGTTTCCAGAGCACTGATGATGTAAACAAAATTGCCAGGGTAAATTTTTTGGAAATATAGCTTGGAATATAAGGACAAACTCCTCAGTTCTAAAATGCTGGGTAATTAACTTTCTTTCAAATGCAAGTTCCAAAGTTTTTTACTAAATATTATGACTGATACATACTATCCACAGACCTAAAATATCTGAACTTCATATAATAAAAGGATGATTTAGCAGAAGAGGAAGGAAGAAGTATACTCTGAGCAGTTGAATCATGAAAATGCACTGACTGTACTCAGAAAATGTCACAAAAGTAGGTTCATCCACCAATGGAAAATCTAATACCTTATGTCATTTCATGTGTCTCTATCTTGGTCAGCACTCTCCCAGATGCCTAAACTTGTCCTTTCCCATTCAACTTCCTTAATAGGAAAAGAAAAAAAAGTGTTACCTAAGCCTCCTAACAGTAACTTCCACCTCCCTCCTTTCCATTACTGCTACTTTACAACTTCTCACATTGGGTTGTACTAATTACCGTCTCACTTGCCATTGCTTTATAGTCACCCATTTAACTAAGAAAGACTAATTTTGGTGAGCATTAAATACTTAGCAATATTTTTTTTATTTTTTATTTTTTTATTTAGCAATAAATATTCCAATATTTATTGGAAGAAGTGTTAAATTAAAGTAGTTACTTTAAAGGTATGTGTAAATTATTCACCTAAAATACATCAAGCAGAATCAGGAAGATATCTATCTTCTATTTGAGTCAAACTCTTAGAGTTCATCCAAGCAAAATCAGATTTTCTGAAATAGCTTTGAATCAACAATAAGCCCAAAATTGGGACACTTTTTTTTAAGATAGCCTAAACATTACAGAGAACTGAAAGTACTTAACCATGTATACAATTCAGAGTGGTATATTTTTTGGATGATTTGTTCCCATAAAGTGGCAAGAGCCCTTAAAATTCATTTTGTAGACACTCAATGCTATGACATTTTTTATTTTGCTATTGAAAAATACTGAAGTTGTTTTTTCCCCTTTTTCCTCTTCAGAACTAAAGAAGTGTGAAGTGCAAGTTTGGAGAATTGCTGAGAACAGCCCAATAGCCCTGCCAAATGAACATCTTGGGGAATATAACTTCTGTTCATTAGAGCAAGGCTTGCTGTTTAGGAAGCTGGCTCACCTGCTGGACTTGGGGGAGGGTATCAGGCAGGCAGATGTTCACGATTCTTAAAGTGGCAAATTGAGCAGCCAATTTTAAAGGCTAGAGCATTAGCTATAGAATGGTCTTGAAGGACAATGAACTTGTTGACCTATTTTGGAGTGAGTTTTTGGGGTTTTTTGTTTTATGTTCTCAAGGCAGTAGCCTTTTATGAGGTAAAAGGGGAAAAATGGCTACGTCTAGTATTTTTTCATACATTTAAGCCAACAAATGTATTTATATTATGTCTTCTCTTTCACATTTACAGCATTATGTCTTTTGAAACTACTCCTCTTAGGGATTTGGTATATTTAAGAATGTCAAACATTGGAAAATAGTTTTAATGCAAAGTTAGAGGTACTGAGCCCTGTGTTTTAGGGGCAGTCTTATCAAAAGAAAAGAAAATATTTTAAGTCATTATACTTCATGTTTTCATGTATAGGTCCTAAACAGTAACAATTAAAAACCTGGAGTCCCATGGGATGCTCAATTCATTCAACATTCTTTAATTGAATCCACTATAAAAGTCACTGCTGCCGAGAATACGTCTACCAGGTGAAGTGGGGAAAGGGTTAGAGAATCAAGAAACAAAAATATGTTATTACATAGTACAATAGGAGATGATAAATTCTAAAGAATAAGGGGAGATGGGAGCATTGTGAGAGAGGCTGCAATAAATAGGATGGCCTAGATAGGATTCATGAGAAGGGAGAGGTAAACAAAGATTTGAATAAGCAGAGGCAGTAATTCCTGCCAACATTTGGAAAGATATTCCAAGCGAAGAGAACACAAGTGCAAAGTTTCAAGATTGGAGTATTCCTGGTAAGCTCAAGATGCAGCTAAGTAGAGCAGAGAGAGCAGGGAAAGGATTTCAGTAAATTATGTCAAGATAAAACGCCATTATAAGGATTTCACATTTACTCTGAAATAAATGGGATGTCATCGGAGGTTTCTAAGGATTGGTAGGGCATGACCTGCTATATCTTTTAATGGGGGTGGGGGTGTTGAGAATAGACTCTCCAGAGACAAAGGTGGGATTAGAAAGACGAGTCGAGTCTGTTGCATTAATCAATGGCAGAGGTAATAGTGCTTGCAAGCAGAACAGGAGTGATGGAGATGGTGAGTAGTTGCTGGTTCTAGATACATTTTGAAGGTAGAATTAATGAAAAGAATCTAGCATATGGGTGAAAGAAAGGAAGACTTGTTTGAGCCACTGGAGGATAGTGTTGCCAGTAATTGATATAGGAAATTACAAGTAAAACAGTATCAGAAGATTTCATTTTAAACACATTAAGTTGGAGATGTCCAGACTTTCTATTAGAAATAAGTTGAGAGGTCATCCAGTAGGTAGTTGGATAAAGAAGGATGGATTTCAGGGGAGAAGGCAAGCTGGCAAAATGAATTTTCAAATCATCAGCAGGACATGAAATATACACGGAGATTAAGTGAGTCCCCTAGAGGGATTATAACTGAAGACAGAAGTTGTCTGAAGACTGAATTCTAAGGGCCTCTAATCTTAATAAAGACTGAGGACGTGTATTAGCAAGGGAGAAAATGATTTAGTAATGGGAAACTCATTGGTGATGTGCAATAAACAAAAAGCCTCACATTATTGTGTGAGTCTTTCATTTCATTTAGGCTGTTGACGTGTCCTCTGTTTCAAAGGATAGGTATAGCATGGATTTTGTACAATTAAAGACATGGGCTTGAATCTTCATTCTTGAATTAGTTCACTTAATCAAATTATAAGTCAGTGAAAACTGAATGAGAATACCCAATTTACAGAGCAGCTGTAAGTATTGGATGTTTATCATTCACAGATTTAGCAAAGGTTAATCTATACAGTAACATTAAATTTGTATTGGAATAGCTTCTCTAGAAAGACAGATTCAACACCCATTTATCATTTCTTACTCCTGAGACTCCATTATAATGACAAAGTAAATAAGGGATAAATATTCAACAAGAAGAACCAAATAATCAGCAGATGAAAGATTTCAGCATCTTTCTGAAAGATGTAAAAGTAGCTGAAGAGTGGAGACTGATAAAGCAGGGCAGAAAGAGCTGCAGCCTAGAATGTGTATAAGCCACTGTGCCAAGAAATTAGAGTGCTTATTTCATTAATCCTAGGAATAAAGGAATGTTAGTACCTCCATTACATTGAAGAGGCAACTGAAGCTTAAGCAGGTTAAGATATATTACTATGATCCTGAAAGTCATAAGTAGTAGAGCCAAAATTTTTTTTTTAATTTTTTAATGGTTATTTTTGAGACAGAAACAGAGAGAGAGAGAGAGAGAGAGAGAGAGAGAGAGAGAGAGAGAGAGAGAGAGAGAGAGCGCGCGCGCAAGCAGGAGAGAAGCAGAGAGAGAGAGGAAGGGAGAGACAGAATCCAAAGCAGGCTCCAGGCTCTGATCTGTCAGCACGGAGCCCGATGCGGGGCTCAAACTCACTAACTGTGAGATCATGACCTGAGCTGAAGTCAGACGCTTACCTGACTGAGCCACCCAGGCGCCCCTAATTTTCTAATTCCAATGGTTGATACTGTCCAAAGTTTTAACAGATATAACATACCCATAAATACAATGTGCCTATCAGCCTAGGAGATTTTTAAATGTCCAGGTATTTTTTTTAATTTTTTTATATTTATTTTAGAGAGAGGGAACACAAGTGGAAGCGAGGGACAGAGAGAAAATCTTAAGCAGGCTCCACACACTGTGGAGGCCGACATGGGGCTTGATCTCATAATCCTGGGATCATGACCTGAGCCAAAATCAAGGGTAAGACCCTCAACCAACAGAGCCACCCAGGCACCCCTAACTGTCCATGTATTTTAAGATACAAGTTTTGGTATCCTAAAAATACTTAGTCTTTAAATGTCATACTTATCTGCATTTCTTTCCAGTCTGAGTTAAAAGCCAAACAGATCACTTTCCTTTATTTTTTAAAAGAAGGGTGATCTACATAGAACAAAGCCAATAAACTACTAATACGTTTTGACTAGCTACTGTATAAACAAGAACAGTTGATCAATAAGGTAGAAAAGTAAAGAAAATGATAAGTCAGCATCAGCAAAAGCATTGAAGAGATTTAAAAATGGGGGGGGGGGGAGAGGAACGCTGAGTAGGGGTATATATTTAGGGAACAAGGTGCAACCCCATGAGGTTAGTCTTGAATCATGTGAGTGATGGTTAGGTTAGTATCCTAAAGGAAAACAACGGAGACATGAGATTGGTTGCTCTCTAAAACCAACTCCTAGATTACATAAGATTCAAATCTCTTTTGACTTCAAAATTCTACAGATTCCCCATATGCTGAAACAGATCAACTCCCCGTGGCCAAGCACCTATTCTTATTTAAGGTCTGCTATCATGGTAGTGACCCTAAGGATATAGAATATTATTTGACAATTAAAAAGGCTATAAAATCACAAGTTATAGTGAAACTCTAATCCAATTATTCAATTTAAATCAAGGGTGTATATACTCATGATGCTTACATTCATTCATGAAGTCAAGAGCAGAAGGAAAATGAAATGTTAGGCTACCGCAGTCAAAGCCTTGTGGATAACCAGGATATGAGAGAGACTATAATGCAGGATTCAGAAGTTCAATGTTTGCAGGATATCCAAAAATGACGAGTTTTGTGGCATAGAGGTGTAGATTTAGATGCCAGCAAGTCATTTAATTAGAATGGGTTCTATGTTTCATCATCTCTTATTCCTTCCAAAACTTTTTTTTTTTTTCTATTTTCAAGATACCGTTTCCTAGATCCATTCCTCACTAGGGACATTTTTTTTATATATAAAACCTGAAAATTGAATGTTTTCAGGGATATACTATTCATCATGCTAGCTGCTGAGTGTTCTTTCTGTATATCAAGGTGCTCAAACTTGATTGCAAATTGGAAATCACTGGGTTAGTGGAAGTAGTGGTGATGATAGTGGTAATCGTTAAAACAGCATGAGCCTCACACGATTGTAAGAAATCTTCATACTAATTCATGTAACTCTTGCAAATGACTGAATGAGATGGGAACTGTATTAGTTTTTTTTTATACGGAGAAACGGATATAGACAGGTTTAGTAATTTGTCTGGGTTCACACTGCTTGTTAATGAAAGAACTGGGTCTCAATCCTGGCACTCCAGGCTCCTGACCTCTGCTGCTTTAAATGAAAACATTCTACTTCTGGAATTGTTACACGTTTTTGAAAACGTATCTTGAGCCTTCACATGGGTTCAAGTTCAGTAATTATGCATTTTAGGGACATTCTCAATCAAAAGAACTATTTGCACCGATCCAGAAGTTACCATTTTTTTTCTGACCATTGGCATATCTTCACAAGATGGCTGATCTGATGAAGAGGAAAGTCTCTAGTTCTAGAACTCCGTCAAGTTTGTAGGTATTTATTAACCTAATCTACACATGATTCTTCAATTTATTGCATTGAATTATGCTAGTATTCTGGAGACTGAATACTTATTATCTTTCTAGAACAATTCTATATTAATAGACAACATTTTGCCACATTGATTCTATTTGCTAAGATTTTTTTTAAAGATTTTTCTGCTTTTATAGTAATGTTTGATTTTTTTTAACTTATTGGTCAATCTTGTCAGATTTTGGTATTAAATTTGTTCTGGTTTTGTACAATGATTAGAAAGATTTCCATTTTTTTCCTATGATGAAAATGTATGTTCTATTAAAATGATAGAACTCATATGATTTTCCTGATTCTAGAGTTTTGTTGTCACAATGGAGATCTTTAGTTTTATGTTCTCCAATAAGATTATGGAATTTTTAAGTTTGGTACTTGTTCTAGGGTAACATTACCGTAATTCACATTTTTAGGAGAAAATCATTTCTTTTAGTGTTTCAAATTTGTTGCTATTGAGTTTCAAGTAGGATCAACTTTTTTTTAATATTTCCCAAGTTTTGCATGTATAATGTCATTTGACTCTTTTATAATGTTGAAAAAAATGAGTAATACTCATGTATTCTTATCAAAGATTTGGAAATGATTTGAGAGAAGTCAGCCTGTTATTCTAGAATATAAATAAAATCTTTAATAACTAACCTATAGTTTAGATAATGATGTATTTTAAGACACTAATAGAAAATATCATTCTAAGAAATGCCTGCATGGCTCAGTGGGTTAAGCATCCAACTCTGGATTCAGCTCAGGTCATATCGAGCCCCATGTTGGGATCCATGCTGGGTGTAGAGTTTCTCTCTTAAGATTCTCTTTTTCCTTATTCTAAAAATAAGAAAAATCTAAGGAAAAGTTATTTCCATTGAAACTAGAAGCTAAACAAGCATGCCAACACACACCATAGCTATTTAACATTTTATTGGAACGTCCAATGAGAACATTAAGTAAATATGTCTCACATATTGGAAACAAATTGTTAGCTCTCTTTAGATTAACCATATGACAATATAGGTAGAAACTTCAATAGAATTTGTCAAGTATTTTTAATATATCTATATATCAATGGGGTAAACATTTTACAATGGAAATTGGAAAAAATAGTTAGAAAATGGACAGCTATAAAATATTGACTTTGACAAGGGAGGCATCAGATTTATATCAAGCAGATAAGAATTCATTTCAAAGAACCTAGAACAGAAGAAAAAAATTTAAATGAAAAGATAACACATTCTTGGGTTCTAAGACACAGGATCCACCCTGTAACAGCTAATACTTTTTTTTTTTTTTAATTTTTTTAATGTTTATTTTTTGAGGGGGGGGGAGAGAGAGAGAGAGAGAGAGAGAGAAAGAGAAAGCATGAGTGGGGGAGGAGCAGAGAGAGAGAGAGAGAGAGAGAGAGAGAGAGAGAGAAAGAGAGAGAGAGAGAGGGAGACACAGAATCTGAAGCAGGGCTCTGAGCTGTCAGCAGAGCCTGATGCAGGGCTCGAACTCACAAGCCGTGAGATCACGACCTGAGCCTAAGTCTGACACTTAACCGACTGAGCCACCCAGGCCCCCCCTTTTTTTAAATTATTTTTTCAATGTTTATTTTTGAGAGAGTAAAAGCCAATTGTAATGTCTCAAAATTATAAACCTATCAGGACTCCCAAACTTGACATTTTTTAAATGTAATTACAAATTGATCTACAACCAAATATGTTATTTTTATTGTTGTATTTTTATTGTTTAACATGGAAAAAAATGTCCAGGAAAATCCCAGAAATGTATTTTTAAAAGATATGTATAAGCTATCATGCCTTGCATAAAAACAAACTATAAAGATCTGAGGGTAAAATTGATACAGTATTAGCCTAAAAATAGAAGGGAAAAGTTTAGCCAAAACTTTTCCTGGAGTAGATTACAATGTGTACAGGAAAGTAATCTATGTTAAGAATAGTGTCTTAATTTACTCATTTAGGAAAGGAATGAGCAATTAACATACAAGTAAGACAACTGGCTATGTTTATGGAAGAAAAATAGAGTTGCACCCCGTATCATTGTGTTTTGGAACACAAGTAACAGGAAACAACTCACATTAAAGTCTCGATCCAGCTCACATAGCAAAAAGTCTCGAAGTCAGTAGTGTAGGCTGAGGTAGATGCTCCAGGAGGTTACAAGCAGCCTCCTGTTAGATTTCTGCTCTGGTAGGTTTTCTGAGGAACTTTACCTAACTATGTCCACGATTGCAAAATGGCTACAGCAACTCTAGTCATCTAGGCACAGTAAAAAGGAAAAGGGCTTTCCCCTAGCACTTTTGCTATTTTTGTAAAAGAAGTTGAGTCTTCTTAGTATTTATCTTTTTGGTCAAAATTTAAATTTTCTGGCTTCAAGGAAGGCTGCTGCAAGTGAGCTTTCCAGCCACTATTATAAAATTAGGCCTTTTTAGAAAGCAGATGAGCAAGAAAGTTGAATAAGAATTTTCAGATTCAAAGTATCAATTTATCTCAAGCACAAATCTATGTATCAAATATCAGAGGCTTAAACTAAATAAACCTAAAGGAAATGTTTTTTTTTCAACATCTCAGTTTTCTAATTTTATTTGTGAATTTAAAAATTCCCATACATATTTTTTAAAAACACTCTACATTTCTGTATTATAGGAAATCTAACGAAACTAAATAAATCATCTATGTGTGAAAGGTACATTCTAAAGCAAATTCTAAAGCTAGAGGCTAAGAAACTAGATTTAATAAAGAAATCAGATTGTATGATAAAAATATTTTACTTGACAAAAATATTGAGTTGATAAAATTACACTTGAAAAAACTTATACTTGAAGATGTCTAATACCCAAAATGTACTCCCTAAAAATTTCTTACATGTTGACAGTAAAATGAAGGAACCAAGAAACATATTCAAGTCTTTAAAAACAAAACAGAATAAAAAAAACATGAAGTCTTCCCTTCATCACATGTAGCCTCAAAATTAACTTTCTCCCCCCCGCCTTTTTTTTTTTTTTAACGTTTATTCATTTTTTGAGAGACAGAGCCTGAGTGGGGGAGGGGCAGTGAAAGAGGGAGACAGAATTGGAAGCAGGCTTCAGGCTCTGAGCTGTCAGCACAGAGCCCAACATGGGGCTCGAATTCACAGACCATGAGATCATGACCTGAGCCAAAGCCAGACGCTTAACCAACTGAGCCTCCCAGGCGCCCCAAACTCCTTACCTTATTTCTTCATAAAGTGGCCTTGAATAAATTTGTCCATGCTGTTTACATTTGTTCACCTGTAACTCTGAATTCCATTTCCCCAGTGTAGTTTCCAGCCCACTACACAGCTGAAACTGCTTTTTCAAAGATAGCCAACCTCCTTGAGGCTTAATCCAAGAAACCTCTTATTTTCTTCTTCACTTTGTTAAGCACTATAAATCATGCCCTTCTTCCCAACTTTCAAACTTCTTATTTGAATTACAGACACAGGAAGTTGCAAAGTACATAGAGCTCCTTGTATACTATACCTAGAGTTTCTCTGCATGGCATTATTTTACGTAATTGTACAATATCAAAATTAGCAAACTGACCCTGGAATACTACTATTAACTACACTGCATACCTGATTCAGATTTTAAATGCTTTATTTGTGTGTGTAGTTTTATGCAATTTTACTTTCTATACATGTCTCACATAACTACCACTAAAATCAAGTCATGGAATTGTCTCATCACCCCAAAGGAACTCCCTTGTGCTACCTTTTCCTAACCACCCACATGATTCCAACATTATTTTGTTTCTGTTAGGAGATCCCATTTTCCTGCTTTTATTTTACCTTTTTGTTTATCGTCTTTAGACATGTATGTTCCTCACAGTTCTGCCATAAATTCTCTTTTCTTGGAACTCCCTATCAATACTTTTTAAAATAATATATCATATATATAGTATATACATATACTATATATATATATTTTATGTATATATAGTATATACATATACTATATATATATATATATTTTTTTTTTTTTTTTGAGAGAGAATGAGAGAAAGAGAGAGAGAGAGAGAGAGAGAGAGAGAGCGAGCGAGCGCACGCGCGCAAGCAGGGCTGGGAGAGGGTAGAGGATGAGGGAGAGAATCTTAAGCAGACACCATGCCCCGCACAGGAGCTTGATCTCACAATCCTGAGATCACAACCTCAGCCAAAACCAAGAGTCGGACTCAACAGACTGAGCCACCCAGGTGCCCCTCCCTTATCAGCACTTCTCAGGGAGGGACTGACTCCCCTCCACTCATGTTTAGTTTTCTAAATCAGTACCTTTTCTTTCAAGAAATTTACAAATTGAATTCCCTCTCCCTGAAACACTCCTATAACCCATGCCCAGTCCCAATCCCCCACCTTTTCCCTTCCACTCTTACTATTTTATCTCTCAGGAGGCTTTCTCACCTTCTTCCAATTGCATTAAGTTATATCCCCTTTTTATGCCCTCCCCTTAGAGCTGTACTTGTTATATTAAGAATAATAATACGCTCTTTTAATTACTGGATGACTTCCCTGGTAAGATATTTAGCCTGTAAGGGAAGGGAGTATTTCCGTTTTATTTTCTATTGCTCTCCCAGCATCTAGCCTCACTTGGCCTGTATGAGTCACTTAGTAATATCTGTTAAATGAAGTCTTATAACTTAATGAACTGATAAGCTGAGTTGACTTGATTGTTGGTCTGACCTCAAAAGGTAAGTCTTGACTTCACAACTTCTGTTCTAGTTCCCATAATCTGTTCTAGTGCCTCAATTCTGGACTTACAGCATAGCAAAGTCATGTAAGACAGCAGAGATGTATGGAAAAGGAACAAGGAATTATATTAAAGAATGAAAATTTCCCCATTCTGTACATGGCTAATTTTAGTTAAGAAATTTCTATCAAATGAGGGGAATGAGGATATATTCTACTATAAACAAGCCAAAAAATAGTTAATATCTTTCTTTGGAGATTCATCTTGGACTTGAGGCCAAACTCAATTTGCAGCTAAACTCCCCAATATACAAAGGAAGATTTCCAGCTTTAGATGCTATTTTAAAGTTTGGCAAGGAGCCGTTTATGTGTTGTTTCATTAAGCTTATCAAAAGCTCTTCAAATTCTCAAACATATTTTCAACTGTTTTTCCCAAAGCCTAATAAACTGTTCCATTACTGCCATTTTTCTTCCTGTTTACATAGCCTCTCTATTCCCCAAATACCCAATCACAATGCACATTCCTTTATTATCCAAATTCCATTTCTGCCTACAGGCTGAAGTATACACAGTTCTTTGCCTTTTCTTTATTTCTGCCTATCTGTGGTCTTCCTCGATGGTGTGTGTGAGTGCGCACACACGCATTCCTACCCTGTCAAACATTTGAGGTTTTCTTTCCAATAGTAGTAAGTCAGTCTGATACCAGAGTCATTCAAATATAGGTGGGAGAAAGGACATAAGATAAATATTGTGTTTAAGGGTATCATTTTTGTATGCCTCAGTCCCATCCTCACTTGCTTTTGAAAAGCTTTGTTATTGCAGTTGTTCCGATTTTGTTTTTTTATTCTTTAAGTACCAATAAGTATTTTATTTATACGTATTTATTATACCAATAAGTATTTTAAGTACCAATACTTCTGAAATAGTTAAGTACACAATTTCTCTTTAGCCAACCCATTTAAACAAAGAATTTGTGGGGTACCTGGGTAGCTCTTGTCAGTTAAGCATCTAGCTCTTTATATCAGCTCAAGTCATGATCTCATGGTTGTGGGACTGAGCCCTTGTGTCAGGCTCTGTGCTGAGTGTGGAGTCTGCTTGGGATTCTTTCTCTCCCTATGTCCCTCCTCCATGTGTCCTCTCTCTCAAGATAAACAACAACAACAACAAAAAGAATTTGGTTACAAAATTGTGGTTACTAGGAGATCTTGCAACATTACTCTGCAGTTGGCTGAAATATTACTTATGACCTGATAATGGATGATACAAGGAGTGGAGTGTTAAAGAACAGATAAGTCGACACAAGATTTTTCTGGAAGATGGTAGAATAGTAGGATTTTAAACACTCTTGGTCTCAAGGACATACCAAGTCAACAAACACATGTATGAAACTAACTGAAAAGGATGTAAAGAATGGCAGAACAGATTTTCCACAGCTAGTTGTAGAGACAAAGCCATGTCTAAATGGGTAGGAGGGATGGAGACATGATCAGGAACTAAATCCCCTGAGTGACTAACCACAAACAGGAAGCACATCACAAACACAGAGGAGCAAGAGGATCAATCTCCACACAGGACACTCCTAGCCCTAGGGACCCACACTGGGAAGAGGAGTCCTTATAGCACCTGGCTTTGAAATTGGTTCATTTTAACTCCAGAAGAGGCAAAGGATGATAGAAAACGGAATCCCCATCCTTAAAGAGCCAGCACACTGAGTAGATAGTCCCAAGACACAGCAGAGAAGCAACAGTTTGAAAACCACCTGGATGGAGATTTTTTTCACAAATATTTAGAACATGTGCCGTAGGCGCAGGGTACTACAGGAAAGTTCTTCAAGAACAAAAGTACTGGAGGGTGATTTTTTTATTTTTATTTTATTTTTTTTTTTTTTTTGCCATCCCCTAAGCCTAAGTAGCCAGATGCTTGCAGGAGCCAATTCTAACACTTTCAATCTATGTTACTAGCACTCTATGCCCCATTTCAACATTCTCCTGCAGACCCACCTTACCCAACCCATATAACCTTGACAGAAATCCCTTCAAAGTGGCCTTAATACATCCAGCATGCAGTCTGAAACAGGACCAATGCCACTCCATAGTGAGTCCTGCCCTGGGGAAGAAGGGAGATAACCTTACCTATCAGTGTGTGTGCAGTTCCTGCAGCCTGACCTCTTAGCAGACAACATGGGGAATAAGCCAGGTTCTTCAGGATACCAGTAGCTGTGGCAGAGGCTAACTGTAGACATCTAGCCTGAGTGCCAGCCAAACCCACCAGTGAGCTCATGGTGACTGCAGCCAGGCTTTTAAAACCCTGCCTAGTGCACCAAGAGCACACAGAACTGGTCACTGCATCCAGCTCTCACCCACCAACAAGTCCTCAGTAAATTTGGCTCAGCCACTATGGGAGGGTGAAGGCAGCCCACAAAACCACCACCCATGGAGCACAAGGTTCTGGTCAGGAGGTAGGGATGAAGGGGTGGATTTTACTACAGGACACCACAGGACTTCTTCTATTTTTTTAATGTTTACTTATTTATTTTGAGTAGGGGAGAGGGACAGAGACAGAATCCTAAGCAGGCTCCACACTCAGCATGGAGCCCGATGTGGGCCTGACCCCACAACTGCAAGATCATGACCTGAACTGAAATCAAGAGTCAGATGCTTAGCCTACTTAGCCACCCAAGATCCCCAGGACCCCTTCTATACAAGGCCCCTACTTCCAAGACCAGGAGGCACAGTTAATCTACCTAATACATAGGATAAAATAAACAAAACAAGGAGACATAGGAATAGGTAAAAAATAAAAGACAAAAATCACAGCAAAAGGGCTAAATGAAGATAAGCAATGTGCCTGATAGGGAGTTCTAAAGTAATGGTCAAGAAGATACTCACCAGACTTGAGAAAACAATGAATGAACTCAGTGAGAACTTCAACAAAGGAAATATAAAAAGGAACCAGTCAGAGATGAAGAATAACAAATGAAAGATACACTAGAGGGCATCAACAGCAGATGAGAAGGTAGAGAAGGACAATCAGCACTCTGAAAGACAGGGTAAAGGAAAGCAACCAAATTGAACAGCAAAAAGAAAATGACAAGAGTTTAAGGGAACTCTGACGACATCAAGTAATAATATTCACATTATAGGGATCACAGAAGGAGAAAGGAGAGAAGGGGCACACAAAATGTATTTGAAGAAACAATTGCTGAAAATGTCCCTAATCTGAGAAAGGAAACAGAAATCCAAGTACAGGAAACAGAGAGCCTTTAAATAAGATGAACACAAGGAGGTTCCCATAATAATAAAATGGCAAAAGTAACAAGAAAGAAAATCTTAAAAGCAGCAAGAAAAAGTAACATACAAGGAAAGCACTTCAGTATATTAGCTTATTTTTCAGAACTTTTGTAGGCTAGAAGGAAATAGCATGATATATTCAGTGTGCTAAAAGAAAAAAACAAAAACAAAAGCAAAACCCCACAACCAAGAGTACTCTAGCTGGCAAGATTATCCTTATCCTTCATTCAGAATTAAAAGAGAGTTTCTTAGACCAAAAAAAGTTAAAGAAGTTTACATCATTAAATCAGCCTTATAAGAAATGTTAAAGGAAATTCTTTAGGAGGGGATAACAGGTCATACCTAGAAGAAAATTACAAAAAGGAAAAAAAAAATCTCAAAAATCTCAAATTTTTTTTACTCATTTAGTAAAAATAAAAATAGATTAATCACTTATAAAGCCAATATAGAGGTTAAAACACAAAGTAGAAAGATCTACAAAAATTAGTCAATTGACACAGAATAAAGATATAAAATATGACATACATAAAACATGGCAGGGGAGTAAAAAATTACTGCTTTTAGAATGTGTTCAAGGTTAGGCAACTGTCAACTTAATAGAGACTGCTGAACACATAGCATGTTATAAATGAACCCAAGTCAAAAACCTATAATAGATACATGCAAAATAAAGCGAAAGGAATCCAAACAGAATACCAAAGAAAGACATTTAAACCACAATGGAAAAGACCCAAAGAAAAAAGAATTACAAAGACAACCAGAAACAAAAAAATTAACAAAATGGCAATCAGTATATAACTAATAATAATTAGTTTAAATCTAAATGGACTAAATGCTCCAATCAAAAGACATAAGATGGTAGAGTGGAAAAAAAAAAAAACTAAAAAAAACAAAAACAAAAAAAAATAAGAACCATCTATATGCTGCCTACAAGAGACTTACTTCAGACCTAAAAACACATAGACTGAAAGTGAAGGGATGGAGAAACATCCAATGCACATTGAAGGAAAAAAGTTGGGGTAACAATGCTTATCAGACAAAATAGGTTTTAAACCATAGACTAGTAAGAGAAAAATATCGACACTACATAAAAAAGAGACATCAGTTCAACAAGAGGATAGAACAAGATTTGTAAAATTCTTTGCATCCAACATAAGAGTACCTAGATACGTAAAGCAGATATTAACAGAGGGATAAATTGACCATAATACAACAATAGTAGATTAGTTTGTCATCTCACATCAATGGATAGGACATCCAAACAGAACGTCAAAAAGATCTCAGTGGCTTTGAAGGAAGGACACATTAGACCAGATGGACCTGACTGGCATATACAGAATATTCTGTCCCCAAACAACAGAATACACATTCTTTTCAAGTGTACATGAAACATTCTCTAGGAAAGATCACATGCTAGGCTACAAAAGAAGTCTCAATAAATTTGAGATTGAAATATCATGCATCTTTTCTGATCACAAAGATGGGAGATCACAAGAAAAAAGACTGGAAAGAAACACAAATACATGGAGGCTAAACAAAATACTACTTAACAAGAAATGGGTCAATGAACAATCAAGGAGGAAGTAAAATACCTAGAGATACAAGAAAATGAAAACATCAGTGGTCCAAAATATTTGGGATGCAGCAGAAGCTGTTCTAAGAGGAAAATTTGCAGTCCTACAAACTAACCCCACAAAATCAAGAAAAATCCTAGGTTAAAAAAAAAATGTAACCTTACACTAAAATAACTAGATAAACAAAGCCCAAAGTTAGTAGAGAGGAAATAATTATCAGAACAGAAATAAGTCAAATAGGATCTAAAGAAATAGAAAAAAAATGAAACCAAGAGCAAGTTCTTTGAAAAGACAAAATTGATGAACTTTTAGCCAGACTCAAAGACAAAGAACTAAAAATCAGAAACAAAAGAGAAAAAATGACAGAAATACAAACAATTGTAGGAGAATACTACAAAAAATTATATGCCAACAAATTGGGTGACTTAGAAGAAATGGATAAATTCCTGGAAACCTACAATCCTCCAAAACTGAATCATAAAGAAATAGAAAATCTTAATGGACTTACTACTAGTAACAAAATTGAATTGATAATCAAAAAACTCCCCCAAAACAAGTCTAGGACCAGGTGTCTTCAACAGGTGAATTCTACCAAATATTTAAACAAGAGTTAATATCTATTCTCCCCAAACTCTTCTAAAGATAAAAGAGGAAGGAAAATTTCCAAATATATTCTATGAGGGCAGAATTATACTGACAAACCAGAGAAAGACACTATCCAAAGCCCCCACCCCGCTGACAGACACACACACGACTAGAGGCCAATATCTCTGATGAACCTAGATGCAAAAATCTTCCACAAAGTATTAGCAAACTACATTCAACAATACAGTAAAAGGAACATTCACCACAATCAAGTGGGATTTATTCCAAGATCACAAGGGTGGTTCAATGTTTGCAAAACAATGTGATACACCACATTAAGAAGAGGAATAAAAGCCGTATGATCTCAACAGATGCAGAAAAAGCATTTGACAAAATACAACATCCATTCATTATAAAAACTTTCAACAAAGTGGGTTTAGAGGGAACCTATCTCAGTATAATAAAGATTATGTGTGTAAAACCCACAGCTATCATACTCAATGGTGAAAAACTGAGAGCGTTTCCTCTGAGATCAGGAACAAGATAAGGTTGTCACTTTCACCACTTTCATAGAACATAGTACTAGAAATCCTAACTGCAGCTATTAGACAAAAAAAAAAAAAAAAAAAAAGAGGCATCTAAATTGGTAAGAGTAAAACTGTCTCCTTTTACAGATGACATGATACTATACACAGAAAATTCTAAGGCTCCACCAAAAATAAAAAATAAAAAACTAATAAATTCAGTAAAGTTGCAGGATACAAAATTAGCATACAGAAGTCAGTTGCACTATACTAACAACAAAGTAGAAAGAAAACAATCCCACTTATAACTGCACTACAAATAATAAAGTATCTAAGAATAAACCTAACCAAAGAAGTGGAAGACCTATACTCTGAAAGCTATGGAGACACTGATAAGAAAAACTAAAGATGACACAAACAAATGCAAAGTTACACTACATTCATCAATTGGAAGAATATTGCTAAGTCCAACCTGCCCAAAGCAATCTACGGATTCAATGTAATCCCAATCAAAATACCAATAATATTTTTTCAAAGAATTAGAATAAGTAGAACACACGATGAGGGAAAGATGGTCTTTTCAAAGGTGTTAGGAAAACTGGACAGCTATGTACAAATAATGAAACTGGACCACTTTCTTATACTATATGCAAAAACAAACTCAAAATCGATTAAAGACCTAAATGTAGCAACCATAAATTTCTAAAAACCTAGGCGGTAATCTCTATAGTCTTAGTAACATGTTTTGAATATGTCCCCTCAGGCAACAAAAGGGAAGCAAATGCAAAAATAAACTGACTCCACCAAAATACAAAGCTCTTGTGCAGCAAAGGAAATCATCAACAAAACTAAAACGATCACCTGAATGGGAGACAATATTTGCAAATGATATATTTGATAAGGGGCTAATATCCTAAACATATAAAGAACTTATACAACATAAATATGCAATTAAAAAATTGGCAGAGGAGCTGAGTATTTTTCTAAAGTATATTATGTAGATTATATATATATATGTAGATTATATATATGTAGATTATATATATATGTAGATTATATATATATATATATTTATATATATATATATATATATATAATGTAGATTATAGATGTGTAGTCACCAGACACATGAAAAGATGCTGAACATCACTAATCAGTGAAATGTGAATCAAAACCATGAGGCATCATGGATATGATCTTGCACTTGTTAGAATGGCTAGTAACAAAGACAAGAGTTATCAAGTGTTGACAAGAATGTGGAGAAAAATGTGCCCTTGTGCAACTGTCGGATGAAACGTTAATTATTGCAATCACTGGAAAACATTATGAAGTCTCCTCAAAAAGAAATTAAAAATAGAAATACCATATGATCCAACAATACCACTGCTGGGTATTTACCCAAAAGAGAATGAAAACAATTTAAAAAGACACACACACCTCTAGGTCTATAGCAACCTTATTTACAATAGCCAAGATATGGAAGCAACCCAAATGTTCCTCAATAGATGAAGAAGATGTAAATATGTATGCAATAGAATACCAGTCATAAAAAAATGGAGATCTTGCCACTTTTGACAATATGGATGTAACTAAAGAATATTATGCTAGGTGATAGAAGTCAGACAGAGAAAGACAAATACCATATACCTTCGTGCAGAAAAAAAAAAAAAAAAATCAAAAGACTAAACCACTAGAGAACTGGTGGTTGCCAGAGGGAAGGAGAATGGAAGGATGGGTGAAAGAGATAAAGGGTATTAAAACATATAAGCTTCCAGTTATAAAATAAGTCAGAGATAGAAGGTATGGCATAGGGAATATATTCATTGTATTGTAATTACTTCTGTATGGTGACTACACTGATGGTGAGCAGTAATTTATAGAATTGTTGACCATGGTATACACTCGAAACTAATAGGACATTGTATGTGAACTCTACTTCAGTAATAGAGAAACTGACACATACTGGCCTTTAATACTTATTAACAAGGTTAACCCTACACCTCTTACATAGAACTATTTCTTCATATACATGGTGATAATTTGAGAAAATACTGCTACTTAGAAAACAGTATCAGGGAAAGTGTTACAATCCTAACTTTTGAATAACTTTATAGATCTAATGACATAAGATATTAGCTTGATTTTTAAAGATTTCTTTTCAAAGCTAAGTATTTGAAAACTGAGCATATTTGAGCAATTTGTCAAAAAATAAAAGTTACAATGGGGAGTTTCTGGTAAAAAAAAAAAAAAGATCCATGGTATAGTTGGAGATTCTACTTTATGTGAACTAGATGAAAATAAATGGACAAGTGGAGGTTTTATATCTCTTTATTACATGGATCTATGTAACAAACCAACTCTAACAATGATAATGAAAACTAAAACATGAAACTGGGTGACTCAGTTGGTTAAACGTCCAACTCTTGATTTTGGCTTAGGTCATGATCTCCCAATTCCTGAAATCAAGCCCCCCCACCTTGTCAGACTCTGTGCTGACAACATGGAGTCTGCTTGGGATTCTCTCTCTCCCTCTCTCTGCCCCTCCCCCCTTGCACCCCTTCTCAAAATAAGTAAACATTTTTTAAGAAATCTACTTAGGATGCAATGGACAACTTACTGCTAAAAGAAATGACCTCCTTGGTTTCTACTGTTTGTAAGCAACTTTTTTTCTTCCATAGATTCATATTTTCAATATCCAAAATGATCTGCCTTTCATGAGACTTTAATATTTCTCTACCGTTGACAACTGTCACCAAAAAGTGTGTTAAAACAGATCAACGATTTTATTGCTGAAGCAGATTTATATTATTTATCTTTGCTTTCCAAGCTTCTGCATGTCAAATGCATAATTTACTTTGGGTTTAATGAAACTTCTTCTCAAATTGCACTTTGCTAAGTCCCCAGAGAAAGCATAGAGGATAACACAGAATAAAGATTACAAGTGATCTCAAATATTTTCCTAGTTGAGCATATGAAATAGAGAGCACATTGAACATTCTAATTATTTGTATCATGGGATTTTAGTATCAGTTTGTATCTTTTAGAATATATATGGCTTAGAGTTCTGATTTTAATATCATTGTTAATGGTTCTATTGGATAGATTTTTCTTTTATACTTTAATGATATAAAAATTATTTGCATTTTTATTGATATAACCCCTACAAATACATTTGCATATACAACATAGTACGATATTTGGACTGCCCCATAGAAACAAAACTAATACACAATAGATAGCTATATATAGCAATTAACACTGCATTATCACAAATGTAACTCATTTGATCCTAATTCAAGGTACTAAAACCATAAATGTTATGAATTGTTCCTTACCATGTTATATACAATGCATACTAGAATAAGAATACAAAGCCCTATCTTGGTTTTATTCTTAACTCTAAAGTCATCTAATCTAAAATCTTTGGACAACTCATTTAACCTCTTTATATTTGAATTTTCTCACAATAAATTGGGAGGGTTTAATTAGATCAGTGGTTCTCATCACTGGCTCTACATTAGCATCACATAATGAGCTTTAAAAAAATTAGGGACATGCAGACCCCACCCAAAGGATTTTTAGAATAATTGATGCAGATTAAGGACAAAGCATTGAGATTGCTCAGATAATTTTAATGTGTAGCCTGACTTAAATATTGCTCAATTAGGTTTTCTCTAACATCCTTTTCAAGCTATAAGAATGAAGTCAAAATTGAATTTTGATGTATTCTGTTTTTCTTGACTTAGAGAATATTAAACTGTTTTTTTAACCACTTCTGAGGACAATATTATAGCATAGAAAAATATAAATTGTAAAATATATTTAAGGGAAACAAATATTTTATGCATAAATATATTTGCTTTTACCCTGTGAACTTTTTTTTATATTTACTTTTGAGTGAGAGAGAAAGCACTAACAAGGGAGGGGAAGAAAGAGGGAGACATGGAATCTGAAGCAGGCTCCAGGCTCTGAGCTGCCAGCAGAGAGCCCGACATGGGGCTCGAACCCACAAACTATGAGATCGTGACCTGAGCTAAAGTCAGACACCCAACCGACTGAGCCACCCAGGCGGCCCTGATTTATTTTTAATGGCCTTTGGATCTCAGGCTGTATCTATGCAGAGCTCTTACTTGAATAGTCCAACACTATACTGATCCATATCTGCTTTGCAGCATCTGAAATACTTCCAGCAGCAGACATAAAACAATGTCTGATAGGTTAGAATACCTTGGTAGAGCCTTCATGAACCTGAATTCCTATGGTGTGTGAGGACTCATTTTGCCAATAGAGAAAACAACCTATGACTTTCAGTCAACATATACCTCAAACTTGATTTAAATACTTCTCTCATTAAATCAGATGTCAAGAATTGTTTCATCTATGAAAAATCTCTCATGAAGATATGTGAAATTAAATACAAATATGTAAAATTTTTAAGCCTTCAAAGAGAACAAGCTACCTGCCTAAAATCTAACTGCTCAACCAACCAAGCCTTCATTTCTCAGTACTTATTTTCTGTTTGGTCCAAATCACTATTTTTGACAAAATAGTATCTTTATTAAGTGATCAGGTATTTTAATTAATTGATCAAATATATACTGTTTAAAGTAACAATAGTAATACTCTTGATGGGAGGAGGGGCCGACATGGCAGAGAAGTACAGGGATCAGAAGTTTCCTGGTCTCTCAAAGCAGTGTTGAAACTAAAGGACTTTGAACTCTGAGAGTCCGGGAGGCAAAGAGACAGTTGCTTCCAGGGACCCATGGGGACAACCTGACAGGCCATAGGTTGTAAACTGGGAGAGAGAAAATGAGCAGAGGAGAGGGATCCCCTTCTGTGGAGAGACAAAGGGAAGAGAAAGAGAAGCTGGAGAAGCATAGGACTGTATCTGGACAAGAGAAAAATCATGGATTGGGATAGAGAAAGATCCAATCTCTAACTGAGGGGCTTTCTCTGGACTTGGGCTGGCTTCCTGGATCACACACCTGGGGAGGAAGGGAGCCAGCCCTGAGCTGGGTGGCTAGGTTAGGGCTGTAGTTCACACCGTAGGAGAAAGCTATCCCCCCCCCCCCCCCGAATGCTGTGAGACAGGACAAATCCTGCCTGCGTCCGGCAGCCAGAGACCATATATCGGGCAGCGTGGAGCTGTACTCCCCCGCTACCAGGGCACACAGGAGTTTGAACCGCAGCCAAGCGCCAGGGCATGGGAGTCAGTGGAGCAGGACAAACCGCTTCATTTGTGCCCACAGCACAGTGAGGACGGCTCAAACAGAGTGGTTTCAGATACCTGGTCCATGGAGGAGAGACTGAGGTATCGCCAGTTTTCTCCCCACCACCACCAAAGTGGGGCTTCAGGAGTCAGACAGCCTGCCCACATTGGAGGCAGGACCCGCCTACACCAAACCACACCCCTCCATGACTGGTAATTGAATCTATTAGAGCAGGACTGACCCTGAGGAAACACACTGGCCCCTCCTCCAGACCAGCACAGCTGCATTGCCTGGTTTAATTCTTGGACAATTCTTATTATAGAGCTATATTCTTCCTTTTCCCCCCTATCTCTTCCCTCCTCTATTCTGGTTACCCTAGTTGTTGGTTTGTTTAAGCAGACATATTTAATCCATTCTCTTGGTACATGTTCCCCACCTCCCTTATTCTTTCTCTCTCTGGATTAAGCCGTATGGTTTCTCAGTCTGGCCAATTTTTTTTTTCCCCCACCCCTGTCATTTCTCTCATTGTATGGGATAAGGCCCCTTCCATCAGCACTGCCTCCACGCTCTTTACTTGTAGCTGGTATTTCTTGTTTTTGGGGGTTTTTTTGGGGGGTGAAGGGTGGGAGGATTTTTGTTTGTGTGTTTTGTTTGTTTTCCTTTCCAGGGCTAATTCAAGGAACAAGTCAAAGCACACCTGGTGGAGGATCCAAAACATCACTACCACTAGGAAGATAAAAGAACCAAAGTCACAACAACAGAGAGCAAGTAACACTCTCCAAGAAACACCTCCTGAAGGGCCAGGCCCTAGACAGTGTATGGTCCTCTTTAATATAGTAGTGCTTGCAAGTGTAGGGCACAGAACCAGGCTTTAAAACACATAAGGGACAGAAAACTAGCCAAAATGCTGAAACAGAAGAATTCCCCTCAAAAGAAATTTCAGGAGTAAATGATAGCTAAAGAATTGCTCAAAACAGATATAAACAATTGAACAAGAATTTAGAATAATAGTAACGAGATTAATTGCTGGACTTGAAAAAAAACACATAGAAGACAGCAGAAAATCTATTGCTGCAGAGATCATGGAACTACAAAAATAGTCATGATGAATTAAATTCTGTAAATGAGGTGCAAAATAATCTAGAGGTGGTGACAGCAAGTATTGAAGAGGCAGAGGGGAGAATAGGTGAAATAGAAGATAAAATTATGGGAAAAGAGACTGAGGAAAAGATTTTTAAAAATTCTGGATCATGAGGGGAGAATTAGAGAACTAAGTGACTCAATGAAATGGAACCATATCCATATCATAGGAGTTCCAGAAGAACAAAGGGGCCGAAGGTATACTTGAACAAATCATAGCTGAGAACTTCCCCAATCTGGGAAAGGAAACAGACATTGATATCCACGAGGCACATAGAACTCCCTTCAGATGTAACTTGATGTTCTACACAACATATCATAGTGAAACTGGCAAAATAAAAAAGAGAATTCTGAAAGCAGCTAGGGATAAATGGGCCTTAACCTACAAGGGTAGATACATAAGGGTACTAGTGGACCTATCTACTGAAACTTGGCAGGCCAGAAAGGAATGGCAGGAAATTTTCAATGTGATGAATAGGAAAAATATGCCACCAAGAATCCTTTATCCAGCAAGTCTGCCATTCAGAATAGGAGAGATAAAGGTTTTCCTAAACAAATAAAAACTGAAAGAACTCCTCACTAAACCAGACCTACAAGAGATCCTAAGGGGGACTCTGAGTATTACAAAGACCACAAAGGAGCAGAGATATCACTACAAGCATGAAATCTACAGATAACACATTGACTCTAAACCCGTATCTTTCAATAACACTGAATGTAAACGGACTAAATGCTCCAATCAAAAGACACAGGGTACCAGAATGGATTAAAAAAACAAAAACAAAAACAAAAACAAAACAAAACAAAAAAAAGACCCATCTATTTGCTGTCTACAAGAGACCCATTTTAAACCTGAGGATACCTTCAAATTGAAAATGAGGGGATGGAGAACTATCATGCTACTGGAAGTCAAAAGAAAGCTGGAGTAGCCATACTTATATCAAACAAACTAGATTTTAAACTAAAGACTGTAACAAGAGATGAAGAAGGGGATTATATAATTATGGGGTCTATCAATCAAGAAGAGATAACAATTATAAATGTTTATGCACTGAATTCAGAAGCACCCAAATATATAAAACTAATCACAAACATAAGCTATCTTATTGGTAAGAATGTTCCACTATTTCACTATCAATATTCCACTTATAGCAATGGACAGATCTAGACAATAAATAATGGTCCTGAATGATACAGTGGACCAGATGCACTTGACAGATAGATTTAGAACTTTTCATCCTAAAGCAGAGCATACATTCTTCTTGATCACACATGGAACACTTCCCAGGATAGATCACATACTGGGTCACAAAACAGCCCTCAATAAATAGAAAAGAATTGAGATCATACCATGCACACTTTCAGAACACAATGCTATGAAACTTGAAATCAAGCACAGGAAAAAGTTTGGGAAACTTCCAAATGCATGGAGTCAAAGAACAGCCTACTAAAGAACGAGTGGGTCACCAGGCAATTGAAGAAATTTAAAAATGTATGGAAACAAATGAAAATTAAGACAACAATCCAACCCCTTTGGGATTCAGCAAAGATAGTCCTAACAAGAAAATACATTGCAATCCAGGCCTATCTCAAGAAACAAGAAAAATCCCAAATACGAAAATCTAAGAGCACACTTAAAGGAACTAGAAGCAAAACAACAAAGACACCCCAAACCCAGAAGAAGAGAAATAATAAAGATCAGAGAAGAAATAAATATAGAATCCAAAAAACAGAACAGATCAATGAAATTAAGAGTTGGTTTTTTGAAAAAAATAAACAAAATTGGTAAATTCCTAGCCAGACTTCTCAAAAAAAGGATCCAAATAGGTAAAATCAAAAAGGAAAATGCATTTATCACAACCAATCCCTCAAATACAAGCAATTATCAGAGAATTCTATAAAAAATTATATGCCAACAAACTGGACAACCTGGAAGAAATGGACAAATTCCCTAAGCACCCAAACACTACCAACACTCAAATGGAAAGAAATAGAAAACTTGAACAGACCCATAACCAGCAAAGAAATTGAATCAGTTATCAAAAATCTCCCAAATAAGAGTCCAGGACCAGATGGCATCCCAGGGGATTTCTACCAGACATTTAAAGCAGAGATAATACCTATGCTTCTCAAGGTGTTCCAAAATATAGAAAGGGAAGGAAAACTTCTAGACTCATTCTATGAAGCCAGCATTACTTTGATTCCCAAACCAGACAGAGACCCAACAACAACAAAAAAAACAACTACAGGCCAATATCCCTGAGGAACAAGGATGCAAAAATTCTCAACAAGATACTGACAAATAAAATTCAACAGCATATAAAAAGAATTATTCACCATGATCAAGTGGGATTCATTCCTGGGCTGCAGGGCTGGTTCAATATTCACAAAATCAAATCAATGTGATACATCACATTAATAAAGGAAAGGATAAGAACCATATGATCCTGTCAATAGATGCAGACAAAGTATGTGACAAAATACAACATTGTTTCTTAATAAAAACCCTCAAGAAAGTTGGGATAGAAGGAACATACTTAAACATCATAAAAACCATATATGAAAAGCCCACATCTAATATCTTCAATGGGGAAAAACTGAAAGCTTTCCCCCTGAGATCAGGAACACGACAGGGATATCCACTCTTACCACTGTGGTTTGACATAGTGTTGGAAGTCCTAGTATCAGCAATCAAACAAAATGAAATAAAAGGCATCCAAATTGCCAAAGAAGTCAAACTTTCACTTTTCACAGACACGGGATACTCTACATGGAAAACCCAAAAGGCTCCAACAAAAGACTCCTAGAACTGATACATAAATTCAGCAAAGTCACAGGATACAAAAATCAATGTACAGAAATCAGTTGCATTTTTATACACCAATAATGAAGCAACAGAAAGAGATAAAGGAATTGATCCCATTTACAATTCACCATGAATCATAAAATACCTAGGAATAAACCTAACCAAAGATGTAAAAGACCTATATGCTGAAAACTATAGAAAGCTTATGAAGGAAATTGAAGAAGACACAAAGATATGGAAAAGCATTCCATGCTAATGAATTGGAAGAATATTGTTAAAATGTCACTACTATCCAAAGCAATCTACACATTCAACGCAATCCCAATCAAAATCGCACCAGCATTCTTCTCGAAGCTAGAACAAGCAATCCTAAAATTTGTATGGAACCACGAAAGACCCCAAATTGACAAAGTAATATTGAAGAAGAAAACCTACACAGGAGGCATCACAATCCCAGACTTTAGCCTCTACTACAAAGCTGTAGTCATTAAGACAGTATGGTATTAGCACAAAAACAGACACACAGAACAATGTTATAGAGACTCCAGAACTGGACCACTAATGTATAGCCAACTAATCTTTGACAAAGCAGGAAAGAGCATCCAATGGAAAAAAAAAACAGTCTCTTTAGCAAATGGTGCTGGGGAAACTGGACAGCAACATGCAGAAGAATGAAACTTAGACCACTTTCTTACACCATACACAAAATTAAACTCAAAATGGATGAAAGTCCTAAATGTGAGATAGGAAACCATTAAAACCCTAGAGGAGAAAGCAGGCAACAACCTCTTTGACCTCAGCTGCAGCAATTTCTTACTCGACACATCTCCCAAGGCAAGGGAACTAAAAGCAAAATGAACTATTGGGACCTCGTCAAGGTAAAAAGCTTCTGCACTGCAAGGGAAGCAATCAACAAAACTAAAAGGGAACCGATGGAATGGGAAAAGATATTTCCAAGTGACATACCAGATAAAGGGCTAGTATCCAAAATCTATGAAGAACTTACCAAATTCCACACGTGAAAAACAAATAATCCAGGAAAGAAATGGGAAGACATGAATAGACATTTTTCCAAAGATGACATCCAGATGGCCAACAGACACAAAAAATGATGCTCAACATCATTCCTTATCAGGGAAATACCTATCAAAGCCACACGGAAAGGGGCGCCTGGGTGGCTCAGTCGGTTAAGCGTCCGACTTCGGCTCAGGTCACGATCTCACAGTCTGTGAGTTCGAGCCCCGCGTCGGGCTCTGGGCTGATGGCTCAGAGCCTGGAGCCTGCTTCCGATTCTGTGTCTCCCTCTCTCTCTGCCCCTCCCCCATTCATGCTCTGTCTCTGTCTCAAAAATAAATAAAACGTTAAAAAAAAAAATTAAAAAAAAAAAAAGCCACACGGAAATACCACCTCACACCAGCCAGAGTGGCTAAAATGAACAAATCAGGAAACTACAGATGCTGGCGAGGATGTGGAGAAACGGGAACCCTCTTGTACTGTTGGTAGGAATGCAAACTGGTGCAGCCATTCTAGAAAACAGTGTGGAGTTTCCTCAAAAGATTAAAAATAGATCTACCCTATGACCCAGCAATAGCACTACTAGGAATTTAACCAAAGGATACAGGAGTGCTGATGCATAAGGGTACATGTACCCCAATGTTTATAGCACCACTTTCGACAATAGCCAAATTATGGAAAGGACCTAAATGTCCATCAACTGATGAATGGATAAAGAAGTTGTGGCTTATATATACAATGGAATACTATTTGGCAATGAGAAAGAATGAAATCCTGTCATTTGCAGTAACGTGGATGGAACTAGAAGGTATTATGCTGAGTGCAGTAAGTCAGAGAAGGACAGATATTGTGTTTTCACTCATATGTGGATCCTGAGAAACTTAGAAGACCATGGGGGGGGGGGGGGGGAAGGGAAGGGGGAAAAAAAATAGTTACCAACAGAGAGGGAAGGAGGCAAACCACAAGAGACTCTTAAATACAGAGAACAAACTGAGGGTGGATGGGGAGGTGGGGGGGAGGGGAAAATTAGTGATGGGCATTGAGGAGGGCACTTGTTGGGATGAGCACTAGGTGTTGTATGTAAACCAATTTGACAATAAGTTATATTCACAAAAAAGTAATACTGTTGATTGTAGTATATATTTATATAAATGAAATAAATGACAATATTTTAAGGGACTGGCATTGAAAAGTTGCAAATAAGATAGCTGTACTCACAAAACACAGTGTTTGAAAGGGAATTTAAATTTTAAATGTTTATTGTAAAATATAAGGCAGCTATTTTTTTTCAAATTATGTTTAATACACTTAGGAGACAAATGAAATCATAAACTTCTCAAAACTAGAAAAAAGAAAAACAAAAAGTATAATGAATAGAAAGTCACACACTTAGTAAATTAACTAGATCAACAACTTTCAAGGTCAATGGTCCACATACACCAACTAAAAGATACTTACAAAGTTAATTTTTTTAATGTTTATTTATTATTTGTTTTGGGGAGTGATTTTTATTAATTTTATTTATTTTTGTTCTCAAGTTAGTTAACATACAGGGCAGTCTTGGTTTCAGGAGTAGAACCCAGTGATTGATCTCTTATATATGATACCCAGTGCTCATCCTGCAAAGTGCCCTCCTTAATGCCAGTCACCCAATTAGCCCACCCCCATACCAACTCCCTCCATCAATGCTGTTTGTTCTCTGCATTTAGCAGTCTCTTATGATTTGCCTCCCTGTTTTTATCTTATTTTTCCTTCCTTTCCCCTATTTCATCTGTTAAGTTTCTCAAATTCCACGTATGAGTGAAAACATGATATCTGTCTTTCTCTAACTGACCTATTTCGCTTAGCATAATTCCCCACCAGTTCCATTCATGTTGTTGCAAAAGCCAAGATTTCATTCCTCTTCATTGCCAAGTAGTAGTCCATTGTGTGTGTGTATACACATACATATGCAGATATAGGTGTATACACACATATGTATATATATATATACACACACACACATGTTCTTAATCCATTCATCAGTTGATGGACATTTGGGCTATTTCCATAATTTGGCTACTGTTAATATTGCTAGCTCCTCTAGGTGTAAGTTTAGGTTGTGTATTTTGAACCTTTCTTGCTTCTTGAGATAAGAGGAAATACATGGCCATTGAAACCTAAGACTGCCTTTGCTGCATCCCAAAAGATTTGGGCTGTTGTGTTTTCATTTACATTTGTTTCCATGTGTTTTATTTCTTCTTTGATCTCCTGGTTAACCCATTCATTCTTTAGTAGTAAGTTCTTAACCTCCATATCTTTGGGGGCTTTCCAAGTTTTTTCTTGTGGTTGATTTCAAGTTTCATAGCATTGTGACCTGAAAGTATGCATGATATGATCTCAATCTTTTTGTACCTATTTGACAGCTGCTTTGTGACCCAGTATGTGATCTATTTTGGAAAATGTTCCACGTGCACTGGAAAAGAATGTGTATCCTGCTGCTTTAGGATGAAAAGTTCTGAATATATCTGTTAAGTCCATCTGGTCCAATGGGTCATTCAGAGCTATTGTTTCCTTATTTTCTGCCTAGATGATCTTTTCATTGTTGTAAGTGGAGTATTAAAGTCTCTTACAATTACAGTAGTATTTTCCCAAGTTTATGTTTGTGATTAGTTGATTTATGTATTTGGGTTATTCCACCTTGGGGGCATAAATATTTATAATTGTTAGCTCTTCTTGATGGATAGAGTCCTTATTTATGAAATAATGCCCTTAATCTCTTGTTACAGTGTCTGCTTTGAAATCTAGTTTGTCTGATTTCAGTATGACTACTCTAGCTTTCTTTTGATATCCAGTGGTGTGATTGAGGGGTCTCAAGCACCTCACTTTCAATCTACAGGTGTCCTCATGTCTCAAATGAGTCTCTTGTAGGCAGCATATAGATTCATCTTATTTTTTTATCCATTTGATACCCTATGTCTTTTGATTGAATGGACTAAATGCCCCAGAGCGATTATTACAAGATATGGATTTAGGGTCATTGTTTTACCTGTAGATTTCATGTTTGTTGTCATGTCTCTGGTCCTTTGTAACCTTTGTTGCTTTTCAGAGTCCCCCTTAGTATCTCTTGCAGGGCTGTTTTAGTGGTTATGAACTCCTTTAGTTGTTGTTTATCTGGCAAAGTCTTTACCTCTGCTTCTATTCTGAATGACAGCCTCACTGGATAAAAGAATCTTGGCTGCATATTTTTCCTCTTCAGCACATTGACTATTTCCTGCCACTTCCTTCTGGCCTGCCAAGTTTCAGTGGACAGGTCCACTACTATGTGTCTACTATTGTAGGTTAAGGACTGTTTGTCCCTAGCTCCTTCCAGAATTCTCTTTATCTTTGTATTTTGCCAGTTTCACTATGATAGTCATGGTGATGACCTGTTTTTATTGATTTTGAAGGGAGTTCTCTGTGCCTCTTGGAGGTGGGTGTCTGTTTCTTTACCCAGATTAGGGAAGATCTCAGCTATCATTTGTTCAAATCTTCTCCCCATCTCTCAAACTGTTCTTCTGGGACTCCTATGATACAGATATTGTTTCATTTCATGGCATTACTTAGTTCTCTAATTCTCCCCTAGTGATCTACTAATTTCCTTTGTCTTTTTTTTTCAGCTTCATTTTCAGTAACATTATCTTCTATTTCACCTATTCTCTACTCTCCTTCCATCCTTGCTGTTACTTCATCTAGTTTTACATCTCAGTGATAGCATTTAATTTATCCTGACTAGTTCTTATGTCTTTGATCTTTGTACCAAGAGTTTCTCTGGTGTCCTCTATGCTTTTTACAAGCCCAGCTATTAGTTTTATGACTGTTATAACCAATACATCTGAACAATAATTTAGAATATCTGTTTTGAGCAATTCTCTGGCTGTGATTTGTTCTTGACCTTTCTTTTGAGGGAGAATTCCTCCATTTTGCCATTTTGGCTAAGCTTCTGTCTTTTGCATGCTTTAGCTTGTTATGTGCTCTGTACCTGGGAGTACTTCTATATTAAAAATGGGTCATGGCTGCAGCAACTTCTTACTCAAGCCCATGTCTCCAGAGGCAAGGGAAACAAAAGCAAAAATTAACTACTGGGACCTCATCAAAATAAAAAGCTTCTGCACAGCAAAGGAAAAAAATCAGCAAAACTAAAAGGCAACCAACAGAATGGGAGAAGATATTTGCAAATGACATATCAGATAAAGGGTTAGTATCCAACATCTATAAAGAAGTTCTCAAACTCAACACCCAAACAACAAATAACCAGTGAAGAAATGGGCAAAAGACATGAATAGGCACTTCTCAAAAGAAGACATCCAGATGGCCGACACATGAAAAAATACTCATCACTCATCATCAGGGAAATACACATCAAAACCACAATGAGATACCACCTCACACCTATCAGAAGGGCTACAATTAACAACTCAGGCAACAAAAGATGTTGGCAATGGATGCAGAGAAAGAGGATCTCTTTTGCATTGCTGGTGGGAATGCAAACTGGTGCATCCACCCTGGGAAACAGTATAGAGATTCCTCAAAAAAATCAAAAATAGATCTACTCTACAACCCAGGAATTGCACTACTAGGTATTTATCCAAGGGATACAGGTGTGCTGTTTCAAAGGGACATATGCACCCCAATGTTTATAGGAGCACTATCAACAATAGCCAAAGTATGGAAAAAGCCCAAATGTCCATCAATGGATGAGTGGATAAAAAAGATGTGGTATATATATCTATATCTAGATAGATATCTATATATATATATATATAGATACATATCTAGATATCGATATCTAGATAGATATCTAGATATAGATATAGATATCTAGATATATATCTATAGATATAAATAGATATATACACACAATGGAGTATTACTCAGCAATCAAAACGAATGAAATCTTGCCATTTGCAACTCTGTGGATGGTACTGGAGGATATTATGCTAAGCAAAATTAGTCAGAGAAAGACAAATATGACCTCACTCATATGAGGACTTTAGGAGACAAAACAGATGAACATAAGGGAAGGGAAACAAAAATAATATAAAAACAGGGAGGAAAAAACATAAGAGACTCTTAAATATGGAGAGCAAACAGAGGGCTACTGGAGGGGTTGTGGGAGGGGGATGGGCTAAATGGGTAAGGGGAGTTAAGGAATCTACTCTTGAAATCATTGTCGCACTATATGCTAATTTGGATATAAATTTAAAAAAAATAAAATTAAAAAAAAAATGGGTCATACCCTGTCCAGGGCCTGGCACTTCTGCAAGTGTTTTTGATGTATGTGGCATGAACTCTGTTGTTGCATTTTGGCTGCTGTATCCCACTGGTCAGTCCTCTGCAGAGCTCCTCCTTGCTTGTAGGGGTCCAGTGTTTGGACATTCACCCAGGTGTGCTTTGATTTGTTTTTTGATGTAACCCTGGGGGGGAAAAGGGAAAATGGGTGGGGGGTGGGGGAAGCTGATCCCACAAAAAGAGAAAAATGAAAGAAGAAAAAAAGACCAAACAAAATCAAAAGAACTAGAAGGCTAAATCCAGAGAAAGAGAAAAATAAAGAAAAAGAGAAAAGATGGAAAAACAATAGAATAAAAATGCCTGGGGTGCCTCCATCAATTAAGTGTCTGACTTTCACTAAGGTCATGATCTTGCAGTTCATGAATTGGAGCCCCACGTCAGGCTCTGTGCCAATAGCTCAAAGCCTAGAGCCTGCTTTGGATTCTGTGCCAACCTCTCTTTCCGCCCCTTCCCTGCTCGTGCTCTCCCCCCCGCTTTCTCTCAAAAATAAGTCATTAAAAATTTTTAATATAAAAATGCCTTATCAAATATATATATAATTTATGTGTAAAATTATATAAAATAAATGTATAAAACAGGCAGAAAATCTCAAAGAATATGGTTGAACTGTATAGTACCATCAATAAACTAGACCTAAATGATATTTGCATTATATACATAAGACTTTATTATATATAAAAGATTGTGTGTACGTGTGTGTTTGTGTGTGTGTGTGTGTGTGTGTGTGTGTGTGTGTGTGTGTGTGTGTGTAAGAATTGACCAAAGACAAATCCAAAACTATGAGCCTGATTCCAAAAGAAAAAAAAAGGGTGAAGAAAAAAAATCAAAAAACAAAACAAAAACAGTTGTCTGTTGGTGCCTGGGCCCTGTGTCTGTGCGAGTCTGGAGGAGTCAGTCTCACTCCAGTAGATGAGCAGTTGCCAGGCAAACAGGCCCAGGGTTTGGTGTAAATGGGTCCACTTCCATTAGGGGCTGCTGTGCTGCTCTCTGAAGTTCCCACTGTGTTGGTGTCGGGGAGAAAAATGGCAACACCCCAATCTCTCCTCCCTGGAATGGGTGTCTCCAACCGTAATGTTCAGGCAGCCCTCACAGAAGAGTGAGGGCTGTCAGCTTTCTTTGCTTCACAGTTCTCCTGCACCTTCTCGGTGCTCAGCTGCTATTCAAAACTATCTTAAAGGCTCCCACACCATGCAGACCCTGTTCTGGAGTAGTGCCACTCCATCCTGCTGATAAAAGGCCTTTGGCTGGTACCCGCAGGGTCTTTTGTCCTTTGGGCAGCATTAAACCTCTTCTCAAAGTACTCCAGGAAGGGGACTTGTCTCTCCCAGTGCACCCCTGAGATCCCTACACCACACTATGCTTTCCAGGGCCAGCTCCCCCCTCCTCAGGAACATGTACCAGGGCCCCTGGCTTCACTCAGGAGAAGGTCTCACACTTCTAAACCTCCGAGTTTCAGCTCCTATGGCTATTTGCAAAGAAGAAACTGGCACTTTCTGTATTTCTTGTTTCCCAGTCCATGGTCCAGAGTGGTTTTCCTCTTGTGCTAACTCGATGCTGCACTTTTACAACCTTCTTTCTCTCCCTTTTGTCTCTGTGCAGAAAGGGTCCCTCCTCCCCTCTGTGCCTATGCTATTCTATCTCTCCCAATTCTCATACACGAACCTCAATCCTGCCAAGTTTCCTCCTTCCAACCGTGGAGATCCTTCTGTCACTCTGCAGATTGATTTCCTGGGTGTTCCAGGTGATCTGACCTCAGTACAGCTGTGATGGAGGGATGAGGAAAATCCCAGTCCACCTACTTCTCTGCCATCTTAACTCAACAAAGTGAATTTTTTTTTTAAAGACTCAAAAAAAAAAAAAAATCACTTGAAAACTGAAAAACTCCCAAACTATTTGGGGATTACACACATTTTAAATAATTCAGAGGTCAAAAGAAGTCTTAAGCATTTTTTGAAAATATTTTGAACTAAATTAAAGTGAAAATACATCACAACAATATGTAGGATACAGCAAAAGCAGTACTTAGTGGAAAGTTTGTAGCACTGGATATGTATAAGAGAAGAAATGTCTAAAAACAATAATCTAGGCTTCCATCTTGAGAAGCTATCCAAAGAACATCCATTTAAACCTGAAGTAAGCTGAAAAGTTACATAAAACTAAAAAAGCAGAAATCAATGAAATTGCAAACATGAAATCAGAAAAATAACAATTGCAAGCTGATTCTTTAAAAAAAGTCAATGAAGTGGATAAGCATCTACCCAGGCTAACAACAACAACAAAAAAAAAATACAGAAAATACCAATTATCAGAAATGAAAGAGAGGCATCACTACTGAATCCATGGGCATTAAAAGAAATTATCATCAACTCTAATTTGATAACTTAGGTGAAATGGACCAATCCTTGATATTCACCAACTATAAAAACTCACAAGTAGATAATACTATTCCTATGCCTATCAAGTAAATTGAATCAATGTTTATTAATTTTTCTGAATTCTCATGGGTTCACTGGTAAATTATACCAAACGTTAAAAAAAAAATTATACCAATTCTCTATGCTGTCTTGTAGAAAACAGAAGCCATAATTACGCTAATACCAAAACCAGAAAAAGGAATTACAAACCAGACCATGAGCACAGATGTAAAATCTTCAATAAAATATTAGAAAAGAGTCCATAATTTATAGAAGAATTATACACAATGACTACGTAGGATTTATTTCAGGTATTCAAGGAAAGTTCAACATTCAAAAATAGATTAATGTAATTCACTATTAGCTAAAGAAATCTTATGAATTCATCAGTGCGGAGAAAGCATTTAACAAAATTCAACACTCATCCATGATAAAAAGTATCAAACTAGAATTGGGGGGGGGGGATTTCCTCAACTTAATCAAGAGTACCTACTAAAAACTTATTTTCAATAATGAAAAATTGACTATTTTTCTCCTAACATTGGGAATGATGTAAGAACATACCACCTTACCACACTTAGTCAACATCATACTGGAAGACCTAGCTAGTACAAGAAGACAATAAAAGTAAGATGCATACAGATTGCGAAGGAAGTACAAACACTACCTTTGTTCACATGTAGTATTATCATCTACGTGGAAACACCAAAGAGTTGACAAAATCTCTTGGCACTCATAAGCAATTATAGCAAGGTCACAGGATAAAAGATTAACATACAAAAGTTGGTTGTTTCCATGTTTACTATGGGTAATTTTGAAATAAAAACAATACCACATATATTAGCTTCCCATATATGAAATACTTAAGGAATAAATGTAGTACCTACATGAGGTTAACTAAACACTGATGAAATTAAGATTTAAATTAAGAAATATTTCCTGGCAATGGATTGGAAGACTCATGATTGTTGTAATACCTATTCACAAATTTGTCTCTGTATTTAATACAATCTGAACCAAATTCTCAGCAAGCTATTTTGTGGATATTGACACATGGATTATAAAATTTACTTGGAAAGGCAAAAGACCAAGAATAGCCAACACAATGCTAAAGAACAACGAAGTTTGAGAACTGACATGATCTGAAGATTTATCTGATCTGTAGTTACTCTAATGAGGACATCTCAGCATTGTCAAAATAGGTAGAATTTTTTTTTAAGTAGACACATAGGTCAATGGAAAAATATAGACGGTTCAGAAATAGACCTGTATAGATATAGTCAACTGGTTTTTGCCAAGACAAACCAATAATCTTTTCTACAAATGATACTAGAAATGTTGTATATGCATATTCAAGGGAAAGAATTCAATCCAGACTCATACTTTACCTATTTCACCAAAGTTTACTCAAAATTAATTGGTGAATGGTTGCCAGGGATTCAGGCCAAGTGGGAAGTAGGTGAAGGGATTTATACAGCAAAGTATTCTGATACTATATGATAAATACATCACATTATTGCCAAAACCCATAGAACATTCCAACCCCCAAAAGTGAACCTTATTTAAGTATTTAAGTAATTTGAAGGTGGAGGTATTCCAGAAAAAAAAAAAAAAACGCAGACCGTGATCAGAGAATATAACTGTAAAAAAAAAAAAAAAAAAACCTCTCCTGGAGGTGGTAGGGAAAACAGTGCTAACCTAAGTAACTCGGAAATAAGTTAAGACTAAAAGGCAAGTAACTACACATGAGTACTAAGCTCGAGTTGATGACATTATTTTCAACTGGGATAAGGGGTTAACAATTCTGATACTGCTATTCATATATAGTCGAACTGAACAATTCAATAATTGCCAAATGGTGGGAGCCATTTTTCTCACCATTGGAGGGAGAACCTACAGATAACCAGGAGGAGGGGACTAGAATAATTTATGTGGTAATAAGTAAGAGTTCAAACAGTAAGAGCTCATGTTTAAGTCAAATCCAAGCCTTGATTTCTAGCACCATTAGAAAGAACCAGGGGTTCTTAGAGAAATGCTGATTCTAGAACTGGGGTGGGAATTAGGAAGTATACAGGATGAGACTGGAGCATCTTACAGTAACAGAAAGTAAGGAATTCTAAGAACAAAAACAAAATAAGCCCACAATACACATTAGTGAGGTATTTCAAAGGTACACAGGAACCAACTGAAAGGGCTGTCATTGGCCAAATCTGGAGCCATTTGACTGAGATTAGTATGGGAGTATTAGATTAGGACCCAAAATAGAAGTATCCTCAAATCTAGACTAATAAGTAGTTAAATAAATTCATAGATGGAGACAAATATCCAATGGAGAATTCCAAAGAAAGTATGTGGATACTCTAAAGAGTCATAACAAATCCCCACTTTTTAAATGTGAGTTGTGCATAGTTACTTCTATCCAAAGAGTCTAGTATGGAAGGGGCGGGTGGGGGGCAGGGGGAATTGGAGATTAACTTGACAGTGGGAAAAATTTTATAAGCACAAGTTCAGCCAGGTAATTAAGGTCAACAACAGCTATAAGTCACATTAATCATATACTCTTGAAATTATGTGATGAGATAGAAGCTTATCTGTGATTTTCCCCAAAATTCACGATGCCAGCACAATAAATTTCAATAGACATATATAATATTGGTTTATTCCAAACAAGGAAAGTCTGCAAAACTGTTACAGCCAAGAGGAGCCTAAGACATGCCTACTAAATGTAATGTAGTATCCTGGATGAATTCCTGGAACACAAAAGGACATTAGATAAAAACTAAGGAAATCTTAATAAAGCATGAACTTTTACTACTACTAATGCATGAATATTAGCTAATTGTGAAAAAACTACCATGATAATCACAAAAGATACTATTAGAGTAAATTGTATAGGGGTATATTTGGGAACTCTACTGTCTGTTCAGTATTTCTGTGAATCTAAAACCTTCTAAAAATACAATAAAACATTTTCTGTATTAAGAAAATTACTTCCATAGAATATTCTGGCTACCGAAATGGTCCTAACAGTTACAAAGACATCCAGTTTTAGGTCACCTATTGTACTATATAAACTCCATTTGTTCAGAAAATTATTAATGTCCACACCTCTTTGGAGCAGCCCACGGTCTAGTAACTCTGGACATCAAAGCAAGATGTGAGACTGATCTGAAGGAGATCCTTTTGCTTTGTTAAGATCTTGGCTGGGGATGAGGAATGGTGGTTGGGGGGGAGGGTTATACCTCCATCACTAACACTAGAGAGTCCTGGAATAGCTGATTAATTTTCACCAGGATTGTTTTAATGTAACCATGTCTCATAGCAATAATGCACTAATAACAAAGTATCATCTGGACTTTTCAGGTGTGACTATCAATCAGTGACCTCCACAACAAGTATTTACTTCTTGCTCATGTTGTGTATTAACAGCTATGGAACCTCTGTTCTGGGCTTGGGTTGAACCTATTATATGGGTCTTCTTTTCCTGGTTCCCAGGTAGGAACACTCCTGTGAAGTAATGCTAATATGGAAGAAGACCAGATCAAGAGGGCTGGTGGAAACATTGTGTTTTCTAAAGCATCTACTTGAAAATTATCCACTTATTTTCCATTTGTTAAAGCAAGTTATATGGCAAAGCCCAACCTCAGGGCCAAAGAGCAATTTGTATGTTTTCTTAAAAATAAGAAACTTTCAGTTATAAAATAGATAAGTCTTAAGGATGAGGAGTACATCATATAGCATATAGTCAATATTTTATTAACTTTGTATGGTGACAGATGGTAACCACACTTATGGTGAGCATTGTGTAATATACAGAACTCTCAAGTCACTATGTTGTGTATCTGAAACTACTGCAACATTGTAGGTCAACTATACTTAAATATATATATACATACATACACACACACACACACACACACACACACACACACACACACACACACACACACACAGTCTTGCTACCCTTACCAGTTATCAGAATCACCAATTTCTTTGAAATGAAGTCCATAAAACAGGATCCATATTTACCTGAAACAATTATAATGTGACTAAGTTCATTGCTATAAGGAACGATGTATTATTTAATCTTTAAAAATTCTTCATAGTGTTGGGTGCCTGGTTGGCTCAGTTGGCTAAGTGTCTGGCTTCGACTCAGGTCATGAGTTCAAGCCCTACACTGGGCTCTGTATGGACAGCTCGGAGACTGGAGCCTGCTTTGGATTCTGTGTCTCTGCCCCTTGCCTGCTCATGCTCTCCCAAAAATAAAACCTTTAAATTGTTTCTTAAAAAATTCTTCATAGTATTTAACAGAGCCTCACACAGAGTAGACATTCAGATATTTGCTAATGTGAGCTGATTAGTTGGGAATGGTTCAAAATAGAGAATAGAGCAGTAATGGCAAATAAAAACAAAGGAAGTAACTTTGGGGGATATCTAGAAAAGTGGTAGAGACTCTAAAAATCTGTCCATGTGTCTGGATGATTTGGCAGATACAAGGGACTTAATGTGTATTTTAATTGAGAGGGTCTACATAATAGCTGTTGACGGGACATCCTTTCTAGAGATCAGTCCTTAATATAAAAATCCATATTCAGCTCTCAGCCTTATTCTTACTCCTACAGCTTCCCAATGATGTTGAAACTAGAAAAAGTTCATTGTGGCAACTGAACACTGAATAAAGACAACCATTTGCTCATTCATAAGACTTGCTTCTTACTATAGTCCTAGTGAATCAAGTGAAGATAAAAATATCTGAGAGGAATGCTTGAATTACATCTAGTATTATGTACCTTTTTTTTTTTTAAGCTGAGAGAGAGAGAGAAAGAAAGAGCAAACAGGGGAGGAGTAGAGAGAATCCCAAGCAGGCTCCACTCTTAGCATTGAGCTTGACTTGGGGCTCTAGCTCAGAACCATGATATGACCTCAACTGATGTCAAGAGTCAGACACTTGACTGACTGAGCCACACAGTGGCTTGTAACTTTTAGACTGAAAAAGTTTGTGTGACCAATTCAGTGCTTCATCAAGTTTCAAGGTATACGGTTCAGAAGTCTTGGGATACTAGAAAGTTCTTTGAAAGGCAACAGATAATGGTAGAGCTCCTGGATTTTAATTGAGTCATATTTTTTATCTGTTTATCTCTGAAACACCAAATTCATTAATAAAGTCATTTAAACAATTTTATTAATAAGTGTGTTAAATAATATTGATACATTATTTTCACTCATTTTATTCCCTGCAAGTCAAGAAGTTGTGAAAGCAAACCAAGCTAAAGACAGAGAAGAAACCAGGACAGGTCTTAGAAACTTCTAATTCAGTATTACCAAGCAGTCTTCACTAAAAATCATCTAAGAATTTAGTTGAAGTTTGACTTTGTATAAGAAAGAAAACTTCTGTCCTAAAATTGTGTTGTCACCTTTCAAGTTTGATATAGAACAGGAGGAATATTTTGAAGAAGTGAAATGCACTCCTTGGCTTGTGGTTCTGATGTAGACCTGAAACAACGGAGTCCTTCAGAAATAAGTTAAGAAGTGGGCAGATGATATGGACAGGCATTTCTCCAAAGAAAACCTACAGATGGCCAACAGATACATAAAAAGATGCTCAACATCACACATTGGTGCTGGTGAAAATGTGGAGAAAAAGGAACACTTTTACACTGTTGGTGAGAATGCAAACTGGTGCAGCCACTGTAGATAGAAGTTTCTCAAAAAGTTAAAAATAGAACTACCCTACTATCCAGGAATCACACTACTGGGTATTTACTCCAAAAATACAAAACACTAATTCAAAGGGATATATGTACCTTTATGTTCATGGCACCATTGTTTACAATAGCTAAACTATGGAAGTAACTCAAGTGTCAATTGATAGAAGAATGGATAAAGGTTATGTATATGTGTGTGTATACATACATACATATATATATATATAGTGTATTTAATAAATTCAACCATAAAAAATCTTGCCATTAGCAACAACATGGATAGAGCTGGAAAGTATTATGTCAAGTCTGTCAGAGAAAGACAAATACCATATGATTCACACATATGTGAAATTTAAGAAAAAGGAGCAAAGGGAAAAAAAGCAAGAGACAAACCAAAACAAAGACTTTTAACTATAAAGAATACACTTATGGTTACCAGAGAGTAGATGGGTGGGGGGAATGGGACAATAGGGGATGGAGATTAGAGTACACTTATGAAAAATAAGTGAAAGGAAAACAAAACTGAATGAGTTGATTCTTACTTTTGGATTCTGATTACAAATTAGAGCCATGATATTGATTGTAACTTTTGGAAAATTTAAGTTTGTTATATGAAGTTTAGGTTACGCTACAAGCTAATTTCTTCCACAGAATTTTAATGTTTAATGAAATTTCTGAAGTAACATGAGGTAAAATTATTTCTCTAAAGGAGATTGGTGATTTGATAAGTATAAGTTCTATTTTAAGATGTACAACATGATGTGATAAATAAAAAAAAATAAATTTAAAAAATAGTCAAATTAACATATTAATCCCCTTCACACAGTTACCGTGTGTGTGTGTGTGTGTGTGTGTGTGTTGTGTGTGGTGTGTGTGGTGTAAGAGGACCTAATATACATATTCTTAACAACCTTCTGGTTTTCAATAAGGTATTAAGTGTAGTCATGTTGTTGTACTTGAGATCTCTGGACTATTATGAAACCTTATAACCTTTGACCGACATCTGTTTTTTCCACCTCCCAGTCCCAGGTAACCACCACTATATTCTTTTATGGGTTTGCCTTTTTATAGATTCCATATATAAGTGACATCATGCAGTTTACTTTTCGTGTCTGGTTTTCAGTTCACATAATGTACCCCACTACCTTCTGTGGCATCATTACCAATGTCCAGCACTTATGATTTTTGAAATAAGAAATGATGCAAGATTCATATGGATAAATTAAGACTAATATCTAGACTCCCATGATCTATTAAGTTGGGGCCGGTGAAGAGGAAAATAGAGAGGACTAAATTCTAGTCAGATCAATCCACTGACTCTTGATAGGTAAAGAATGAACTAAATATATTGGTTTGAGTTACTGGGTAAGAGTTTTACAACACACACAACATACAGTAATCCTAAGTGTTCTTTACCTAAGCAAATAATTATATAAACACAAATGTCATGTTTTTCATTCTATTGGGTCTCTCAAGATAAAGCTGATGAAAGTCACCATAAAATGTGAAAGAACTGTGATCACTTACATGTCCCCCTCTGCACCAAATACAGAAGGATCTTTCACGCCTGAAGGAAAAACAAATGGCATGGGTTTTGTTTTGGGGGGTTTTATTTTATTTTTATTTTTCGCATGTCTCATCAAGTGTTTGAGTATGTTCACTCTTCTTGAAAGAACAGAATTTAGGCCAGTGGACAAAGATCAATGTGTTGTATGCATCAATGTGCTGCTTGGGTATCTTATTTTATAACCACGCTTAGATTTCACAGCCTTCAAAATAATTCTTCCTGCTTCAATCCAGATTCTTCAGAGGGGCCCTATCATGACCACATGCTGCCTTATTCTCCTAAAGCTTCCTCTTCATTATGTGCGGGAACTTTCCTTGAACTTTGAGATTTCCAGACTATTCTGTGGAGTTCAGGAAGAAAGTCGAAGCATGGCAAATAAATGCTTCCAATATGTCAGTTCAAAGAATTTGACAGAACTTTAAACATGGAAAAGGTTTTGAAAGTGAGAAGAAAAAAAAAAGCTTTGCTAACAACTGTTTCATAACAATTTTTTATGAAGACCTAATGTATCTCATTCCCCCCCCCCTTTCTCTATTCTGATGTTTGACCAGCTGTCTTCCTATTATTTTCTTACAATGTAGCATTCTAAAATTCAATACAATACTTTAAAAGTCAACTCTGAGGTTAAGTCAACATAAAATTATATTTATTGCTACTGATTACAACCTCAGAGCTTTCGTTGAGTGCGGGATTATGAAAAAAAAGTTACAGTAAGAAAGAAAAATGAAAAAGTAGTGGTAAAGAATAAGTCAATTTTGTGATAAGTAAAACATAACTTAAACACATGTTTATTGTAAGAAGTCTCCAACACTCAAATGAGCTAATGTATAGCAGTATTTGCAGATGCATCAATAAATGCAGAACTCTATAGGATAGATTTAGAACTATTTTAAAATGGCACTATAAATTTGGCTTGTAGATTGCTTGAATTGCTAACATTGAAACAGATAATACAAGCTTTGAGAGCTGTTAGTATGATATAGTTATAAAACGGAATCATCTAACACCCTAGTATCATTTGCTCATGCTAGTTCAATGCCAACAATACTACTTGAATAGTTTTGAAAGTTCATTCCAGACTGACTTCTGAAGTTTATACACCATATTCTATATTCATCTGGTACTTTAACGAATTATATTTTTATTTTTAACTTTTATCCGGTTTACTCATAGGAACCTACCATAGACATAGATTCTAAAAGATAAGAATCTTTACCGATATTAACTCTATTCTCAAAGGATGAAGTCTTATTACCACTTATGACCTTTAAAATAGTGTTAGTTCAGGAAATACACATACATCTATATATATGTATACACATGTATGTGTATATGTATACATATATGTATGTATATATGGTTTATGTCAAAGACAACATTGCAGTTCAGATAAAGTGAATTGGCAATACATGATTCTAGATAATTCAGATTGGAAAAAACGTATATGGGTCCCTACATTTCATGCATAAAAATTGCCCATGAATCAAGGATTTAAATGTGAACAAAATTAGAGCTATTAGAAGAAAAGATAGAACACCCAGTGACTTTTAAATAGGCAAAATCTTAAGTCATACCTGAAAAGACTAGCCATGAAAGAAAAATGGTAAATAAGACCATTAAACATCGTTAAGCACATGAAAAGGCAACTTATATAGCTGGAGAGGAAATTTTTTTTTCCCCAGTACATATTTCTGACAAAGCACTCCATGTATTCAGAATATACATGTATGCATATTCACCAAAAATTCAAAAATCCAAATAAAGAGGGAACCCAATGAAAAATGGAAAAACAGGTGGGGAAGAGATATCCAAATTGTCAATAACCATAAAGGAGTTTAATTTTATTGTGAAATACAAATTATAACCTCAGTGAGATTACATTACACCTATTAGAATAGGTAAAGAATACATAAAATTAGAAATATTGTCGGGGCATCTGGGTGGCTCAGTTGATTAAGCATCTGATTTCAGCTCAGATGATAACCTCATAGTTTGTGAGTCTGAGCCCCAGATATGGCTCTACACTCACAGCACAGATCCAGCTTGGGATTCTCTCTCTCTCTCCTCTCTGCCCCTCCCCTGGCACACTTGTGTGCAAATAAATATTATTAAACAACCCGACACTAATACATGGCTTGAAGGTAGGCAATTTGTACAACTTTAGCAAACTCTTTGACAACCTCTACTCAACCATGTGTACAATAGGACCCCCAAATTTTTTCTCGACACTGGATTATATTTTATCTAATTGTTAATATTCAATTGTTTGTGATTTACAAAAGTAGCAATTTCATATAATCAAGAGAGATTTTTCCATATATACACCCCATGTTACTTTTAGTTTAAGTAGAACTATTCATAATAGACCCAAATTGGAATCTAATCAAATGCTCAACAGAATAAAGTGTGATCTATTCATACATTTATTATAAAACAGTAATACTATAGGATTTCCCACTATGTACAACTATATGGATGAATTAAGATCCTGTTGATGAAAGTAGTGAGAAGCACATACTGTAGGCATTTGGTTTCATAAAGTACAGGAAGAGTCAAAACTAATCTAGACATCAGGAATCTATGGATTCAGTTACCACCGAACCCAAACAAAGTTAATCAAAGACATAAGGAGGCTCCTGGTGTGAGGGTGATGATCTGTTTTTTGTTGTTATTTTAGTCTTATGCTCACTTCACCAGTTTGTGAAGATTCCAGGAGATACACATTTTTATGTGCAATTTTTAATGTGAGTATTTCAGCAATTTTAAGTACTCAAAGTCCTCCTGCATTTGTAAAATAAGACAAGATTTTACTCAAGGCAGTGCTAGATCCTGCAGAAATTATGGAGAAAATTCTAAAAGCAATAACAACAATACCAGATTGGCAAGAAACAAAACAAAACAAAAACTCCTACACTGTTTGCTACGATTACAACATAAGTTAATATATGGAATGATGGTCACATTAGATACTTGCAAATGTAAAGTGCAGAAACAATTACACAAAGCAACAGCAATTCAAAGGTGCTCATAAACTTTACTATTATGGTTTCTTTTACCCAATAAAACGGAAATTTTTTAAATCACATCTTGTACGAAGTGCTTTTATAGTATAAGTCATCAGCCAGTCATGACCCTTTTTACTTCTATGCATGTACCTAATGTATTTCTAGAAAATTTTTTTATATTCCTGTTCAGTTTTTACCTATTGGTAAAACTTTGATAATTTTAGTGATATTTAAGAACATTTAAGATCTCAGTGGTTTAAAAGTGAAATTTCTTTACATGCCTGCAAAATAAAGTCATTTCAATTTACTTCATTCAGATTTCTTTGGAACCATTTTTAGAAGAGAAATATCTTTAGGTTAACTAATTATTTTATTCAGACACAGCTATGCAGTATGATAACTTCTATTTATTCCTCAATGCAATTTAGGGTTACTATTTCCACAAATATTAGTAAAACACTTCTTATACATAAGGCAACACTGCTTCAATGTGTCTGTAAGAGAGGTGGACCTCATAACACTACCAGAAGTTTTAAAACTACAAATGGATTTAAAGTAAATATTAGGCTTTAAGGAATTAATTTTTTTCTCGGTTAAGATGCAGCTTCAAGTGTCAAGTCTGAACAGCAGATTCAGAACTCAAGAATCTATGGCTGGAATTAATTTATATTTGATAATGGATGGCAATACAAGGTAATGATGATAATAACTCACTTTTGTACAGCAGTTTATTGATTTGGAAGCTCAGTCTCAGAAAGCTAAGTAATTTATCCAAGATCATAAATTTAGCATATAGTGGAGTTGGGGCTAAAAGAACAAATTTGAGAATTGTTTGCTTAGTATACTTTGCACTGTACTAGGACAATTTTCCTGAAAATGGAAATTGGTTGAAAATGGAACCCAAAATATTTGTTCTAATTTAACTTGGATGAAAGAGAGAGTTGGGGATAATTTGCTTAAAAAGGAGAAATTCTATACTTAATAAGAGTCCATTAATAGGAACTCTATACAACAATAAGGGACCTGTAAAGCTAGGGAAGATAACTTGAGAACTTGTGCCATTGAGTCATGGGTTTGTGCCTGGACTTGTTCTAGGCTCTCGTCCTTCAGATCCCACACAAACCAGAGGAATACAGGCTATTCTTAGGGAAACTTGGCACCTTAGTCATACTCAGCCAGCTGGAGTGAGAGGGAAACACCGGGACAAAATTAAAGCAAGTGGGAAGCCCTATGGGGTTATCACCACCACTTAAGTTTTATGATTTCAGGGACTCTAGAGCAGTCTACTAAATGTACATCAATAGACAATGTTAAGACTTACATTGCATATATGCCGTTGCTTGTACTTCAAGACCTTTAAAGACACATAAATATGAGAATAGCAATGATATCTAGATCTAATTTATATCCAAGTTGACAGATCTACAATCCCCGTCTTATCTACATCTTTATAGAGCTGGATAGGCAGAGGTATTTAAATAAGAATTTGAACATTATTCAAAACACGTGTACAGAAAGTATTATAGTGTTTTACGTTTGTTGAAAACTCCATCTGATGCTAAGGCCCCATCCCTCTGAGATGGTGGGAAATTCAGTTTGGACTCTCGGGATTCTGCAGGTCTTACACAACACATTCTCCAGGGCTACTCCCATTCCAACCAGCTCTTCAGTCTATGCCAATTCCCTGAAATTCCTTTTGCCCAGGGTCATTTGAGTGGGTTTGAAGTCCATCTTCCCTTATGGTACAAGGCCATGAACTTTTATAGTCTACTCATTATACAAGGCTCTGGTTAATGAGCTATGCAGGGTGTGAGAGGACTAGGGGTCACTAACCACTCGTGTGCCTGTAGACCTCCTGACCTTCCTAATTTAAGGCAAATTTTCCTCTCCTTTCTTAACTACATAACCCCGATAAATGCAGGAAGGGTTCTGAAAAGCAAAAAACAGGTTTTCTGAAACATTCATTTCACATCTTGCTGAGGCAAGAGGCCTCTATGAATCAACTACCTTCAAGTGAAGCGTAAGGATGAAAGAATGCAGAAATGAAGAAACCCTCATGAAATTCTGAATCTATTTTTACATGTCAAACCTCAAATACAAAAGGTATGGATTTGTTTCAGCAAACATATCTAATTGTGGTTTTTAAAAATCTTTGTATACATCAACATAACAGTTCTTATACTTCCACGTTTGTGCTGTATTTATCCTTTATTAGTGGTAGTGTTTTGTTTTGTTTGGTTTGGCCCAATTTAAGTCAGATGCTTTTCTTATCTAGCACAGCCCTGTTTTAGCACTTAGGTCATTTAGTATTTCCTGGGGGGGGGGGGGGGTGTTTCAATCCCACTATGCTGGGACCATGACATGAGCTGAAATCACGCTTAACTGACAGCCACCCAGGTGCCCCTGCCCATTCTTGTGTATAGTTTTTAAAAGCAAGCTAAAAATTCTTAATTCACCTATTTATACCTAAATACAATTTTAAAGGTATATTGACAGTGTTCACTTAGTAAACAGGCATCAGACTTAACATCCTTGAAACTGGATTTGCACAGTTTAAAGGACTCATGTTTTGATTTACACCCTTCTAAGTGGAAGGTTATAGCAAGGGAGAGACTGGGGTTGAAGTATCAGCAGTTGGCAAAACTAAGTAGATTTACATGTATGTTTTTTGAACAAATGCCTAACTTTAGGAACTTTTATGGGTTTCTTAATGAAAAGGAGACTGAACGGGAATATATTCAAGGAATTTCAAAGTTAAGTTTAAAATGTTTCTGAGAAAATTTACAAAGTTCAAAGGTTTGGGTGAATTTTATTGCATTTAGGTATATTTTTGGGTGCAGTTATAAGAGCTACTCAAGAGAAATCTGCCAGCCTAAGGTATCTTCCCTATCAAAATAAGCCGTGATATGTGTATAGAATGTTATAATTCATAATTGGTATTTGGTTTACTCGTGGCCCCCAAGTAAAGAAATCCCATTATTGGAATTCTTGATAGACCATGAAACTATAATGACGTATTTCTCAAGGTAAGAATTTTAAATAACAGTCTTACGGAATTCAAGTTTCATTATTTTTAATATTGTGAAATCATGTTTTACGAGTTTAATGAAAAGGTCTTGAACCATAAAACAAAGGTGATTTAAAAGCTACTTTTTCCCTTTTAAAGTTTTCTACCTTAAAATTGAGATATTTCCTTTTTTTCACTGCTGTATACAATAAAACCATCTATATTATCTATTGTGTGAAGGTAACAATTACTACTTTTAGGCCATTAAATTTTATTAGTAAGAATTGCCACTTCATATGTTTAGTTCCAACTGTATAAGTGACTAGGACTTCATGGATTTAAGTCTATGGTAACACCTAAATATATCTAAAATTTGAGGTTCTTCACTTAAATTGACTTTTGGCCAAAATCCATTTTCATTGTCTTGTGAATACTAATCAACTAATAACATCACAAGTAGCTGTAGTTGAAGTTTTTAAATACACAGGAAATAGGTAACAATTGTCATCCTTACCTACAGAGGATTATACAAGTTATAGAATCAGATGTTGTTTTAAGGGTTTAAGAACAAAAAAAGTATTTCCCATCACAGAATTTGTGCTAAGCAATTTCACCCAAAGATCTCACATCTGTCCTCTTTCATGGTAATTTCACTGAATCTCAAAATTGCATCAGACACCTCATAAAGGTGTTAATACACAATGGTGGTAGCATTTGAAAACTTCATTAGAACACTTGAGTAAATGAGAACAGAGACAAAATAAATGGAGAGTAAAATACAGGATAAGCCCCCAAAGACACGGTACAGTGGGACCAAGGAATAAAAGGAAGATGAAGAGGCCTCTGAAGGAAAGAGAGTGAGCAATGATGGTAAGGATCAAATTCTGATTACCTCCAAATTTGCCTCAGGCAATTGCTTTTGAATTATGCAACACTTCTAGAATGATAGATCTCAAACTACTAGATCATCATCGAGTTTTAAAATGTAGACTCTTCATCTTCTTAGGATATTTCTCTGACAATATTTTAATTCTCAGTACTAGTATCAAGGACAGAAAATTGTTCCCATATTTCCCAACAATATCATACAACTACTGAGTTCTCCTTCAAGTGATGTACTTGAGACTTTTAAAGCCTTTATAACTTTTAAGTTTTTGATATTTTTGAGAGAGCGAGAGAGAGAGAGAGAGAGAGAGAGAGAGCGAGAGAGCGCACGCGCTAGAGTGGGGGGGGTGGTTCAGAGAGAGACAACTCAAGGCAGGCTCCAGGCTCTGGGCTATCAGCCCAGAGCTTGATGTGGGGCTCGAACCCATAGACCGCAAGATGACCTGAGCCAGTCAGCTGCTTAACCGACTGAGCCACCAAGGTACTCCTAAAACCCTTTTTATTTTAAAATAAAAAGTGATGAAATATTAACTGATTTTGGTAGGTGCTTTTCCACAGGACTACCTTTCCTTGCCAATAAAATGGTCCGGACCTATCATAGCATAGGCAGGGATATAAACATACTTTGGAAACATAAGATGTTGTCTCCCTTAGAAAGGTGGGTACCCTTGAGTCTCAGGAATAAGATATAAGGCAGAATTGTGTTTTGAGAGAAAAGAAACTAAAACAACCAACCTGTATCTTTCACTGGGAAGGAAGGAGCTCAAGAGGGTAGGAGAGATGGGAAGTGAAGGGGAGACATGTTTCTGGAAATGATTTGCCTCTAGGAAGGGAGTTCATTAGAAACAGAGCTATAACCTTAAATCCCAAGGAGGAGGACATTATGGGAAAGTGTAGAGGCCTGGATGTACAATCAGCAGAGAACGTACTGGCATCCATCCATATGGCTGTGCGGAACAGAACAGGTCAAAAAAAAAAAAAAAAAAAAAACTGATTTCATATTGTCACTTTTGTGTGGCTTTGGGATAGTTATGTTTGGAAAAGTTTAGGGAGTAATAGCCAGGTTTCTTGGGAAACTGAAAATGTATATAAGAGGGTATTTGAATATCACAATCTCTGGTGAATAGGTCTTACCTCTCGATCTGTTGATTAACATCACGCTCTCAAAATACTTCCCCAACTTACTGATTTCAATTTTTTCTTTCTACTTCAGATCTCTGAACAATTTGTTTTCCTTTATGAGATCTGTAAGTCCTTTTGTCTATTAGACATTTCAGATAATATTTAAAAATTCTTACAAGTACATTAAAAACCACCAATCCAAAAATTAACCGCCTCATGTTTTATTCTGTGTTTAACAGACTTATCAATAGTTTTCTTCCATTTATCCTTTTTCTCATTTGACTCATCTTCATCCCATAACCTGGAGATCTTGTAGGGTAGTCTCAGTAACTACTACTTTAGACAAAATTTACGGAGGATGTTTTCGAGACTCAGGACATGAGCTCAAAACTGTTCTTGCAGAGACCCTGTAAAAGTCCCATACATGGAGCATACAATCTCCCTCAAATGGAATTTCAAATCTTTCCACCATCTAATTGTTTCCTACATTTTGCCATGTCTGTTGGATGCAATTAAAGCAAAAGATGTTGACCCCCTACACCCATTGTCTGAACAGCAGAAATGATGGGCTAGACCCCATAAAGGCAGAAACCACCAGCTGCTCTCATGGTCTACATCATACACACACACATACATACATACACACACACACACACATATATATATATACACATACATACATATATATAATAAAAGAAAAAAAACCTATCTAGCATAGCAATAGCAAGCACAAGGAGAGCATACCACCATCACTTTATTTGCATCTCAGGATCACTGGCACCAGTCTTGGCTCCAGAAACTATGTCAACAGGCCAATCCATTTGTCCTCTTGGAATTGCTAGTTTGTTGGCTCACAAGAACCCTTAGCCAGCCCTAAATTCAGATTGTGAGCTTTTTGATCTGACCTTTTATCTCTAGGTACTAATTCCGCTTTGGCCACTCTTATTCTGGGCCCATGTCTGTTTCCATCCTCCTCCAGCAGAGATTGTGTATTCCACCACTGAAGGAAACCACTTGTGCACCCAAAAGCATGTCTAAATATAGGAATTAATAGTTACTATGAGAAGGAAAATAACTAATCCCCTAATCCACCCATAGTTTTATAGTATATGTAACTCCCTAGAGCAGGGAGTTATCACTAAAAGACCTCTCTAGGATCTTAGTTGTTTTTAAACTTCTTTTTAAGGAGGGGAAAATGGGTAATGGGCTTAGAGGAGGGCACTGCACTTGTTGTGATGAGCACTGGGTGTTGTATGTAAGTGATGAATCACAGGAATATACTCACAAAGCCAACCTACTACATACACTGTTAGCTAACTTGACAATAGGTTATATTTAAAATTTTTCAAAACAAAAGTTTCAAAGCAAGGGAATGAGGCAGAGTGTTATGAATTGTGACACGCCTCCACCCCCTATTCATAGGTTGAAGCCCTACACCTCAGTGAGACTATGGAGATAATTACTTCCTTGAAGGTCCTAAGGCTTGAAGGTTATAAGGGTGGGGCCCTAATCCAATAGGACTGGTGTCCTGTGTTAGAAGGTAAAGAGACAACAGGAGTGTTTGTGCACAGGGAAAAGGTTAGGTGAGGAAATAGCAAGGAGGCGGCCATGTGCAAGCTACTAAGAAACCAGCACTGCCAGCATTTTCATCTTGGACTTTTACCCATCAGAACGGTGGGGAAAAAAAAAATAACATCTGTTGTTTAAACTACCCCCCCAAAAAAAGTAAAATAAACTTAATTGTTTAATTTCATTTAGTCTTAAAGAATTCTAAAATACCTTATTTTTGCCCCAACTTTTTTTGTGCTTCTGGACAAGCCACACAAACACAGTTTAGAGAACAATCTTGTTTTTAGTAGTATCTAGAACAAACCAAAGTCATGTTCCTTATACCTACAGACATTCTTGAAATTCCAGGAGTTTTTGAAACACTCTTAAAAAGCCACAATTTCTATTGCATCAGCTGCATGACTCTCCCATCCTCTAAGTCAGGTAAATTTAGTGCATAAAAACTTCCACAAACATCTTCTAAATCATATTTAATTAGACCTATCTCAACTTTTCAATACCATTCCTTTCCCATCATCCCACTTATCCTTTTACATCTTCGAAGGAAAGGTTGTGCCTTTTTCATCTTCGAAGAGAACATTTCCCCGCCTCAAGACTTACTATAAATCTATGGCAATCAATACTGGCAAAATAGTGGTGGCAAAATAAACAAATAGATCAATGGAATCGGAGCCCAGAAATAGACCCCATACGACCTTTGACAAAGAAGCAAAGATAATACAATGAAGCAAGGATATATTCTTCAAATGGTGCTGGAAAAACTGGACATCCAAACAAAAAAGCCCAGATATAGCTAAATTTTGAGCATTATAAGGTCTAACAATAGGCCTAGGATACAAACTTAAAACTATAGAACTTCTTGGGGGAAAAAAGTGAAAACCTAGATGATCTTGGGTTTGGCGATTCCTCTATTAGATATCATATCAGAAACCTGATCCATGAAAGAATGGATAAACTGGACTTGATTAAAATTAAAGACTTCTGTTACATGAAAGATAACATAAGAATTAGAAGACAAGCCACAGACTGGGAGAAGATATTTTCAGCCAACATTTGATTAAGGACTGTTACCAAAAATATGTAAAACTCAATAAAATGAGCATGGAGATTGCTGGTCTCCCCTCCTACTAGGATTCATAATTCTTAGGACAGCTAATAAAAAAACAAGTATTTTGACATTGTCAGGCAAGTGATGGATATTTCCAAGACCCTTGAACCAAGTGTCTTTTAAAGATTGAATAAGATTTAGCTATGTGGAAATGAGAAGCTTAAAAGACCATCTTGCAGATGTATCTTCACGTGCATTCTACTTAAAAAGACCAAACACAGACCATAAAAGGACATTAGACTTTTTTCTGAGGTCTCTGTGTGATTCTATTTTGCAACTTGTAAGGAGAAACAGGTTATTAAGTTTGATGGAGACAAGAAAAAGTCATAATAGGAAATATATATTCAATTATCAGCTATGTAGCTCTAGGATTAGGAGTTGGACACTTCAATTAGAGATCACTAATCCATAGTCACAAGCATAAATGTTACTAAAATGAGTGTTTTGATACATATGCAGAGCAAGAAGTAGTTTTATGTCCAAAGAAAAGGAGTCCTTTATCTGCTTCTTACTACCTTCTGGCCTAGGACTGCTCCAATTTAGGTATCTAAGGATCCTACTGGTCCTTAATACTGGTAACGTCAGTAGTAAATTGTTAAGTAGTCATTTGGTTGAGAAAATTCTAGCTTTTAGATTAAAAAACAAAAATCCTACCTGAGGAGTCCTCACCTACCATGAATACTAATATTCAATAGATTTTTTCTGGTTGAATGTTTTTTAAAGTATATATGCTTAAATATTTTAAATGAGTTCCACTAAGTATTCGCTAATTGGCATATTGAGGGTTTTTTTTTTTTTCCTTCCAATGATAAATTGTTATATTCTCCAGAAACCAAGTATTTATAAACATTTCAACTGGGCTTGCAGTTTTCTTGGGTTCTACCTTTAGAAGAGATTGAAGAGACCAGTGAGTTGTTGGTCCGGGTCTTGGCACCAGGTATTGCTGCAGTGATCTCAAGGTCCTCCAGCTTTTATTGCCAAAGGATGATGTAATCATTTTATGCCATCATTTGGCCCTAGGGGCATCCATGACATATTATATGCAGTGTGATGTCCTGAGTACATTGCTGCTTAGCACACATTTAAAGCCAGTCTAGATGGTGATTGCTGGCATTTCCAGTTCTGCATGATCGGATTCTAGTTTAGCAGTACTAGTCAATAAAGAGAAAATTAAAATCAAAAATAGATTCCAGCAATGTCATGACGAATTTGCCTAGAGCTTAATAGTCACATTCCCCTCTCCCCAACAGTTTCTGTTGTTCCTTTGCTGATCATTTGTTCCTCTGTCCAAAACTGGAATATGATCAAGGAGTCATTGATATCTTTAGGCACATCTGTATGTTTTTAGAACTTTATTTGACCAGTACTTTTAGAGAAAGCTTTAAAAGGCAGACTTCTAGGCTTCATCCTGGTTATACTATCAATTCATTCTATAGTCTGAACTCCCTGGATATTTTTCTGCCTTCTTATTTTTTTTTTATTATTTTTTTTATTTTTTTTTTATTTTTTAATATATGAAATTTACTGTCAAATTGGTTTCCATACAACACCCAGTGCTCATCCCAAAAGGTGCCCTCCTCAATACCCATCACCCACCCTGCCCTCCCTCCCACCCCCCATCAACCCTCAGTTTGTTCTCAGTCTGCCTTCTTATCTTTAAATTAAGACAATTTCCTTAAGGTCTTTTCTGCATTCAAGAATTCTACAAGTTTAGAATGATTACAAAATTAACATTTCAGATGAACTATTTGTGAGGAAATAATGCTATTAAAATATAGGCATATTCATTTTGACATAACTGCTCATGTCACTTTCAAGTTAGAATGCCAAAATGATGCATTTTTATGATTATCACAGATCTTATTTCCTTATCAACTCAACTTTCAAAATTTATGTCAGTTAAGATTCTTTGGTCTCAACAGAAGCAGAACCATCTACCAAAATACAGTGGGAGGCAATGCACCTGGACCCTGTAAAGAGGCTGAAATAGGTCCCAGAGAGCCATCAGGAGACCTACAGCAGTAAGAGTTCATGTTCTTGTCTAAGCAGTTCTCTTGGCTTAAAGGGCACTTTTTCAGGAGAGTTCTGTTCTTGCCAACCTCCTCCCATCTGTAGTATTTCTCCTTGTTACATTCTTTCAAGTGCTTTTGATTTCTTGGCCCTTCAGAGAATTCTATTATTTATTCTATGAATATACCTATTTGTTATGTATCTATTGTGCCCATCTCCCTGAACTTCACCTCTCAGAAGACATGAGTCATAATTGTTGGGAACCATTAATAGACTTAAGTAGCTAGTACAATGCCCGTATAAAGTAGGTTCTGACAAGTGTTTGTTGGATGAATAGGACCATATGGTCCCTGTCATAATCTTTTCTCTGCAGGGTCAGCTTTGTTTTTCTCTACGTATAGGCCTCCTGGTTTCTTCATACACATGGGTGTCATTCTGACCGTTGATCAGATGATCAGATGATCAACCTATCCAACTTTTATTTTTTTAACATTTTTGTTTTGAGAGACAAAGAGAGTGCATAGAGGAGGGGCAGAGAGAGAGACACACAGAATCCAAAGTGGGCTCCAGGATCTGAGGTGTCAGCACAGAGCCCAACACAGGGCTCAAACACATCAACCATGAGATCATGACCTGAAGTTGGAGGCTCAACCTACTGAGCCACCCAGGCACCCCCTACCTATCCAACTTAATTCCAAATACCACCCTTGAGATCATCACTATATAATAGAATGTAAGGTTTGGAAGTGCCCCATATGGCTTTATTTAAATCACTAATTGAAAATAAAATTCTCAGGGCACAGTAAGGGAGAGATGTCAAGATTACGGTATGAGCTCCCTTCTCCACCAATAAGAGCATAGTCTTCAAGCAGAGAAAAGATAATCCAGTGTCTTCTGAACATAAAGAACACAGATACAAACATTTTTTAGTTCCTACTATGTGCTGGTATCTTAAAGAATCTAAAAACAAAAAAGGCATGACAAAGTCTTTGCTCTATAGAAACTTCGATTCTTTCAAGTCAAGCTCTATATAAATTAGACAGCTACAAGAAAAAATGGTCTTCTAGTATCTAAATAATTGTAAGTCAAAAATTCTTCCAAAGGCAAAAATCACAGAGACCAATTCTTTGGTCAGGATAACTAAGTATTTATGAGAAGTATATATCCACATATGATCATATATTTTTTCATTTAATTTTTATGAAGTGTCTGAAGTACCCAAGAATATACCGTTGACTTTCTATAATAGTTTTTTGTGTGTCATGTATGTAATAAGGAAATTTTAGAAGATAAACTAATATGATGGTTATCTAGGTGGGTCAGAGAAGAAGATGGGAAGGACAGGAATAGAAACTAGTTTTTTGTGGGGTTTTCTTTTTGGTTTTGGTTTTTTGAAGAATAACTTCGTTATATATAATTAAGTAGGGATTACTTGACAGACCTGAAACTAATTCTTCATTACAAGAGATTATACTGAATACAGTTAGAAACACAATTTTTTTTGTCCTCAACTTGTTAGGAATAATTGTTTGCTAGACCAATCAAGCATTATTTCTATGGATTATGTAATCTAAAGAAAGAGCTTAGTTGAAAGCAAGTTCTAATGATATTTGCTATAAGAATAAGCAGTAATAGATACCACTAATAAAACAAATGCATTGATTTTGTATTTCTTCCTGTGTTATCACAATGTTATTTATCGTTAAGTGCTTCTCAACTAAATTTAGCCACATTCCATACATCAGTCCACTTTTTTTTTTTTTTTTACAGCCAATTAGCATAAGAAAGTTAGCCTTGTGTTAGCCTCTTTTTTTCTCATAGAAGATTTCCCCCCTCGGCAGAAGAACCCGGTATATTAATGACCCCTTAACAGGAAGTTAGTGATTTTGAAGGAGATGAATAAGTCTATTTAGGCAACCTAGGGTGAAGTAGAGCATGAACAAAACTGAAAATGTTGACATCTTCGCGTTTTGCTGCAGATGAACAAATTTGCAACAATATGGATGAACCTGGAGGGCATTATGCTAAGTGAAATAACCCAGACACAGAAAGGAAAAACTTCTTGATCTCACTTATGTGTGGGATCTAAAAGAGTCAAATACATAGAAACAAAACAGGTACCAGGGGGTGGAAGGTGAGGAATGAAGATACGTTGGTCAAAGGGTTCAAAGTGGCAGTTATGTAGAATAAGTCTAGAGATCTACTATACAGGATGACTGAAGTTAGAAAGTTTCCAACATTTAATACAGTACCTCTAAGAGTAGACTTCAGGTCCTTGGTCTCTCTCTCTCTCACGTGCATATACACACGCACGCGCACACACACACACACACCATTGGTAATTATGTGATGGGTATATTGATTAGCTTGCCCATAGTTATTTTGCTGTATGTATATATCCAATCATGTTGTACATCTTAAATATACACAAGTTTTTAAGAATAAAAATGTAAAGGTACCTGGGTGACTCAGTCAGTTAAGCATCCAACTTAGGATCAGGTCATGATCTCATGGTTTGTGAGTCTGAATCCCATGTCAGGCTCTGCGCTGACAGTACAGAGCCTGCTTGGCATTCTGTCTGTCCCTCCCCCACTTGCACTCTTTTTATCTCAAACTTAAGAACACAGAAGGTAAATTTAAGAGAAATCAGATATTGGCCCACGTATGCCATGAAAGAAAGGTCAAGGAATTTAATAGATTTTTGCAAGCATCTGACTCAAAGTTGTTTTATTACCACTTATCTTTAATTCTAGGCTGTTGTGTCAATACACTAAGGTGACCATATCTGCTGACCAATATATGTCTGGAAATTTTCTGAGGTTTGTACATATTAAGATATTTAAGAAGTCAATTTATCATGTTTAATCACATTTATTGATAACAAAAATAGGTACATGGCACAGGGCTTTGCTCAGAGATATATGTATTTGCCACAAACATTTTGTGCTCTTTCCCAATTTGCAATCTCAAAATAAGCTGGTACATGGTCTCTTAAGGAATCCAGGCTGGGAAATTATAGCAAAGTAGATAATCATAACTTTATAGCTACAGGAACTCTAAGAAATGGAAGCCCTTCTAATATAGGAATCTCATTGTAATGTTAACATCACTGAAATATTCTTACAAAAAAGGTATTTTGATGGAAGATATCCAAAGGGGGGGGGGGGTGGCACAAAATGATGTTCTAAAGAAGCATTGAATCACCGGAAGGTAGAAAACCTGAATGTTAACACTTGCTCTACCTTATACTAGCAGTGTGACAATGTGCACATAGGGTGACCAGGAAGGGAGTTAGTTTGGTTGCTCGTCTTTAATACGGGATAAAAATGGCTCCCTTTTTACCTTACATGTTGTTAGAACCAGGTATCATCATGTAGATGAACAAATTCACAGAACGTTTATCCTTTAAGTATTAAGGTAAGCTCAATCATGTTGTACAACTTACTGCCATAAACCTTTTCCGGGAAGACATTTAGTGAAGATATTTGCCACAAGGATCTAAAATAAGAACATGATTCACTTGTGTGTTGTAAGAGTTTCTATAGCTTAGACTGCCAAGTCTATATATAGGTGTAATGATCATGTGGCTGGAGAAGCTCCCTTCCCAAGCATCTTTAGCACAGAGCCTGGAAAAACTTTCAGGGAGGTATATTTTTGTTGCTTCTGCCTTATTTATTCTGATCTTTATTGCATTGCAGCTCCTTTGTTCAATTATAAAATGTTTAAAAATTATGAAACCTAGGCAAACATGCAGCTGCCATATAAGTTATACAAATGTTAGTATTTTTATATGTTTCACAGCTTAGGGTTTCTGAAGACCTACTCTGAAGTCAATACCTCCCTCCCTCCCTTCTCATGGATAACTATTCTCTTGAAATTGTTATCTTTTGATTTCATGGGTTTTCCTAGAAGTCGGTGTGTGCATCCATGAGTAATTTTTGTGGCAATTATCTATTGGAAACTCATATCTTCTATTGTTTATGCTCTCTCCTGTTCACAAGTGCTTGGGGGGCTGGGAAATATTTCCCAGAATCCCTGCCAGCCATGTTGGGTGTTAGGTTCTTTCTGTAAGGGGACTTCTATACAACTGCATTATAGTAAAAATTTTAGTTCCTTGTAAGATTAATTTGGACATATTATGTGTCTTCACTGCTCGCCAAACCTAAGTTATAAAAAAAAAAAAAACTTTAGTGTTTCTCAAATCATGATTACTGTGTTTATATGGTCTAAACTGTGTGGAAAATGAAGAGACTTGTCTGAAACTAGATACTGTAGCTTTTCCATTTCTGCCATTTGCTGTCAACTCTAAGTTCCCTTCTAGCTGTGTGTGTGTGTGTGTGTGTGTGTGTGTGTGTGTGTGTGTGTGTGTGTGTGTGTTGATATTCTGCTACTAAAATGGCATATACTCTTCACAGGTCAGACTGTATGAGAAGGAGCTGTGAAAGTAGAGATAGGTTAGTGTGTAAAAAGTATGCCTCATGTTGTTGTCAAAGCATCAATGTTGAAGTCCTCTCCAACCCTACCCATTTTTACCCATTTATGAAAGCAAAAGTCCAAGAACTTCTGTCATGTATATGTTTAGAGACACCAAAGGTAGGCGAAGATCCATTCCTGTTTCAATAGAAGTGGTTTTGTTCAATTTGAGGTATAATTGATACACCTGAAACTAACGTAATAATGAATTGACATTGCCAAATTGCCATCACAATAAGTCTAGTTACAACTTGTCACCTTACAAAATTAAGGGTATTCCCCATCCCCATGATTCATCTTGTAACTGGAAGTTTGTACTTAATCCCCTTGATCCAGTTCACCTTCAATCCTCTGCCCCTGTAGCAACCACTTACCTGTTCTGTGAGTCTAGATTCTCTTGTTACTTCTTAGATTCTACATGTAAGTGAAGTCATGTCATGGGTCTTTCTCCAACGCATTTCATTTAGTACAGTACTCAAGTACCATCTATGTTGTCAAATGAAGATTATTGTTTATGGCTGAATAGTGTTTTATTGTGGGTGTATATACACGTTTTATATATATAAACATTTAGATTGAACACTTAGATGTAGTATTTTAGATATTATCAAGTTTGTTCCATTAGGATAATATAAATGCATCTAATGAAAAAGTAGTAACTAAGTTTACAATTCACGTGACTTCTAATTACAATATCAAAATTAAGTCTAGTGTATTATTTGAGATTTCACTAATTTGTTCAATTTAAACTTTTCTGGATTCAATTTGAATGCGTTTCTGCTTGCAAGCATGGTTTTTAATCCATTTTCTATAAGCTTCATAGGATTTTTCTGGTCCTATTCATTGAATATTTTTATTGAAGTTATATAACGGATTTTGAACAAGTTACAAAAATAAAGCAGTGGGCTCAAAATTGAAATCTTTGTACACCTAGGTTGATTCTGAAAGTAGCACTTCGAGTCTCATGCATTTGTAAAATCCACTCGATAGGGGGGGAAAAAAAAAAAAACTTATGCAGGTTTTGTCTTCAACATTAGCCATCACAAAAATGCTTTGTGGTTTAGTTATATTTATATCTAATGTATTAAGTTTTGAGAACTATTTCCATTGATAGGCTATTTTGTTTATATTAAGGATTATATATGCACCATAAATGAAGTATATGTCCGCTTTCTGGGTTTTAGTTAGAGCATGATTTTTGACCACAGAACTATGCCACCAAACTTGTCTTTTAGCAATAATATGAATACAACACATTGCCAACTTTAAATTTCTACTTAATTTACAATGGTATTTATGATGAGGTCTCTAATTGCTAGTTGACATATCTAAAGTGAAATATCTGAAGTGAAGTAGCTAACATTTTTGGAACTGATGGAGTATCTGATGACTAACTCAAAACTGACAACATTTCCTTATTTGTGAAGTTGTTTTTCACCTGAGTAACCTGTTGATAACTACTGCTGTACGTTTTCTACAAAGCACATTTATATTCAAACTCAGCAAAATTTAAAATCATTCATTTGATTATGTGAAAAATGTTTCAAGAGTGGTATTTTAAGGCACGAAGTATGTAAGGCTGCTGTACATATAACGTTGTCATCTTTGACTACAATGTTCTTTAGTAACTCTTAACTTTTGAGGTAGATGATGATCCTTTACCAGATTAGGGTCTTGTTTTCATAAGATCAGTAATAGTATGGTACTCCTAGCAGACAATGAATACTGGGCACCTTTTGTGTAATACTGTACAGCCTTTGTACATCTATTTTCTTGATAACAAATTCAGAACTTCTCATGTTTATTCCTTTTAGACATTAACTGCAAACTAGTGTTCCTGAACAAGGATTATAGACCTACACTATCGCAAAAGTGGTAGTATTTTAATAAGAAAGTTTGGTCTATACGATATACACTGATGACAGAACTACTCAGCTTCTATATCCTGCACATGCACACACGTAATTTCCACTCACCCCCACCAACAGGCTTCTAGTGGCTTTGTGGATCTTTCAATGGCAAGGGCAAGGACAAAACTGGTAGAATACCAGGTGAACAACAAAGGACAGCAGTTTTGAGTACTTGTCTAATACAACTTAAGAACTAGTTGCCTTTAGTTGCTAATATCCGAAAGCACTCAATTTTTTCATCAGTCATTTTCATGCCATCTTTAGGAGATCCTAACTGGTCTGGAAAGGATCACTAAGAAAGATAGGTTACTGATATTTTCAGATTGAACCGTGCATCTAACCACTGATTTTGCTGCCTGTGCTACTAAGTTGAGACCATGGTGGAAAGGATAGGTTTAAGTAGAGGCCTACAAAACCCAGTTATATTTTATTAAGTAATACTTCAAAATGAAAACAAATAAGACAAATACAGCATGACCTTAATTATATGTGAAATCTAAGAAGCAGAAACAAAACCAAGATCATAGACTTAGACAAGAGATTGGGAGTTACCCGAGGGGAAGGGGTTAGAGGGTACGTAAAATGGGTGAAGGATTGTATATCCAAAAAGGTACAAATTTATAGTTCTACGTCATGAGGATGTAATTTACACGAGATGACTGTAGTGGATACTCCTCGAAATTCACAAATATGCTATGTAGTAACTCTTAAGAGACCTCACCAAAAGAATTTTAAGAACTAGTGACATCATTTCACAATGTATATAATCAAACCATTGTGCTGTATTCCTAAAAACTACATTGTATTAAATACATGGCAATACTTTCAGTGAAAGCAAGGGTAGGGCAATTGCTAAATTGGGCAGGTTGTAGAGAAGGACCTCAGCTATGACCATGACTGGGCAAGGAAAACATGGGTACCCCAGTATAGCCAAGGGGAAGAATACTGGCACAGTAGAGGCTCATCTTGCTGAATCACGTGCAGTACATAGAACTTGCCCTACATATTAAGCAAAGGACTTGGGGCGCATGGAGAAATACATGGGGAGAGGTTCTAGGTTAGTCTGTTCAGGCTGCTAGTAATCCTGTAGACAGAACCTTCTTTCTTACAGATCTGGAAGCTGGAGAGTTCAAGATCAAGGTGCTAGCAGATTCAGTGTTTGAAGAGGGTCTGCTTCCTGGTTCAGAGATGGCTATCTTCTCATGGTGTCCTCAAATGGTAGAAAGAGAGCAGAGAGCTTGCTGGGATCTTTTTCATAAGATTCTACTTCCATTCAATAGGGCTCCACCTAATCACCTCCCAGGTACCAGCACATCAAGGATTAGATTAACATGAATCTCAGTGTGAGAGGAAGGGGCACAAATATTTGGTCTATAGCAGGCACCAGTGCAGAAGGTATTTGTGCCTACAGGGAATATACACTCACCTAACCATTATCAATTTGTATGCAGATTCACCTCCAGGGATTATGCATTAGTCCCAGGATGTCCTGTCAGATTTGGTTTTGATAGTTATCCTGTGAAATAGAACTACCACGTTCCTCCTATTCTCCTGGGAGTATTTGGGGTATTTGGAAGCATTTCCAACAGCATCCCTCAAAATACAAAGCATCTTGATGTTACCCCCTTTGCCTTGAGGGCTCCTCACTCTATTAGTTCCAAATATAGCTATCGTAAATCCAGGTGACCTTCTACTTCTCACTCATTTCCTAATAGAGACTAGTTTCAAGGAGTCAGGCTATTCAGGTACTCATTCTTTGTGCCGAATCAGGACAATTTAACTGTTAACAAGTTGCTCTAGCAAAAAGCATAGAGGTCATGACTGGTGCCTCCAAATTCAGTATATAAAACCATCTCTACTTTCTGCTAGATCCTACTCACCATCTTTCTATAATAATTTGAGTCCACTCTAGCTCATGTTGATCCATTTTCTGCTTTTGTTTATCACAGATGAGAGCTCACCTTAAAGACATTCACAGAATAGAAAAGAAACATACTTTGCACTGATGCAAGTGCACACAGGGATATTTCCATTTGCCAAGAGTACCTTCTGCTTTCTGGCACACAACATCATTTTGCTTTAAATAAATGAGTTCTTGACAAAAGTGAAACAAATGTTCATCATAAATCAACTTGGGGGGAAAAAAAAGTTATACTTCAGCTGAACTGTAACAATTTCTGAGGCCAAATCAAAAGGTGCCAGAACCACTAGTGCTTTCCAACACCTAGGGTGTTTCACTTAAAAAAAAATGAAGGTTCTGGACCCTAGCAAAGAATAAAGTAACCCATCAAATTGGAGAACCACCTCAGAAGGATGAAGAACAGCCAAGGGAAGTTCCGTGAGGAAAATTTAACAATGATATTAAACAGGATGAAGACATTGAGATTGAGACTATAATTATGTCTCAACTAGATACAAACACCCAAAGTAGAAATCTTTGCTTATAGGGAAGCCTACAGTAAGGGAATCTGGGGTACAGCTGTCTGGGAAGATAAATAACCCTTTGTAGGGTAAACACAGAAGTGGTCACTAGAAAGATCAAGACTGGTTGGAGAATGCTGTTTCATGGAAACTAAAGGAAGGTAGTGTTTCAAGGAGATGGAAGTGGTCACTAATGTTGACTGCTGCTAGGATGTGAAAGGGAAAGACGTGTCCATTAGATTTAATACAGTAGGATCAAAGTTGAATTAGTAAGACCCAAATAAAGCTAATGTGTTTTTACGGTTTGCTAGGATCTAAGAAGCTTCAACTATTTAAGTCATACAGACAACAAGGGATAGTTAAAAGCCATTGATTTGGGTACCTTAGAGCTATCTTTGAATTCTGCTTGCACTTGTCGGGTCTGTGATTTGGGGTAAATTTATATTTTTCCAAGCCTCCATTTTCTCATTCCTAGAATGAATATAATCCAAGTCCTACCTGAAACATTTATTACAGGTGAAATTGAGAACGTGTGTAATAGGTTGAGCTTAGCACCAAAAAACAAAGAAAAAAAAAATCCATAGGAGCAGTAAAATATATGAAGTACAAACAATGGCAAATGAATTTAAAAATTGCCAAAAGAAGGGATTCTTCATTTGGTAACTTTGGCTCTAACAGGATAGCTACTTTAAATAAAGTTACTTCATCACATCATTATATGGATGGGAAAGAAGGTAATGTAGTTTTAGAATTCATAAGTTAGAAACTTCGGAGGACTCCTTAGCATTTAAATTTAATATAGAGTCAACTTTTCCTGAGTCAGAACTTTCCAATCAGAATCTTTCCCTCAAAACGTATAAATTCCTTCTGTTAGCACAAGAAAGAAAATCAGTTTTTGGATCAGACTATATGCCCTTTGAGGTAGATGGAGGCATGTGTGAACTTAAAGGATCTCTGAATCCATTTAAAAATGAAACGGATTTCAAGCATTATAGCCTCTCCCCGATTTAGTATTATAAAAAAGTCACTGTACAAAAGATTTTAAACTGACATTTCACAAGAGGACCAAAGAACCAGTAAATATGCCCTCATTAGTAAAATGCAATTAAAGCCCTAAAGGTACAAACACACCCATCAGAATGGCTAAAATTTGAACAATACCAAGTGTTGGTGAAAACGTGGAACTGGAGCTCTCATGCACTCATGATGGGACTAAATTGGTACAACCAACTTGAAATACTTACTCAAGCAACTCCTTATGACCCAGAACTTTCTTTCCTAGGTAATATCCAACAAAAATTCCTATATAACTCAGCAAGAGATGTATTTTTGGTGTTCATAGTAGCACTGTTTGTAATAGTCTTATTAACCAAATGCCCAACATTATAAATGTATGTCACAGACAATATTGACCAACAGAAGCCAGACACAAAAGACGATATATGGTAGGACCCTACTGGGAAAAATATAGAAATATTCTGACTTCTAAAATGCAGATTCATTTAAAGAGAACAGAATAAGAGGAAAGATTAATAGATTATGGCATTAATTCATACCTTTCAGTACACTCTAAATGGTAAGTGGACTAAATGCTCCAATCAAGAGACAAAGGGTAACAAAATGGATAAGAAAACAAGATGCATCTGTATGCTTTTTACAATAGACCCATTTTAGATGTAAAGATACCTTCAGACTTAAAGTAAGGGGATGGAGAGCCATCTTTCATGCTAATGGTTGCCAACAGAAAGCCTGAGTAGCCATTCTTAGACCATCTAGATTTTAAAATAAATACTGTAACAAGACATATCTTCTTGGTGGATAGATCCCTTCATAACAACGGTACACATTTATGCCCCAATGTGGGTTGGCTCAAATATATAAGTTAATGACAAAGAAACTCGAGAATACCATAGTAGGTATTTAACACCCCAATTATAGCAATGGACAGATCTAAACAAAACAAGCAAGGAAACAATGGCTTTGAATGACACACTAGATTGGATGGAATATATTTAGAACATTTCATCCTAAAGCAGAACACATTCTTCGAGTGCACATGGAACACTCTCCAGAATAGATCACATATTAGGACACAAAGCCCTCAACAAGCACAAAGATTGAAATAATACCATGCATATTTTTCAGACCACAATGCTATATACTTGAAGTCAATCACAAGAAAACGTTTGGAAAGACAATGAATATTTGGAGATTAAAGAGAGCATCCTACTAAAGAACGAATGGATTAACCAAGAAGAGGAAATTAAGAAGTACATAGAAGCCAATGAAAATAACACCACAGCCCAAAACCTTTGGGGTGCAGCAAAGGTGGTCCTAAGAGGGAAATATATAGCAATCCAGACCTTCCTAAAGTTCCTAGATACACAGCCTAACTTTATACCTTAGAACTAGAAAAACAGCAAATAAAACCCCAAACCAGGAGAAGATGGGAAATAAAGGCTAGAGCAGAAACCAGTGTTATGGGGGAGGGAAAAAACACACAAAACACAAAACACCCCCCCCCACACACACACCCCCCCCACCCCCCCCCCACACACACCCCCCACACACACCCCCCCACACCCCCCCCACACACACCCCCCCCACCCCCCCCCACACCACCCACAAAACACACAAAACACACAAAACACACAAAACACACAAAACACACAAAACACACAAAACACACAAAACACACAAAACACACAAAACACACAAAACACACAAAACACACAAAACACACAAAACACACAAAACACACAAAACACACAAAACACACAAAACACACAAAACACACAAAACACACAAAACACACAAAACACACAAAACACACAAAACACACAAAACACACAAAACACACAAAACACACAAAACACACAAAACACACAAAACACACAAAACACACAAAACACACAAAACACACACCCCACAAATCAAAGAAACCAAGAGCTGGTCCTTTGAAAGAATTAAGGAGATTGATAAACCCCTAGCCAGTTTGACCAAGAAGAAAAAGGAAAGGATCCAAATAAGTAAAATCAAGAATGAAAGAAGAGAGATTACAACCAACACTGCAGAAATACAAATAAGAGAATATTATGAGCAATTATATGCCAGTAAATCAGGCAATCCAGGAGAAATGGACAAGTTTCTAGAAACTTATGAACTACCAAAATTGAAACAAGAGTAGAAAATTTGAATATTCCTTAACCAGTAAATTAATAATCAAAAATCTCCCAAAAAACAAGAGTCCAGGCCAGATGCCTTTCCAAGGGAATTCTACCAAACACTTAAAGAAGAGTTAAGACCTATTCTTTTGACACTGTTCCAAAAAATTGAAGTGGAAGGAAAACTTCCAAACTCATTCTATGAAACCAGCATTACCTTGATTCCAATACCAAAGACCCCCACTAAAAAGGAGAACTACAGACCACTTTCCTTGATGAACATGGATGCAAAAATTCTCAAGATACTAGCCAACCAGATCCAACAATAAAGATATTACTCACCATGATCAAGTGGGATTTGTACCTGGGATGAAGGGCTGGTTCAATATCTGCAAATCAATGATACACCACAATATAATAAAAATACAAGAATCACATGATCCTCTTAACAGTTGCAGAGAAAGCATTTGACAAAATACAGCATTCTTTCTTGATAAAAAATCCTGAAGAAAGCGGAGATAGAAGGATCATACCTCAAGATCATAAAAAGCCGTATACAAAAGACCCACCACTAACATGGGGAAAATTACTCAATGTGGGGGGGGGGGAACCAAAACAGCTTTCCCCCTAAGGTCAGGAACGGGACAGGGATGTCCACTTTCACCAGTTATTTCAACATAATATTGGAAGTCCTAACCTCAGCAAACAGACAACAAAGAAATAAAGTCATCCAGATCAGCAAAGAGGAAGTCAAACTTTCCCTCTTCACAGAAGACATTCTATATGGAAAACCCAAAAAGAACTACCAAAAAACTAATAGAACTGATCCATGAGTTCAGCAAAGTCACAAGATACAAAGATCAATGCACAGAAATCAGTTACATTTCTAGACACTAATAATGAAACCGAAAAAAAAAAAAATCAAAGAATCAATCCTATTTAAAGTTACACCAAAAACCATAAAATACCTAGAAATAAACCTAACCAAAGAGGTGGGGGAACAAAATACACTGAAAACTATAGAAAGCTTATGAAAGAAATTGAAGACCAAAAAAAAAAAAAAAAAAAAAAAAAAAAAAAAAAAAAAAAAGAAAGAAAGAAAGAAAGAAAAACAAGTATTGGTAAAATGTTGATACTACCTAAAGCAATTGACATTCAATGCAATCCCTATCAAAGTAACACCAGCATTCTTCAGAGAGAGAACAAAAAATCCTAACATTTGTGTGGAACCAAAAAAGACCCTTAATAGACAAAGTAACCCTGAAGATGAAAACCAAAGCTGGGGGCACCACAATTCTGGACTTTAAGATGTGTTACAATGCTGTAATCAAGACAGTTTGGTACTGGCACAAAAGCACACACTTAGATCAATGGAGCAGAGAACCCAGAAATGGACCCACAAACGTATGTCCAACTAATCTTTGACAAAGCAGGAAAGAATATCCAATGGAATAAAGACAGTCTCTTCAAGTGGTGCTGGGAAAACTGGACAGCGACGTGATGAACCTACTTTCTTACACCATACACTAAAACTCAAAATGGATGAAAGACCTCAATGTAAGAGAGGAAGCCATCAAAATCCTCGAGGAGAAAGCAGACAAAAACCTCTTTGACCTTGGCTGAAGCAATTTCTTACTCAATAGGTCTCTGGAAGCAAGGGAAACAAAACCAAGAATGAACTCTTGGAACTTCATCAAGATAAAAAGCTTCTGCATGGCAAAGGAAACAATCAGCAAAACTAAAAGGCAACTGACTGACGAATGGGAAAAGTCATTTGCAAATGACTTATCGGATAGAGGGCTAATATTCAAGATCTATAAAGAACTTATCGAACTCAACACCCAAAAAACAAATAATCCAGTGAAGAAATGGGCAAAATACATGAATAGACACTTCAAGGAAGACATCCAGATGGCTAACAGACACACAAAAAGATGCTCAACATCACTCATCAGGGAAATACCGTCAAAACCACAATGAGGTGCCACCTCACACCAGTTAGAATGGCTAACATTAACTCTGGCAACAACAGATGTTGGCAAGGATGTGGAGAAAGAGGAACCCTTGGTGGTAATGCAAACTGGGGAAGCCACTCTGGAAAACAGTGTGGAGGTTCCTCAAAAAATTAAAAATAGAACTACCCTACGACCCAACGCTTGCACTACTAGGTATTTATCCAAAGGATGCAGGTGTGTTGTTTCAAAGGGGCACATGCACCCCAAGGTCTATAGCAGCACTATCAACAATAGTCAAAGTATGGAAAGAGCCTAAATGTCCATTTGTGGATGAATGGATAAAGATGGGGCATATATACAATAGATATTACTCAGCAATCAAGAACAAAATGTTGCCATTTGCAACAACGTGGACAGAACTAGAGTATATTATACTAAGCCAAATTAGTAAAGAGACAAATATGTGACTTCACTCAGATGTGGAATTTGATGCACAAAACATAGAAGGGAATCAAGAATATGAAAACAGGGCAGGGGTAAGATATAACAGACTCTTAAATATAGAGAACTGAGGGTGCTGGAGTGGTTGTGGGTGGGGAGATGGGCTAAATGGGCAAGGGGTATTAAGGAGGACAATTGTTGGGATGATCTCCGGGTGTTATATGTAGGGGATGAATCACTGGGTTCTACTCTTGAAATCATTGTACTAGATGCTAACTTGGATATAAATTTAAGTAGATAAAAAAAAAAAAAAAAAAAAGATTATTGACAAAACCCCATAATCAGAGAAGGAACTGCAGGAATGTGTTCAGTTGTAGAAATTCAGCAAGTCATATGTTTAGGTGTATTTCTCTGGATATTAAACTTTGTTTTTAGAAGTGGTCATTGTAGCAATTCAATTTTATTTCTTTGAAAATTTGTTACACTTTTAAAAAGTCCTTGTAGTGAAGACAAAATTTTGAATTGGGTTCAAGACTCAAATTATTCTATCCCCAAATGCTTTCCCAACTCAAGAAAATTATATAATGAAGTAGTTAAGGAAAATAGCAAATACTGGTTTTTTGTTTTTGTTTTTTTTTTTAAATTGTTTATCTAAAAGTGATGGCCTTGTTTCCTAATCCCAGGATTTTGAATTGATGCCTTTTTCACCCATGGTTTTGATCCCCCCCGCCAAAAGAGAGAATTCAATAGAAGTACTTAGTTCTTTAAAGCTTATTCTTAACTTGGATGGTAATACTTTATTAGACAAGCATCTCTATTTATGAATAGTTGAGGTTCTGCAAGGCCACACATAGGTCCACAATTCAAGGTGACACTATGTACAAGTATCTGCTAAAACCATCTATAAATGCTATATGTAAATAATTTCGCTAAGTTTTGGGGGTAGTTTTTGGCCTGCTAGTTCATAATTTGAAAGTTTATAAGTAAAACATTTTATGAAAAATAAAATATCTAATAAACATTCTATTGTGTAGTCAACTGTTCTCATGACTTATTCAAGTAAAAACAAATCAAACCTACCAAAAGCAGAAACAGATCCATAAATCCAGAGATGGTTGCCAGAGGTGAGGAGGGTAGGATAGGCAAAATTGGTGAAGGGGAGGAGGAGATACAGGCTTCCTATTATGGGATGAATAAATTGTGGGAATAAAAGGTACAGCATACGGAATACGTAAATGGTATTGCATTAGTATTTCTATGGTGATAGAGGACAAGCAGCTACACCTGTGGTGAGGATAACACAAAATTTGTTTAGGTACTAGGTCCTATGCTTGAAACTAGTGTTCTATTTTATGCCAGCCATTCTCCTATTTAAAAAAAGCAAACTACCCTTTCTGTCATTAAAATTAGATGAATATTATATGATCTTATATGTAGAATCTTAAGAAAAAAGTTCATAGTTACAAAGAACTGAATGGTGGCTGGGGCACCTGGGTGGCTCAGTAGGTTGGGCGTCCAACTTCGGCTCAGGTCACGATCTCGTAGTTGAGGAGCTCGAACCCCGCGTTGGGCTCTGTGCTGACTGTGCTGACGGCTCAGAGCCTGGAGCCTGTGTCTGATTCTGTGTCTGATTCTGTGTCTGATTCTGTGTCTGATTCTGTGTCTGATTCTGTGTCTGATTCTGTGTCTGATTCTGTGTCTGATTCTGTGTCTGATTCTGTGTCTGATTCTGTGTCTGATTCTGTGTCTGATTCTGTGTCTGATTCTGTGTCTGATTCTGTGTCTGATTCTGTGTCTGATTCTGTGTCTGATTCTGTGTCTGATTCTGTGTCTGATTCTGTGTCTGATTCTGTGTCTGATTCTGTGTCTGATTCTGTGTCTGATTCTGTGTCTGATTCTGTGTCTGATTCTGTGTCTGATTCTGTGTCTGATTCTGTGTCTGATTCTGTGTCTGATTCTGTGTCTGATTCTGTGTCTGATTCTGTGTCTGATTCTGTGTCTGATTCTGTGTCTGATTCTGTGTCTGATTCTGTGTCTGATTCTGTGTCTGATTCTGTGTCTGATTCTGTGTCTGATTCTGTGTCTGATTCTGTGTCTGATTCTGTGTCTGATTCTGTGTCTGATTCTGTGTCTGATTCTGTGTCTGATTCTGTGTCTGATTCTGTGTCTGATTCTGTGTCTGATTCTGTGTCTGATTCTGTGTCTGATTCTGTGTCTGATTCTGTGTCTGATTCTGTGTCTGATTCTGTGTCTGATTCTGTGTCTGATTCTGTGTCTGATTCTGTGTCTGATTCTGTGTCTGATTCTGTGTCTGATTCTGTGTCTGATTCTGTGTCTGATTCTGTGTCTGATTCTGTGTCTGATTCTGTGTCTGATTCTGTGTCTGATTCTGTGTCTGATTCTGTGTCTGATTCTGTGTCTGATTCTGTGTCTGATTCTGTGTCTGATTCTGTGTCTGATTCTGTGTCTGATTCTGTGTCTGATTCTGTGTCTGATTCTGTGTCTGATTCTGTGTCTGATTCTGTGTCTGATTCTGTGTCTGATTCTGTGTCTGATTCTGTGTCTGATTCTGTGTCTGATTCTGTGTCTGATTCTGTGTCTGATTCTGTGTCTGATTCTGTGTCTGATTCTGTGTCTGATTCTGTGTCTGATTCTGTGTCTGATTCTGTGTCTGATTCTGTGTCTGATTCTGTGTCTGATTCTGTGTCTGATTCTGTGTCTGATTCTGTGTCTGATTCTGTGTCTGATTCTGTGTCTGATTCTGTGTCTGATTCTGTGTCTGATTCTGTGTCTGATTCTGTGTCTGATTCTGTGTCTGATTCTGTGTCTGATTCTGTGTCTGATTCTGTGTCTGATTCTGTGTCTGATTCTGTGTCTGATTCTGTGTCTGATTCTGTGTCTGATTCTGTGTCTGATTCTGTGTCTGATTCTGTGTCTGATTCTGTGTCTGATTCTGTGTCTGATTCTGTGTCTGATTCTGTGTCTGATTCTGTGTCTGATTCTGTGTCTGATTCTGTGTCTGATTCTGTGTCTGATTCTGTGTCTGATTCTGTGTCTGATTCTGTGTCTGATTCTGTGTCTGATTCTGTGTCTGATTCTGTGTCTGATTCTGTGTCTGATTCTGTGTCTGATTCTGTGTCTGATTCTGTGTCTGATTCTGTGTCTGATTCTGTGTCTGATTCTGTGTCTGATTCTGTGTCTGATTCTGTGTCTGATTCTGTGTCTGATTCTGTGTCTGATTCTGTGTCTGATTCTGTGTCTGATTCTGTGTCTGATTCTGTGTCTGATTCTGTGTCTGATTCTGTGTCTGATTCTGTGTCTGATTCTGTGTCTGATTCTGTGTCTGATTCTGTGTCTGATTCTGTGTCTGATTCTGTGTCTGATTCTGTGTCTGATTCTGTGTCTGATTCTGTGTCTGATTCTGTGTCTGATTCTGTGTCTGATTCTGTGTCTGATTCTGTGTCTGATTCTGTGTCTGATTCTGTGTCTGATTCTGTGTCTGATTCTGTGTCTGATTCTGTGTCTGATTCTGTGTCTGATTCTGTGTCTGATTCTGTGTCTGATTCTGTGTCTGATTCTGTGTCTGATTCTGTGTCTGATTCTGTGTCTGATTCTGTGTCTGATTCTGTGTCTGATTCTGTGTCTGATTCTGTGTCTGATTCTGTGTCTGATTCTGTGTCTGATTCTGTGTCTGATTCTGTGTCTGATTCTGTGTCTGATTCTGTGTCTGATTCTGTGTCTGATTCTGTGTCTGATTCTGTGTCTGATTCTGTGTCTGATTCTGTGTCTGATTCTGTGTCTGATTCTGTGTCTGATTCTGTGTCTGATTCTGTGTCTGATTCTGTGTCTGATTCTGTGTCTGATTCTGTGTCTGATTCTGTGTCTGATTCTGTGTCTGATTCTGTGTCTGATTCTGTGTCTGATTCTGTGTCTGATTCTGTGTCTGATTCTGTGTCTGATTCTGTGTCTGATTCTGTGTCTGATTCTGTGTCTGATTCTGTGTCTGATTCTGTGTCTGATTCTGTGTCTGATTCTGTGTCTGATTCTGTGTCTGATTCTGTGTCTGATTCTGTGTCTGATTCTGTGTCTGATTCTGTGTCTGATTCTGTGTCTGATTCTGTGTCTGATTCTGTGTCTGATTCTGTGTCTGATTCTGTGTCTGATTCTGTGTCTGATTCTGTGTCTGATTCTGTGTCTGATTCTGTGTCTGATTCTGTGTCTGATTCTGTGTCTGATTCTGTGTCTGATTCTGTGTCTGATTCTGTGTCTGATTCTGTGTCTGATTCTGTGTCTGATTCTGTGTCTGCCTCTCTCTCTCTCTCTGCCTCTCCCCCACTCATGCTCTGTCTCAGTCTCAAAAATAAAGATAAACGTTAAATAAATAAAAATTATTTAAAAAAAAAACTGAATGGTGACTGCCAGAGGCAGAGGATAGGAGAAATGGGTAAAGGGAGTCAATAAACTTCCAGTTATAAGTCAGACAGGTTTTTTTAATTAAAAAATAAGATCATTGGAGAGAAGTTAGACTTTGGAGGCCTCTCACTGATGGGCCTAACTCTTAAGTCACCACTTTTAAAGGGGTAAAGGTTATTCTTACTTATGCTCTAAGGAACCCTGTCCTGTTGGTTTCTTCATCAATTCTTTGTGATCCAGATGACGATTTTAAGACATGACTTGATCAGTAGCTCAAATAATCATGAGGAGGACCCAGTATGATTCCTAGCTCCACTTTTTTTCATGCTGACTTTATCTGACAGAAAACCTCTGGTAGATACAAGAACTACAGTATCTCCTAACCCGGTCTTTCTAATTTCAAATTCTGCAAGAAAGAGCAAGAGTTTTATACCACGAATTCTAACAAGAGCCTAATTTCATCTCATTGATTCTGACTGGTCTAAATGCCCAGCCTGAAACAATTGCCATAGCTAAGATACAATATGCTAATAGAGCTAGGCTTGGGGGCATTTCACACCATATCCCTGGAATGGCAAGAGGAAATCTATTCAAACCTAGTGGATTGAACACAAGGACAGAGAATGGTATATAACCAAACTATTGGAAGCCTGGATCCCGGTCAGCCAAAAACAAACAAACAAACAAAAAAAAAAAAAAAACAAAAAAAACAAAAAAAAAAAAAACAAAAACAAAAACAAAAACAAAAACAAAAACAAAAAAACACACCAATCAATCACGATCTTCTAGACGTTCTTTGGAGTAGCACACATACTTCTGCTCCTTTTTAAGGACCCCTCAAATACTTATTCAAAGGAGCCTATTGGATTTATATTCAGACAACTAGATTTGTTACATATAAGTATTACTATGATAAAAGCACAGTTATTTGTCAAGCTACTATTTACCAGTTAATATCCTAAGTCTTCTGCATTTATCTTATTCAGTCTCCTACACGAGGCAGAAATATTCTATGTGGAGATGAAGATTCAGAGACCCTAGAGAGCCTATCTAGTATTTAACCGAAGATTTACATTTTGCACCTAGACCTGTTAGACTCTGCATTCTAGGTGCTTGGCACATACCATACACAATGGACGCTACATGATTACACTTGAAGAAAAACGCCCTTAGAGGGGCGCCTGGGTGGCGCAGTCGGTTAAGTGTCCGACTTCAGCCAGGTCACGATCTCGCGGTCCGTGAGTTTGAGCCCCGCGTCAGCCTCTGGGCTGATGGCTCGGAGCCTGGAGCCTGTTTCCGATCCTGTGTCTCCCTCTCTCTCTGCCCTTTCCCCGTTCATGCTCTGTCTCTCTCTGTCCCAAAAATAAATAAAAAACGTTGAAAAAAAAATTAAAAAAAAAAAAAGAAAAACCCCCTTAGAAGCAGTATCAAAAATTGATTTACAGTGCCAGGATAGTTCCCAAAATATAATCCAGACAGCTCCTGCTTCTCTTCCTACTTTTAATATGGGTTTTCTCTTCTTCTCAGAAAGGGACAAAAACAAAACAAAACAAAACAAGACAAGACAAAAAAATCAGATATATTCAAAGTGGAGGTGTTTTTTAAAGTCTAAAAATTCCAACAGTTTAATTATAGAGGAATGCTCTTTTTAAAAGTCTGTATCAAAGTTATAGATTTGCCTCTTAATTTTTGCCACAGTAGAGTCCTTTCCCTCAAGTATCCCCGTGTCTTCTTGATTCACAATTTATTCACAGTCCACTGGTTCCAGTCTTCTCAGAATGTAAAAGGTTCTAGTTTATGATTATGTTTGCTAACACAGGAAATAACATTTAGCAAGCTTTTCTTGTTTTTCCACCGTACTAATGATTTTACATGGGATTTCTTTGAACATAAGCCCAGCATCAAAGCCATGCTTAATTAACGTATTTTTTTAATGTTTATTTTTTAGACAGAGAGAGACAGAGCATGAATGGGGGAGGGGCAGAGAGAGAGAGGGAGACACAGAATCGGAAGCAGGCTCCAGGCTCTGAGCCATCAGCCCAGAGCCGGACGCGGGGCTCGAACCCATAGACCGCGAGATCGTGACCTGAGCTGAAGTCGGACACTCAACCGACTGAGCCACCCAGGTTCCCCTTAATTAACTTATAATTCATGCTTCAGTGCCAGCCTATACAGGAGATGATAATCTTTAAAGATCCTGGGGTTTTAGTTACCATTACAGGATTTCTAGAGCAAAAATACCTTCCTTCTCCAAGGGAGATCCAGAGAAATTAATACATTCTCCCCAGTTATCCTTATTTCTAGTATCTTTGGTACCAACATCTACCACTTCCTCTGGTGGCCTGAGGCTACCACACCACACCCTAGCGACCCATTCACTCCTTATGCAGACACTGCCCTTAGCAGCATATGTTGACTTCTGTGGCTCTTGTTCCTTTGACAAAAACATGGGGGAGACCTTTGAACATCTTATTAAAATTTGTCTACAGCAACGTATTAGGCTAAAATAGATTCAAAACTGATAGAAATATTTCAGGAAATATTTCATCCAGATTGGCTCAGCTATCTCCTACCAAAGTTGTATTTTCATACCTATCCAAACTTTCTGCACTTAATACAATGGCCTATGTACTCCCCCTGCACACAGTTACTCATTTTTGCCTTTAGGTCTCCTCTCCAACGATTTTCTCCCTTCTCCCTGTCTGATCTTTACTGTTGATCAAATATCACTTATGGAAAACACATAGCTTTTTAGATACTCTACTATTAATTTAATGGCTTGATTACAGCTCAACAATTGTAGTAAAACTATACTTGTAGCTGCAAAAGTAAGAAATTGCCAATTGGTGCAGGTTGGAGTATTCTGAAAGAGACAAGGCAAAGAATCTGGTAGGTAATATAGTTCAATTTTTTACCGACTTCTAAGTGCCAGACACTCTGGTGGGCTTTGGGGAGGGGGGCGGGGGAAGTGAAAGAAACATGGTCCCTATCCTCAGAAACAGAAGTTACTTTTCAACCTTAGATTCTATCAGATGATCACATAAGATTATTATAAACAAAGTGGATACCTTCCTATATATTAAAGGGGAGAGTCAAGTTTTATTCAGCCATGGCAGGTGTTTGTGTTGGTCATGGAGGCAGCTTCTCTGGGGAAGTGAAATCTGAGAGGATATATGAAAAGGAGAGAAAAATTAGGTAAGAGAGAAACAAGGGAATCAGGCAGACAAAATTGACTGAGCAAAGGCCTCAAGGCAGGAACAAGCAAGATGCTATAATAAACCAAAGTCAACTCCATAGAATTTGGGGAAAAGAAATGGAAGACGCTTCTGTTAAGGCAACAGAGACCATTCATATGAAGCCCCTTCGGCATGACATGTTTAAGAATTCGTTCTCATCTGAAGAGCTGAACTATTGAAGGTTTATAATCAAGGGCATGACAAAATAAGGTCTACTTTTTAAATGATTAGATACCTTATAGAGAGTAAACTAGAACAGCCAAGATAAGGAGTTCTCTGGCATCCTAAGAGGGTATGGCAGTTTTCCAGGTCAAAAATGCTAAGTTGAATTACAGGAGTAGTGATGAAGGTATTGAGGAGTGGACGATCTGAGGACGACCTAGATGTAACAGTTAACAGGACTTGGTGATGGATCAGATACAAGTAGAAGGCAGAGGAGATGTTAAAGAGAACATAGTTCTGGCCTTTCAGCAGAATTAAGAGTGATGGCCATCAGGGAGAAAGAATACAATAGAAATTTTGTTCTCATTTTAATATGAAAGAAGTTGAGGCCATTTGTTTAGTGTTTAAGAAGTTGAGTCTTTGAGATAGCCAAGAACAGATTTTGAATGGACAATTAGATATATATATGCCTGCAGCAAAGAGAGGAGATGGAATTTGTGAGGGATTGAGCTAGATGAAGCAGTAGGCATGGATGCAACCATCTGGACAGGGCACAGTTTCATATTCCCTGCACATCCTTGGTTCTTCTGTCAAGTTATCCTATTTTAGAGCTTTTTACATTAGTTACATTTGATACAGGACAATACAGAACAGTTAAAATGTGTGGAGGGGGGCTCCAGGAAAAACAGAGGACATCTACAAAATTGGGAGAATTAAGATTCTATTACTCAGGTATTTTATAGACCTGCAGTTGTAGAATTTAGAATTTTTGAATTCACTGTATCTGTAAAAGCATCTTTAGTTCTACCAGTTGTTGAAAGTTGCTGAGACAAAATTTCTGGAATAGCTAAAAGCTAGACTCGAATTAGCAGTATAGATTGTATTGTAGCCTTTAAGAGCAGGGACTCTGTGACACATGCCTAATTCTTTTTCTTCTACTTGTTATCCACCTCTTCACAAAGGTTTCCCCTTTATAGAGAAAGGAGGGTGTGGATTTCTGCAAGCAATAAAGAAAGAAACTTGAAACAACAGCAACAAGGTCACCCAGGATAGCCCTCAGCTCAAGGAGGGAGAACAAAAGCACCATGACCAATAACCCAGCTTATCTTAGTTGTAGAGCTAGTACCTTAAATGTGCCAGACTGGAGTCCCAGGACTTGAGGGCCAGCCTGTCAACATGCTATATTTTCATGGCAAATCCAATCCTTTAATGACAGTTATTTTTGCCATTTTATTGATCTCCAAGGAAAAGGTTCAGTGAGAAATAGATGTATTTTCTTCTAATATGGAAACCAGCCAAAGACTAATTGTAGAAATAAGGTCCCATCCTCCCCAATTACTCTACTTCAGGTTGCATATATTGATCCCTTAACAACCGACAGCAACAATCACTGTTCTATGGTGCTATAAAAGTGACTTTTCAAAGATTTAGATTGTGTGTGTGTTGAATCCAAATAAACTCTGGTAGAAAATTAGTGAGGAAAAGTTCTATTTTTTTCCCCAGTGTGGGTAGGGCATTGCTATAGCAGACTTCTGGGTGTGCTAGCTCAATACTCCTGAAGGCTCCATTTTCATAGGTGCAGCTCTTGCCATTTCCCTACTTCATAATGCCTGAACTCAAAGGTCTTCATGCTAGCCTATATTCACCTGGAAAACGTAGGAAGTTATTCTCCACCTTCTTCCCATAACAAACAAAATCCCACATAATAGCACAACTTTATACTGCACTTCTGTGTCTTCCTGGGATTTTCAATACATCCAACAGCTTGGCCTTTGAGTTCTTCACCTTCTCGCCTTCTAATGGCTTTTCTCTCTTCTCCGTTCAGTCATGTACTTTTATTACCATATCTTATGAACACCAAACCCACTTTCGACATTTCAGTTTCAACGATCTAGCTTCTGGAAAACTACTTCTATCCTTGTAGTTCAAATGAACACTCCTATTTGAGTAGTTCTTCATCTTCAAACATCTCCCATTTATTGACCCTACCTCCACATATCCTTGCCCTCCCCTTTACACAGTTTAGATCCCATTATTGTATTCCTGCCTTCAAAATAGGCAGGATTTTTCCTTCTACCTTTTAGTAGTCTGGGGAAAAAGTTCTAATCTTGTTAGACCTACTAGTCACCTACTCTGTGCTGGCACTCAGGCAGTTAAAACTGTTAAAGTGTGCACACAGTTTTTAACACAAACTTACTCATGGTTCTAAGGTTTGCTTTCTAGTTTCCAAGTGGTAACTTCACATTTTTTCTACAGAACTGTTCTAGCCACGCTTCCCCAAAACTCCTGCCTATGATAGGAGCCATTAAATGGCAATTCACTTAGAGCTCTACTACTTTCTTGTGCTCTTAACCCCCTTTGTGTTAGAATAAAGGGACCCTGATACTCTCAGTCACCCTTCCCCTTTTTCTCATGCTTGTCTCATCTTCTCCAGCAATTTCCTTCAGTAATTCTACCCTTTTTCTGAGTCCCAATGTATTCCTTCTCTTCTGAATTATTCCCAACTGCACACAAATGTTCTAGTGTTTTCCATTTAAAACTCCCTTTGCTTTTACCTTCCCTTCAGTAGCCATCTCATTTCTGTGATAAGAGGTCAAACAAATAAGATGTCCCCCCCTTCTGACTTCATATTATTCTTCTCTGGACAGTATCAGCATTGTTGATTTCTTCCTTCTCAAAGTTTTCCTTCTCTTGACAATGTTCCCTCTCTGGATTTCCTCCTCTCTCACATCCATGCTTTTACTGCCCCTTTTTCCTTTCTGGTTCTAACTTCTATGCTTCATGTCGAAGTATTAGAGCTTCCCACAGCACTGTTCCATGATGCTATTTTCTATATGCCTAGACCCTCTCCCTAAGTAATAGCAATCAATTCCATGACTTTCAGCTGTCTGTATACAAGGACTCTCCAATTATAATCTTCAGTCATGACATTTTCATTGCATTCCTTTATTGAAAGTCTGTTGCCTATATAACACTTCCTCTTGTAGGTCTAAGCATATCTGAATTAGCATTGTCCAAACTCCAAAAAATCCAATTCTTTATGATTCTCTAGACTCCTGCATTAACTTCATATCCTGTCACCCTGCTTTTACTCCTACTACAATAGAAATAAGTTATCAGCTTCTGAGACCAGGCATTACCCAACTTTTAACTTAAAAGATGGTATATTGTTTCTTATTTGAGCTATACTATACACCAACTTGTCTATCAACTTTTCATTCTATCTAAGAGGAATCCATCAGGCTTTCTCCATTATCTAAAATTAGTCTCCACTCAGGAAGATCAACAAAGATGGTTACAGATTTAAGAATCTAGGTTTTTATCCACTTACCCTCTATCAGAATTTAGTTTGTTATGAAATGGATTCCACTGAAATTTTAGTAAGAAGTGAAATCTCACTATAATTTTTCTAAAGAAAAACCAGTCAAATTTAAGGGCATTCAGATCTCTATAGTACCATGGGGCAGAAGATGAAAAATATGGGAAGTTGTGGAATTGCTATCATTTAACCCACATTATCTGCTTCCTGCTTACCATCTGTATCAGTCTACATAAAAGAGACAGAAACCACATAGCAATCTAAACAAAGTTTAGTATGAAAAATGACATTAATCATGCTCTAAGATGTAAAGAGAACTAACAAATGTTCTACTGCCGAAGGAGAGTAACCAAGGAAGAATAGCTTAAATGACAGTCTCCATTTGACAAGGCAAGGTTCAGACCTCACTGAACATGGTATAGTAACCATCCTTCATATGGCAGATAATAACTTCACTGGTTAGTCCAGGTTACAGGTGGTACAACATTACCTGACAAAGATCTCCTCCAGGCACAGGTGAGCCAGAGCTTAACAGCAGGCAAGCCAGTATGGGGGGTGGGGGGGTGTGAGCAGGGATCAGAGAATTGCTGTGGGCAGGAGGCCTGGAACAGCTGTGGTCTAGACGGCTGTAGGAGAGTCACCTATTAGCCAGGTCATAGCTTTCCTTCAGCCCAAAAGCTGTCAGCCAATTTACTCTGAATAGAGGTGACGATGCACCAGAATTTATCACCCTAAGGTTGACCATACCAGGGTGAAAGCTGGACCCTGCCATGCCTCCCTGCTTACCCTGCAAGTACTTAGGGCAGCATCTGACACATAGTAAGAGCTCAAGAAATGAGGTGCTAACACTAATTATCAAGGTGTCCTACATTATCAGACCTCAGTAAATAACTTTGAACATGACTCACATACTGTTTCAAATATGGTCTTCCAGAAGAAGAGAATCATTAACCTTTCATCATAATGAAACAAGGAAATTTATAGGTCTTGATTTCATTTTGTCTTAACTATAAAACCATTGCCATTTGAATAAGTTCTTCTTTCCCTTCATTTTTCCCAATTCCATTTCCCACTTTTATAAACCTGAGAAGTAGAAGGTTATAAGATATACTTTCACTTTAGGTCAGAAATAAGAACTACAAGGTCTTGGATTATCTGCAATAGCCTTAAGGAGACATTACCGAAGCCCAGTGGCATTGATAAAAGTGAACGTATGAGCACTCAGAAGTACATGCATTTTTAATGCCACTGCATGAATAACGGACTATAAATCCTACTGGAAATGGCAGAGCTTTGAGTGTAGAAATCTTACCGGTTACATTTATCATTTTCCTAGGAATGGGTAGCTACATTTTGGTGGGGAATTCTAGGATATAGAGGGCTTATTCAGAAGAAAAAACAGCTAACAGGAGGGAAACCTAGCAATCCCATTCATTCCCCAATATTGTCCACAGATGGCTATAATAAAGTAAATCATACTGAAAGACTAATTTTAAAGGTCTCCAATATAAAGACATGTATGTAAATCTTAATTTCTACTTGAGTAAGGTTCTTTTCATCTCCTTTAAATTCCTAGTCTTATATGATGTAATTGTTACCTTCAAGAACTTAAAGTATTACCACCCCGCCCCCAACCCATGCCATCACCATCGCCAAATTCTTACACCACAAGTAAAGAACAACTTTCCATTTGCTGGACCTTGGAGGTTTTTGTTTTTAACATAGACTTTGTTGTAGGGTTGAAAGTTATAAAGATAATAGCTCTAGTGCCTGTATACTCTGACCCTGATTGTATCTGACATTTCCCTGGAGCATTAAGGTGAACAGGTCACGTTAATCTGGAGTAATATGGTACTCTACTTTGAATGACCTTTAAAGGTAATAACCAACCTAGCATTTTGTTGGTTTATCTGTGGCATTTTGTTCTTTGTGAAAGGAAGCCATAAAGAAGAGTTAAAGGGACCTTTCAGGATCCAGTCAGTTTAATAAGCCTTATTCATGGAAAAGGTTATGTGAGGGAGTAAGACACAGCTCCTCTTTCCCATATGCTTCCTAAAGTTTCAACACTCCTTTCTAAAGGGGTCCTTTCCCTGCCCAAGAGACTGTTCCCTGGAAACTGAAACCTCTGAAGGAGTCTATCCAGTTGTCCTTGATTCCAAAAAGAAAAAAAAAACAAAACAAAAAAACAGCACAAACTCCATCCTGGTGAATTATTTCAAGGTGTGGGGAGGGTAGCAAGTAGGATAGTGGAATACAAAACTAACTGTAGAAAAGATTTTTCTGTAGTAAAAGTCAAACCAGGAATATTCCACTCCACCTGACCCAGCTGCTACTAAGCCTCGGCTTTTCACTGAAATGCCATGTCAGCTGTAGTGCTACTTCAGTGTAGACAGGAATAGCAGGTGCTTCAAGTTTATCCCAGGTAATGGCTCTAGCTAACTTTAAGGAAGGCATCCAAAGCTCACAGGTGTCTCTGCACCTTTGACTTAACTAGAATCCTCCAGAGATGAGATTACTTGTGCTCTAGGCTTTCTTCAGAGCCTTTAGAGCCCTATGGGAAACATAGGATGGCTAAGGAGCTTAGGTGTGTGCTTTTAACTCAAGGAAGTCCAAGTAGCCACCTAACAAAGTTTCATACCTCCGGTCATTCTGGAATCGGACTCCTACCTCTCTGTACCTGGTAAGTAACTGGGAAGCCAACAGCCTATTAGAAAACCAGACTAGAGAAAAGCAAAAGGAAGCCAGGGACTATTCTACCCACCACTCAATTCTTTTGATTAGGAATCTCTAAGCAGGTGGGGAATACAGGTGACTCAGTTGTCAGAAGTCTCCTGTCATGTCCCAGGCTCATAGACATCTGCTGATTCCATCTAATTTAGAGGTTAACCTAGCCCTTTAAGGATGAAAAACTTCTGGATATATCAGACCACTGGACATCAAGCCTTGGTGTAATGGGGAGGATATCGTTTTGTTTATATGCACTACTGTGTAGTGTCATCAGATGCTGATTTAAAGGAAGTGATTTCAACTGTCAGTTCACTACGTGCCTCTCATGGCGTGATCATCTTGACCTGTGGATTGTGGTACTATTGTTTAAGGATTTTTAAATGTTGTAAGGTTTTTAACTGCATGCCTCTCTCCGTTCAACTGAAGAAACGGTGAGGTCTCATACAGGAAGAAAACAACCAATGACTGTAGTGGAGAGATGTTCATTCATCGCTGCCAAAGCCTCCTCCTGAAGAGTTTTACGAGAATCATTTTGAACATGGAGGATTTCACCTCATACAGTGACCTTTGACACAATCATCCTCCCTCAAAGCCAGAACACCCCTTCATTAATCACTATGCCACTGAGAGCAAAGGGCCCAGCTGAATCTTTTGAGGAGGGTTGCCTCAGGTGCTAAAGAGAGTAGACTGAATTGTTGCCTGTCCCTCGCAACGCCAGAGCCAAAGGGGAAAGGAGATACCCAGGGAGAAGTGAGGGATGTTCATGGAAGGAAAGAATGACACAGCAAGGGTGTTCTCTCGGATTGAGTATTGTGGGATAGGAAGTTACCCCTGTGAGTGCTTCCAACTTAGTCCTACTTTATACTTGGTACAGTTGTTTGGAAAAAAAGAAAAACCCTATTCACTGTGCCCCATCGATGGAATTCAGATATAAGAAAAAAATTAAGGAAAAAAAGTGAATGAGAAAAAGCACATCAAAATTAGAACGGTACAAGTATAGAGATTTTTAGAACAATCAAGACTTAAAGTTCTAAAAGACTTAGCCTAAGGAAATATTTTTTCCCAATATTTTTTCCTAATACTTGCAGCATAAAGGTATTTGTTATAAGAATGGATGGTTCTAGTTTTGAAATACTGTTAACTAAGGTTTTTCCATAGGAAACAGAGCCTGGAAAGAACAAAAGGCACATGAAATGAGAACATCTGCCTACAGTAAGGCAAAGTCCAGTATATTTTGTGGGATGTTCTGACTCTGGAGTCAGAATAGTTGCTATAGCAGCAAGTGCTCTAGAAACCAAACTTAAAAATCAATAACCTCTTACATTTTTCCTCCCATTGAAAAGTACCTTAAAAAAAGTGAGCCTTCAAGGAAAAAGAAAAAGGACAAAATTTTTTTAACAGTAGTGAGAATTTGTTTTTAAATTTTTTAACGTTTATTTTTGAGACAGAGAGAGACAGAGCATGAACCGGGGAGGGCCAGAGAGAGGGAGACACAATCTGAAACAGGCTCCAGGCTCTGAGCTGTCAGCACAGTGCCTGACGCGAGGCTTGAACTCACGGACCGCGAGATCATGACCCGAGCTGAAGTCGGCCGCTTAACCGACTGAGCCACCCAGGTGCCCCGAGAATTTGTTTTTAACCCCAACAAAACATGGCACCTGCCCCGCCTCAGAGCATTCACAGTAACAGAACAAAACACAGGCTTTAGCAGGACGCATCCATGGTGAGCATTCCATAGCTCCCCAACTGTCCCATAATTGCCATGGTATAGGAGTGTACCTGTTGTAGCAGAGGGAGTTATAAGCTCCCTAACAAGACCATCCAAATTCTGTTGAGAATATCTCTAGAATCTTCTCTCAATCTCTGGCTTACTTGTACCTAGAAACTGTAGTGTTATTGAGCCATTGTCAGATCCAGCCTTGTAGAACCTTTGTGATGTTGGGGTTCACTCTGCAGAGCAGGATTTTGCCATAACAGCAGAGTCTTTAGGTCAGGCTCTCCCGAGATGGGGAGGGCTAGCTCCTTCCTGTTTCTCTCAGTGACTCCCCAGCAACACTTCCCCACCCAGCAACAGTAGTTTGTCCAATAGCAGCAGAGTCTACTGCTATTTTTATTTTTATTTTTTTAAGAGTCACAGACTCAATATCGTCACACCCCCTTAAGAGATCAGCATCAGCCATTCAGCAGCCCTGTCTCAGAGGTCCGGATCCAACCCTACAGTCCCTTCTCCAACCTCAGAGACACCACACCAGCCAAGGCTCCCCTCCTAGGTCAGGGTTCAGCTCCAGCAGTCTTTTATTCAAAGCTTCCAAATTACAATCCCCGCCACTTCTTTGTTCTGCTGGTTCTGGAGGTGATAGTTACTACCTACTATCCTAACTCAAGGATGCCAGAGTTTTTTCTTTTAGCCATTTCAGTTCTCCAGTGTCTGGCTTAACAGTTCTTTATTCAGAGGTTCTATTCATGTAAACCAAGGTTGCTTTAACATTTTCCTGTCTTGAAAGCACATCTATAAAAGATAGTGTTTCTCAAGTCAATTTTCAAACAGTTTCAAAACTAAGTTTTTACAGAGAACAAAGTGACAGTGCTCACAAAGAAAGCTAGAACATGTCTTTTGTTTGTTTTCCCCATAAGTCAGTGACATACAAGAGGCAGAAATTTATGTGTTAGGACTTACCAGAAAAATAAGACTCTAAACCAAATTATTTCTTCATTTGTTCATTTTACAAATATTCACCAAGAGCACAAACCTTTTTTTTTTTCAGAAATAGAAGAACAAAATGGTGTTCACTAGCACAGTCTAGCAAAGCAGCAAGTCTTTGAATATAACTAAAAACATAAGGAGACTATGAAGGGAAATTATTATGAACAGGTTGTATTAGTTTCCTATGACTTTTGTAACACATCGCTACAAGCTTAGCGGTTTAAAAAAATACAAGTTTGTTACCTTGAAGTTCCGTAGGTCAGAAGCCTCCCGTGAAATCAAGATGCTGGCATAACTCCCCTCCTTCTGGAGGCTCTAAATGAGAATTCCTTTTCTTGCCTTCTCCATCATCTAAGGAAAGCCTGCTTTCCTTGGTTTATAGTTTCCTTCATTTTTCAAACCAGCAATGGCAAGCTGAGTTCTCCTCACAACAGCTCTAAGCTTCTCTGAGCTTGGCTGCCTCCTTCCATTTTTATAGGATCATGATTACATTGGGTTCACCTGAATACCCCAGGGTAATCTCCTTAACTAGGTTCAGCTGATCAGTAATTTATTCCTTGTTGCCATGATAACTAGCATGTTCAGAGGTTTCAAGAATTAGGATGTGGCCATTATGGGGAGTCTTTGGTCTACCTACTGCATAGGTCAGTCACGTAGTTACTTGAGATCATTAGTTGGATCAGAGCCGGGAGTAGAATGACATTTTACAAAATATATCTGAGCCAAGAAAGAACACAGTACATTCAGTAAAGTGATAGAAGGACAATAAACCTGAAGCAGAAAGTAAGTGGGAGAGAGTAGAGAAAAATGAGATTGAGAAGTTAGCTGAGACCAGATCCTACCAGCTTAAATAGTTCATGTTTGTCGCAGACTATGAGTCTGGAGTTCTCTCTTGTCCAGCAAGAGAGTGGATGCAGAATTGAATACGAAAGAAGCTAATGTCCGGAAGGAGACAAGAACTCCAAACAGCTTGTCTCCATATTTACCGAGCTCACAAGATATTTATTACCCACGTGGTGAACATGAGGAAAAGAAGATCTTACACATGTGAATGTGGAGAAAACAATCGGACAGTAATCACTGACTTGTGTGTGTAAGAAGCAAAGGGTTTGGGGGGCAGGTGAAGTTTGTGATGAAGGTACATTGGCACCAGATGGAAAGTAATTTCCTGCAGGTGATATAACAAGTTACTTGTGATCCCATTACAGTATCTCCCTAGCTAACCTTGGGCATTTTTGCCTGTGGTGTCGGCTTTCTGCCCTAAGCTTTTTTTCTAACCCATTTATGTAAGAACCTATTTCCCCACACAGGTTCTTTATTGTAAAGATAATAGGAAAACTAAGAATAAATGTAAGCAAGAGAGTAACATAATTACATATTTTTATAAAAGACTGTTTTGATTTCAATGGGAAGAATGGATTTAAAAGGCAAAGGAATGACTGCTACAGTGCCTAAAGCTAGACAAGACGGTAGCTTGGATTAGGTACATGTCAGTAGAAAGAGAGAATTTATTGGATCTGAGAGAGAGTTTAGAGTTACAATCAATGGCAATATATATATATATATATATATATATATATATATATGTATATGAATATATATATATTCATTTGGAAGATCTTTTTATTGAGGTGTAATCAACATAAAATGTTATATTGGTTTCAGGTGCACAACCCATTGATTTGACAATTCTATACATTACTCAATGCTCACCGCTCTAGTGTAGTCATTAGCTGTCGCCAATATTATTAAAATATTATTGATTATATCCCCTATGTTGTACTTTTCATCTCCGTAACCTATTTATATTATAACTGGAAGTTTGCACCTCCAAATCCCCTTTATCTATTTCATGCATCCCCCCACCCACCTCTCCTCTGGCAACCATCAGTTTGTTCCCTGTATTTAAGAGTCTGCTTTGTTTGTTTCTTTGTGCTTCTTTGTTTTTTCATTTCTTTTATTTTTTAGAGTCCACATACAAGTGAAACCATAAGGTATTTTTCTTTCTCTTTTTGATTCATTTCACTTAGCATAATCTCCACCAGGTCCATCCATGTTGTGATTACTTTATAATCAGGCACTGAATCCAATGTTTCTGGCACAAGTACTTGGATGGGCCCATTTGGTGGAGCTCAAAAATAAAAAGGGCAAGTATGATGGTGGGGAATAATTTGCACAATTTCTAACATTTTAAATAATTAAATGTGAGGGCTACCAATAAGATGGTCAAGATGGTGGTTGACTAAATATCTTGAGAATTCAACACAGTGGTCAAGGATGGACATACGTCGAGAGAAACCATGGAGATAATGAGATCACCTAAAACATTGGTTCTTCACCGGGTGTGATTTTGCCTCTGAGAATCCATTTGACAAAGTGGATACTTTTAGTTATCATAGTTATCACAACTAGGGGAAAGTCATGGTTGCTAAACATCCTCTAATACACAGAACAGGCCCCTCACAGAAAAGAATTATCTTGGTTAAAATGTCAATAGTGCCAAGATTGAGAAACTCTCACCTAGAGAAACAGCAGAGACTAAGAAGAAAGATAATCAAGAATAGAGCCCTGACACTTTTCAGTATTTAATGGTTTTGATTAAATAAAAGATGTGGTAAAAGAGAGACCAAAGAGATGAAGAATTGAGTACAATGTAGTATCATTCACGAGAGTATATATTGCTTAGTAGATCATCAATGTCAAATATTGTCAGAGTTATTAAGTATAATGACCAGTGAAAAGGCAACTTTAATTTGGCTATATGGAAATCATAGCTGACTTTTGGAAAAATGCCTTCAACAGAGAAGTAAGGATTGGAACCACATTGGTTTGGTGTGGGAAGTGAGTCAAATGTAAGAATATGGAAACAAGGAGTCAGAAAAAACTTGAGAAATTTTATTTTGATGGAGAAGAAATAGAGGTATAAACAGAGGTGTACATGGACAAAGGGTTGTTTTGGTTCTTAAAGATTCAACAAGTGCTAATGGAAGGGAACAGAAAGAAATAGAGAGCCTATAAGAGAGTTAAGGAACAGTTAATAATATAAGTTTCCTAAAAGAGAAGATTCATTCATCCATTCATTCATTTACCTAAAAATTTATTTATCCAACTACTGTTTATTAAATGCCTCCTGAGTGCCCTCTAGGAAAAGTTGAACTTAAGTGGGAGAGGTACTTTCTCTGCTGTAACAGGAGGAGAGAAGAAATTAATGTAGAGTTTGGCTATTTGATTAGGACTTAGAGATCTCTTCATTCCAGTTTTGGTGCTTTTACTTATCACTGTCTACAAAGCTTAAATGTTCATTATGATACTTTGAGAGGGAAACACTAAGATAGGATATAGAAGAGACAACATAACAGCTTTTGATACAAGTCTGAACTATTTTATTATAACTTAGTATTGTATGAAATCAAATATATATGCAGAGCTTGTGAAGCATTAAAGTTTGTCCTAGATTGCATAACCTATGTAAATACCACAATTGGTAATAATTTTTTTCAATAAAACAACAGAGAAACCTAAGACTACAAAATTTTCATTTTTGCTGAATAGTCCTATAGCAATATTCCAAATAGTGTGTGTGTGTGTGTATATATATATATATATATATAGAGAGAGAGAGAGAGAGAGAGGTGTATAGATATAGATATTTGGCCACAACTAAAGAGATTTTAGATTTGAAAGCAAAGTTTGTTTTATATTATGTTCTATTTATATTAAAATTCCTGGGAGAAATAATTAAGAGAAAACACTTGTTTTGCATAATTGATGCTTTATAGGTATCTAGGAAAGTTGTACAATTAGACCCTAGGGGCTCCATCAATGATTCATCACCATCTGGAATATAAAACCCTACCTACTGCTACGGTTTACGTTTCTTTGACTAAAGTGGCAAGTATAACATTTTTTTTTAATGTTCTGTAGAAGGTAACTATTTAATATTTTCAAAGCACATGCATGCGATGCAACACAGGGTCAGAACTAACCCCAGTCTCTTCTATGGATATGACAAAGGGAATATAGATTGTTCCTCCAGGAGGAGAAATCACAGAATTACAAAACAAAATTGTAAATTTTAGGTGATCATCAAAAATGGTTTCCTCAAGGGAGTCCTATCATATTGCTACAACATGGATGGATCTTAAAGGCATTATGCCACATGACATAAGTCAGAGTATAGACAAATACTGTATGATCTCACTTATATGTGGAATGGAAAAAAAAAAAACTTGTAGAAAAAGAGATTAGACTTGTGATTACCAAAGGCAGAGGGTGGGGGGACAGGAAATTGGAGGAAAGTGGTCAAAAGGTCCAAATGTCCATTTATAAGGTAAATAAGTGTAGTTGACCCTTGAACAACATGAAGGTTAGGAGTGTCAAACCCCCACACAAACATCTGCATACAACTTTTGACTCCCCTAAAACTTGACTATTAATAACCTATTTTTCACCAGAAGCTTTACTAATGATATAAACAATTAACACATATTTTACATGCGATATGTATTATATACTGTATTCTTACAATAAAGTAAGCTAGAGAAAAGAAAATGTCATTAAGAAAATCATAAGAAGAGAATACATTTATAGTACTGTACTGTATTTATCAAAAAAAATATCCTTTTTTAAGTGGACTTTCCCAGTTCAAACCCACATTGTTTAAGGGTCAACCGTACTAGGGACATAATGTACAGCATGATGACTGTTGCTAGAGCTGTTATGTGTATAACATAACAAAGTCATCAAGAGAGTAATTCCTAAGAGTTCTCATCCCAATGAGAATTGTGTTTTTCTTTTTTCTTTTCTTTCTTTTTATTGTATCTAGAGAAGACAGATGTTAGCTGAAACTATTGTGGTAATTATTTTACAACATATGTAAATCAAACCATCATTGCATCATTTACCTCATACAATGATGGTTATCAATTATTTCTCCATGAGACTTAAAACGAAACAAAACAAAACAGTCTCCTCTTAAGAGTGGACCTCACTGGGGGTGCTTGGGTGGCTCAGTTGGTTAAGCATCCAACTTTGGCGCAGGTCATGATCTCACCTTTCATGGGTTCGCGCCCACATTGAGCTCTGTGCTGACAGCTCAGAGCCTGAAGCCTGCTTCGGAATCTGTGTCTCTACAGATTCTATCTCTCCGACCCTTCCCAAATCGTGCTGTGTCTCTCTTTGTGTCTCAAAAATAAATAAAAATATTTTTAAAAATGTTTTAAAAAGAGTGGACTCCACTGAGTTTGACTTGAAGAAATTGTCTTGTAGATACTCGGGTCTTAGGGCCAATTTAAAACTCAATTATGACTATTTTACTCTTCTCCCTGTCTGCCTGTATCTCTTATTTATTCCATGATTCTTTGCCTAAAGATATCTTATTTTTATTCAAACTTTGATGTTAAATAATTTCTTAGATATTAATATCCTCTAGTGCCTAGCACAGGGGCAAAGAATAATTTATAGTTAGTATAATTTTGTAAAATAGAGGCATTCTGGCTTTAAAATGTTTCTGTTTTGTACAAAAGTGAAAGAAAGTATGTTTTGAGCAAAATAGAAGGTTCTTTTTAAAACAACTACAGAAAAAAACTAAAGAAAACATCTGGTTTTAAACAATATAGAGCAAAACTTCAAAGTTCAGCAGACAGAAAAAAAAAAGTGTGGAGATTTTATGTAGACGTGTCAGCAGACTGCAGTATTTTTCTTTATCTTTATGGTTGATAATAAAGTTCTAAAAGAAGCAGAAGAAGAGAGGGGAAGCTTGAAACAGCAAATCTGACCTTTTCTCTTATTAATTCAAAGCAGGAAATATCTGGTCTCCTCTGTTGGAAAAAACAATCAAAGGCCACTTGTAAATTACTTTTAAGAACCATCTGAGACAAGTTGCCCCAAATCCCTATAATAAATATGGTCATGGACCAGCTCTAAGATATATCCTTTCCAAATTAGAAGCATTATAATAAGTTAGGATTATTGGAAGACTGATTCTATATAGAAAGAGGCTGAGGAGGCAATTAGTTTAGAAAGGTGGGATATGGGACTTACTTTGAAGTTATAGTTGCACAACAGACAAGCTGTTTTTACTAAGGTTATAAATTACATTTTAGTGGTTTGGGATGGGAAGGGATGATGGAAATTATGTGCAGGAGGAAGAATTCTCTCACAATCCATTCCTTGGTTTTGATACTGTTGGAAGCTTATGGAAAGTCATAGACACAGTTGTTTGATATAAAGATTTCCATTAGTACAGAAGAACTTATCAAGCATTAAATTTTTGCCTACATTACATAACTTTTTCAAATATCAAGTTATTTTACGGCCATACCAAAATTAATTTAGAAAAAAAATTTTATTTTAAAATGACAAAATAGAGGGCACCTAGGTGGCTCAGCCCATTAAGCATCCAATCTCAGCTCAGGTCATGATCTCACTGCTGGCAGGTTCAAGCCCCGCATCAGGTTTTGTGCTCGCAGCTCAGAGCCTGGAGCCTGCTTTGGATTCTGGGTGTGTCTCACTCTCTGCCCCTCTCCCGCTCATGCTCTGTTTCTCTCTCAAAAATAATAAACATTTTAAAAAGTAAAAATAAAAATAAAATAAAATCACAAAATCACAAAAAATAAAAATAAAATAAAATCACAAAATCAAAAAATCGCTTTTTTTTTTACACCCAATTATCCATGATGGTGGAAAACTGGAATAAACTACAAAAAGCCATAGTCAAGGCATAACTTGGTTTCAATTTAAAATAAGTGCTTTGGATAATAGAGAAGTACAGAGTGGGTGGGGATTCCCAGCCCTGGCTTTACATTCATTAAAATCACTCAGGGAAATGTTTTAGATTGAATGCTTAGATCCACCCGTCAGGATTCTGATTGAGTTGGTTTTTCGTGGAGACCAACAGAGTATCAAAAGCTTCCAGGTGGCTCTAATCGGCCATCAGGGTTGAAGATGGCTTCCACAAAAAAAAAAAAAAAAAAAAAAAATTAACCTCAAAACTCTAATTGTGAAAGTGAATATAATATTATATTTTGGAATATAAAGTGGACTACATAGTCATATCCTGGAAGTTAAGAAAAACTGTTTAACAATTCATTTTAACAATTAGGAATTCAGGAAATATGGAGGCATAGGTCAATGTAACTCATAGCGAGCACAGAAGACAGTTTAATCTGCTAACAGTCCATTCCTGCTTCAAACAGTTGTGCTACAAAGCCACTATTTAAAAACAAAAAAACAAAAAAACAAAAAACCTGGTTCTCTAAGTGAAAAAATAGTAATTTTTTTTGAAATACCAAAATAAGTTAACAACAAGTAAACCTCATTCTTGACTAAAGGGAAAAAAATATAGCCAGCTGATTTTCACTTAATACTGCATGTGAGTGCAGGAGCCAGGATTTGAACCTAGGTTCATCTGGTTCCAAAATTACATTATAGCATGTTGGTTACTAGCTTCTAGGGTTCTCTCATTCCTTTGTCAGGTAATTCTCTGTATAGATGCCAGAGTTACCTTTTACCTTTTGTAAAAAAGTCAAGAGGGGAGGAAGTAAGAATCTAATATTCTTTTATTTTAAACCCCTCCCTTCCTTCAGTTTTTCAGGATGAGAAAGTTCCAGAGATCTGTTTCACAACAATGTTCATATACTTCACTTACACTTAAAAAAAGAGGTTAATATGGTAAATTTTACATTGTGTATTTTTAACACAATAAAAAACAAAAAAAACAGCTGAATAAATTTTTTAAAGATCAAATCTATATACTTTATCATGACACGAAAAGTTTTTCCCAATATAACCTCAATATGGCTCTTTAATTTAGTGATATTCTGTGTATAATGTTCCTGACACACAACAATGTTTACTCTTTAAAAAAAAAAAAATCACACATTTTCCTGTTTGATTCTTGTACATATATTTTTACCTTTGCTTAAAACTCATTTTCCTCTCTGACCACCTGGACAATGCTTACCCATCAAGCTAAAGTATCAGGCTTTTTTTTTTTTAGGGCCTAGTGGGGAGACCTATTAAATTGTTGAAGAATGAATGATTCTACAAAACCTGGTGACTCATGTATCAATTAGTCATTAAGAAATTATTATTATGTCTATTAAGTGTGATCTGTACCACCTGAGATGAAATAACCACCCCCCCCCAAAAGCATATGACTTAGATGAGTAATTGAGACAGAGAAACATACTAATATCCATTATCTAGTTTTAAGTCCCTAAACATGTATGAGCAGATATAAGTGAAATCAGAGTCTTAAAGGGTGATACCAGTGTGGTCTAGGGTAGTCTGAGAAAAAATAAAAGGTAAAGACAATGCTTGCTCTATTCATAATTCTATCCCCAGTCATTGGCATAGTGTCTTCTATATAGATTAGAAGCTAAATAAGTATTTCTTGAGTGAATAAATGAAAGCATGAATGAAAAGTAGCTGTTAAAGGCAGGGAAATTAATTGAACTTCACAGAACAAGCAGAACATAGATATGGTAATAATCAAGCACAAAATAACATTAATTCAGAATACCCTGTACCCTGGCTGAGCCAATGACAGAGTTCATTTCAGTACTATTATTAAAATAAGAATTGTTTTCTTTCTGCGCAACCCAAATCAAAAGAAAATGTAGGAGAAATGACAAAATTTTGTCTAAATGACAAAAACAGTCTATTCACCATCCTGAAACTGTTAGTCTCCTATTTTGAGTTACTGATTAAGGAAAGAGCTTTTCCTGCTGTTATTTTTTTTAACTTCCTTTGTTTCATTTTTCCTTGCCTGTCCTATTGCTTGCCTGTAAAAGGCAATGATTCCCAACATATTCTTGTGGAAAAAACAAAAAAACAAAGACCAAAAAAAAATAGCTCAAGAAAATAAAATCTGTAAAAGGGCACCTAGGAACAGATCAACTCTAAATCCAGTAATATACAGCATAAAAAATAATTTTGACTGATATATCTCATAGATTATTGTTTTAATTTTCTATTGCTACTATAACAAATAACAACAAGCTTAATGGCTTAAGATAATAAACACTTATTATCTTACAAGTTCTGAAGTCAGAAGTCCAAATCAACGAAAAAAAAAAGTACGAAATCAGTCTCATTGGGCTAAAGTCAGGTGTCAATATGGCCTTGCTCCCTCTGGAGACTTTAGGGGAGAAGCCATTTTCTTGGCTTCTTGGCTATTGGCCATTTCTTCTGTCTTCAAAGTGCATCAACCCCACTTTTGCTCTGCCATCACGTCTCTTTACTGAATGTAACCCCATTGCCTCCCTTGTGATTATGTTGGACCCATACATATAATCCGTAATAATCTACCCATTTTAGAACTCTTAATTTAATCATATCTACAAAACTTCTTTTGGTGCCAAGGAGTTGGACATGGACATCTTTGGGGGACCATTATTCAGCATATACTACTTCTGATCAGTTTTATTTGAAGATTCATATTTATATAACCTTTGGTCCAGTTATATAAACAGATTTCTCCCCACCAGCTGAGAAATCTGTCTACTGCATTTCCACCCTTTTTATACCTTCAGCTGTTCTAGTCATGAAGGATGTATAACTCCTCTGCAGCCCCCTGCATTCTGGTATTTTTATGCTAGCCCAGGTATCTGCTCAGGATTCAGTTCTTCTTACACAACTGTTCACAGGCCAGTACGGGCATGTGTTTTCCCTGAAATCCTCTCTGATCCTAGCAACTTCACCTCCGAGCCATTCCCTTGTCTTATCTTCTTTATGTATGTCTGAGGTATTATTGTGGATTGACCTGAGTTCAGGTATTTGCTTTACCACTAATACAAGTGGATTTGGATCTGGATTTCATCTGTAAAATGCGGATAATATTACGTACTTTGTCAGATAATTTTGTGGATTAAACAGACCAGAAACACATACAGAGTAGATGTTCGATAAATATTAGTAGCCTTGTCTCTCCTTTATTTTCATCCATTTTTAGACAGGAGTCCAGGTAACTTGTAATTAATTTTCATGTTTTATTTCTCACCATTCATTCAGCTGCATATTTAATTCTTAGATAATATGTCTCTAGTCACTTTTTTAATGCTTATTTTTGAAAGCGAGAGACAGACAGACAGAGACAGAGTTCGAGCAGGAGAGGGGCAGAGAGAGAGAGAGAGAGACACAGAATCCGAAGCAGGCTCCAGGCTCTGAGCTGTCAGCACAGAGCTCGACGTGGAGCTCAGACTCACAAATGTGAGATTGTGACCTGAGCCAAAGTCAGATGCTCAACCAACTGAGCCACCCAGGAGCCCCTACCTATAGTCATTTTCAGCAAATAACCAATCTGTCATGTGCAGTGTGAAGCATATTCAACAATCTATACAGCCGTGTGTTGATAGAGCTTTTTCTCACAGAAGAAAATAAATCATTCAGGTTATAATTCTTCTTGTAATAATCAAGCATTAGCTACATTCTCTTGAGTTTTTCATATGACCTATAATAATGTGGAGTCCTTTCCCTACTTTAAATAGAGACTATTTGATTAAAAGATGAAATAGAAAAAACAATTTCTTAACCTTTAGAGAACTCATTTCATCTCTTAAACTTATACTGAAGTAGCAGTTGGAAACTTAAAAATTATTATTTTCAGGGTTTGCTCAACCAGCTCCTTCTTTTGTTTTATTTTCTTTTTCTCGATTTCGCTTTTCTCAGTGGGAAATCCCCTGTACCACCTAGAGGAAATGTGGCTTTTTTCTAAGCCTGTGGCCAGAGTCCCAATTATCTGAGAATTAAAATCCATGTCTCCAGCTAACTAGTTTGACCAGAATTCCTCTCTGCTTCCTTTTTTTTTTTTAATTTTCCAACTTCCCTTACCAATCATCTCACTTTACCCATTTTCCTTCCCTTTGATTACTATAGAAAGTAAATGTAGTCTGACTTGACTGAACGATATGCATTACATACGATATTTTTCTGATGGTGTATCATGGTCCCACCATGTATCAGCCATGGTGCTAAACAAACAGCACCTCAAAAGCTGGTTCCCAAAGCCAATCGGAAGTCCCAAACAGAATCCAGCAGGTCAATATGGTACAATATGGGGCCTAGGAGAGAGTAATTTTGTGGTCTCGGAGAGGGAAAGGGTTGGAGAGTGATCAGAACACTTTTCTAGAGAGTCAGGCGAAGGGGTTCAATTATTAGATGTAATAGGATTAGCCCAAAGCACTAAGAGCAGAAGGCAGAAGACACGATGGGATGGCTGAAAGGCACAGTCCCTCTTCCCTCTGACAAGACTGTACATTTCCTTATTACTGGACAGCATCCACAGCTGAGTGCCTTATGTGCACACAAGGTCAGTTGTGCGTGTGTAATGTCCAACGGAAGAACTTTTTTTTTTACCATAACCTATGATACTTTTGCAAGTAAAACTGCCAGCAAGAGAGAATGGGATGCTAATATTGCCTGAGACATAAAAAATAGTTACAAAGCATGGACTAAATAAATACTAATATTTTAAAGTTCAAATTCTCTTTCTGATCTCTGTTGTTTGATCTCTGTTGGTTTGGGAAACTGATGCTTGGATTTTTGTACAGCCCTGATCTTTGCCTGTTACTGCAGCTGCAAAGTTGTAACTTTAAATTAACTTTGGAAAAATAGTTCTTCTAATGCGATTATCTTTCTTCAGATTCCAAATGGCATGACCATCAGTGTAATGAAGCTACCCACTCCCAGAAAGGAAGGGGTTTCACATAAGCTTATTTAATGGTTTGCCATGTGTCCCCACAGTTGTATGCATACAGTATGTTGCTCTCATGTTGAAAAGACAAAACAAAAAAAGTCTTTTCAATGCCAACCAGAGAAACCAATAGAAGCAAGAGCTCATCTCACCCAGAATAAATTCCTCCATTCTCCTATAGGGTCTCAGGATGATTCACCCAGTCTTCTTGGATTCATTCCATTCCTGCCCTGCAGCTATAGATGCTGATATCTTCAAGTTGCCTCTCCATAGCCTTAGATCTGCTGCCCCTTGGTGGTTGACAGGTGATAAGAGGAGACCTCAGTACAGTGTTGGTCTTGTCTGTGACTGCACAAATGTAGGGCATTTCATTTCTTCATGGTCTTTCCTCTGCTTTTTGCCTGTCTCTTCTTTTACAATGCACTTTGCCTTAGCTGAGGTACATCACATGTATGATGGTTTATAAAACAATGGAATTGAATGTTAGGTTTTCTGAGTCGAATTTCTTTTTCACACAGCATTCAGTTGATTCTCTTTCCAAACTCTTTAAAAAAACAGATTCTTTTCCCTGACATGCAAAATTAAGCCAGATTTCTAATTTTGTTCACAGAATTAGGCCCCCTTTGAAACACTCGCTATGCACATATGATGGGAGCGCACACACACACACACACACACACACATGTTTGTGTGTGTGTGTGTGTGTGTGTATTGTTTGTTTGTTTGTTTGTTTGTTTTGGGTCAGTAGTAAAATCTATACTTGATTTCATGCCTGGACCAGAAGCCTCTATATTAGTAGGAGCTCTCCAGAGAAAGAGAACTGATAAGATATGTGTGTATATATATCATTTTGATATAGACAGATGGCTAGGACTAGGATTATCTATATCTATCTGTATTACCTATCTATCTAGAGAGATTTTAGGAAATTGGCTTATGCAATTATGGAAGGTGACAAATCTCAAGATCTGCAATCAGCAAATTAGAGACCCAAAGTAGCTGATCATGTAGTTACAGCTGAATACCAGCAAACTCAAGACCCAGGAAGGGTTAATATTTCAGTGTGATCCTGAAAACAGGACAAAATTGATGTGAGATCAAGGCAGTCAGGCAGGAGTTACCTCCTACTCATGGCACAGCTGGCCTTTTTGTTCTATTCAAGTCTTCAACTGAATGGATGTGGCCCACCTACATTAGGGTGTGCAATCTGCTTTACTCAATCTACCAATTCAAATGTTAATCTCATCCAGAAACACCCTCATAGACACATCAAGAATAATGTTTGACCAAATATTTGGGTATTTTGTAGCCCACGCAAGTTGACATATAAAATTAACCATCATAGTCTCCTGTTACAGTGGACCAGTCTGAAAGAAAAAAAAAGAAAAAAAATCAGTCCTGCTCCAACCTGTGAAATCTTATGCACACCACAGTTTCTGCCTGGTAGGCAGTCATGTAAAACAGTTTTGTCCACACTGAGTATGTACAATAAATGCCTCCTGTTCCCATTGCAAACAATATCACAATTTATTGTCACAACTCTGACCCATGAATTGTTTTTTACCATATTGAAGAGAAAGACTTAGAAGCAGAGAGGTTAAATAATTTAGGTAATTTCTAAGACTGACCTAAACTCAAGAATTCTCTCCTTCCAAGTTGACAGCTAAGGAAAAGGAAAACTAATTTGGAGGCTGCAATAAACCCTCATACGCAAGAGGGACCAAAAGAACATCTGGAATCACCAGCCTCAGTGTCCTGATAATCTGGAAGAAGAGTGAGTGAAGGTTTTTGTAATACTCTCTTTTCAGACTTTTTCTTTCCCAATATACAAAATGGAGGGGAAGCTCCTTCTGAAAAACAGCAAGTCTACGCCATTTCCATCATTGTTCTTTATTAGTTTCATAGCACTGATGCATACGAAGTGTAATGCAATTTATCTTTTTCAGTAGCTGTACTCACAGCCATCCTAAGCATTACAATGTAATCATACTTAACAATTATGAAACTGACATGATATTAATGAACAGTTTTCAGGTGGGCATAAGAAGTTTCAGTCTCATAATCCATAATCCATTTTATCTACTGACTACTCTCATAGGTTCCCCTTTCTAGCTTTTATAAACACACTACCTATAATCAGAAGAAAATAGATAGAATTACCACACACTGATGGCTTTATGCCTTTATTCATATCACAGTGGGTCTTCAACAATCTCTCTTAAAAGCCTTCCGTTTAGCTTTGAATAACCATAAATGTGTATTTCACAATCCTTCACGGATTACCTACCATACTGCCATTTGACACAGAAAGTAAAATAAAATATGCAACCATCCTTGACAAATATGTACACAAGTAATTTAATGTAAAAGAGAATGTCCATGTTTTAAGAATAGCCCGAAAATCCATCTCATTGGTCTATTATAATAAACACATCTTGACTCTGACCACTTCTCATAAACATTATTGTGGTTATCCTCATCCAAGCCAGACTTATCTCTCGTGAGGATTTTTGCCAAAGCCTCCTAACTGGTTTCCCCTTTTCTGTCCTTTCATAGGCAATTCTCAAAACAGCAACTAATATGACAAAGTTAGGTTATCAATGAAATTATGCTATTCATCTTCTCAAAACCTGCCACAGATTCACCCTTTCATTCAGTAAATGGCAAGGGCCAACAGGCTTGGCTGCCCAGCGACATCTTTGAGCTCAGGAGCTATCCTTCCCCCTCCTTTCTCTCTAGACACTTTGACCTCCTTGCTCTCCCTTGAACATAACCGGCATAATTCCACATCAGCGTTTGGCACTCAGCCTGCAATGCTCTTCCCAGGAGATCCAGATGACTCATCTCCTTCAGAGTAAACCTTCTCAGTGCAGGCTAGTTAACTGTTTCAAGCTGTGTCACCAGTCACACACCCCCCAAGCCCATTTCCCCATTCTATGTTTGCCTCCATTGTACATACTAACTGGTTACAGACTTTATAATTGCTCTGTTTATAATCTGTCTTCTTCCATTACGATGCATGCTCCACAAAGGCAGGGATTGTTCTGTTTTGTTCATTCCTATAACCCCATCATCTAGAGTAGTGTCTGCTACAACATAGGCTTTTAATAAATATGTGTTGAATGGATGGATGAATGAAACAAACAAACAAAAAGGGTAGGGACTGTTATCTTCTTACTTAAATACTTTCAAGCTGTTAAGACTTCTGAGTTTTACTGGTGAGGCTTACACAGGAATGGAAGCCATGGAAAAGCCTCAGCAGCCAGATGGGCTCTATTTTATTGCTCAGGCTCCAAATGTCTTTTTGGCTCATCTGACTGATTTGGTTACAAGAATGCAATCATTCCACAGTTTCTCATTGTTACCTTACCTGATTCTCCACAATAATTTTTCTGACCTTGATAGGTCGCCCTGGATATGCTGAATTAACATTTTATATTTTTATTGGCTGAGTCTAATAAATTCTAAACCACACTCTTTACTTTCTGTTCTCTATTATCAAAACATGCTCAAATCTTTATCCAAAAACATACAAATTGAAAAACCTTGGACAGCATATTAAACCTCTCTGAACTTTAATTTCTTCATAAACTGAAATAATAATAGCTATGGTTCAGAAATCCCTTGAGATGTAAATAAAGTGTACAGAGAAATATCTTGTAAAGTGTTATAAAAGGCGTTATTATTTATTTCATTGAAATTGGCTCTTTTCCTGGGATATGCCATGGGCCAGAAAGAAAATCAAAGAGGACCATAGTTAGCTATGTACTGTTAATATTTTAGCTATGCTCTTTTTCACCCAAAGAGAGAACAAGGCTCATAATAGCCAAAAATGTTAAGCTCACAAAAAGAATTCAAAAGAGCTGGTGCCTCTTGAAACTTTGAAAGGTATGCAATATTTCTTATATTATTGCTGATGACTTTGAATATGGTAAAGATAATTTATTTAGTCATGAGCCACCACGGCATAAAATTCACTAGGTATTTTGCCTTCATGGAAAATGAGATTCGATCATGGTAAAACTAACGTATGTAAATTACAGAATTATATCACCAGTTAGTTGTTTTGTTCTTTTTTGTTTGTTTTTTATTTTTTGAAATCTCTCCAAGGCAAATGTGATTTATATAAGAATTGAAAACATATCACTTTGCAAGAGCCAAGTTGTATAAACAAGCAAGAATACTAAATTTATAACAGCATCTGAATTACCATGGAAAAGGATAGATGGAGTTATTTTGCATCGCTTTTTTCAACAAGTGCATTTTTTATATAAATCTGGACATCAAGGGCATTTCCCTTAGTTTCCTAGATTATTAGAATTTACCTGTTTTACATAAGTCAATTTTCCAGATAATTTAAAGCATTATTTTAAGAATTAAATCTACTGGGGAAAAAAACTCTTCAAGAAACTTACTTAAAAAGCTTTCTAAAATATATTACATACTTTCATGGAGTCATGTCTGAATAAAATAAACATATGATGGCAAATTAGAGTATATAAGCATAAATATACAAAATCATCAAAAAGAAGTAGATTCAGTTTGTGACACATTATTTACTCTGCTAGAATTTCAGTTCCCTTATCTGTAAAAGAGAAATTACAATTTTTACCTTACAAAATTCACATTGCTTAAATGTGATGTGCATGTATGTGAATAGGCAGGATTTTTGCTACCGTTCTAAATGTTGATTAAATTCCCCAACCACAATCTTGTTAATACATTTATTTCCTTTTACCAATATTCTGAACTTCAAACCAATACCTAATCCATTTCCCATTTTCATATGCAAAGCTTTAAAAATGGAACTTAATATTTTATATATTGGTTTAATGATAAATCTAAGTCAGAAATATCTAGAGTATTGGGCTAAAAATGCAGGCATTGGAGACCAGTTTCCTAGGATGACTGCCTTGTTTTATGATTACTCTGAATACAATGTACATAAATAATGGTAGGGGGGAACTCCTGGCTTTAAGTATAAGACAGAAACAAAGACTATAAGAATTTATAGGGTCAAGATTTTGAAGAAGGAAGCTAAGTGGGTGAGCTGAGCATGTATGATCATGATTTTCCCTTAAAGTGATTGCCAATCTCAAAAGTAAAAGACAAAACAAAGAGCTGGGAAGTGGAGCATAACTTTTGGCAGCCTTAAGGGCAAGGAAAAACAAAAATTAAAGTTGAGGGCTCACCAGAAGATCAGAATGAAACCACTCCTCAGAAGAAACTTATCTTTGACTTCACCCATGACTGAAATACGGTGATAATCCCGAACAGACTTCCTTCTCAAATCAAATGGAGGGGCACCTGCGTGCCTCAGTTGGTTAAGTGTCCAACTTTGGCTCAGGTCACCACCTCACATCTCATGGGTTCGAGCCTCACATCAGGCTCTGTGCTGGCAGCTGGGAGCCTGGAGCCTGCTTGTTTTTCTGTGTCTCCCTCTCTCTCTGCCCCTCCCCAGCTCACACTCTGTCTCCCTTTCCCTCAAAAAATAAATAAAAATAAATAAATAAATAAAATGTAATTCTTTACTGAATAAAAATTATATTATTCAAAGGCCTGAATTCTTTCTAAAATTTTTCATTGATGGTTTCAAAAACACAATCAAAATTAATCAGGCATACAGAAAGAAAACAACATAAAAAAATAAGAAAAGAAAAACCTGTAAACAGAATAAAAACATAGTCTATAAAGGACATCATGACCATCAGACATGAACTTCAAAATAACTTGATTAATATGCACAGAAATTTAAATGACCAGATAATAAAATTTGGCACATAATTTAAAACTAGAAAAAAGAATGAAATGGAAATTCTAGAAATTAAAATTAAATAATAATAATTTCAAAATTCTCCAAATAGATTTAAGAGATAAGACAATTTGAAGATAAAATTAGGAACTGGTAGACAGGTCAGAACAAAATGTTCAAACTGAAGCATTAAAAGACAAAGGAATTAAAAACATAGAAAAGCTCACTGAAGACATAAAGAAAATAGTGAAAGGCCTAATGTACATTTATTTTGAGTGTCAGAAAGAGAACAGTGAGAGAATAGGGCAGAAGCAATGTTAGTTTTTAGTTTTAAGAAATCCAATTTTGATCCCTAGGTGTATTTTTGTTTATATTTATTATACTTAGGTTGTTGATGTTTCTTACATCAGTAGCTGAAGGGCTTTACTCCGGAAATTTCTCGGTTATTGTCACTTTAACAATTAAGGTGAATGAAAGATACTTTTGAGACAAATAAAATCTAAGAGAATTTGGCAGTAGTAAACTAGCATTAAAGAAAATAAAGGAGGTAGATGAACAATGACTCCAGATAGAAATACAATATGCAAGGACAAGGAGGAACATCTAGGAAAACCACTTGGGCAACTGTAAATGAACACTGATTGTATGAAACAATAAAATAATATCTTATGGGATTTAAACTTATATGTAATTTAAATACTTGACAAATATAGGACAAAAAGCTTGAGGGATAAATTGAGTTAATGTTTTAAGGTTTTAGTTTTGTTTGGTGATTGATAGAAGTCAATTACCTTAATTCAATCCTTAAGGAAGGGATAACTATCCTCATCTTTCGGCTAACTATTCCAAAATGGTAAATTAATGTATAACAAGCTGATAACAGAGCAAAAGTAATAATAAAAGTAACAACAACAAAAGGTGATTTCCTCCAGAAAAGAGAGTAATACATAGAATAGTTAGGACAAATGAAATCTGAAGGCAGTAAAGTTAAACGTCAAATAATTAAATCATGTATCAATAAAATAAACATGCTGGGGCGCCTGGGTGGCGCAGTCGGTTAAGCGTCCGACTTCAGCCAGGTCACGATCTCGCGGTCCGTGAGTTCGAGCCCCGCATCAGGCTCTGGGCTGATGGCTCGGAGCCTGCAGCCTGTTTCCGATTCTGTGTCTCCCTCTCTCTCTGCCCCTCCCCCGTTCATGCTCTGTCTCTCTCTGTCCCAAAAATAAATTAAAAACGTTGAAAAAAAAATTAAAAAAAATAAATAAATAAATAAAATAAACATGCTAACTAAAAGACAAGGCTTCTAAGATGAGACTTTAAAAAATAATTGCTGTCATCCAAAGTATGTGGAATGTTTGAGAGTAAATAGATGGAAAAATCAACCAAAATTAGCCCGATGTAGCAACATCAATAGTAGATCTTAAGACAAATTTACGAATGATAATGTCAGATATATTAAGATGAAAGTAACAGTGCACCAGAAAAATACACCAATCTAAATTTGTCAGTACTTAATAACATAGCTTCAAAATAAAAAGAAATATTTACAGAACTAAAAGGAGAAACGTACACAAAGTCATGATATTAAGACACTTAAATATACTAGCCTTAATAACATCAGAAAAGCCTCCAAAAAAATCAAGAAAATTTGAATATTTGGGCACACTTAAAATTTAAACAAATAATTTAATTAATGTAGAACTTTGTCCCTTAAGAGTACAAAATGCACTGTTTTTTCAAGTGTACATGGCTTAGTTACCAAAATTGACCACTGTTGCACCATAAAGTAAGTCTCAACAAATTTCAATGGATCCAACTCACAGATAGAATACTCTGAACACTAAAGAATTAAGCTAGAAATCAATTACGAGAGAATAACAAGAGAGTTCTCAAATATTTCACAGTTAAGAAACAATTCTTTAAAAAGCAAATAAGCAAAAAAACCAAATACAAAGTCACTATGTAAATCAAAACTGAAAGACAAAGGAGAGATGATGCCAAAACTTGTGATATTCCGGTATGTATCTACTGAGAGACGTATTTGAAAACTTTGATTTATATTTTAGAAAAGAAAGTTGAAACTCACTAACTAATATATTGAAATCGAGAACTGAGAAAAGTAGAGCTTTTTTGCTTTTAATGAAATGCAAAGAAAGAAGAAGGGAAATTAAAATAAAAGTATGCATTTATTTCATAGTTGGCTGTATTAGTCTCCTCAGGCTAGGCATACCATAATACCACAGACTGACTGTTTAAACAATAGAAGTTTATTTTCTTACAGTTTGGGAGCATAAAAATCTAAGATTAAGGTAACAGGAATTTTGGTTTCTGGTGAGACATCTTTTTCTGGCTTGTAGACAGCTGGCTCCTTTTAAGTGTATCCTCACATGACCTTTCTTCTGTGCACATGCAGAGAGAGAAGGAGGTTGGGGGAGAGAGAGAAAGAGAGAGAGAGAAAGATTGAGAGGTATCCCAGTGGAACCTCTTTTTCATCTCATAGGGACACCAGTCCTATGGGATTGGAGCCCTGCCCTTATGACTTCATTTAACTAGTTACTTCTTTGTTTATTTATATTTTATTTATTTATTTATTTATTTATTTATTTATTTATTTATTTTAATTTTAGGGAGAGTGAGAGAGTGAATGAGTGGGAGAGAGCAGTAGAGAAAGAGAGTGAGAATCCCAAGCAGGCCCCATGCTCAGCATGGAGCCAGATGTGGGACTCGATCCCGTGAGCCTGGGATCATGACCTGAGCCAAAATCAAGAGTTGGACGCTCAACCGACTGAGCCACCCAGGCTCCTCTAACTAATTACTTCTTGAGGCCCTATCTCCAAAACACTCATGGGGGGGGTGAAATTTTAATATATGAATTTGAGGGTACACAATTAACAGTTGACTTTTCAACAGAACTAACAAAACTGATAAACACAGCAAGCTTGACCATGCTAAAAAGAAAAAAAAGAACAGATGTCCAATTTCAAGAATGAGAAAGAAACGCAATGACCATAATTACAGAAAGTTTTTTGAAAGAGGATATTTTGAACAACTTTAATCCAATACATTTAAAAATTTTAATAAAATTGACAAAATGTCCAGAAAAAATAAAATTTATCAAAACTGACCCAAAGATGTAGAATACCTGTTAAATTCCATAACCATTCAAATAATAATAATAATAATAATAATAAGTCCAAAACTTCCCCACAGTAAAGATCTTTCAGCATTAGATGTTTGAATAAATTAGTAAATCCTACCTGCAAAAAGCACAAATTAAATGACATTGTTAAAAACATGTACTCTAGACCTGGAAAGCAACTAAAGACACACAAGAAACTGAGTAACAGTTTTCTCAAAGAAATTTATTCTTGAAGAACTGTTATAGCTTTGGATAAGGATAATGAGAATCTGTAGCCTTCTTCTCTTTGTAGCCTCTCCCCCCACACACCTACCTTGGTCAGTGAGAATTGCAATTTTATCAAAGTGGTTGGTTCAGCTATAATAACCAGCAACATCACTGCCAGAGAAGGAATAGTAATTTTGAGGTAGGAAGCAAAGAAATTTGGCTTTACCAGCTAAATATGATGAATGGGATAGGAAGTAAAGAGAAAAATAGTTTATTTTTTCTAGCTTTTGACTGAGATCTTAGCTACATCAAGCATTGGACTAGCCAGAAACTTAACAAGACCTTGAGAATGAGAAAGAATATAGAAGGGCTAGAAAAGTACCGTTTCTCTGTGGCTGACTGAAAAACTACATGTTTTCATGTGTGTGAAGACCCAAGAGAGCCCAGAAGAAAGTAAAATGAAATGAGGGCTCGGGGTGCCTGGGTGGCTCAGTGGGTTAAGTGTCCAACTCTTGATTTCAGCTCATGTCATGATCTCACAGTTTGGGGTAATGAGCTCCATGCCAGGCTCTGTGCTGACAGCGTGGAGCCTGCTTGGGATTCTCTCTCCCTCTCTCTCTCTTCCCCTCCCTTGCTCATGCTGTCTCTCTCTCTCTCTCTCTCTCTCTCTCTCTCAAAATAAATAAAACAACTTAAAAAAAGAAATAAGGACTTGTCAATGTATACAAGAAACCACTCAGATCCATCAAGAGAAGGCAGAAACCTTATAGGCTCCAGATGTATTAACACAGTCTCTGCGCAAAGCACTGGCTGATCACCAAGCTATGCAGACAAAGAAGCAACATCACAGTCTAAAAAGTAAGCAAAGATATCAACACTTACACATTGTCTTGTATGTAGATACCACTGTTTAAATTCAGGCAAGATACTAAACAGAAAATAAATAAATAAATCAGAATCCAAAGTTGATATAGGATATTATCTAAAATATCTCGGTTAGGGGTGCCTGGGTGGCTCAGTCAGTTAAGCATCCAACTTTGGCTCAGGTCACAATCTCGTAGTCCGTGAGTTTGAGCCCCATGTTGGTCTCTGTGCTGACAGTTCAGAGCCTGGAGCCTGCTGTCTCCGTCTCTCTCTGCCCCTCCGCACTGGCACTCTGTCTCTCTCTCTCTCAAAAATAAACATTAAAAAAAGATTCTTTTAAATAAATAAATAAATAAAATAAAATATCTCGGTGAAAGCAATAATAAATATGGGACATTCAAAGAAACAAAACAGAGTAGCTTTTCCTCCATGGTCAGGAACAAGGCAGGGATGTCCACCTTCATACTGTTATAATACGGTATTCAAAGTCCTGGACACAGTAATCAGGCCACACAAAGTAATAAAATGTATCCAAATTGGCAAGGAAGAAGTCCAACTTTCACTATTTGCAGATGATACGATACTCTATATAGACAACTCAAAAGACTCCACCAAAAAATCACTAGAATTGATCAATGAATTTAACAAGGTTGCAGGATATGAAATCAACATACAGAGATTTTTTGAATTGTATACACTCATAATGAAGTAGCAGAAAGAGAAATTAAGAAAACAATTCCATTTATAATGGAACCAAAAATAAAAAATACCTAGTAATAAACTTAACTATGGAGGTGAAGACTTCTCACTCTGAGAACTATAAAACATTGATGAAAGAAATTGAAGAAGACACAAACAAACGGACAGATGTTCCATGTTCATGTATTGGGAGAACAAATATTGTTAAAATGTCCATATTACCCAAAGAAATCCACAGATTTAATGAAATCCCTATCATAATACCAATAGCATTTTTCATAGAACTAAAACAAATAATCGTAAAAATTGTATGGAATCACAAAAGACCCCAAATAGCCAAACAGACCTTGAAAAAGAACAAAACTGGAGGCATTACAATCCCTGATTTCTTTTTTTTTTTTTTTTAATTTTTTTTTCAACGTTTTTTATTTATTTTTGGGACAGAGAGAGACAGAGCATGAACGGGGGAGGGGCAGAGAGAGAGGGAGACACAGAATCAGAAACAGGCTCCAGGCTCTGAGCCATCAGCTCAGAGCCTGACGCGGGGCTCGAACTCACGGACCGTGAGATCGTGACCTGGCTGAAGTCGGACGCTTAACCGACTGCGCCACCCAGGTGCCCCCCTGATTTCAAAATACACTACAAAACTCTAGTAATCAAAACACTATGGCACTGGCACAAAGACAGATACACAGATCAATAGAATAGAATAGAATAGAATAGAATAGAATAGAGAGCCCAGAAATAAACCCACGATTATGTGGTCAATTAATCTTCAACAAAGAAAGCAAGACATTGCAATGGGATAAAGAAAGTCGCAACAAATTGTGTGGGGAAAATTGGACAGCTACATGCAAAAAAAGAAAAAAGAAACTGAACCACTTTCTTATACCATACACAAAAATAAATTTAAAATGGATGAAATACCTAAAGGTAAGACTTGAGATCATAATAATCCTAGAAGAGATCACAGGCAGTAATTTCTGAAATTGGGCACACCAATATTTTTCTAGATATATCTCCTGAGGCAAGAGAAACAAAAGCAAAAATAAACTATTGGGACCACATCAAAATAAAAACCTTCTGCAAAGCAAAGAAAACAATCCACAAAACAAACATAACCTCATGACATGAAGATACTTGCAAATGTTGGTATATTCGATTCCTAAAGATATAAAGAATTCACATAACTCAGCACCAAAAAAACAAAACAAAACAAAACAAAACAAAAAACAAATTATCCAATTGAAAAAAGGCAAAAGACATGAACAGATATTTCTCCAAATAAAACATACAGATGGGCAACAGACACAGGAAAAGATGTTCAATGTCACTCATCATCAAGGAAATCCAAATCAAAACTACAATGAGATATAATCTCACACCTGTCAGAATGGCTAAAATCAAAAACACAAGAAACAAGTGTTGGCAAGGATATGTGGAGAAAGGAACACTTGTGAGCATTGGTGGGAATGCAAACTAGTGCACTGTGGAAAACAGCATGGAGTTTACTCAAAAAATCAAAAATAGAATTAGCATATGATCCAGTAACTCCATTACTGGATATTTACCCAAAGAATATGAACACACTAATTCTAAAAGATAAGTGCACCCCTATGTTTATTGCAGAATTATTTAGAATAGCCTAATTATGGAAGCAACCCAATTGTCAATTGATAGACAATTGCCAATTGATAGATGAATGGATAAAGAAATACCATATAATTGCACTCATGTCTGTGGAATCTAAGAAATAAAACAAAGAAAAAAAGAGAGAGAGAGAGAAAAAAAAAAAACAGACTCTTAACTATTGAGGAACAAACTGGTGGTTTCCAGAAGGGAGATGGATGATCAGATGGGTGAAATAAGTGAGGGGAATTAAGAGTGCTCTTATCATAATGAGCACTGAGTAATGTGTAGAATTGTGGAATCACTATGTTGTATACCTGAAAATAATATAATATTGTATGTTAATTTTACTGGAATTTTTAAAATTAAATAAATAGGAGTGATCATAAACATATTCAATAATTGGGGGAAGCTATATACAAAGAATTAAAGGAAAATATGATGAAAATTACTGAAAAATAAGGAATCTCAATAAATAAACTCTCAAAAGAACCCAAAAAAATGCATCAGTAGAAAAATGCATACACAAGGTGAAAAACATACTAAATAAGCTCAAAGGCAGATTTTAGATGGTAGAAGACAGGATGAGTAAACTTGAGGATAGATTAGTGGAAATAATTCAACCTGAAAAATGGAGAGACAAAAAATGAGTAAAATGTATCAGAATCTCGGAAATAATATAAAATAATGTCTATTTTACCAATAAAAATGTTATGGAAGTCTCAGACTAAGAGAAAATAATGGTGAAAAAATATATTTAAAGGAATAATGGCCAGAACTTCCCAATTTGATAAAAAATAGATACAAGAACCTCAATAAACTCCAGGTGAGATCATCATAAAGAGGACTATACCTAGGCACATGAGAATCAAACTTCTGAAAAATAAAAAAAAGAAAGAAAAAAAAATCTGGAAATCCCCAAGGGAAAAACATGACATATTATGTATGGCTGATTTACAGTGCAGTGTGAGAAATAAAATAATGTCTAAAAGAGAAAATTCATTTCCTTGGAATAGACTGATTCCTTAGAACATGGAAGACACTAACCATGTAGAAAGTTTTAATAATTTGGATACGTAAAATTAAGAACGTTTGTTCAGTAAAAGACATTTTTGGTAAAGTGAAAAAATAATCTCTATTTTAATTTTGTGAAGTCCAAAATAAAGATTGTTGAAATATCAGCAAGAAAGGACTATTCAATTATGAGATTTGAACACCCTCCCCCAACAGGACATCAAAACAGCTAATAATATATATGAATAGGTCCTGACCCCCTTCATGAGAATGCATAGGATAGCCACAGTGAAATACCATACACATTCACTAGAATGGCTAATACGAGAAAGACTGTAAATACCCAGTTCCGGGAAAGATCCACCATATGCTGTGGTGGTGTTATTACAACTGATAAAACCAATTTGGAAACCTATTTTGGCCATCCTACTTCCACTTATTCACATGCATCAAAGGGAAGTACATAGATATGGACACCAAAAGACATGCAGAAGAATGTTTATAAAATTATAATTTGTAATAATTTAAAATGGAAACAACCCAAGTATTTGTCAAGAGTGGGATGGATAATAAATTGTAGAATATTGCATATAATAGAATATTACACATCATAAAACTGAGCTAATGTTACATGAAACAATATAAAGGAACCCAACAGCAACAACAACTACAAAAAATGTTGAATGAAAGAAGACAGAAACAAAAACATATTTATAATATGAATCCATATATGTAAAGTTCAAAATTAGGCAAAAATAGTGTTATTAGTCAAGATAAAGTTTACCTTTGCATTAAAAGAATAGAGGTAGTGATTGGGACAAGAGATGAAAGAAATTTCTAGATGTTGATAATTATCTGTTTGTTTTGTTTTGTTATCTGACTGGTGGTTATACGAATGTACTCAGTTTGTGACAATTAATTCATTAAACTAAACCCTCATGATTTATGGTTTTTTTTTTCCCCCTATGTGTGTTACAATTAAATTAAAAAGTTTATTAATAAAAGAGTATATGGTATAGGGCTTCTGGGTGGCTCAGTCGGTTAAGCCTCCAACTTCGGCTCAGGTCGTGATCTCATGGTTCGTGAGTTCAAGCCTTGCATCAGGCTCTGTGCTGACAGCTCGGAGCCTGGGGCCTGCTTCAGATTCTTGTCTACGTCTCTCTCTCTCTGTCCCTCCCCTGTTCATGCTATGTCTCTGTCTCTCTCTCTCCCTTTCAAAAATAAATATTAAAAAAAGAAAAGAGTATATGGTATAGATTCAGACTGCTTGGGTTAGATTTCCAGCTCCACTAGTTTCTAAATGTGACTTTGGGTAAGATGTTAGCCATGCACTTTTCAGTTTCTTCACTATTTATTGAGAAAATAATAGTACCCACTGTTTTGTTTTGTTTTGTTTTGTTTTGTTTTGTTTCAGAGAAGCATGGAGGAACAAGTGAAGCAGTACATACAAAATGCTTAAAAGAGAATCTGTCACACGTTAAGTGATCAAGAAAAGTTAGTTGGGATCATCATCATTATCACCATTACTAAGGTATGTGTGCAGGACAGACACTAACATGACCCCAAATTATCCCTTTCTGCTAGTATTTACATCTTTGGATGAACTTCTTCTTCCCTCAAGTGTAGATGAGACTGACCTGCCTCTAACGCATAGAATATGGCAAAAAGTAACTCGATGTCATTCCTATGATTATGTTACATAAAACTATAACTTCCATAGTGCTTGCAGAATCTTTTTATTGGCTTCCTTCCTGCTTTTAAGAGAGCAGTCTCCAGCCAACAATTAGCAAGGTACTAAAGCCCTAAAAAAAGAAAAGAAAAAAAAAAGAAAAGAAAAAAGTGGAATCCTGCAAGAGCCTTACAGGTTTAGGAGCAGTTCCTTCTCTAGTCTGGCCTAAGATAAGACCCCAACCATGGCCTTGTAAGAGACATTGAAGCAGAGGACCAGATCAGCCATGCCTTGAAAGGGCGGACCACTCCATCTTGTTCTTTGTTCTCCACCTTGAGTGACTATGTCCCGACATGACCCCTTTTCCGGGAAAATCGCAGAAACCTCAGACCGTGCCTCCTCCCCTTGAGTAACCTCCCGCTCACCCGTTCAAACTTCCTGATCAAAACACGCCCAGCGACCTGCGTAACAGGACTCCGACCCTTCCCCAGCCAATCGGCCGAGGCCACGACCCTTCCCCTCACCAACTGCCCCTAGACCCCTATAAAACCTTTGTGCTTTTGAAACTCGCTCTCTCTCCCTGGTATATCACCGCTGCATCGGTGCAGGTAGGGGATTGAGCTCTAGCTAGCTAGAATAAAGGTTCTTTTGCTTTTTCATCGGACTCGGCTCCCTAGTGGTCTTTGGGGATCACGAATTCTGGGCATAACAGCCTGGATTCCTGAACCATAGTAACTGTCATACAATCAGTGCATGTCGTACGCCTCCAGGTTTCTAATAGTATTTATACGTCATAATGGATAACTGATACCACATATGAAAAAGACTAGCTCCAGACTTCTCTGGAGAATTAAAGCGCACAAGCTTTGTAAGAGGTGTTGTTGCTAAAATTTAAGGGGACTCCTTCTTAATTCTGAATTTGTGATTCTACTTTAAATGGTTTATTTTTCCTGGTATTTTTCATCAAGATAGAATGAGGCAACAGTGTTCCAAAGATGTAATTACCAAGAACCATAAGTGAAAAATACTTTAGTTAGAAATTCCTTGTATCCATTTACATTTTATCAATATAATTGTTACATGAGTTACTTCTGGAGGTTGCAAATCAACTACCAGAGAGAAAGGAACAGCTTGAATAGTACCACACAAAAACAAATTAGTAATTGTGCAACATTTCTTTTTACTTTTCTTGGTGGATATGTGCTACTTGGTGAATGAGACTGGCTCTTTCATAATTTATTTTGAAGGTCACACGTTAGTCAAAATGGGCAGGCAAATATATCAAACGAAGCAAACTGATAGTGACCAGCGGCATGTAGTGAATATTGGTGAATGCAAGCTCTGTCAAAAAAAACCCACTAAATTTTGATATTTTAAGGACCATAAGGGCAAATTAAATATGTCTATGAGCCATACGCAGCACATATACAGGCTACCAGTTTGTGGTCTGTGCGGCAGTATATCAGAAATATTAATCTTGCTAGGGAGCCTGGGTGGCTCAGTCGGTTGAGCGTCCAACTTCAGCTCAGGTCACGATCTCGCGGTCCGTGAGTTCCAGCCCCACATCGGGCTCTGGGCTGATGGCTCAGAGCCTGGAGCCTGCTTCCGATTCTGTGTCTCCCTCTCTCTCTGCCCCTCCCCCGTTCATGCTCTGTCTCTGTCTCAAAAATAAATAGTTAAAAAAAATTAAAAAAAAAAAAGAAATATTAATCTTGCTAGAGATTGTGGTTCAGTAAGACTGAAGGTAGTCTCTGAGTTCAGAAGGGCTTCTGATTTATGTTTCCTAACGTAGAAAGATCCCTTTAAAACACCCACCTGCACACAGAAGTTTACCAGATGCGGGAGCCTGAGGTCACATACAAGGGGCATGTGAGATAGTCAACAAATCTTATTACTTATATTGCTAAGGTATAAACAGGTGCAAGGGTGGTAGGTTGGCATCAGGGATAAACTTCTCATCACTCTATATGTGACACTTTCTCTGAATTTTCCAGTCAATTTCCCACTAGTTCTAACATATCCTCAGATTGTTTTGGAAACATTTCTATTTTCCTGTGTAGTGTGCCCTATGTCTGGTTAGCTTTGTGTTTCCCACACCAGACCGTGAGCTTCTCCTTAAGGGCAGAACATCCATTCCACTGCTTCTGGAACATTTGCACAGGTTCCATCACAGAGGACGCATATAGCAATAGAAAAAATGAATGAATGAATGAATGAATGAATGAATAAGCAAGCAAGCAAGCAAAGGAACAAATGCATCTTTCAAGGATGAGGAAAGCAGTGTGTAAAATGAGGGTGTCTGAGGGTGCCTGGGGTCATTCAGTCAGTTAAGCATACAACTCTTCACTTCAGCTCAGGCCATGATCTCATGATTCATGGGATAAAGCCCCACATCAGGCTCTGTGCTGTAAGTGTGTAGCCTGCTTGGGACTCTCTCTCTCTATCTCTCTGCCTCTTCCCCACTCGTCTTCTCTGTCTCTTTCTCTCTCTCTCTCTCTCTCTCTCAAAATAAAGAAATAATAACATTTTTTTAAATGATGGTGTCTGTATATACACAGTGACCTCTAACTTTAACCCCAGCTATAACATATGATACCTAAAAATTACATATCTATTAAGATTATGTTTCAGTTCAACTCAAGCCATGATTTATTCAAATTAAATTGATACCAACCTAACTTACATGTATGTTTTTAATACAAAGGACTATTTTAACCTAAGAACAGACAAGATGTTTTGTAAAGTTATAAATCCAATAATTATCGACATTGAAATCTAAAAAGAAGTATTGTATTTATGGTTTTCCTTCCCGCATTAATTAATTAGAAATTTTCTACCGGAAATTGTTTTGGAGATATCGAAAGCTTGGTTTCTACTCTGATTTTCACTAGGCAGTTTCCTTTACTAGTGTTTGTCTTTGATTTGTTTTGTCTTGAATTTACTGCACATCTTTTACCACTATAGAGTGCTTTTAACTTTACAGAGAAACTTTAGCAGATCCACCTTAGGCGAAGAAAGTAAAGAGCCAGTAACCCTGGAGAAAAAAAATGAACAGGCAATTTAAAAAGGCCTTTCCTTCCTACATCTCTGGATCCTTTTATGTCACACAGAAAGCTTGGCTCCCCGGGCTAAGATAAATGCTTGCTTCCATTTTCATGCAAAACCTTCAGAGTAATTCAGGTTTATTAGCCTAAGCTTGCAGCACCGGTACAGATGGCAGAGTCCAGCAGGGAAGGTGAGGGAAGGACACATGCAGAGTGGTTAACCAACTTGTGGCTCCATGCAGCTGTGCACTGTACTTCCAGTCCCAATTATCTCCTGGGGGGGTGATGCTTTCTAGCTAGGAGAAGACAATCTCAAGGCCAAGGAAAGTAGGAATACATTCTGAAATCTCTTGCTGCAGAGACAGAAAGTGTGGTTGAGAATTTATAAACTCACCTCCTCTGGTTGTTTAACATCATTACAGTTGCTAGAAGTAGGAAGTAAAGATTTTTATTTAAAATAGGGAATGAGAGGGGCACCTGGGTGGCTCAGTCGGTTAAGTGTCCAACTTTGGCTCAGGTCATGATCTCATGGTTCACGTGAGTTCAAGCCCTGTGTCAGGCTCTGTGCTGACAGCTCAGAGCCTGGAGCCTGCTTTGGATTCTTTGTCTCTCTCTCTCTCTCTCTCTCTCTGTCTGCCCTTCCCCCACTCATGCTCTGTCTCTGTCTCTCAAAAAAATAAACTAATAAAAATATTTTTAAAAATTAAAATAAGGACAGAGGTAGATTCCACAGTGTGTTTCTGATGCTTTCTTGTCTGTTTGGCATTGTAGGATACTTGAGAAAGAATGTGTCAGCGTGACTTAGAATTCAGGAAGTTTTGCTCTTTTATTTTCACATACTAATGATATGTATATATTCATTTATGAAATACACATTGAATACCTACTTTGGGCCAGGAACTGTAGTACCTAAGGGTCATAGGAAGAATAAGGCACAATGTTTCCTGCCCTCAGGGGCTTACTGTCCAACTGAGATGTAAACAAATAAACAAACAGTTGAGGTTTACTGTCTATCTGAGATATAAACAAATAAACAAATAAACAAATAAACAGTTGAGCCTGGCTGGCTCAGTTGGTAGAGCATGCAACTTTATCTTGGGGTTGTGAGTTCAAGCCACACTTGGATGTAGAGATTACTGAAAAATAAAAGAAATTGAAAATTGAAAATAAATAGTTAATTTGCAAAGAGGTTAGTTCTGGATTTTAGCCAAAAGAAGCTTCAAAACTTTGGCAAGAGTTTCAGTGGAATAATAGGTTGAAAGTCAGACGGCAATGGGACAATAATTGAATGGTGGTAAAACAGTAAAGACCAAAAATGCCTATACACATACCTCTCTGGAGAGGTTTGACCCTGACAGAAAAAAATAAAATGAGGCGACACCTGAGAATTCCTTTAGACGGGGATATGGAAAACATTAATTTGTTACTGTTGTTGCTGTTAATGAGAAACGAAATAGCAATGAGGAAGGGATAGCATGGGCATAAAAATCCACAGAGTAAAATCGTAAGGATTATCCTCAAGAGGTTTAGAAAAAAATGAGCTACATGTTTGGTACACTTGGCTTTAGAGCAAAAAGGGAGCTTCTCTTCCATTGTAACTAAATAAAAAGATTAAAAAAAGAAAAGGATGTAGTATGAAAAAGATGTAGGAAGTACAGTCCTGTTATTTTAAAAACTTAAGAACAGGAAGTGTACGACTTAATGATCTCTATTTTCCTGTGACGGATGGTATAAACTTGTCTTCTGATGATGAAGGATGAGAAAATGGTGTTCACTTGGTCAAAGCTTTGGAGAAAACATGAAAGGCTTGAAAGAGCCTTATTGAAAGATAGATGACTAGCAACAAAGATAAGGTGTACTGGGCAAGACTGAGGAACCAGATGACAATAGAGTCTCTCGATTATATTAGAACCAGTCTATGAAGTTGTGTGATCTTCTTTAGCAGATGTCAACATTTGACATTTCATAGAAGGCATATCATTGAATTTGTTCATAGTTGGGACTTTTCTACTTGAGTGGAAAAGAAAGAAGATGAAGCAAGCATTTGGAAGTAAGTTACTTAGAAGAATTTAAGTGATGAATTACAGAATCTAAGCTACTGAGAGAAAAATGTAAGGTCAAGATGAAGCAGAACTTTACACAGAAGAGAGTTTAGCAAATGGATATTTACAGTTATCAAGAAGAAGGTACAATGGCCATAAAAATCAGAAGATTGTAGTGAAAAGATCACGTGCTCCAGTTTAATATTTCAGATGAAATATCTTCAGTGTAACCACGTGGGCAGAAAAGATGAAGACAGAAGTCACTGCAAATGACAAGTCAAAGAAATATTAAGTTGAGAGTTGGATGGAACACTTGCAAAATTAAAGCATGGTGATGTAGTATGTGTGAAAGAGAGAAAGCTATAAGTAGACACTATAATCTTCAGAGAATGAGAGTAAGCAGGAAACTCACAGACTACCACAACAGGGGCAGCAGAATAGCACCAGCTCAGGACTAGCAAGGGTTTTAACAGGCAGGTAGGGGAGTGATGTTCTGATTATGAAAGGGAATGAAGAGGTCTCCAATCCCATTTCCTTGACGAAGGGTGAGCAGGTCTCGGAGAATAAGCAGTCTCCACTTCACCTGCTATCTCCTCCATAATAAAGATATAAAAGCTCTAATCTCAAGTGAGGTAACATAAGTGAACTAGTTTTGAAAGACATAAGGTAATATGACAAACCAGGTATTTGATGAAACTTCTGATACACAGTTCTAAAATAGAATATAAAAAGCATCTTCTTCAGTGCCCTAAATTCACCAGAAAGTAAGAGAGCTCCCCAAAAGCCATAGTAAAAAGGAAACATGAAAGCAGGGTTGCAAATTGAAGCCATGGCAACACTTGTTAAAACATTTTCAATCCTGGTAAAAAGACAGCCTTGAGTTTTAAATAGAAGACAAAATTTGGGGCTTGTACAACATGGAGATTTGGATCTGCAGCTCTGCAATATACTTGGGACTCATGAACCTCAATAGACTAGTGTGGAAATGGTTGTTAACTAGACTTATTTTGGTGATCATTTCACAGTCGATGCACATATTGAATCATTATGTTGTACACCTGAAATGTTATATGTCAATTATATCTCAATAACAATAAATACATAATAAGTACAATTAAAAAAAGAAAAGAAAGAGAATAAACTAGAAAAATTCACTTACCACCAGAAGCAGATGAGGAAAAGTATTGATTTCAGCCTGAACTGTTGGAGAAGCAATAGTGGGGAGGAACTCCCCTAAGAAATTATTACCATAGGTCTGGCTTCATATGGGTTTGTATTTGGGTGTTATCCAAGATGGATACTGCCACAGGGCCTTGGGCAGAAGCAAAGGCAAATTCTCTTGGGAAGATACATCTTCAACCCAAAATAATAGGATTCCCACAGAAAAGCAGCCAAAAGCATGAGAGTTAAATTCAGGACTTTCATCTGACTGATTTTTAGCCAAAAGTTCTTTTTTTTTTTCTTATTGGATGTTAACTTAGAAGGATGCACCTCTCTCTCTCTCTCTCTCTCTCTCTCTCTCTCTCTCTCTCTCTCTCTTTCTCTCTGATTCTCTCTCTTTCTCTCTCCTTCCCTCCCTCCCTCCCTCTCTCTCTCTCTCATAATTTCTCTAGAAGAAACAGCTCTGAGAACTGCAACAGCTTTCCATCTTAAGGGAACAACAAATACAGTGGCTGTCTCAAGTCCCTCTCTAAAGTCATTTTACTTTTTAACTACTTTCTGCTGAGGTATGGAGAGCACTCTAGAATCCTGCTAATTCCTCAGATCCTCCGGGACCCAAGGCACAGATGTCCTCTGTTCTCAGATCCCTAATCTACTTGGGAGGTGGGCATTTCATTATTTTCTGCTGAAATTTCCTGCTGAACTTCAGCAAGAGGAAACTCACAGAAGTACCTCCAAAGTCTAACTCTTGTTTCTTTTCACACCTCTCCTCTGTTTGCTCACTCTATAAATTTTTACGTATCCTTTCTATGCAGAGAGTAAGACCTTGAACTTTGATACACAGTAAAGACAAGCTTTTAAAATTCAAATGTCTTTCTCTAAAAACTATTGTGTCTGTCATGGGTTTCAAATGTCTTTTTTAAAAAAATGAATCCGAATGTCACTTCTTTTTCTTTGAATTCATGCAATAAAACACTACCCTAAGGGCCACAGAAAGGCAAAATCATAGCTGCCTGAACTGGGGGCATGTCACATGCACGGAAGCCAAAGATTGAAAAAATAATTATCCATGTCTGCTAATGTTTCCCCAAACCATTTTGTGACATGAACATAAACTAAATAGTTGTGAAGATATTTACTCTTATGTGTCTTTTACAGCCTATGGCAAAGCTCTTGACTTGGTGAGATAAATAAGATATGGATGTGTATAAGTTTACTATGAAGTAGAGTTAGTAAGAGGGTAAGATTGGATGGAAGAAAGGCTACCTGATAAGCTCAGTTCATTCTGATTATCCATATACAAAACAGAATAGCTTTGCAAATTTTTGAACAAATAGCATAAATCCAAGTTCGTATGAAGAATTATCAAGAGGAATAAGGAAATATCACAACACAGCGAAAATTGCTTCTTTTTGAAAAATGTCTGGAGAGTAACAATAGAGCATTTCTTTGAGTGATTGAAGGGTATTTTTCCTAACCATTATTTACGGGGCCTAAAGACACATACCTCTCCTCATATTCCCCATGGATACACAAACACACAAATACAGTCACAGTTGTGACTGGGCCTGAATTCTTTCTTTTTTGCACAGCAACCCTTAACTAGTGCTCATAAACTTAGACCTGACTGTTTGAAAGCCATGAGGAAAAGGTATAATTCTCTCTAAACCTCACTTTCCTTACTTGTTAAAATTATAATATTTATATGTTCGTTCATGGATTATTGGGTACTATTAAAAGAAAATATGCCAACATGAAATGCATAGTGGCTGATATATATTAGTCAACCATATTTTTTCTGTGATAACAAAAATTTTTGGTTGTAATGGGCAAAAAAAAGTTGACACAGATTTGCTTAAGTAAAAATGATTTCTTTGGGATACATACAGCCCCCAAAGATCTGATTTCACTTTGTCTTCACCTGCTAAAATAACAGTCTGTGAATTGACTTTATTCTCAAACAGGGTTTCCCTTGAGGTCTTAGAATTGCTTCCAGCAGCATCATGGCTGCAATCTACGAGGTTCTTTTCTGATAAGAAGAGAAAGTAAGAAAGAGTGTATCAATGGGGCGCCTGGGTGGCTCAGTCGGTTAAGCGTCCGACTTCAGCTCAGGTCATGATCTCACCGTTCGTGAGTTCGAGCCCTGCGTCGGGCTCTGTGCTGACAGCTCAGAGCCTGGAGCCTGTTTCGGATTCTGTGTCTCCCTCTCTCTCTCTGATCCTCCCCCATTCATGCTCTATCTCTCTCTGTCTCAAAAGTAAATAAACGTTAAAAAAAAATTAAAAAAAAAGAAAGAGTGTATCAAAATCTGTGGTCTACTCTCTTTGGGCAGTATTGAGCTGTGTGCTCATCACTCAAGGAATGACTACAGCCAATATATGAACTCTGATGATCAGCTTAAGTCAACCATGGCTTCTCCTGGACGTAAGCAGGAGTTACAACCAACCAAACCAAGGGGCCTGAAAGCAAAAGAAGGATAGTTTCCTCCAGGAAATTCAGAGATATGATTTCCAATGTAAAAGGGGAAAGCTATAAAGTCCACTGTGGGTCACTCATGTTCTTCTTTTTTTTTTTTTTTTTTTTTTTGCATAAACTCTCAATGAACTCAATTTTCATATCATTGTTGAAGTTCCTGAATGTGAGGGATAACTGTTCTCTAAACCATGTATCCTCAAGAGATAGCGAAACCCTCCTGTTGTGGAAATAACAGAAAAATTTATTTGCTATTCACTATTTTCTTCTTCTTCCAGCTAAAAGAATTAAGTTCCCATCCTCCCTTTTAGCCAAGTGTGGTCAGATACAATCTGGCTAATGATATTTAAGTGGAACATTTTACAGAACTTTAATAAAGACTTTTTAGAAGAAATCGATATAAAGAGAGCATCATTTTATACTCCCCATCCATAGCCCTAAATCCCTCCTGTTCACTGAAATGCAGCTGTCACTTGGAACTCCAACAGTTACTTAAACCATGAGGTGATTTTTAGAATGGAAGCTAAAGACTAGGATAATGAAGCTACGAGTGGGAAGTAACTTGAGTATCTGGTGATCATAAATCCACCATACCAGTCCTAATTTATCTACTTCCTAATCTGAACTTCTTTTATGCAAGGAAGAAATTTATGTGAAGCCTAAACCACTGCCATTTGGAGTTCTCTGGTGTAGGGACCAAACCTAATCCAAAGACATTCAGGTCTATAAATTAATATTCACGTCCCTGGGCACCAGAAGGTTGTTTAGGTGATTTCTGGAGGTCACTTACAACACGAAGTTCTCATCATTTTATGTCAGGATCCTTAAATATGCAATTTCTCATGTTCTTTGGATTCTAGATTCATTGGTGTTCCAAATATCCAGATAAAAGAAGAGCAGATCGTTTGTCAGTAAATATACATGATGCTTGCAAGCCTAAAGACTCACCTGCTCCAGAAACCTTCCCTGAAGCCATGCCAACCTCCTGAAAATATCATTCTTTTTGCCATCACACGTAAATCTGGAACACTATCTCAAAAAGGCTCCAATTAAAAAAAAATATGTATAAAGATGAAACACAAAATAAAAACAAAGTATATTCAGATCTCTTCCGTCTTTCTCATTTTTCTTCCCTTGTTTTTATAAGGCTACCTTAAATACCATTTTACAAGTATACACACTTAGAAATATGGGCCCTAACTGAAGTGGTTGGTTATGAGAATAAATACACCAAGGTCTGAACCCATTGAAAAGTGATGCTAAGTAACTGGGTGTAGAAGTGGGAAAAGGGAAGTTCTGGGCACCTGCCTCACAGACTGAGGTGTGAGGTGATGTTGATTTGTGAAGGCAGTAGAGTCTTCTGAGAATAGAGAGAAACATTCCTGTGAAAGAAAAGAAAAATTAGTTTGGAACCAGGGGCGTGATCTGAGCATAAATGCATTGTGAGCCTCGTATAATTACACGCATAGAACAAAGAAGGAACCAGAAGAAATATCTAGAGCCAAAGGTACACATGGAAAATAATAAAAGTGTAACAAAAGAGATTTCAATCCCAAAAGGGGGAGGCTGAGGATGAAAAGCAAGGCTTGAGCTGAGTATTTTCAATAAAATCCATTGAGACAGAATAAATCATCCCAAAAACAAAGTAGAAAAGAGGGCTGTGAAATAGACTAAGAGATGGTTAATCAGTTTTCCATTGCTGCATTAATAAGTTGCCATAAAATTAGCAGCTTGAAATAACACCCATTTTTTATCTCACAGTTCCATGGATTAGAAATCCAACATGGGTCTCATTAAGCTAAAGTTAAAGTGTCGGGAGGATTGTATTCTTTACTGGAGGCTCTGAGGAAGACTCCATATCCAAATGCATTCAGAGTTTGGTCAGAATGTTTTTCTTATGGGTGAGGACTGAGGCACCCATGTCCTTGCTATCTGTCAGTGGGAGGCCATCCTTATTTCCTAGAGACCTGCCCCAGTCTTTGCATATGGGCCCCTAAATCTTTGAACCAATGGCACTTCAAACCTTCTCATGCTTGGAATCTCTCTGATTTCCCTTCTACCACATTTTTCTTGCTTCTTCTGTTGCATTTCTCTGATTACAAAGTTTTCTGCTTTTAAAGACTCATGTAATTAGAATAGGCCCAGCCAAATAATCTAGATCCATAATCTTAAATACGCAAAATGACTTTTTCCATGTAATGCATAATATTCATAGGTTCTAGAAATTAGAGTCTGCGCATCTTTCGGAGACTGTTCTGTTTTACACAGGTGGTAATACACCAAAACCCAGTGGATATTCCTGTAAATAGAGAGGGATAAATTAAGAATTCAGACAATCTCCATTATTTTTCTGGTACTATCCTGATTATGTCTACCATGTAATGAAATTCAGAGGAGTTAATGACTATTTCTCCTGTTACTTATTATCCATTCTCTTAAACTGTGATCATAATACATCCTGGGGGTAGAAAAAAGAGAATGACTTCACATAATGATTCTCAAGTCAAAGAGAACTTATCTCTGGTATAGAAACCCTAGGTCTACACCCAAAAATGATACAGTTGCAGGGAAATCACATGATAATCCAAAAGAGATTGATCCTCCCGGATTAGAGTTTGCTTTATAGGAGCCTAATAAGAGTAGAAATGCTTTGACTCTTAAAAGTATGAAAGGGCCCATTCACTCCTTCGACAAGTATCTGTTGATATTTTAGAATCTTTTTACATTTGTTACCATTTGTGAAACAAAGCTATGTTTATTACTCTACCTTCCTTTTTCACAGGAAACATCTAAAAGGTGGGTTAAGAATTTAAGACAAAGGGAAAGAATTTGGACTTCCAGGCCAAACAAATTAGTGTTGAATTCTAACCAAGCCACCTCCTAGCTATGCTATTTTTGATAAGCCTTAGTGGCCTCACCTCTTCTCTTGTGATAGTAGAATACAAGCTACTTCAAAGCAAAGAATTTTATCTGATAGTCCATTGCTGAATCCCTAGCGTCTCAAACATAACCTGCACATAGTAGGGACACAAAATAAACTGTTTGAATAAATTAAAAAGTACTTAGAATTTTTTTCTAAAATATGTAAGTAACATAAAGTATTATCATAGAATGGGTACATGAGAAGTGTTTTTATAATTGTAATTTTTAGCATTATTTTATTCAGTGTTTGCACAGAAAAAAAAGACAGGTAGTGAACAGAGAACAATATAAAATCCATTTTCTTGTTTAATGAGTCACCATGGATATTTAAGGGCAAGTCATTATTTTGGGAGTAGCATCTCAAGCAGTAATCATCATAGAGAAGTTTCTATCCTCTAGATGGAAACGATTCTTACTATGGATAAGAAAGAACACAGAGTTTGGATAGAGAACCTCTTTTAAATCCAACCTCCATCATAAAGTTAGAGAGTGGGTAAGCCACTTAACTACTCTGCTAAAAAGAAGGGATGATAATTTTTCCCTACTTTCACTGATAAACCACTGTGAGGAAATTCCATGAAAGATACAGAAATATTCTGGTAGCAAGATGATAAGTCCTAAGCAAAAACAATGCTGTCTTATTATTGAAGAGACACTATATATCAAAGGGAATGTAGTTATAAATATTTGCATGTAATAAGCACTTAACTATGTGATTGGCAGATTACTGAATGGATAAATGAGTGTTTTTAATTTTTCAAAACAGAAAAGATTAATAAATACTCTTTTTTTATGATTTCTCCTATAATAGAACCCACTGTATGTGTAATAGGTATTATCAGAACCTCTTTGCAGTATGCTGTGGAATTGAGGGTCCAGAAACTGGTACAAAAATGCTGGTACTCTGGTGACTGCTAGTGCTGTGAACAGTAAACCATCCTTTGACTTTGACCCGGGAGTCTCATGTCTTCTGCAGCATCCACGAAACTGTGGCAGACTAATGTGTTAGCCTGTAATCTCGACAGAACCCCAGATTCTTCACAATTTTTATATTTATTTTATATACTTCGCAATATAGTACCACATCTGACACACACTATGCTCTCAATACATATATGTTTGCTGAATATAACAAATGAAAACAATCTTTTTTTTCTGAAGTTGTGCAAGATAATTGTGCAAATATACCGATCCTATACTCTAAGGTTCTCTCCAAGAACAAAGTGCCTTGTAATAATAGTGAACATTTATCGCATGCTTATTAAATACAATGCATTCTTTTAAGTGCTTTACAGGTATTGATCAATTTACTCCTCACCACAAAACTATGAAGTAGAGGCCATGATTATTGCTATTTTACAAATGAGGAAGCTGAGCAGTTAAGTAATCTGCTCAACGTTCACAGCTTCTGGGAGAAAAAGCTAACATTTGAACCTGGGCAATACATGCTCTCAAGCATTATCCTATGACATGTCCAGTTGGTAGCATTAAAATAATGTTTAAAACATTTATTGGTACTATTGGCATTTATTTGAATAAGCCAGGGCTTAAGTGCCGCTATTTTACATTCTTTTAGTTTAAATATGATATTTTGCTCTCCCTCCAAAATTCAGCTCACATTTAACCAAAATTGTCATACAAGTCAAGTCAGAACCTGTAAGATGTCACAGCTACTCTGAACACCACTTGCACCTGTTGGCTCGTAACTGACCTTTGAGGTAGTTGTTAACCCGATGCCCCAGAACCAACATTATAAGGGATCCCAATATATCTGCTGGGAATCTTGACCTTTGTGTCCTGCAGTATTCAGACTGCTGATCTTTAACAAAAATAAGTCACCCAGAAACACCAGTTCTCTCTTTCAATTATTCAAGTATACTGCTCCTTCAGCCTCATGGGTATAAAATAAGAAAGCGTCCCCATATGGAGACAATTGAGATCACAAACATGAAGGATAGAAGGTGAGAAGACAACTTTTGGGAATATTAGTTTGGGTGTGCAACTTACTGTAACTTCAAGAAACTCTTATGGTTCTACTACTTTATTCTTCATTGACTCCACCTTGCTCTATTCGACTCTTTAATCACCCTTACACTTGTGCTTGCTCTTCACAGAAAACATTTGGTGACCCCTGCTTCAGCCTGTCTCAGATGATGCATGCTATCACAGTACAATTTTAATAGTGCTCCTTTTCACTCTTAAATATAGCCCTGAATTGGATAGTAAATTACACTGCTCCTGACTCAGCAGAATCTATTTATTCTGTCCACATTGTTTTCCTTTTTTTTTTTTTTAATTTTTTTTTAACGTTTATTTATTTTTGAGACAGAGAGAGACACAGCATGAACAGGGGAGGGGCAGAGAGAGAGGGAGACACAGAATCGGAAGCAGGCTCCAGGCTCTGAGCCATCAGCCCAGAGCCCGACGCGGGGCTCGAACTCACGGACCGCGAGATCGTGACCTGAGCTGAAGTTGGACGCTTAACCGACTGAGCCACCCAGGAGCCCCATCCTTTTTTTTTTTTTTTTTTTTTTAATATTTTAATGTTTATTCCTTTTTTCAGAGAGAGTGGGGGAGGGACAGAGAGAGAGGGAGACACACAGAATCTGAAGCAGGCTCCAGGCTCCGAGCTGTCAGCGCAGAGCCCGACATGTGGCTCAAACTCATGAACCATGAGATCATGACCTGGCCGAAGTCGGATGCTCAACTAACTGAGCCACCCAGGCGCCCCTGTCCACATCGTTTTCTTAAAGGTTCTGGTTGTCATATAGATGACCAAACACCCCGATATGCCTGTGATTGAAGTTGTTCCTAAATGTGGGACTTTCAGAGCTAAGACCTAGAGAGTCTCAGGCCAGCTGGGACAGCTCATCTCCTTATTGTCATGGGCATCAGTGTTGGAGTAATGCTGACTTCCCTTAGGCACTAAATGTTAAATTTCCCTATAAGTCCAGTTTTTAAAAATAATGCTACTGTCACTTTCTCCACCCCAGTATCCACAGATTTTTATGGCCTCACACCTATATTCAGATATAAAAATATCTTGATCATCTAAGACAACTAAACTAACATAACTAACATCATTAAACTGAAGTTAAATATAATTACTCTGGGTCCTAAGAAAACTTAGGAACACTTTTTCCCACATAAATATTTTAGGGAATTGAAAAAGCTGGTTTGGTCTGAGTCAATCTCTTATTTATCTATTACAATGGAAAGCTATTATATCTACACATAACCTTTTTCCATTATATTTTAATAAATGTCATTTTTTAAAATGTGCAAATTCAATCAGATTGGTTTACATATATGTTACAGCAATAAGACATCTAGGTGATAAGTATAATTAACAAGAGAACACCAAGGAAGATGCTGATATGTTATCATTTCTATGCGTTTATTATTGTTATCCATACAAAAAAAAATAACTCAACGTTTAAAACCTCAAATTCTGTTTTTTTTAATCTATTTTAACATTTTAATAAGTAATATAATCCCATTGAGTCCTCTGTTTTTGAGAGTTTGATTTCAGAGTGAAGTTTTATAACTGATATGCTATTCATTACTTTGTTTTGGTTTTTTTTTCAATATATGAAATTTATTGTCAAATTGGTTTCCATAAAACCTCAAATTTTCATGAACCCAAGTGATTATAGTTCAGAGCTCAACATTTTCTCTTTTGTTTTGTTAACTGAGGCCCCAAGGGTCTCATTGAAGTCAGTATGATTTTCTAGCTGCTTTATTGGAATAGAAAAACCTAACTGATCAGCTTGAATTTTATAAACACATCCAGGGAATATATGAAATTATTCTCAGTGGAGAAGCAAATGAAATATGAATGAACAAAAGATGTTTTGTGTATATTCATTTCATTAACTTTTTATTGTCAGCATTATTCAGGAACTCCCTCCTTTTTAATAAACATGAGTACTGTTTTCAAAAGCCATTTCAACCAAATACCACGAACTATTATTTGAATGGATAGCAATACCTAAAAAATCTGCTTGGAACATTTGCAGGAGAAAGAACTTTTGGCTAAAATTCAAAAATAAGACAACCTCCATACTGGGATGTTCATGATTTATAGTTCTAAACAGTTGCTTCCTTCCTTGATAGCTCATTACTGACTGCCAGGAGCTGCTCTTTTCTGGACCCTGTGCTCAGTGGTCACTGCTATTACTGAAAGCAGGCAGCACATTAGGTGGCAAGTGAGCTACAGAGAGAGCCACCCTGGTGGCCTGACCAGGAGCCAACCTGGCTGAGAGTGTAATAGACTCAAGGTCATAGCCGAGATTCCACAGGAAATTTTGACAGCAGAGTGGAGGACGGTAGGGGAGGGGCAAGGACACCTGACAAAAGGAGCCTTGGGGGCAAAGACAAGATCCAAGGGCAAGGTAGCAGCCTCCTTAGGAGGTCACAGGCAAGGTTCAATGTCTGAATAAGGTCTACACCTGAGATTCAAATTGAGCAAATGAGGATGAACAGAAAGGGAGGCTGATGGTAAAAATGCAAAGCTATGCTGAGAGTTTTACCAGGCACGAGGAATTGTGCAGGGAGAAGGGTCAGGCAGACGACTGATCGCATCCTTGCCTACCAACAGCCTTCTCATGCCACTGTCCTCTCTCCTCACAGTCCTTCTGCCCCCCCCCCCCCATTGGCTTCTGTGGCTTGCTGGAACACACCAATCTTGTTCCTATTGCCTGATTTTGTCATGCTTGTCCCTCACTTCCCTGAACTGGAATTTATGCTGGTTTTTTGTAGAGCTGGGCTCTTTCTCAGGCCTCAGTTCTCACACTCTGTATTACATTTTAGGATGGAGTATTAGCATTCCCAGAATTTAGCACAAGCGCTTTGTTTGTTTCTGGTCGGTTTTGTGAATACATGCTTTTCTGTTTTATTTGTGCGGGCTGGGTCTACTTCTTGGCCATTTCCCCACCAGAAATAAGATCTGTGAAAGCAAGAACCTTCTCTACCTTGTACACTATTGTTTCTTGAGTGCCAGGAGCGATTTTTGAACACAGAATATGTTGTCATGAAAATTGCTTGGGATCTTGTTAGCGTTTGCAAAGTCATTTATCACAACAAAAGGGGTACGTAACTAGCCTCAGAATTGCAATTATTTTGTCTGACTCCTATGTCATCTGATTTTGTACTTGAGCCTGATAGGAACATGTGAGTTCAAGCTCTAGAAAAAAATTACCAATGTCTGGGCCTCCATCCTCCGGAGATACGGATTTAGTCGAGAACCACTGGAGCACTCAGAGGCTTTCAGCAGAGAGAGGCTGCGTGCTCAGGAGCTGTTAGGACAGAGCGCTGGTTGCCTGGAAGAAATTTCTTTTTGGCTAAAATAACCCCATATGGCTTTTTTTGGACAAAGATAAATTAGTGGGTAGAAAGTTAAACCTAGCCACAATTGAGGATTTCTTTTAATGTCATCTTAATATGAAAAGAAGGCTACAAAATGGAAAGTAAGGATGGGAAACCTCAGATCCCCACCACGCTCTTTATGTGGAATCAGGCGGGAAGAGTTGTGATACTATGCAGTTTGAATGCTTTATAAAGATAAGTTGCATCACTCTTAACGTGTGATTAAGTCTGAGCTGGGTGGCATTTTAAAATTATGGACATAAGATTATTTTTTAGTGCTTGTGTGTTCATTTTTTTAAAAAACCTCTAAGCCAAGGGACGCCTGGGTGGCTCAGTGGGTGAAGCGTCTGACTTCAGCTCAGGTCATGATCTCATGGTCTGTGAGTTCAAGCCCCGTGTTGGGCTCTGCGCTGACAGCTCAGAGCCTGGAGCCTGCTTCAGATTCTTTGTCTCCCTCCCTCTCTCTGCATCTCCCCTGCTCACATCTGTCTGTCTGTCTCTGTCTCTCTCTCTCTGTCTCAAAAATAAATAAACATTAAGAAAATTAATAAAGAAAAGAAAAGAAAGGAAAGGAAAAGAAAGGAAAGGAAAGGAAAAGAAAAGACCTCTAAGCCAAGAAAGCATCTTGAAATATGCTGTTACTTTGATGAAAACTTAGATTTGGGGCACATGTATGTGAGGAGCCTAGAGGAGATATTTATGTAGTTTAAGAAGAATCTACATCATGATGTAAAGGAAACATACTGTACCTATTAGCTGCTCTTCTTTTTTTTCTTTTAATTCCAATATAATTAACATACAGGGTAATGTTGGTTTCAGGTGTACAGCATACTGATTCAGCAATTCTATACATTACTGTTTTCATCCCGGTGAGTGTACTCTTAACCCCCTTCTCCTGTTACACCCATCCCTCCTCCCACCTCCCCTCTGGTAACCATGAGTTAGTTCTCTATAGTTAAGAGTTTTTGTTTTTAGTTTGTCTTTTTTTTTTTTCTTGTTTGTTTGTTTCTTAAATTCCACATTTAAGAAACCTGTGATTAGTGAAATCGCATGACATTTGTCTTTTCTCTGACTGACTTATTTCAATGACCATTACACTCTTCGGCTCTATCCATGTTGCCAATGGCAAGATTTCATTCTTTTTGTATTACTATTAGTATTACTATCTCATTTTCTTTTCTCTTTGCTAAATAATTCCTTCATTTTTATGGAGAGAAAATTCTGTGGTTGACAGTTTAAAAAATATTACATTTCATAAATGTGAAATAAATAGTGATACATACATCCATGTATCATCAAACAGGCGGTAGAATTGGTTACCTCACTTTTTGATATATCATGCTGGGTTCATCTTGATCTGGACTCTCTTTAATTCTTCACTTACCACACTTCCCTTTCTGTTCTACAAACATCCCTCTCATCCTTAACCTTTGTACTCCAGGTCTTTGCTCAGAACCTGCTTCATGGCATGTGATCTGTTTTGCACAGGTCCCCATGCTCACGAGGCCCCCTACTAGTTATGCCTATTATCAAAAAGACAAGGGATAATGAGTCCTTGTGAGGAAACGGTGCAAATGCAAACCGATTCAGCCACTGTGGAAACCAGTATGGAGGCTCTGCAAATAATTAAAAATAGAATCGCCATATGACCCAGAAATCCCACCTTTGGGCATTTATCCAAAGCAAACAAGAGCATTTTTTCTGTCAATTATACTTTTAAAAAGCTGTCACTATCTTGAAATTCTTAGTAATTTTACAAAGGACCACATAGTTTTATTTTGCAGTGAGTGGATCCTGTGTTTTACATAACCAGTCCTGTCTATGGGTTTCTGGAATACTTTTGAATTTTATTGAATGTACCTTGCTGTTTCCCTCTTTCCTGTCCTTGCATTCTCTGTGAGTTATTCTCTCTTATCCCTGTCATTCTCATGGCTGTTTCCAACTTTAAGACTCAGAATGGGGCACCTGGGTGGCTCAGTCGGTTAAGTGTCAGGCTTCGGCTCATGTCATGATCTCCCAGCCAGTGAGTTTGTGTCTTGCATCAGGCTCTGTGCTGATAGCTCAGAGCCCGGAGCCTGCTTCAGATTCTGTGTCTCCCTCTCTCTCTGCTCTCCCACCCCCCCGTCTCTCAAAGATGAATAAATGTTTAAAAAAAATTTTTTTTTTAAAGACTCAAAGCATGTGTTACCTCCCTTTGAGGTTCTTCCCATATCCTTAAAATATGATTTGGAGGCCGCTGTCCTACTATAATAACATCTGAGTTTAGTCTTCATAGATCTTTTCCTAAAATATTACAATCCTCATTATTTATTTGTCTTCCTCTCAGATTATATTTTCTAGGTGGGCAGGGATATAGCATCTATGCATATTTTTATTCTCACTATATGGAGAATTACCTGGAATAGAGGAGTAAATCAATAAACACTGATTGAACTCTATTGAACTAAGTTGAATTCCCTTGGTAAACCATGGACTTTGGAGGTTAATGTGATTGCTTAACCTATTGTATTCCTGAGTCCTGCCAATTTATTTTGCTACATGACTGCAACAGAAAATTCTTAGAGAACAGAAGACTGACTCATTGCAAAGTCAATTAAGAGCAATAAGAAAAATTATTTGCTAGCACACGTAACAGACAACAACAAGAAAAAAGAGCATTCCATGGAGAAGTGGGAGTATTGTACTGACTAGAAATTTAGGCAATGCTAAGAAAAATGAATCCTTTTCCTTTCAATGCATGTGGGACAATAGAATGTAAACTCCCGGCAAAGATTTCCCAGAGCAGGAATAAAAATGAGAGGAAATCATGAATATGATAGAACAAGTCATTAAAATATTAGAATATTTACAATTTGACAAGAATTCAAGGCATGACATGCTTCATCAATTTTGGAGATTTGCCCTTTGACAAGTACATTTGGAAATTCTCTGAAATCTCAAAGGCCTGAGAAGTTAGGGTGAGACACAATAAAAGGAAACTGAACAAATTGTTGGGATTTGCCTTTTTAAAAAAAAAAAAAAAATTATAGTGCTGGGGACAGAATATGGAGGTAAATTTATAAACAAAAATTAATTATATATGCCAGGTACCGTGACCACTTCCTATTTTGACGACAAAGCATGTAGATTTATATTATATGGCTTAGTGTAATGGAAAAATCAAAAACACCTTATGTCTGGAGCAAGAAGCTCTGGATCTGGCTTTCCAGCCACCAGTGTTGCTATTTGGAAAATAATTTAAACTCTCTGTGTTCTGATTTCCTTATTCAAAAAAGAAAATGGCTCATATGAACACATTCTGTACAAGCAAAAAGGGTTGTATCCAATAAGGAAGTTTGCAAAATGGGTCATACTTCCTTGAATTGGTACAGAAGCCATGGCAGCCAAAATCTATCCAAGAAACATACCTTGATTTCTTTTTTTTTATAGCTAACCTTACAGCATACTGATAAAATCTAGTTTTACATGCATGCCTGCAATCATTGAATGAGAGCTGGATGTAAGTCATCAGCTAAATGATTAGCTTCTTCTAGCCTTTCCTTAGGTTGTATGCAAACTCTAACATCAGCTTTAATTTCTTAAAATGATTAATCGATATTAACTGTCGTGCTTCCATCGTGTGTTCCTGGCCCACCTGCATCAGAAATTTCTGATCCCTCATGAAATGCAGACCTCTACACCCAAACCCACACTTACTGAGTAAATTCTGAGTGCAGTTCCAGAAATCCCTGTATTTTAGCGAATTTCTATGCATTTCTTTCCATGCTAAAATTTTGGTTCTGCATATCCACGTGTTATTTTTTTCTCACAAGAAATCGTTTTTTTGAAGTCCACTCAGCTTGAGAAAGCCTAAACAGATAAATGTTTAGGAAGAAAATAATAATTGACTCTAGAACAGAATATGAAAGATTGTAGTTTCATGTCTCGAAACTCATCCCAAGGGCTTTCCTTAAAAATTTGAACTGTTAAATTTGGTTGGAAAAGTGTCCTAGAAGCCTATGAGACACTTGCACAACTTCATGTCTGTGAGCTAATTCTCCCAGTCTGGTGTACCTCAATAAAAAATAAAAAAAAGAGAATGGTTGGATGAGATATAACCAGAGAAAATATTTTAAAGAAAAAAAAATTTTAATGTTTATTTATTTCTGAGACAGAGAGAGACAGAGCATGAGTGGGGGAGGGGCAGAGAGAGAGGGAGACACCAAATCTGAAGCAGGGTCCAGGCTCTGAGCTGTCAGCACAGAGCCCAACACGGGGCTTGAACTCACAAATCATGAGATCATGACCTGAGCCGAAGTCAGTCGCTCAACCGACTGAGCCACCCAGGCGCCCCAGAGAAAAAAATTTTTTAATAAAATATTATAGACAAAGTTCATTATTAATTCACATTGTCAAATCTTTTAAAAAATTTTGTCATGGCCATAAATTGCATTGAAAAACTCACTTATGACATTGATAACCAATATAAAAACTGATTTAATGTTTGTTGCCATGTCAAAGCCCTGCCTATGAGTGGGGGTTCATGGGTTCTAGATCCAGTGTCTCACTTAACCTTCCTGGACCTCAGGTTTCCTCCCTTGTAAAATGAATGTCCTGAGCTCAATGATCTCCATTTAATTAAAATATTTTTGCTTTGGGGTGTCTGGGTAGCTCAGTCAATTGGGCATCCGATCTCTCAGGTTCAGGTCATGATCTCACAGTCCGTGGGTTCGAGCCCTGCGTCGGGCTCTGTGCTGACAGCTTGGGGCCTGGAACCTGCTTCGGATTCTTGTCTCCCTCTCTGTCTGCCCCTCCCCTGCTCATACTCTGTCTCTCTCTGTCTCAAAAATAAATAAAAACATTAATATATATATATATATATACAATATATAAAACAATAATATATATATATACAATCTCAAAAATAAATAAAAACATTAATATATATATATACACAATATATAAAACAATAATATATATATATATATATATTTTTTTTTTTTTGCTTTGACTCTTCATCATCCTCACCCAGTTTCTTCCTGAACAATCATTTGAGAAGCATTAGATGAGTCAGAGGAAGGTAAGCATATGAAGACACAAATAAACACATTAATAAAGTACAAATTAGAGGCAGACTGGAATAGTTACATCCTTTCATTCACATACCTTTTCATAGGTACTAAATAGCTATTGATTACAGAAGCAAAATGAGTAAATTTACATGGGCAAAGCCTGGCAGACACTTCCTTCATGAAGTAATCAAAGTGACCCTCAGCAACAAAGGGTCCAACTGAAATGTGTGCTGTTGAGAGAGGCAAGGATGGGAACACAGCATCAGTTCTCTGCTAGGACTGCCAGAGACGTGTATCCTGAATCTAATCACGAGGAAACATCAGACAAACAAAATCAAGAGGTATTCTACAAAATTGTTGGCCTGTTATGTTCAGGAGCATCAAGAACAATAAAAGCACAAAAAGGCTGGAGCATTGCCTCAGACTGAAAAACACTAAATTCAAAGTGTGATCTTAGGCTCGTGCCTTTTCCATAAAAGATATGATTGATACAATTCATGAAACTTCAGTGGACCTGAAAATTAGGTGGTAGTAATCTATTATATATTTGAAAGAAACCCAGCTGACACCAAGTGAAACAAAATCAAATCCCCCTCCAAAGAAATATTAGAATCTGATTCATTCTACCTTTCTGACTACAGATGTTTCTTAAAAAAATTATTTGGTTAATATAACTTATTTGACACTTACAACTTAGCCCTGAATTATATCAATGTTATCAGGTCTTGGCACAGTGTCTTAGTATTGGTTGAGTACAAATATTTTTGCATTAGCAAATGTAAAAAGATGTTAAAAGGGACTCTGCCTGAGTTAGAGTAGTAACTGAGGACAATAGGTGTTCGGTGATCACCTATCCTAAGGACCATCCATACAGGACTTATTAACAAGTGGCCCCAAATCATTTCATAGTACCGTAGTCAACAAATCCAATGAATCTATAGTACTCCTAGTCAGTGTAGGCAATATGAAGGCCTTAAAGAAATATTTATTGAAAAGAAAATTCCTACAAAAGATTGTCCTGAGTATTGGGGATCCTCTTCTTTAATGTGGTTCAGGTAGGGAGGTTCAGTGAAAAGGATAAGCTTTAAATTGAAGATCAAGTTTCATTTCCTTGGGGTTAGATTGTTAATAACTTAAAATGACACTGATTTTAAATAATAATGGTTGGAAAATGTGTGATTACTATTTCGGATATCCAGGAAGAGTGAAGACAGATCCTTTCCTATTTGAAAAGTAGTGATAGAAGGAGAGATAAAAGCTAGTTCCTACTTTTACTTAACTCAATCAACCTAGGACAATAAACTGGTTACACTAACTAATTAGTTAAAGCACTTGTTATTTGGGTGGCATTGTTGCATTACCTCATGTTGGACCTGATGCTGAGCACAGAGAAATAATGCTAACGTATCAATTTCTGATTTTAGAAGAGTTGCTGTATTTTACTATGACTCCTAAATCTGTTTGGCTAGTTTATGCAACTTAAAATAAATGATTAAGTACTTCTCCATATATTTATAGCTTCTTAATTCATGAAATATTACTTAGAAGAACAGAAATATAAGGCAGAACCACAACACCTTTGAACCTTGAAGTTGTTGTGGGGAAACAAATCACAACCTCATCTTAATGAAATAGAATTTAGAGACAGCGTTCTTTATCCCAAAGCAAAGGCTTCCTGACATCCACGTTGTTGAGAACATGTGTACTTGAATATTTTAACCTTTATAAGAAAAAGAAACTGGAGGACCAAGTTTGTCGGTCAACCTATGAAAGTCGTTATGGCATTTGTATGCATAAAAATAAAGAGAATATCAATCATAACTCAAACCTTACATTAGTACTAATTATTATAATGAACTTTCAGTAAATACAATTAACTTATTTGGTTCATAGGAAAATTTTAAGCTTTTGTTTAGGCATTTTTAATGAAAATGCCTTTGGACACCACCTTAAGGTTCCCATTATGACCTCAGAGATGTAAGTAATCTATGCACTCAACTAGATGAAACATGGATCAGCTTGATTTTTCCTACTGACTTTGCTATAGTTGTGTTTCTCAACATTTTTCTGGTATCAGCACAGAGCCTGTGCTTCAACTGTAAGAACTTTACTCCAGCACTCATGTGGATATAGCAGATCATTTTCATCTGATATCCACAGCCCCTCAAAACCTACTGCAACAAATGCTGATTTGGGAATTGTTGGAGACTAAGATATTTTTCCCTTTACCCTTTTAGGTTATTAGTTGAGATGCCCCTATAATAAAAGACAGATTAACAGGAGAAAAACAAGTAGAAACTTAATGACATGTGTACCTCCCATATATATGGGAGATAGATACTCAGAAAAATGGAGTAAAAGCACAGGCAAGAAAGCAAAAACAAACAAGTGGGACTAAATCAAACTGAAAAGCTACACGGCAAGGAAAACCTACAACAAAATGAAAAGGCAATCTACTGAATGGAAGAAAATATTTTGCAAATCAGACATCTGATAAATGGCTAATATTCAAAATACATCAGGGAACCTGGGTAGCTAAGGTGGTTAAGCATCTGACTCTTGATTTCGGCTCGGGTCATGATTTCACAATCCTTGAGTTCAAGCCCCAGGTTGGGCTCTGTGCTGGCAGCACAGAGGTTGCTTGGGATTCTCTCTCCCTCCTTCATTCTCTGTCCCTCCCTCACTAGTGCTGTCTCTATCTCTCTCAAATAAATAAACTTTAAAAAAAATATTCAAAATACATAAAGAACACATACAGAGGCACCTGGGTGGCTCAAATGGCTAAGCATCTGACTCTTGATTTCAGCTCAGATCATGATCTCACAGTTGTGAGATCAAGCCCTGCATCAGGCTCTGCACTGGACATGGAAAGAGATTATCTCTCTCCTTCTCCCTCTGTCCCTCCCCCACTTGCTCTCTCTCTCAAAAAAAAAAAAAAAAAAAAAAAAAAACCCACACACACACACACAAAAAGACACATGCAACTCAATAGCAAAAGAAGAAAGAAAGAAAGAAAGAAAGAAAGGAAGAAAGAAAGAAAAAAAAAAAACAATCCAGTTACAAAATGGACAGAGTATCTGTATAGACATTTTTCCAAAGAAGACATATAGATGGCCAATAGGCACATGAAAAATGTTCATCATCACTAATCATGAGAGATATGTAAAAACAACAGTGAGCTATCACCTCACATCTGTCAAAACATAAAAACTACAATGAGATATCACGTCACGTCTGCTAGAATGGGTATTATAAAAAAAGACAGGGAATAACTACTGTTGGTGAGGATGTGGAGAAAAGTGAATTTTTGTGCACTATTAATGGGATTGTAAATTGCTGCAGCCACTGTGGGAGCCAGAATGAAGATTCCTCAAAAATTAAAAAAATAGAACTAGCATATGATCCAGCAATTCTCCTTCTGGGTATTTATGCAAAGGAAATGAAAACACTATTTTAAAAAGATATATACACCTCTATGTTCATTGCAGCATCATTTACAATAGCCAAGATATGGAAACAATCTATGTGTGCATTGATGGATAAACGGATAAAGATGTGATATATGTCTACAATGGAATACTACTTAGGCATAACAAATAATGAAATCTTGGCATTTATGAAAATATGGATGGGCTTTGAGACTATTATGCTAAGTGAAATAGACAGACAAAGATAAATACGATATAAATGAATGAACAAATTCATAGATACAGAAAATACAATGGTGGTTGCTAGATGGCAGGGGCGGGGGAGGGGGTGGGGGGGCAGTGTCGAGGAATAGGCAAAATGGGTAAAGTGTGTTGTGGGGAATAAGCTTAGAAACTCCCTGGGCTTACACCAATGGATTAACAAGATGGGGCAGAAGCCCCAGTATAGAGAGTGGGGCAAAGGCCCCAATATAGAACATAGGTATATGAAATAACCAAGATTAGGTATTCAGGGCAGAAGCGCCCCCCCCCCCCCATTTAGTACTACAGCAGAAAGCTGCTTCCACAGGAGGGAAGGACCAAGTTAGGTACACAGGTAAATAGGGCTATAGACTACTGAGCTGCAGATGAAACTGACCTGCCCAGCCCAGAGCTGATTAGCAAAAGAAAGGTGCCCTGTTAGCTCTGAGGTCAAATGTCCTACCTGTCCCATACCCTAGGCTAGCTAAGGCAAACAGAGGTGGTGCCTCAAGTCTGCTGTAAACAACCCTCCACCTGGCCCCCCGGGGCCAGGATTTTGTTTTGTATTAACCCAAATCTCTAACCCGAATATCCTTAAGACCCCCTTTCTCTCACGTCCATGAGTTAATGTCCACAGATTCATTGTCTCTTTGTGCACATCCATCACCATGTTTGTAAGCCTTCTGATCCTAATAAAAACGGGGCAAGGACCCTTATTCGGGCTCTTGTCTTTTCCTGGATATTAGCCATCTCTCACTTTTCATCCTGCATCCCGCTTTCTTGCTAGACAAGAAAGAACTTTAGACCCAGAGTCTATGACAGGGTGTCAAGAGGTACAAACTTCCAGTTTTAGAATAAATAAGTCATAGGTATGTTATTAATATATACATAGTTATTATATTAACAATATTGTAGCACATTATTTTAAAGTTGCCAAGAGAGTAAACCTTAAAATTTCTTATCATAAGAAAAAAATTGCAACTTTGTATGGTGATAAATGGTAACTAGACTTATTGTGGGGACCATTTTGCACTGTATACAAATATCAATCATTATTTTATGCACCAGAAAATAATATAATGTTATATGCCAACTATGCATCAAAAACAAAACAAAACGTACTAACTCTGAAATGCCCAAGCCACTGCCTTAAAAACCATCTTCAGCTAAGGCCAAAGAAAGATGTTGGGGAAAGGATGCAGTTGTGGAATGTTACTAGGAAAAGCACAGTGAATAAGGGTATGGTTGTTATGCAGATTTAAGTCCTGCCTTCTTCACTGATAAGAATTTCTAGAGATTTGGTCATCCTCTTCTTGGTACTGAGAGAAAGACACTCTTACAAATGGAGATTTTTCCTTCTAAATGTAAATGTATTTTACAAAAGGGTCATTTTTACTAGGTTTTCAGAGCTTTTCCTATGTCTGCAGTCTCTTAAAAATAATAAACCTGAAATAATCCTTATGCCAAAGAGGTGTATTTTGGGGTGACAAATTCTGCTCCCGTTCACTATTATAAAGCTAGCTTGTTTTGTTACAATTTCTTTTTACCTCAAAAGGACACAATGGGAAAACTCTGTATTCCTAATCTCTCATTTTCTTTACATCTACTTTTAAGTCCTCAACACTCAATTCCATCTTTTTTATAACTATGTCTAACATGAGGGATTCAAGATTTATATAGGCCTAAAACAAAATATCAGTCTTGAAAAATAGATATATAAAAAGGTAAATTCTTGTATCCTGGATTGGGGGAAGGACTTATTTTATTTCCAAAGAATCCTATCACCAAACAAATGCCTAACCTAAATACTTCTATGAAGTTCCAAGCATGAATGTCCTAAAGTGCACTGAATAAGAAATGGTGCATTACATATTCCTCCAGAGGGGAAGAGAAAGAATTTAAATGATTTTTCAGCAAACCTACAGTGCATATTTTTACATGGCCTAATATTAATTCGGGCTGCTTCTCTTCTGCAGGTTGGAGAAAGAGATTAAATATACTTTTAACAACATACTTATAGCTAAAAACACCTATTTTTGAAATATTAGAGATAAGAACTGCTCTTTGCCTGTAAAATATTAACATTTTTCAAAGACAAATAAATGTAAATAGAAAATATATTCTAATAGCAGCAGCCATTTGTTTAGAAACTGGATTTTTCCAAAATGATGAACAGATTTACGTCAAAACCACATTTAAATATTAAGACTAAATTAAGGCCACACCACTTATAATCAGGCTAATTTAGTTGGGATGTCATTTAACTAAAATATATAAGTTAAGCTTTTATGCTTTTTAAGATCAATCTCTCATATACTTGCTTAGAGGCATATTTAAAATGAATACTTTAACACAAGTCCTATTTTTTAAAACTCTTAAATCTATATTTTGATCATTTGTTGAAAGCTTTGCAACTCAGTTCATTTTAAATGAAGGATGAAATATATGAGCACAAATATTAAGTGATGTTGCTCATCACTAGTGATGTAGCTTATCACTATCACTAACAACATGCTGTTGATTATGTGATTGATTTGTGTTGGGGAAGAAAACAATTTTCCTTCTACCTTTCCAGATTCTTTGGCTGGTCTAATGACCAAATTAGCATAAAATAGATTAACAAGAGAAAAGTCAATTTAATAACACATATATAGGAGCCCTATAAGAATATGAGACTCAAAGACAAACTGGGCAAGTGAGGCTTATTTATAGGCCATCCTGAGTTAAGGAATGGGATGAGGGCCTGGGGCTTCAAAGGGGAGGGAGGTGATTCACAGGATGATCAGAAGAGTAGATGTTTGGTAATTGGATGTTTGCCAGATAGGTTATCAGATAAAAAAGTTATCTCTTGGTAGTAACTCTCTTTATGGGCCCCCTATCTGAATTATTTTAGGTAGTTTAAGGAAGAGGTGAAAGTTTTTTCTTAGGTCTTCAGGTCTTAACTGTCTTTAGCTTGAGTCCCAAAAAGTGACACATTTTGGGAAGAGCTATTCTGAACTCCTTCATTTTCAATCTGCTAAATTCTATCACTGGTACCTATCATGATAATAATAACACAATTTTTTAAGCCTTAAGTAGTAGGCATTTCTCTAAGTCTTTTACACGTACTAATATATTCATTCTGTGGAGAACTCTAATGAGGTTGTTATTGATACAATCCTAATTTTAAGGAGAAAACTGAGGCTCAAAGATATCAATAAATTGACCAAAGCTTACCCAGCTACTAAGTGAAAGACCAAGGCAGCATGGTTTCAGATGGGGTTTTATCATATTGTTGGTAACATCTAATCATAATGATGAGGGACCATAAGGCAAGCTGACAGGCCACAACCCCCATCCCCCACCCTGGGTGGGATATGTGTGATATTCCTCAGGAACTCCTGGGAAAAACAGGAAAAACAAATGGTTAACTGACAGAGATCATAGTCCTGTAGGATATGAGTCCCCATCTATTTACAAATATCTTAGTAAATCACAAGAAAAAGGTAATCTTATCAATAGCCTAATCTCTAGAAACCTATAGACTCCATGTCCTGGAGCCCCAACATCACCCTCCATATTGCTGTGGGAAACAAAGGCAGAAGGAAATGGCTGATAGAACTAAATTTCCTTATAACCTGCAGCCCATTGACAAATACTTGAGGCCAGCAGAGTAAAATGTTTCTCCAGGAACTCCCTACTGTCTTAATGTTAATGCTTTGCTAGAGGGAAAACATCCTTAGCTTGACACTAGCTAGGCCTCCACTATCCTGGGAGTCTTCTTTAGCATATGAAAATCTCACTGGAAACTGTCCCTGGACTTTACCTCTCCCAACCCCATAGTACATAACCAGTCTCTCCTCATCATCCTGGGGCAGCTTTTTCTGCCCACGGGTCCTGTCCCAGTGCTTTAATAAAACCACCTTTTTGCACCCAAAACATCTTCAAATATTCTTTTTGGTAGTAGACCCCCATGAATTCCACTGTCACCCCAAAAACCTCATTAATAACATAATTTAGGTAACACCTAAAATCATAGCCTGACTCTTATATAATATAAGCATCCTGAAAATTATGGAATTTTATTTGAGCCTGGTGATATTTTAAAAATTTTTAAATATATTCCTACTGAAAATAGAACAATTTTCTATAGTTTAATATGAGTCTTCTGTTTCCAAAATTATAATGGCCTAGAAATTGCAAAATTCTCCTGCTATGGAACATCTAACAAAACGGTTCAAAATACTCTCTCAAACAACTAGATGAGCTTGTGGAAAATCAAGGAAATAGCTCAAGTTAGCTGTCAACAGGAAGCAAGGACCATAGATTTAAGCCACCACTGGAACTGAAAGTTAATTTGGAAACATATGTAGATCTCACATTATCTTACAACTTTAAAGGCAAGGAGTTGAACAAATCATACACAATAATAGCTATAACAGGAAAAGATACCACATAGAGGCAAATAGTAACATTAATAAAGTATCATGTTTAACTTGCCTTTAGCTCTAAGTGGAGTCTTTTTGTAACTAAGACCTTCATTGAGATTGTGTGGTCAAGTCTGGCCTTCAAATATTTTGCAGTCTAAATCCACTATATTTGTTCAGTTCAAAATACATAAGCCAAGACTGGCAATTTATGTTGGACCTAGATCTTTTTTTCACCCAGGTACCTTGAAGAAGCAATCCGAAATTCTACCTGGAAAAATACATACCCGACACACAGTGTCAACATATATGGGCTCTCAATAAAAAAATATGCCAAATGCAAAGGAAAGCAAGCTACCATGAATAAGAATAAATAGAAACAACAGTACCAGAATTTAAAAAGTTCAGATATTGAAAATGTTCAAAAAATAATACTGAAGATACATGCTTAATAAGTTTACGAAAATAAGACAATTGAAAATATATTAGGATAAAAAGATTACCAGAAAAAAAGAGGAAATTAAATATATATAATAAAGAACCAGAGAGAAGTTATAAAAAAATCAATATATTTAAAATTAACAATTTAATGAGGTATTAAATAGTTTGACAGACCTGATGAGAATCGATGAGTGGGAGAAAGATCAGAAGAAATTACACAAAATGCGACACAGAAATAAAGAAATAAACCATAGGAAGTAAAATGTTAGAGGCACGGAAAATAGAGTGAAAAGATTCAAAATACTTTTTAAATATATATCAGGAAGAAATAATAAAACAATTATATACAAGTAATAGTTAGCAAGATAACATCTGATAGTTCCACAGTATTTAATGACGAATGATAAGATTTCAAAGGCAAAGAATTACAAACAACATAAATTAAAAGAATTCTTATCTAAACAAAGCATGATAAAATGGCAAAGTACAAAAGAAAAAGATCTTAACAACAGAGGCGCCTGGGTGGCTCAGTTGGTTAAACCTTCGACTTACACTCAGGTCATGATCTCCAGCATGGGGTTCCATGCCATCAGCTAGGAACCTGGAGCCTGCTTCCAATTCTGTGTCTCCCTCTCTCTCTCCCCCTCCCCACCCTCTGTCTCTCTCTCAAAAATAAACATTAAAAAAAATTTTATAAACCTTAACAACAGCCATGAAAAAAAAATTAACAAAAGCGTGGTTAGAATGACAAATTCTCAAAAGAAGTAATGGCATCGAGGAAAGAGAAAAACACGTCTTCAAGATTCAGGGAAGAAATAATTGTCCATTTATGTTGGTCACGCAGAATATCTACTTTCAAGAATGAAAGCAAAGACATTTTCAGATAAACAAAAAGTTTAATTCAAGAACTTCTAAATGGCCTAAGAAGAAAAAAAAAACTGTATTCCAGAAAGGATAGATGAAATGAAAGTGAGATTGGTGAGCAAAAAGAATGATCATGCATGTACATCTAAAGATAAATTAATGGTGCCAAAAAATAATAATAATTGGTTTGGGCTTATAACAAAGCTGAGCCTGAAATGCCCCAAATATGCAAGCTCCTGAATGTCATTTCCTCTATTACTTAAGACCTTCCCCTCCTCTTTCAGTGATACTAGCTCTAGTTTTCTGCCTGTCAATTTGTTTGTTTCAGTCTCAGAGAGGAAAAGGAATACTGAGAGTTAAAGTCATCCTATACCCTTATACTACTCCAGTGGAATGCAAAGATATTTACTTTATTAAATATTCATTTAAATGTTGATGGTTAACGACTAAAAGAATAGAAATCTTCAGGGAGTGAGAAAAATGCAATAATAATCTTGAACAATTTAGAAAAAAAGGCATACGATCAAAAAAAAAAAAAAAGAATCATTCTGAAGGGAAAGAGGAATAATACATGACAAGTAGGATACAAAATGAAAATATCAAGTTTAAATAAATTTATGTCATTTCAATAAATGTGCCAGATAATACAAAATAATTATGCCTTTAACAAGACATCTTCTCCATCCATCAGTCTGTTTTTCTCCCTCCCTCCCTCTCTCTCTCTCTTTCTCACTTTCTCACACACAAAATTATGGTTAATGAGATATAATAAGAGCTTCATAAGTGCCCTTGAAGGAGGAAGATGGACTTTTTCATTCATTTCTCCTTCCCTCTGGCTGAAATGAAAATAGTATACCCAGAGCTTCAGTAGCTCTGTTGAGCTATGAGATGGAAATAATATGTTGAGGATGATAGAGCAACAAGACGGAAGGCAGATGGTTTCCTCACAACTCGGGGCCCCATACCAGCTCTGGGTTGCCTTGCTTCAGATTTTGTTCTTACAGTTGTGATCTGTCCTTGGGAATGAGGCCTGCATTGCCCTGGGAAGTGGAATCAAGGTCATTTGGACAAGGCATACCACAGTCCCAAAGATCCGGAACATAGTCTAGACAGGTAGACACATCCCTATGACTAGAAGAAAAATACTACTAAAGGGAAGCCAGACGAAACCCTCTAAAGAGGAAAGTCTCAAGGCAAAAACTATGATACTTGGACCTAAGGAGGAGCAGAAAGCCCCATAGAGTTGTGATGAGGAATAAATAAAATAATGTAGGGAAAGTAGGGAGCTCGATACCCAATAGAAAGGAAACACTCATGCTGATGTCAACTGGGTGCCAGGCATTATGCTGAGTACAGAGTCAAGACTGACCCTGAGAGTGACGCCTGAGCATCATTCCCATTACCGAAGTCCTTTCTTCTCTTCTAGTGCTTCTTTCTCTAGCTTTCCTCCTGTCAACATTTTTTGTTGTTTGAGCCTAGGAGGGAATTTTTTTAGCCTCTGCTAAGAACGCAGTCTCTCAAAGGACAACATGGCAATGGAACTGTAGGAAATGTTCACCCATGAGAAACATTTATCCTACTCCAAACTGAAGGTTCTCTATGGTAGGTCTCATGTGACAGAGTCCCACAGCTCTTTCAAACGAAAGATGCACAGGATTTCCAGGAATGACTAACTGCAGTAAAATATAAGGACCAACAATGGGAGAAAATATATATAAGCCTTGGTCCTACAAATTCAACCAGGGACAAGTCCTCAGGCTAAACTTTTAGATCAAACTGAAGCTTTTTGAAATTGTGGTTTGTGAAGGATGGTTCTTTCCAGTCACCTTTAAATCCAGTCAGCCAGCTAATTAAATACCCAGTTCTCAAAATGATTCCAATAAACAGAATCCACAATAATAATACACTTTTATATTTCCTTAGCAGTTTACAGGAAAATGTATTTATAACAATCTCTTATGGCCAACAATGGCTTTGTAAGTTCCAACTAACATCTTCATGTGACAACAACCCACTGGAATTATTTTGTCACTGGCAGTGTTTTTGCAAGGATTTATAGATTCTATAAAAGGGTGTCTTTATAGAAATTTCTACCAACAAACATTTCACAGGCTTTTTGCAGGAGGAATATTATAGACAGGAGCTAATTTCATCTAACTTTTGAGTAATAATCAGTTCTTATCTGTATAATCTTTATAATTAGTGTAATATTTGCTAAACTTGGAAGAAATACTCAGGGATACACATTCATGGTGAAATTTGACATTCACAAAGGGCATGATTTCTTCTTTCAGGAGGCCGTTTGGACTCACTGGAAATGTCATAAGTCCCCCATAGCTAGAGCACCAGAGAATGAAATCTTGCATTCTATGGCGTGTGGGAATCCCTCACTGGAGTAACAATGGATGATTAAATCTATAGTGGCTCAAACTTGGAATTTACCAGACTTATTGTCTTCCAGATTCTTGGAATATTAGAACTGGAGACCACCTAGAGGATCTCTCAACAACAAAGGCATATTAGAACAATCTGAAGAGCTTTTAAACTTACAAATGCCCAGAAGTATCTCAGACCAGTTAAATTAAAATATCTGAGGATAATCAGTAAACGTTGGTATATGCTTAAACTTCTCCATGTGATTCTAATGTGCAGCCAGGTTTATATTTAATTGTCTTTTAGCCAAACTCCTCAATTTATACAAGAAGAGACCTAGTAATTCTAGGGATCTGTGCATGGTGACAGGTTTATTCTCTGATTTCTCCTGTCATTTCCCTAATGGCTCTGCATCTAGAAATTAAAACTCCTGATCAGCTCAATACATCTGTACCCTGAAGCGGCAACTTTAAGAAGCTTCTTAGATCCCACTACATAAAGGAATTCATATTTTAACCAAGCATGAAGTCAGACTTGTGAGAATCACATTACAATTCAACATGCATAGATTTAGAACAATAAGAGGTCCATGCATTAAAGGTAAAGTTATTCCAGGGAGCCTCTAAGATCCGTTTCAATCTAACAGTCTTTGCTTAAGTTTCATTTTAAAATTCAGTTTCTTTCACAGTAGGCTGATGGAGAACACAGTCCAACAGAGAGAGAAACTCCAATCTCCCTATTATCCATGTAGAGATAGATTCAGCTCTTGCTAACCTTATAAATTAACATATATGTATTGCATGCTTCTAGTGGACAAATCATAATCGTTGGATATAATCTCTACACTCAAAGAACACATACATCACTGAGTATATGAAACAAAGGAAAGAAAGTTAACTAGATTGCTTTGAACTTATTGTAGGTTCTCAAAATAGCTTATGGCGATTGAGTTGTTGATTTGTTACAACTACTGCTTTCCCAATAGTCCAATATGTAATGATTCAGGTAATTTAATAAATATAAATTAGGTTATAACATTAGGCTTTTGGCTCTCCTACCCAACAGGATTTTTTTTTTCCTATCTCCTCTTGATTACTAGCCTGCCTTCTGGATAGTTCTATCTGGACATGATGGAATGGGATATTAAAGCACTCTCCTGCATTCTACTCTGTCATCTTTTCTCCTATTGGTTTACCATAATCTCAAATTGTGGAAATGAAGAAAAACTTGGATTATCCAGGCTTGCATAAAGCCTACTCTTCCCTCTGACAATAAGCTTCCTCAAATGAGAAGATCCTCTTTATTCACTCTAAAGTTCTATCAAAGGGCCCTACCATGGTTTCATGGTCAAAAGTCCAAATCACCTTCCTACCCTTTTCAGTGGAAAATATACACCATCTGTCAAGTAAAGTTTCCCTGAGAATATTAATGCTGCTGCAGGAAGTGTCTGTATCATCATGACCATTCCACAAATGGATATTTCATATAGAGGTTTTGACATGGTGATTCTGTAGCAGTTCTGCCAACATCGGCAAAGAAACTATCATAGTAACTTCTGGAAAATGTCTCAGTCAGTCTTAAAGCCTAGGTTTTCTGACACAGTGAAGAGAAGAGGGATAATACTCTGAGAAATTGATCCTGGAAAACTGACCTTTGATTCACCCTTGTCATTATTACTCAAAAATGTCACAGAGTTCCACTTACAGTCATGTTCTGACAAGTGTGTGTATCTAGCAATTACATGTGTTGTCTCTGTTGAGGACTTCCTATCAATTGCTACCGCCCTTTTGAAAATTGTGAAACACATAAACAAACTGCAAAAGAGTTCATTGACTTCACAAGCTAATTTCTTTTCTGAAAATTACATGCACTGTATATTCATCAATTTGCTATTCAGCAATCATTTATTAAGACCCAGCACAACAATACTGACATTAGAACTAAACTTGAATGTTGCATATATTAGCTTCATTAAGTGTTCTTCCTAACACACTTTTTTTTTTCCATTTTGTTACTTGCTCAAAGTGTATTCACCACAGGAAATATTCAAATTCAAGTTGGAATTAACAGCGATCTGTCTTGGTCAACATCTCTAACTGTGAGTCTCATCAACATATCATGGATATGTTTCCTCACTAATTGAACTTGCTACTCCTTCTCTCTTCATATCTTTGTCATTGTCATTGCTGTTTCATGCCCTTTTGTGGCCACTGTCCAATGTCTCCTCATCCCTCAGTACCAGGTTTGATTCCAGCCTTCTCTACATAGTGTATTTGGCTACCCAAGCAATTTAAAGTTTTCTTTGAATTTCTATAGGACGTATTATCTATATTAGTGTTCTGGCATTGTTATGATTTAATTGTGAAACATCTTACAGTACAAAGCATTCTACCATGTGATGTTAATTTTGTAACCCAGACTCTAAGTGCTGTAGAAGTGATGAGAAGAGTAAGATTAATGAAAGATGTTTATGTTTTCATTTATTTCAAGCACGGGTTAAAGCAGATGTTTCTAGATGTAAAATCCAATGCTTCTTTCAACTTGGAAGTTGTGCCAACTCCTAGATAAGGATATTTTTTGCCAAGAAGCAGAGAAGTGATGAGTTTCCGGTGAGTATTTCTAAGTCCCCTTCAGTGGAGGCAGAAATGAAAGGCAGCAGCTGTTTATCATGCTTTATTGAGATTGCAAATTTCATCATTTAAGCACTGAATTGATTAATCTAAAACACCGCATTGAGTATGTTTTCTGGAAATGGATGAATATGCAAATAGGATGTTGGAGGAAGTTTTACTCCTCAGAGTAATTGAAGAGGAATTTTATTGTCTACCAATATATAGCTATCTAAAAGGTCTTGTACAGATGTAGATATTTAAGACTTTACTGATGTTTGAGGTAACAGACCTACCTCCCCTAAATCATTGCTTTCCAAATTTAAATGTGCATGCAAATCACTTGAGGATCTTGATTAAGACACAGATTTTAACTGAGAAGTCCTGGGATAGGGCCAAGATTCTGCAACCCTAGTAAGCTTCCAGGTGATGAAGACCATACTTTGAGTAACAAGGCCCTAAACCACCTTTCTCTCATTGACATGAGGCATCATGTTCCTCCTCCATTTTTCACTAACCTGAGAGTGCCCACTACTGTAGCTAGGAAGGTGCTGCCACATGTTTAAGGTCAAGGAGTTGTGTTTCTATAGTACAAAATATACAATGCATTTCCTTGAGAACTGGTGTTACAGATGGTGATTAAGTGTAGTTGAATAATGTAGCCCATTTTCTTTATTCTTTAAACATTCACTGAGTGTTGTCTATATGTAAGGCATAAAAACAAAGATAAATGTAGTCAAGTTCATGGTTATGATGTTAGCTTGTTTCCCCCTGGAACTCAAGAATTTATAGCATTTTAGAGGCGTGTAAACATCAAGATATCAATAATTTCTCGGAGTAATTTAAGGAGTAACGTACTTCATCTACATCATTTATGGATTAATAACAATTGAGTTGCTGATGCCAGGAATAATACCTGCCCTTCCCCATGTAAGGGAGAAGAAAGCCTGGAAAAGAAAATCAAGGAATGTTGGTAAAAATTGCAATTATAATGAAAAAAAATTATTATAAGTCCTAATCAGACAAATCCTGGGAACACTAGGCCCCAATTTTTGTTCCTTTTCCTTGAAAATTTTCAGTGTTATTCATTTTCTTACTCATTAATTCCCTGTTTCAACCAGCATTTACTACACGCCAGAGATTTCTCTGGATCCTGGTAAGACTATGGTGAACGAAACAAGATTCCTGACTATATGGAGTTGTGAAACACAGAATGACAATGTATAGCAAATTAATTAAGAAATAGATGAGAAAATATTTGAGAAGGATGAATACTTGAAATAAGTAACACAAAGTTCGGTGATAATGGCTGGGAAGGAGGTTGTGTCAGATGATATCTGCATGTTATTACCCACTATCTCTGGTACAGACTTTCAACATGATGCTTCACTTTTTTTTTTTTATTTATTGATTTACTTATTTATTTAGAGAGAAAGAGAATGAGCAGGGGAGGGGCAGAGAGATAGGGAAACAGAGAATCCCAAGCAGGCTCCACACTGTCAGCCAAGAACCTGTTGTGGGGCTTGATCTAATGAACCGTGAGATCATGACCTGAGCTGAAATCAAGAGTCAGATGCTTAACAGACTGAGCCACGCAGGTGCCCCAATGCCTTACTTTTTAACCAGGAATTCCCTGCTCACCAAGGCATTTTTCTAGAGTTTGAGGGATGAGTTTTACACACCCCTTTTTGTTCAAGAATCTTAATCCTAGTCTCCTGAAATTCAATCTTTATAACCATTTTTCCATGCCATCATCTAATAGACTCATAGCAGCATGCCCTGATAGCCTACAAAATAGTTATGCAGCTAGTATTTTCCCCTTCCCCTAATATTTCACTATATCTGTAATACAAGATGATTGGCTTTGTGTGAGAAGGGAAATACAAAGTCTTCCTTTATGGAAACATATATGAAACCAATACCAGAATTCCCTAAGGGAATCAAACTGGGATGGTGAAGATAGGACACTGACCTTGGAAAAGAACAAATGAATAGGCTTTCCACAGGCAAGATGATGGAAGCATTTGGATGTCAATAAGTTGTGGACAATGGCTCTGACAGGAAGGGAAATTAGCATTTGGTGGATATTCTACTGTGTTGGTGATACTGTACCCAGTACTTATGATATATGTCCAATCCAGGAGCCTTTCACATATAATAATTCTGTTCACTGAGAAAATTAGATCCAAGATTCAGGCAACTTGGAACATATCATGTTGGTAAATGTCCAGATAATAGGAATACCTTATGGAGGGTAAGAAGAATCACAAGCATGAGAGCAGGTCCTCAGATCCTCAGAGATTTATGAGCAGTACAAAGTGCTATCTATGCAAATGTGCTCAGCTCTATCAGAAAGGTTCCTACTGCCTTCCTCTTGGGAAGTCAGTTTCAGAGTTCCTATCAGAGTTCCTTTAGAAATCTGGTTCTCACTCTGTCCCTACTCTGCCTTGATATGTTATGCAGGTGGCTTGGTACCTAATCTTAGTAATCAACTCACTCTGTGTACACACGCTATCTTTTAAATACCTGAATATTTCACTCACAGACTGCCCCACTGACATTCCTACCCATGTCTGTCCTTTGACCATTACAAGTGACTCATGTTGCAGCCAAACTGGTGATACAATGGTAAGTTGGAGACTGGTTTCATGTGAATTAATACAGCTCTTAAGTAGATGTTTAGAGTGTTAAACCTCTATATACTTTCTTATTGTCTTGAGCATAATGAATCAGAAAATCAAAAAGCATGTATATTGCCATTCACAAAGGGCATCTGAGTGTATTTTTAAAATTTGTTTTAAATTTGTGAATCCAGTATAAAACAATGGATGGAATGAAGATATCCACTCTATTAAGGGAGCTGCTCATATATTTTAAATCTATATGTAAACATTTAGAAACTGAATCTTTGTAATTAAATAAGATTTTCCTATAGAGACACCTGAGTGGCTGTGTCTGACTTTGGCTCAGGTCATGATCTCACAGTTTGTGGTTCAAGCCCCGCGTCAGGCTCTGTGCTGAGAGCTCAGAGCCTGGAGCCTGCTTCGGATTCTGTGTCTCCCTCTCTCTCTGCTCCTCCCCCACTCACACTCTGTCTGTCTTTCTCTCAAAAATAAATAAACATTAAAAAATTAAAAATATATATATTTCCTTATAGAAGACATTCACTAATTTCCTTTCAATATTTTTATTATATTTCAACAGTAATGATCCATACCATAGGCCAAAAGCTTTTATTTTTTTTTCCCATTTAAGGTTTCCATTTATTTTATTACTATCTGTATACAAATGGAAAAGTACCCAGAACATGTAAATAATTGATGTAAATAATTCAGAGATGGAGCTCTTTTTCTGTTCAGAATGCCATTACTTTTCCCAGTTTTAAATGAATTGATGAGTAAATGTAGTTTCTATTATCTAAAGATTGTTCTAGCATGAATAATATTGATATTTGAGATAATACCTGCCATACCTACCTCAAAGTTAGACTTAAATATATTCATCTCTTTGCCATTGAACAAATGCATACTGAGTGCGGATTATGTGCCAGGCACTGCAGCAGACTAATTTTCTCACAAGACTGTAAACTTGGATGATTCCTTTATGAAATAATCAAAATTCTATACTACTCAGCCAATATTCTCCTTAACCCTCAGTGAAGGTTTCTTTTTTTTTTTTTTAATTTTTTTTTTAACATTTATTTATTTTTGAGACAGAGAGAGACAGAGCATGAACGGGGGAAGGGCAGAGAGAGAGGGAAACACAGAACCAGAAGCAGGCTCCAGGCTCTGAGCCATCAGCCCAGAGCCTGACGCGGGGCTCGAACTCACGGACCCCGAGATCGTGACCTGAGCTGAAGCCAGACGCTTAACCGACTGAGCCACCCAGGTGCCCCTCAGTGAAGGTTTCAAGGTGGGTGTTATTCTAGTTTTGCCAACCAGCAAACAAAAACTCAGACCCCACATCCATACGGATAATAAATCTCAGAAGTTCCCTTGGGTGGGTGTGAGCTCAAGATCTTATTTTTCCAAGACACTTCCTCTTTCTACTTCAGCACATGGCCCCATGCACTTCCATCTGCGTGACTATTTCCTGCATCAGTAGTAGCAGCATTATGATAATAATCCTAAATGCCCTCTGCACTGAGCCTTACAGGTTTCAAACTTGGTCTTCACGATAACCCTGAAAAAGGTGGGCGAGTATAATTACATATCTGATATTAAGCCTCTTCATCATACTTACTTTCCTGAATTTTAATAACTACTTCTGTCTCCTTGAAGCCAAGAGCCATCTCTTATGTATTTTTCTATCCTTATACCTTAGCATAATGCTGGGTGCACAGAGCAGATGATCTGTAAATTGATTTGGAATGAATGTTTCTGAAATTTTTCCCTCATTTACATTCACAATAATAGTGCAAAGTTATAGCAAAAGTTTACATTATGTACAGTATTTCCTGGTTAAAAAAAATTCGTTATGTAGTTGGAAATGGATTCCCATCAAAATGATTCAAATAAAATTAAGAGCTTTGTATTTGATGAAATGGGCCTTGAATGGGATGATATATTGGCAGAGGCTTGAAAACTATGGAGTATTTGCAAATATAAAATACTATTATCATCTCTGAAAGATCTAGTCTAATCCTGTCAAAGATCATTTCATTTTGTTTTCAGACATTGCAACATTACGTGTCACATGTTTTCTGCACCAGGGTATCTTTTGTTGTACACTGAAGATAACTCTTAAACTATTAACCTCAGAACAATCTGGTATGATGGCAATTCTTTTATGAAGCAATTAAATTCAGGCAAATAAAAAGGCAGAAATGACAGTAACCAAATGAGGAAAAGGCAAGATTAAATTATGTCATAAATTAGAAAGAGACAGGTGTATCGTTTTTCCGTGCTGAAGAAATGCCCTACCTCATTACTGAATTCTAGCACACTACCACTCACGCTGACCCTACCTGCAAGTGGCTCCCTCCTTCATGCTTCTCAAAATTATCTCCTCTATAGAATTCCATAACATTTTTCACAACAACCCACTATCTCAGGAACACAGAAGAATTATAGCTCTCTCACATCATTAACATTTCTTTCTTTTTTTTTTTTTCTCATTAGTAAGATTAAGCCCACAGTATCAGGCTGGATTCTTAGTCACAAGCAAGAGAAACCAATTATAGCTGATTTAAGCAGAAGAAAAACTTGTTTAAGGGATATTAGGTAGTTCATGAATCACCCAGAAGGGTGGGCCACATCTGGGGATGTTCAGACAGTAGTAATGCTCAACATTATACTGTGTAACTTGCCTTGAGAAGAGGACACGGTAGCTAAAAGCCTCCACTGCACAACTAAAGACAGCAGATAGGACATAGGATGGTGTTGCAGGTACTGTCACCACCACTGGCTGAACAACTCACTGTCCCTCTCGGCCAGAAGCATCTTTACTGGTTCTGCTTCCTTGAGAGCATACTGCTGAGTCAAGCCTGATAGGTTCATCTGATTGGCAGTCTTGAGTCATGCATCCAAATTACGGCCACAAAGAAAGCCAAGAAAGCAAGCATCAGGCAGGAAAGCAAGCATCTAACTTGTATATAAGATAGCATCTCTGACTCTTACCATGACCCACTGGGGTTCAGATGCTGGGCTGTCACAAAGAAAGACAAATGTGCACTACAACTTAATGAACGGCTTCCTTTGCTACAAAGCAACTAAAAGGGATCTGAATTCACAAATAAATAATCTTTTTTAAGGAGTTCATAACCTAATAGCCTAAACATTTATCATGAATGAATGTGGAACATGAACCAATGTGGAATACCTTTTGTAGATTGCTATTATACCAGAAATTTCCTTGTTTAAATTATTTTTTAATGTTTATTCATTTTTGAGAGAGAGAGAGAGAGACAGAGCATGAGCATGAGCATGAGCAGGGTAGGGGCAGAGAGGGAGAGGGAGACACAGAATCTGAAGCAGGCTCCAGGCTCTGAGCTCTCAGCACAGGGTTTGAACCCATAGACCGTGAGATCATGACCTGAGCCAAAGTTGGACACCCAACCGACTGGGCCATCCCGGTGCCCCAAGAAATTTCCTTGTTTCAAAACACTTTTTGTCAGGATGCTAACAATTATTACATGTTAAAAAGATTTGTGGGTCAAAGTTAGATTAAAGAGTGTAGGAAATGCTAGATTAAAGAGGTTTCTTTCCTAAAACATTATTGTAGCTCTTTAATATACTTATGTGTAGTATAACAGAAAGCTATAGTGTGTAGAATTGTTCTGTTGACTGACCCTAAATCCCCTTCCTTCTTTCTTCTCTCTCACATTGTTTTCTCTCTTTCCTTATTTCTTTCCTCTTTTGCTTCATATAATATCCCCTGGACTAGTGATTTTTCCGAATACCTTTGGCAAATATTCTTACTATTTTAAATAATTGCAAAGCAGCTGTTGCTATCAGCAAGAATAAATGACCCTATATAAACAAATTTGTCTCAGTGCTGTCTGTTTTACAATCAACTTCTATTTTTAATTGTCTTGTCAAGAAAACTATGGAGAAATAGAAGGTTCATCTTCATTGCAATGTCCTTTTCCGAATTCTGTAAGCTTGATTCACATAAAGCCCCCATTTTTGTACATCAAAAATTGTCAGAGATTAGTATACATGTATTCATTTTAATGGCATATCTGTCATGAACAAGAATAATAATTCATATTCGTATAACACTCTATTCCTTTCAAAGCACTAACATGACACTTGAGAACCACTCATTTAATTCTAAAGTATTTTACCCATTTTGAAAGGAGCAGTCTGGAAGAGAGATAAAGTTGGTAAGGATAAATGAACATGTTTAAAAATCTGGAAGAGCCGTTCCACTGCTCAACCCTCTCAAATATTTTGGCAGAGGACATATTCTAATTCTGCAAAAAAAAAGAATTTGACCTCTCGGAATTTCTGCTTATCTGGATCCCTCTACCTACTCATTAGTTTATTCACCAATAAATATTTTCATATCAACTTTATGGCAGCTTGACTAAAAGCTGCTCAAAATCTACAAAAAAGAGTATCGTATTATAATCATCGATACCCAGTAGTTTATCTGCTGTGACAGAGGAATGTCTATTCTGAAATTCCTATGAAAGAGAGAGAATGGGAATTCCTTAGAGTAGTTCTCGTTCATCAAAACCATTTGGGGATTTTGCTGGTTATTTTCATTTTTACTTATTCTACTCCTGAAGCCAAGACTACACTGCATGTTAACTAACTTGAAAATAAATTAAAAAAATAAAAATAAAAAATGATAAAGAAGAGAAAATACAAAAAAAAATTTTTTTCAATACATAGTCCCTCTCCCAGAGATTCTTATTCAGTTGGTCAGAGGTAGCATTCAGTTTTGTCTTCTATTAAAATTTCATTATGGGATTTTAATATACCACCAGCATTGATAACTATCTTAACAAATCTGGGAGCCACTTCTTTCTCTCAATGGTGAGTCCCATACAAACTTAAATTACTATTTACAGTTTAATACAAAATTGTCATGTAAATAGTATTAAAAATTAAATGTAACTGTTGAGAATTATATTTTGGAAAGTGTAATACATATTAAATGATTGCTAAGGGCTCTTGTTAATCATTTATAAGCATTCAAGTAAGTTATCTGGAACTATGGCACATACATCACCAAATACCTAATACTTGGGAACCTTGGGAATATTCAAAATATATACAAATCAAATAATTTGAAAGGAAAGAAAATACGGAAAATATGAATTGGATATAGTTGAATATGGCTATGACACTACTCTGAGGAAAAAGAGCATAAAATATATTTAATCTAAATAACTTGAATGTTATGCTTACATAAAGTCATCAAATTAAGTATATGACCATTACAGAAGAAAAGTCCTGTTTAAAAAGAATTGTCTAGTACAGAGAGAGAACCCAAGATGGTGACCTAGAAAGACCTTGAATTCACCTCTATGGACACACCAAATCTATACCCATTTATAGAGCAATTCCTCCTGAACAAGATCTGAGGGCTGACTGAACAGCTTCTGCCCAACAAAAGATAGAAAGACCACAGAGAAGAGAAGAGCAAGAGAGTTGAAGACTTTGTCACAAATGGAACCCCACCCCTGAAGCTGTAAATTGCAGAGGGGAGGAGACTGTTGAGGGACTGTAAGCAGATTCATCTGCCCTGGGGCACATAAAAAAAAAGACATAGTTTAAAAGGACAAATGGAATATAAAAAAACACCACCAGAACCCTGCCAAATGGCAAGAAAGCTGCTGGAACTCCCTCCAGGTAGACAAATGGCCAGTGCCACAACCTACCTTCCTCATCTACCTTCATAGTGTAGACTGGAGCAGGCTCTGGGTGTCATAGCCGGCCTGCTGCCTCAACAAGCCCCAGGCCCCTAGTCCTTACCAGCTCTGGATGTCCTGGGGCACAGAGGGAAAAAAAAAAGTGATTTAAAGTGGAACTAGAATAAAAAAAATAAATAAAAAATTAAAAAATAAAGTGGAACTAGAATATAAAGTTTCCAGCTCTAGAACTCTACCAAATGACAGGGAAGCTGCTAGACTTCTATCCAGATCACAGGGCCTGGCAAGTGCCAGGGTTTATGTTTCTTTTCTGCCTTGATAGCAGAGATGGATGCAGGGTCCAGATGGCCTAGTTGACCTACCACTTGAGGGAGCCCCAAGCCCCTAGCCCACAAAGACCCAGCCATCCTATCAAGGTGACCCTAGCACAATACATTTCAGGCCGTACCTGATCAGTGCTGACTACAGCTCCAGCCATCTCACTGATGTGACACAGGCACAAGGCACCCAGAACACTTAAGACCCATACCACTTTGGCTCTAGGTGCCTTTCCCGTGTACACACAGTGCAGAATGCCCCGGGACCTCCCAGCCCATGCTTGCTTCTGCTCTGGATGACTCACCAGAGTACCCCCTGTGTGAAGCACCATGGGACAATTGACCTATGCCCAACTCAACTCCAGCCACCCCACCAGGGCACCCCTTGTATAGAGTACACTAGGACCCCCCTCCCCCACCCTCCCACAGCTTGCATGTATCTATTTCAGCTTCAGCTGTCTGCCAGGGTGCTAGCTACATGAAAAGCCTCTTAAGATCTTCCTGGCTTTTGGAGAAAGAAGATCTCTTTTGCACCGTTAGTAGGAATGCAAGCTGGTGCAGCCACTCTGGAAAACAGTATGGAGGTTCCTCAAAAAATTAAAAATAGAACTACCCTATGACCCAGCAATTGTACTACTAAGTATTTACACAAGGGATACAGGTATGCTGTTTTGAAGGGACACGTGCACCCCAATGTTTATAGCAGCACTATCCACAATAGCCAAAGTATGGAAAGAGCCCAAATGTCCATCGATGGATGAATGGATAAAGAAGATGTGGTATATATATACAATGCAGTATTACTCGGCAATCAAAAAGAAGGAAATCTTGCCATTTGCAACTACATGGATGGAACTGGAGGGTATTACGCTAAGTGAAATTAGTCAGTCAGAGAAAGACAAATATCATATGACTTGACTCATATGAAGACTTTAAGATACAAAACAGATGAACATAAGGGAAGGGAAGCAAAAATAATATAAAAACAGGGAGGGGGACAAAACATAAGAGACTCTTAAATATGGAGAACAGAGGGTTACTAGAGGGTTGTGGGAGGGGGGATGGGCTAAATGGGTAAGGGGCATTAAGGAATCTATTCCTAAAATCATTGTTGCACTATATGATAACTAACTTGAATGTAAATCTAACAAAATAAATTAAATTAAAAAAAAAAAAAAGATCCCTCTGGCTTTCATGCACTTCAGCATCAGCTGTCCTGCCAACGTGCCCTCTGTGTTGTGGAGAGTTGCAAGATCCCCCCAGATTGCACCCTCTTCAGTTTCAGCGATCCTGCCAAGCTGCCATCTGCATGGAGAGCCTCAGGACTGCCCTGAACCATGCCCACTTCAGCTGTAGCCATCTGACCAGGAGGCCCCAAAACAGAATACACTAGAACCCCTAGTATACTCCAGCCATAGCTCCAGCCTACCAAAGTCACCAGGCACACACAGTCAACACAACCATAGAAGGAACATATGCAACAATCATAGCAGATCCTTCCTTTAAGTTTAGGAGAAGGAGCCGTTTCACCAAATTCATAAAAACAAACACAGAAAGTCAAGCAAAATGAAGAAATGAAGGAATACGTTCCAAATGAAAGAACAAGGCAAAACCTTAGAAAAAAGAACTACATAAAATGGAGACAATCTATCTGATAAAAAGTTCAAAGTAATGATTGTAATGACATTAACTAGACTACAGAGAGGAGTGGATGAACACAGTGAAAACTTCAACAAAGAGATAGGAAATATAAGAAAAAAAAACAATCAAAGTTGAAGAATAAATAACTGAAATGAAAAATGCACTAGAGGGAATCAACAGTAGATTAGAAATTGCCATAGAATGGATCAGCAATCCGGAGGACCGGGTAATGGAAAGTACCCAAGCTGAACAACAAAAAGAGAAAAGAATTTTACAAAATGAAGACAGGTTAAGGGATCATTTGGACAACATCAAGTGAACAAACATTTGCATAATAAAGATCCAAGAAGGAGAAGAAAGCGAAAAAGGGGCAAAAAACTTAGGTGAAGAAATAACAGCTGAAAACTTCTTTGTCCTGGGGAAAAAACAGACATCCAGCTTCAGGAAGCACAGAGTTCCAAACAAGATGAACCCGACAAAGTAATGATAAAAAGGGAATCTCAAAAGCAGCAAACAAGATGCAACTAGTTACATATAGAGGGCACCCCAGAAGGATATCAGCTGATGTTTCCGCAGAAACTTTGCAGGCAAGATGGGAGTGGCCTGTTAAAAGGAAAAAAACATACAACCAAGAATACTCTTACCAATAGGCCAGTGTTTAGAACTGAAGGAGAGATAAAGAGTTTCCCAGACAAACATAAGGTAAAAGAGTTTATTGACACTACACAGGTTTTACAAAACGTATTAAAAGATAATTATTTAAGGGGAAAAGAAAAAGCCATAATGAGAAATACAAAAATGATGAGAGGAAAAAATGTCATGACTGAAAGCAAACATATAATAAAAGTACTAGAGCAATAAATTATCAAATTAATATAAAAGCTAAAATCAAAAGTAGCGAAATCAATTATACCAAAAAAGGTAGGTAAGGGGACTCACAAAATAAAAGATGTGAAATATGACATTATATACATAAAACATGGAGGAGGGGGTAAAAATGAAGTTCTTTTAGAATGCATTCACTCTTAAATAACCATCAACTTGATATAGACTACTATATATTTAGGATGTTATATATGAACCTCATGAGAATCAAAAATCAAAAACCTATAATAGACAAAAAATAAAGAGAAAGAAAGCCAACTATAACATTAAAGAAAGTCATCATACATGAGGAAAAAGAGACAGAGATAAAGGAACACAGAAAAAATACAAAAACAGTCAGAAAACAATTACCAAAATGGTAATAGTACATAACTATCAATAATTGCTTTAAATGTAAAGAGTCTAAATGCTCTAATAAAAAGTCGTTGGGTGGAAAGAATGGATGGAAAAACAAGACCCATCTATATGAGCCCTATATAAGCCTATAGGCTCATAGGCTCATATCCTCATAGGCTTATATATAAGCCTATATGAGCATCTATATAAGCGATTCACTTTAGACGTAAAGATACAGACTGAAAGTGAGAAGCTGGAAAAGATATTCCATGCAACGGAAAGTTGAAAAAAAAAAAAAAAAAGCTGAGGTAGCCACACTTATATCAGACAAAATAGACCTTAAAACAAAGACTATAACAGGAAACAAAGGCATTTCACGATATTAAAGGGATCCATACAATAAGAGGATATAACAACTATAAATATCTATGCACCCAACATTGAAGCACTAAATACAAAAAGCAAATATTAACAGAAATAAAGGGAGAAATTGACTGTAATGCAATAATAGTAAGGGACTTTAATAGCCTATTTACATCAATGGATGGATCATCCAGGCTGAAATCAATAAGGAAACAGGATCTTTGAGTGACAAATTAAACAGGATGGACTTATGAGATATATACAGAACATGACATAAAAAAACAAACACACAAGCAACAACAACAAAAACAGAATATATATTCTTTTCAAGTACAAAAGAAACATGCTCCAGTATAGATCATATGTTAGACCACAAAACAATTCTCAATACATTTAAGAAGATTGAAATCATATCAAATATGTTTTCCAATAACAGTATGAAGCTAGAAATTAATTATAAGGAAATAACTGGAAAAAATGACAAATACACAGAGGCCGAGCAACATGTTACTAAGCAGCCAATAGGTAAAAAGAATCATAGAGGAAATCAAAATATATCTGGATGCAAATGAAAATGGAAATACATCAGTTTAAAATACTGGAGACACCATAAAAACAGTTCTATACCAATTTATACCAATACAGGCCAACCTCAGGAAACACAAAAAATCTCATATAAAAAAATCCAACCTTGCATCTAAAGGAACTAGAAAAAGAATAAACAAAGCCCAAAGTTAGTAAAAGGAAAGCAATAATAGAGATCAGAGAAAAATAAATGAAATAGAGACAAAAAAAATAGAAAAGATCAATGAAACCAAGAGCAGCTTCTTTGAAAAAATAACAAAATTAATAAAACTTTAGTCAGACTCAGGAAGGAAAAAAGAGAAGACCCAAATAAATAAAACCAGAAATGAAAGAGAAATAAGAGGGATGGGAGGCAAAACTGGTGAAGGGAGTGGAAGGTACAGCCTTCCAGTTATAGAATGTATAAGTCACAGGGATGAAATGTACAGCGTAGGGAATATTATTAATTGTATGGTAATAGTGTTGTATGGTGACAGATGTTAGCTACACTTCGGTGAGCATTGCATAATGTATACAGTTGTTGAATCACTATGTCGCACAGCTGAAACTCATATAACATTGTGTATCACCTATACTTTAGTAGAAATATTAATATATAGGGGTGCCTGGGTGGCTCATTCAGTTAAGTGTCCGACTCTTGATTTCAGCTCAGGTCATGATCTCATGGTTCATGAGTTCGAGCCCCATGTTGGGCTCTGTGCTGATAGCACAGTGCTTGGGATACTTTCTCTCCCTTTCTCTCTGCCCCTCCCCTACTCTCTTTCACACACACTCTCTCTTTCAAATCAATAAACTTAAAAAAATAAATATTAGTATATAAATAAAAATAAAACACAGACACACAAAACAAACATCATAGTTATTCTGTAGGATATAATAAAAATATACTCCTAATGAATAAAAGCATAAGACACTCACAGAGAAAAACTATAACAGAGAAATAAATTTAAAAATTTAAACTTATGGGGCGCCTGTGTGGCTCAGTCAGTTAAGCGTCTGACTTCAGCTAGGATCATGATCTCATGGTTTGTGGGTTCAAGCCCTATGTCAGGTTCTGTGCTGACAACTCAGAGCCTGGAGAATGCTTTGGATTCTGTATCTCCCTCTCCCTCTGCCCTTCCCCAACTCTCTCTCTCTCTCTCTCTCTCTCTCTCTCTCTCTCTCTCAAAAATAAATACACACTTAAACAAATTTTTTTATTTTAAATTTAAAATTCAATATCTGAAAAAGGACAATTTAACTACATAGACCTAAAAACGGGTGGAATTGACAAAAGAATTGGTATGCATTAAGAATAAATCAATGGAGGGGCGCCTGGGTGGCTCAGTCGGTTGGGCGTCCGACTTCGGCTCAGGTCATGATCTCGCGGTCCGTGAGTTCGAGCCCCGTGTCGGGCTCTGTGCTGACAGCTCAGAGCCTGGAGCCTGTTTCGGATTCTGTGTCTCCCTCTCTCTATGCCCCTCCCCACTCGTGCTCTGTCTCCCTCTGTCTCAAAAATAAATAAACATTAAAAAAAATTTTTTAAAAAAAGATTAGTAAAAATTTCAAGACACAACTAGTTAACTGGCTATGCTGATAAGACAATTAGAGTACAGTAAAACCTTGGGCTGCGAGTAACTTGTTCTGCAAGTGTTCCACAAGATAAGCAAACATTTCTAACAAATTTTAACTTGATAAATGAGTGACGTCTTGCAAGACGAGTAGTATGTGATGCCAAACGTCACAGGATCACAACTGAGCCAATGGTTCTTGAAATTTCATTTGATATATGAGTGTTTTGGGGAAAAAAAAATGTTTCCAGAATGAATTATGCTCAGAAACCAAGGTTTTACTCTATTTGGAAATAAGTACTTATTTGGACATAAATATTAACAATCCTCCTCCATTTAAGAATACAGTGCACAGGCGCCTGGGTGGCTGAGTCAGTTGAGCGTCCGACTTTGGCTCAGGTCATGATCTCACGGTCTGTGGGTTCCAGCCCTGCGTCGGTCTCTGTGCTAACAGCTTAGAGCCTGGAGCCTGCTTCAGATTCTGTGTCTCCCTCTCTCTCTGCCCCTCCCCTGCTCATGCTCTGTCTCTCTCTGTCTCAAAAATAAATTTAAAAAACATTAAAAAAATTTTTTTTTAAAGAATACAGTGCACTAGGGGCTCCTGGGTGGCTCAGTCAGTTGAGCATCTGACTTCGGCTCAGGTCATGATCTCACAGTTCATGGGTTCGAGCCCCATGTCAGACTCTGTGCTGACAGCTCAGAGGCTGGAACCTGCTTTGGATTCTGTGCCTCTCTCTTTCTGCCCCTTCCCTGCTTGCACTCTGTCTCTATCTATCCCTCTCAAAAATAAACATTAAAAAAATTAAAAAAATAAAAGAATACAGTGCACAAAAAAGAAATGAAAAGATTAGATGCTTTTGTAAAATACTCCCTATAGACAATTCTTTTATAAGTTTCTCCCTCAGGTAAAGCCCCAGATGATCTTTTATCAGAAGAGTAGAGAGAGAGAGAGATTAAGAAACTTTAAGTATAATCTAAATTATCAGGAGACAAGGTAGCTCTAGGTTCCCAAATTTTCTAATTATCAGAATAATCTGATGCAGCTTTTCATTTAGGTATATACCCCAGAATTCCTCCACAAGACTACGTGATTCAACAGGTTTTAGATGGGACCCAGTAATCATTAGTATCAGCCCAGATATGGGAATCCATTAAATAATGGTTATCTATAGGAGAAAAGAGAAGTGATTTAGAAGATTAGACTATTTTATTAAAGGGAGCTCCAAACCATGTTCATACCAGTCATAACTCACAATAGCCAAAAAATGGAAGCAACCCCAGTGTCCACTGACAGATGAACAAATAAACCAGATGTGGTATATACATACAATGGAATATTCTGACACATACTAAAACATGAATAAACTTGAGGATATTTAGAAATCAGCCAGTCACAAAAAGACAAATTCTATAGGACTCCACTTATATGAGACATCTAGAGTAGTCAAATACATAGAAACAAAAAGCAAAATGGTGGTTGCCAGGGGCTGGAGGAGAGGGGAGGGACTTATTTAGTGGGTATAGAAATTGAGTTTTGCAAGATGAAAAAGTTCTGAAGATTGGTTGCACAACAATGTGAATACACTTAACGCTCCTGATTTGTCCACTAAATATTGATCAAGATGGCAAATTTTATGTTATGTGTGCTTTACTAGGATAAGAAAACTTTTAAAGGGAGTTCAAGTGATAAAAACATAATTTTCTGATTCACATTTTTGTTGTGAAATAAGACTGTGAAAATATATACTCTATATAATACTCATTGTTACCACAGCCATCTTGAAAGGAAAATTTTTTTTAATTTTTTTAAATGTTTATTTATTTTTGAGAGAGACAGAGACAGAAAGCGAGTGGGTTAGGGTGAGAGAGAAAGGGAGACACAGAATCCGAAGCAGGCTTCAGGCTCCGAGCTATCAGCACAGAGCCTGATGCAGGGCTCACATTCATGAGTTGTGAGATTATGACCTGAGCTGAAGCCAGACACTCAACCGACTGAGCCCCACAGGCACCCGCCCCCCCCAAAATATGGTTTTAATTGTAGGAATAGCCTATTTCTCTCCCAGCAGCATACCTCAGGGGAATTTTCCTATCTGTAAGGGTTTATCCATCAAAGGGAAGTTGTGAGTATAGGTCAGTTTAATAAGGTTCTGGATCAAACACGACATAATTTAGAGGAAAATTCTCTGGTCTAAATGATTAAAAAGATCCTCAGGGTGCACACAGCACTGGAGTATAAAGGTGCATTTTGTGTTTATTATTAATTGTATTCAACATTATATTTCACAGATTGCTTTCTCAGATTAAAACATAGATAAAGCTTTGAACCTGGGTATTGACTCACCTTCAAGATGCAACAGCATGTTACAGAAAAAGTTCTGTCCTGTAATTTACCAGCACCTCTCTGGGCACTCCCAGAATATTTATAGCTTGGTGATTCATAGTTCCCAGGCTTAGAGTCAGTGCTGGGTAGTCAGTTTATTCATTAGGCTGGGCCACACTATCCCAGATGGATGAAACTCATTGCTTAGCATATGAAGCAAAATGAGAGAGTAAGTAATCCCTGGAAACTCATCGAACATAATCCTGGGCACGACATAGTCATGGAAATTGCTACCCTGACAATTGAAAAATTCACATCTCAAGTGAAAACATTACTTTATTTCAACTATAAGAACAAATGGAGAAGTCACATGGGTGTGAATGTTGGTTGTGTATGCATGGATGTGCCCTGTGATTAATAAACCATAAAAATGCATGACATTTTTCAAAATATCACACGGATCATAGATTTTTGTTTAATTTAGTTTACTTACATAGAAAATTGAGATGAATATATTTTCAGGAACCTTTAATTTTTTTTAATTCCCAAAAACCCAGGATATATAATAAAAATGAACAATTACCCTTAGTTTCCACATGCTAAACTTTTCAAAGCACTAATAATTCAATTTAATAAACCTTTATTTGCCTATATGTAAAGCACTGGCTGCATAAATAAGTAATGTTAAGTTTCTACCCCTAAAGATTTTGTTCTTCATTAGAAAAAGAGAATATACCATAATCTGTCAAACTTGGCTTAAAAAAAATTGCCTGGGAGTTAAAAAAAAAAAAAAAAAAAGTGGATAGCCGGTCCCTAACTCCAGAGATTTTTATGTAATTTCTCTGAGTCAGGCCTAAAATTATTTTGTGTTTTTTTTTTTAATTCCCCAAAAGATACTAATATGCAGAATAAATTAAGGAGTTCTCAACAAATCTTAGTTCAAAATAGTATGCTTCCAGATCATGTGGTTAATTCTATACACTGAGCTTTTTCCCTTCCTTCCTAATATTTTATGAAATGACACAAAATATATATCAAAAAATAACACTGCTGGGACACCTGGGTGGCTTAGTCGACGAAGTATCAGGCTTGATTTCTGCTCAGGTCATGATCTCAGTTTCATGAGTTCAAGGCCACGTGGGCTCTTCACTGAAAGCAGAGCCTGCTTGAGATTCTCAGTCTTTCTCTGCCCCTCCCCCATTCTCATTCTCTGTCTCTCCCAAAAGAAATAAATCAACTAAAAAAAAGAAGAACACTGAAAAAAAATTTTTTGAAAGATGCCACGAGAAGGCCAGACTTCCAGTGGAATTTCTAGAAAGCAGAGAGAATCATTTTGCTGGAGATAACAGTGTGAAAGGACCACAGCCCAAACCAGAGCAGAGACAACCAGATTCAGGGTAGTTTTTTCCCTAAGTTGGCTCAGAGAAGCTCCCAGGTTGGAATAAAGAAATAGAACCATGATGTAAAGTAAACAGTGTTTTCTAAATGCATCCAGAAGAGAAAGCAGTCATGCCTCTGCTTCCCTGTGTATAGAGAGGGGATGAAGTCTCCAGATAAAGCACGGAAACTTCTCTCTGAAGGATCTAGAAGTGCTCCCATTGAGAGTATTAGCAAGTGAGTTACATTAACTGTTGACTGTACCTTCTCATCTCATGCAAAGGGGGCAGTGTGAACCAACAAACACATAAAAGACAGGTAGCTTTCAGAGGAATAAAGTAAACTAAAATATTCCTCATATGGACTAAACCTCTTCATTTTGGCAAATACAGGAACATCTGGACTGTCTGCTCACACATGCTCTGTGGAAGCAAGGCTGTTGGCATGAACAACCCTCACACATAAGGACCACGATTCAGTCACTGCAGAGGGGAGAGGCCTGTGGAGGAAACTGACCTACAAAATCACGAGAAAGAAAACCCATGACTCCTGCAAGTATTCATCAACGTGGCCATAACTCGTAATCAAGAATGGACATCTAACGGTCATTGGACGTAGACAGGAAACCAGAAGCACGAAAAAGAAGGACCAAATGAATAAACCACACAGATGATTCTGAAAGAAACAGTTTATTTAGGTATTAAGAGAATTTCCAAAAAGCCCAGTTGGTATATTTGGGATTATCTGAAAAGAACAGGATCAGATTGCTATGAATAAAAATGTCCCATGAAAAAAGAGCATAGGCCTGTTGAGACAGCACCAATGCCAGGCCACAAGTAGACCAGAGTCCCTGCCCTGATGCTGGAGAGGCCACAACATGAGATGGGTGGCAGGGGGATGAGAAGAGGAAAATGAAAGACTCTTACTGGATATTTTATATACGAAAAGTAAGAGTTTTGATTTTGAGACCAGAAAAAAAATCTGTAATCAAAATAATGGGCTAAAATTTAGAAATATTATTGAAAAATTCTTATACAAAAAAATGGACCTTCATGCATCTCCAACCAGCATCATCTCTGTTCTTCAGTGACCTCATCCTGTACCGTGGCTTTATGAAACATTTGAATGTAATGATTACTAAGCCATTATTTCCTGTCCGAAGCTTCAGAACTCCAGATACTAACAGCCAATTTGTATATATCCGCACAGTGGCCTGTAAATATCTCAAGCGTGAAACAGCCAAAAGGGAATTCTGCTTTCCTCTCGCCCAAATCCTGTTTCTCCCTAGGCTGCCTTATCTCTATAAAAGGTACCGCAATCCTCTATCTTGAACTGAAATCCCTAAGTCTTGTCTTCCAATCACCAGTACCTAATCGATTAGCGAGTTGTGACCACTCTGCACTCATCGTATAACCCATATCTACCCTACTTCCCTATCTTAACACCACCCCGCTAAACCAGACCACCAGCATCACTTGCCATGTCCCCCTGAACGCTTTTTATCTGGTCTCCTTGCCTCCATTCTGGTGCATCTCAACTCTCTCTCCACAGAGCAGTCAAAGTAAGTTTGTAAAGTGTAAATTAGATCGTGTAGACCCCGTGCCCACAGGATGCCCAAGCGTTATCTTCCACCGCATGTAATACATATAGAATAAAATATTAGTTGAATTTCTCCATATAAAGCTCTGATGAGCTTTAGCTTACCATTTATGCTTACAAATTAAAGACCAGATTGATAAATGTTTGTAGGAGTCGTGAGTTTTCTTAGTGATTATGGTAGGTCAGTTTCGCCTCCAGGCATTTTCCATTACATTGAAATAAAACCACTTCATGATGTATTGATCTATTACACATTGTGTGCTTATGCATGTATGATTTTTGCCAATTACATGTCATTGAAGCTGGGAAAAAAACAAACCATAAAATAAAAACCATGGAATTATACTCTTTATATGGGTGAATTGTATCTCAATAAAGCTACATATAAATTGTATCTCAACAAATCTGTTACAAATAAATAGTGAGGAGAAAAAGAAATACATGCATATATTCATATATACATACATATAACCAAACTACTTATTTTGGTTTACAATGCCCTGGGATACCTGACCATTGTCTATCCATCTAAAGTCATCTCATGCCACCGACTTTATTTATTAGACTGCAGATGTAGTAACATTTTGTTTCGAATTTGCCAAGCTCTTTCCAACTCTAAAATGTTTGTAATAGCTATTTTTGTATACTTGAAATATTATTCCCCTTATCTTCTCAGGACTGGCTCTGTCTTATCATTTATGTCACAACTCAAAGTTTTGCATTCTCCTCAGAAAGGCGTTTTCTGACAAATCCATTAACAAATGTCACCCAGCTATTATGTACTCCACCATCTGAGTTTAATTCTTGTCTCAAAACATGTCATTTTGTATTTTTTCTTCTTTTTGTATGTTTGTTTTTGTAGCGTACCCCCTCCTGTACCATGGTTGTCACGTTCCAGAACAGGGGACAGGGTGGAGGTGGGGATAAACAAACGGACAAAAATAAGAATAAAATTAAGCCGTGCAGATTGGTCTTTCATCAGTTCTGAAAATTGTCAGCCACTGTTTCATCAAATGTTTTATGTCCCAGTCCCTGCCCCAGTAGAACTACAATTAAATATATCTTATGCTGTATATTTTTTCTCCATAATTATTCTTTTCTGTATGTTGAATTTTTGTATCTTTCTATATTGTCGTCTAGGTTTTTAAAAACTCTCTTCTACTTATTATCATTTCATTTGTTTAGTGTACTACTAAACCCGTTCATGTTTTTATTATTACTGATTGTACACGGTAGTCACTTCTAGAACCTCTACTTCATATTTTTAAATAATATGCTTTTCTACATATTTATAGCTCCTGTGCCTGGAGATATGTTTAATGCATTCTTTATTTATTTAAATGTAGTGAGGAAAGTTATTTTATACTAGGCGTTGAGTAATTCCAATATTTGAGGATTTCACGAGTCTCTTTCTCCTGTCTGGTGTTTGTATTGTTTTTTTCTTCATGAAACTTTTTTAGCTTGTATGTTTGATTATCTAGGACTGTGCGCTTGTTGCTTGTGAAAAAAAAAAAACAAACAACATTATGATGATTCCCTGAGGCCTAGATAAAGTGCCTCCTTTGAGAGATACTTTGTATTTGTTTCTCTTAGGTACATAAGACCACTAACAGTGTGGGACCACTTCAAACTGAGTCCCAAATCCTGGGGATGTGAATCGGACAAATCTAAGTAGCATCAGCCAATGGATAAATTTTCTTGGGGAAAATTATCCATCTGGTTTTTGCCTTTCATCTCCTTAGAGCCAGAGAAACTCTCCATGAAATTCCTTGTAAGTATGGGGAGAGATGTGATTTTATTCTGGTTGATCTTTATTAAGGACAAGTGTCTTAATCAGTTTGGACTGATATAACAAAAACACCATAGACTACATGGCTTAAACAACAAACATTTATTTCTCATAGTTGTGGAGGCTGGGAAGTCCAAGCTGAAGGTGCTAGAACATTCAGTGTCTGGTAAGGATCTTCCTAGTTCATAAATAGCCTTCTTCTTGCCATGTCTTCACATGGTAGAAAGGGTGAAGGAGGTCTCTGGGGTTTCTTTTATGAGGGAACTAATCCCATTTATTATGGCTCCTCCCTCATAACCTATATACCTCCCAAGGGCCCTGCCTCCTAAGCCCATCACATTGAGACTTATGTTTCAACACAGGAACTTTGTGGGGACACAGACATTCAGTCTATAGCAACAACTAAACTCTCAGAGGCCAAGTTCAGTGTTGGAATGAAGAGAGACTAGTAAACTCAAAGTGGGGCCTGGCCTTTGATATCTGGCCCCATTTCCCAAACATGCAATTCAGTTCCATAAGTTAGTTTCCTCTCTTGGCAAAACTGACATAAAATACTTATATTGCACCTTTGAGTTTTTACTATCTCTTAAAATTGGCCTAGTAATTTCTTACTACCTGTCAGTTTTGATAGCATAAATTTTATTATTTTTTTCTGCATTTTATTTATTCTCAATGGAATGTGCTTTTGTCCGAAATCTGTATTTTACTCTAAATGCAAATAGAAATATTGATGAGAACATTGCTTGGCACACACTGGGTCCTCAATTAATATTTGTTTCATGATAAAGAAAGAAAAAAAAGAAAAAGAAAAAAAAAAAAGGGAGGACAGGAGGAAGGAAATGGTGAAGCACTTCTAGACCATGTGAAGAAGTTTGGAATTTATGTTACAGATGAAAAGAAGTCATGTAAGTTTGTTTGCCTGTTTCTTTTGTTTTGTTCTTAACATAGGGTGTGATATTCACATTTTTGTTGTGGAACGAGGAAAATGGGTTGCAGCAAAGCTAGGGTTAATGTAAGGAACCAGTAAATTGGACTAGAGAAGTGAATGTAGGAAAGAATACAGGTAGATAGAACTCAGAGCTAGCTCAGGTATAGAAGTGAAAGCTTGAGGACTTCTGATGATATAGGATGTGAGTGAGGGAACGAGTCAAGACCATCTCCCAAATTTGTGCTTGAGCAACCCGGTAGAAGATGTTGTCCTTCTCAGAGTTGGGAAACCCTAGGAGATAAGTCGTTTGGGAAGGTGATGAATTCGGTCCTGACCGGAGTTTGATTTCTTTGATGGAGTTAGCGGAAAGAATAAGGAATTTCTAGAGATGTGATTAATTTGGCCCAAATTCCGGAGTCCAAAATATTTATTCTGACTTCTATGTCTAAATATATAGAATCTCTTGAAATGAACAGAATACAGATAAATTGACAGGAAGCAAAATAATTTAATAAATACTATATTAGATGTATACTTTAAATAAAGAATATATTCACCATCTTTGGGTTACTATAGTTTCTCTACCTTTACCACTTTTCATTTTAGTACAAACCAACGTAGGAAGAAAACAAATACTCTTGAGTTTATGACACTAAAACTGTAGTAAAGAAACACCCAAATATGAAATTTAATTAAATCCGACTTACTTTCTTTAAAATATAATTGCATTTGGGGCACCTGGGTGGCTCAGTCGGTTGAGCGTCCAACTTCAGCTCAGGTCATGATCTCACAGCTCGTGAGTTTGAGCCCCACGTCAGGCTCTGTGCTGACAGCTCAGAGCCTGGAGCCTGATTGGATTCTGTGCCTCCCTCTCTCTGCCCCAACCCACTCGCATTCTATCTCTGTCCCTCTCAAAAATAAATAAACATTAAAAAATAATAATAATAATTGCATTTTAATTTCATGCTTAATTCTGATTTTCCACTTATAACATGGGAATAAATAATGCCACTTACTTATTCCCGGGGGGAGTGTGTTTGTGTGTGTGCACACACATGCACGTGTGAATGTGGATTAGGAATGTGTCATTATACAAAAGCTAAATTTCTTGCACTTGTAGACCACATTGGTGACACAGTGTATCACTTGATGATTTACTTTACAAAATTTTGGCTAATCTTACCCACGCATTTGAACACTATAACCTCCTTATAATGGCTTTTTATTAGAATGTTTGCATAAGTGTGCATAGGACATATGTATGCCTGCTTGCATTATGTTGAGACCTGAATTAAAAGACAACTCTGTCCCTTCAGCAAGGCTCTGATTGCTTCTGGACCTACATTTTATTTTCTTTTTTTATTTTTTTAATGTTTATTTTTAATGTTTTTAATGTTTGTTTTTGACAGAGAGAAAGAGAGCCTAAGCAGGGAACGGGCAGAAAGAGAGAAGGAGACCTAGAATAGAAAGCAGGCTCCAGGCTCTGAGCTGACAGCACAGAGCCCAGCGTGGGGCTCGAACTCAAGAACCATGAGATCATGACCTGGGCCAAAGTAGGATGCTTAAACTACTGAGCCACCCAGGTGCCCCTGGACCTACATTTTCTTATTTGTAAATTGAGGCAGTAGAATTAAGTAATCTCTAATGTTTATTTTAGGCTTAAGATCTGTATTTCTATCATATAATGGCTGTAATTTGAAATTGTGTCTAGATTTTTATTTTATGTCTTTTTTTTCCCCATTATGCCAGACATTATTTTTATTCCCCAAACAAAAATATATTCCACAAAGTCTTGGGAAAAATAGTCTCAAAGACATATATAGGTGGTTCCCTATTGCTACAAAATTAAGCCCAGCTCTTTTCACATGCATGGGATGTCAGGTGCTCTGAGTTCTAAGTCGTCAGCCTTACACACATTTCCTTGACACATGGTCTCTCCCCTAGAAATACTGACCAGCACACCGATTCATCCTTCTTTCCCTCTGTCCATGCTTCTTCTTGCTTTTCTTTGCCAACCTAACTCCTCTTCATCCTTTCAAATAAAGGGAAGGATTTTCTCATTCAAGCAAGCCTTCCTCAAACTCTAAGCCAGCCTTGGTGCTCCCTCTCTGGGCTTATGCTATCATAGCACTGACTTTGCATGCTGAAACCACATCTTTCTGTAACCACCCTAGGCACATGCCTGTAAGCTCCCTGAAGACAGGGATTTTTATCATTAATCTTGATACCTTCCAAATAAATATTTTCTGAATTGTTAAAAGGCAGTTAAATCTGATATTTTTTAAATAATTTGTATTTTTGTTTTTCACTTTCAATCTGTTCTGCATCAACACAAGCCTTATTGTTTTACCCATATTTTTGAATTATTTTAATACTGAATTATTAGATTACTTCTAACAGATTTCTTCTAACACTTTACTGCCTGAAAAATATTTAAGTAGTCTGTAATGTTATTTTATTATACATAGATTAATAATTAAAATAATGGTTATAATTTATTAAGTACTTATTTAATTGTACTTATTTTATTAAGTACTTATTTTAGTATTCCAGTTGCTGTTCTAAGGGTTTTAAACATATTTCAATTGATATCTATCCAATAAGTATGTGATATCATTGACCCTACTTTACAAATGTGCTTATAGAGGAAGTTAAGTTGAAGTGTAAAATATCAGTTCAGTGGTTATTTCTCCCAGTGCTTTTCATTTGGACCTGGTATACCTATTGAGTAGATTAAATTAACTGTTAATCAACAGAATAATAATAATGGTAAGGCAATATAGTGAAGGAGTATCATGCTAAGTGAAGTGGGGAAACATAGAAGACTAAAAAATAAATCATAACCTTGAAGCATTTGCTGTGTTACAAAGGAAACGAGATATAAAAATATTCTACTTAATGAGTTCTTCTAATTTTTTTCATCTCTCAGAGATTTAAGTTGTGTCTAATTGATTGTTTCTTTTGGTACACCTTCAACAATAAACATGAAAAAAATATAAAAGTATAATTAACCCACATAACAATACTTGCTTATGAAAAAATATTGTTGATGTCTTTAAAAATGCTGGGATAAATACTTATTAAGATACAGTTTGAGTCTCTGACCATTTCATGGTCTGACCATGAGACTTCAATCTCTGACCACGGGAATGCCAGGATTAATTATTTTGATAAAAATTGAAAGTGAACCTAGGTTGAACTTTTCAAGGACTATCAAAATCACAAGGATTGTTGTTAAAAGAACAGTGTTTTCTGAACACACACTTTGATAGTCTCAGTTATTCATAGCACATACCATTCAATTTAATTGATTTGCACTGAACCATCTGCTGTCTAATTGCCTCATAGCCAGTGGGATTTATGTAAGTAAATGAATATTAGAGATAGAAAGAATACTAATGTGAACTTTGTGTTTTATTAAAAATGTCTTCTTGTTCATCCACAAAAATTTGATATATTAAAATTTACATGAATTTTTTAAAAGCTTACTTTTAAGATGTTCATTCATTATCAAGATGGAATAACATGAATCAGATTTATCCTTCTGCCCCAAACATCAAAAAATGGATAAAATACATGAAACGAAGAGTTTTGAGACATTGAACATTAGTGAGAGCAATAACTGAGAGATGGGAAATAAACAAGGTGAACCCTCTCTGATTGCCCCAGTTTACTGCCCGGAAGGGAGTTTCTATGTGATGACACAAGAGAAGAAAATCAGATAGAGCCCATGGCTTGAGAGCATATAGTGGGGAGAGTATGGAGGTCCAGTTGATAGAGTTTGCAGTAGAGAATACCAAACAGAAAAGAGTTGCACAGATAGAAAACTCCAGAAATCTGAAAGGGTTTCTCTTAAATCATCAGCTGAATATTAACCAGCAGATGCACATGGGAAAACAACTTAAAACTGATTAAAGAAATGCCCAGAAAGATGAAAGGCAATAATCCTCTGAGTTCACACAGGGCTGAAAAAACAAATGCCTCTTCTCGCCAACCAGAATGGAAATTCTAATAATTCACAACATATCAGAGTACTCAGAAAACCTTTGCCTCAATTGTGGGGCAAAATAAGCCATAGGCTAACTTCTGCCCTGGTCCCGCCTAACAAGATTTAAAGGCAATAGGCAGACCTGAACTATAAGAAATAATAAAGAAATGCCTTCAGGCCAAAGGAAAATAATAGAGAAGGAAATAGGGATCTACGAGAAGGGATGATTTTGTTCTTCATTATTGGTCAGTTTTCTGCTTTGCATGCCTTGGGATTTTATATATGATAAACATTGTGGATTCTACCCTGTGGGATGCTTGATTCTACCCTGTGGGATGCTTGAGGGGTATTTTTGTTTCTGGGTTTTTTTTTGTTTTTTTGTTTTTTGGGTTTTTGTTTTTGTTTTTGTTTTTTTGTGTGTATGTTTGTTTTGTTTGTTTTTGTTTTGTCATCCTGGAAATGTTCTTGAGCTTTGTTCTGGAATGACTGAATTTGTTGAAACAGTTTGAGAAGCACCTGGGTGGCTTAGTCAGTTAAGCCTCTGACTTCTGTTCAGGTAATGATCTCACAGTTCGTGGGTTCAAGCCCCTCACTGGGCTCTGTGCTGACAGCTCAGAGCCTGGAGCCTGTTTTGGATTCTGTCTCTCCCTCCCTCTCTCTCTCTCTCTCTCTCTGCCCCTCCCCCACTCATACTCTGTCTCTGTCTCTCTCTCAAAAAATAAACATTAAAAAAATTAACAAAAAAAAAAAGAAAAAAGAAAAAGAAAGTTTGAATCTTTCAGATCTTTCCTTTAGCATACACTAGGCACCCGCAGAAAGAGGCAGTAGTATAAAACTCACCCTAATAAAATTTCTCTACTGATGTTTCAAATCATGGCCAATTTGTCCCTATTGTGATGGCTCATGGACTATGTTACCAAATATCTATTTGAAATTATCTGATGCCATCAGACAGCCATCATAATTTTCTTAGATCATACCTTCATGGTTCTTGCCACTTGACAATTCCTACCTGTTCTTTTCAGAATTGGAAAGCAAATTTTGTGCACCTATAATGGAATCCTTGAATTTTTTCATGGGTTCTATTTGATGAGAGGTCCTCGCATAAAGACGTTAGTCATGAATAATGAAGAAAAGATCCAAAAAATGTTAAATGAGAATTTGGTATTGAAGTATTCAAAATATTTGTTTGGGGTATGAACACTTTCCAAAGTACAGAAGCACAATCATCAGATCTCCTTCACCAGTAAGGACATTGGGATAGGACAAGAGAAGTTGAATATATTTCAATGCTTCCTGAACTACATATGAGATGGCTAGATTATTGGAATATGATTTTGATTAATGTATCCAAGATTACAGTTGTTCTGAGACAAAGGGGATAATTCTTTGGATACTGATCCAAGGCATATTTACAATAAGCAATGGGTCTTTGAGGTGTCATGTTGCTGAGTTTATCTCTCTAGAGCATAATCTAATATTTTCGTATACATAAAAGAGAAAGTTTATGAAATCCTGGAAGAATCAGTCTGGACCCTAGGTGTGCTGTGTTGCTGATTTCCCATTCCTAAAAAATGAACTAATCCTTGCATATATGTATAAACAGAAGTGGCTGATATTCTAAGAAAAATTAATCTATATTTTTATGGCTCTTCTCTTATTATTCTGTTCTCCAATTCTTGTTGTGGATTTTTCTCATTAGGATTCCTTGGTGATTCCTAGTTCTCAAGTTACACAGTATAAGTGCTATGTCTAAATTGGTTATAAATGCATCATTTATAGAAATTTAAGTGACTTTAAAAAAATACTTCCATCAATTTTATCTGGAAGTTCAACATTCAAAGTAGGTGACCACATATAAAGATTATAAGATTTGTATCACAGGGAATAAATGAGTTTCCTCTGATAACATCCACAAATTAACAGTTACAGAATGATATATGAGAAGTGACTAAAGATTATCATAAATTTTCAATATTTTAAGTGTTTTTTATACACCAAAGCAAATAAAGTGCACCTTCCCTTTAACATGTATTATTTATTTTAAATCTGAAATTTCATGTCTTTAATACCTTCCTTTACTTCTGGCATGGTCAGGTATTTTTATTTTATCTGGACGGCCATAATTTTGTTTTCACTTCTAGCTGATTTATATTCTAAGCCTGTTTGAAATGTTCAGCCACATTTGGAGATTTTATAAGTTGGCAATTTCTCCTTCCAATTTATATTTTCTACTTCCTTTCTTTTAGTTCTGTGAACATTTACAAATAAAGGATAAGGATCTCTTCATACTGCTCTTGACTACTTCAAGATATTGTTTGAAAAATGCTCTAAAGTCTATTTTCTTTTGTTTTAACACATATGACAAAGACTTCTGAAATATTTCTGAAAATGGCATTACATTGAGGATTTTTCTTTATTTTTGTATCACAAGACCATCATTGAATTAGGCACAGCTAGGTTATCTGAATCTTTCCTGTTCTTTCCCATCCTGGTGCTTATAACTATTTTTTTTTTCTATCAGAGGGAACAACAATTAAGTGAACTCATTGGTACAGATCTGATTGCCCAAAAAAATAAGTATTTAATAGAATCCTGAATTTCTCAGCAAATTTCTATTTCTTTTCAGCAGTTAAAAAAAAATCCGTAATTATATCTCTGAACGTGGCTGTAGCCTGGGCTAAAAAAATACTTGAAAACATAATAAATAATAAAAAGAAATTAATATCTAAAAATACTTGTAGTTCTAGCTTCTAGCCCTAATGTAAGAACAACTGGATTTACCTTTCTGCTATAAACTTACACAGTAGCTAAAGGCACTTCAGACCTGTGACCCTTAAGAGAAGATAAATAGATGAGGCCAGCCTTATAATTGTTCCGGCTTGCTATCTAGACACAATTTCAAGAACAGAGACATACAACCAAGGGGAAAAAAAAAAATCCACCAACCACACTGAGGAGAGGATATGCATGGTGGGCAGCAAAGGCTGAGGCAGCTGGAAATAGTAGGGGAAGAGCTCTGGAAAAGAGGGAGTTTTGCAGAAAAAGAGCTCCAGAAATCTGCACGAAGAGTTCTCTTGCATCTTTGCTGAATAGTCAGATATGTAAGCATAAAGTGAAGCTCCATGAGGCCTGATAAAGAAGAATCAGTTATCTGTAAGGTCAAAATTCCCAGCACTTGTACCAGATAGGCTCTAGGAAAATATGTTGAATTGCAACCAGCAAGAGTAGAGTGTCCTTGATGATCCTTTAGCATATTTAGGAGAGTGAATCCTTGTCAGAAGGGACCCTGGGTAAGTAACTGGGGGCAAACAAGCAATTGAACAAATGCTACTCCAGACCTGCTCCAGGAAAGCTTTAAAAATGCCTCAGACGATGAAACTGATCTGTAAGGATTTGATTGTCTAACAATACAAAGCCTAACACTCGTTAAAGGATGAAAAAAATCCAGGATTCTTAACAAAATCATATCTGTAAGGTTTAACGTAAAATCAAAATGACGGATTATGTTAAGTGGAAAAATACAGCCCAAAACAGGAGAAAAATGATCAATAGAAATACAACTATAAATGACATAAATGAGGAAGCTAGCAAATGCATTAAACAGTTATAAACATGTAAAAATATGTAAAAAAAAATGTAAAAAGATATGTAAAAAAATACGAACAAAATAAAGAAGGCAATGGAAATTTCAAAGAAAGAACTAAATAGAAGTTGTAGAGATAAAAAAATGTCTAAAGGAAAATTTTAACTAGACAAATTAACAGATTAGACACTACCCAAGAAAATATTGGTAAATTTACAGATTTATCAATGAATCTATATTGAAAATGAAAGTAAAGGATAAAGTAAAATTAAAACAGCATTATAAATCTACAGAATAAAATGAAATTCTGTAGCATACATGGAATAGGGATTCAAAAATGGTGGGGATGGGGTAAACAAACAAAAAAGAATTGAAGAAACAGAAGCTAAAATGTTCCCAAATTTGAATAAAACTACAGTATTAGTTCAATAACCAACAGGATGGACAAACCACAAAACAAAACACAAAACACAATCAAAATAAAATTGCTAAAAAACAGTGACAACAAGAAAATCTTAACACTATCCAGAGAAAAAAGACAAATTGTATCAAAAATAAATAAATAAGTGGCTGCATATCACCCATCAGGAACTGTGCAAGCAACATCTTCAAAGTGCTGAAAAACAGGACTATAGCCTAAAATTCTATACCCAGTGTATATTTGAAAAACAAACAAACAAAAAACAAAGCAAAACAAAACAACAACATCAAAAACTTTTTCAAGGGCACCTGGGTGGCTCAATCAGTTAAGCTCCCTTCCCACTCTTGATTTCTGCTCAGATCATACCCTCACCATTCATGAGATCAAGCCCCGTGTTGGACTCTGCACTGACAGTGAAGAGCCTGCTTGGTATTCTCTCTCTCCCTTTCTCTCTCTGCCCTCCCCTGTTTGTTCTCTCTTTCTCTTGCTCTCTCTCTCAAAATAAATAAACAAACTCTAAACAAACTTTTTCAGATAAAAAAAAATCCATGAATATGGCAAGTCCTGTATATAAAAGTAATTGAATCTGTAGTTTATAAACCTTACGCCAAGGAACACATAGTCCCACATACATTCACAGTTAAAATCTATAGTTTAATGAAGAAATGATACTATTCGTATACAACTTTCTTCAACATTACCCTAATACCAAAAGCCAAAAAATAAGTTTCAAAGACATAAAACTTGGAATTAATATCTTCATGAAAAGACAAGTTTCTTAAGCAAAATATTAGCAAATATGATGCATCAAAGGTGTGTTAATTTTATTGTATGAAAACAAGGTTGGTATAATATTTTAATACCAACCTGTATAACCTACTAAATTAATAGGCTTTTATAAAACCATAATTATCACAAAACATGCAGGAAAAGCCTTTGAGAAAAATCAATATTCATTCATGATTTAAAAAAGGTAAAATTGGGGCGCCTGGGTGGCTCAGTGGGTTAAGCGTCCGACTTCAGCTCAGGTCATGATCTTGTGGTCTGTGAGTTCAGGCCCCACATTCGACTCTGTGCTGACAGCTCAGAGCCTGGACCCTGCTTCCGATTCTGTGTCTCCCCCTCTCTCTGCCCCTCCCCTGCTCATGCTCTGTCTCTCTCTCTCTGTCTCAAAAATAAATAAAAGCATTAAAAATTTTTAAAAATAAAAATAAATAAATAAATAAATAAATAAATAAATAAAATAAAAAAGACAAAACAAAACTCTCAGCAAATTCGCAAGTAGAAGGGAATTTTCTCAACTTCATAATGGGTCCTATGAGAAACTTTCAGCTAAAATAGCACTTAATGGTAAAAGAGTAAATGTTTTTCTTTGAATATCAGCAAAAAGAAAATGATTCCCATTGATCATTCAGTAAGTCAAAAATTATAAAGTGTGGAGATTATAAAGAATTAAAACAGTCTTTATTCACATGTGACGCATGAAGAAGTGTATATCTGCATATACATTGAGGAATATACCAAAAAACTACCACAACTTGTGAGTAAGCTAGTAAATGCTATAAGATATCAGATCTAGATTAAATATAGCTATAGATTAAATATAGATATAGATGATATAGATACAGATATATAGATATAGATATGGGTATAGATTGATATAGATATAAAGATAGAGATATAAATGATATTTACACTAGCAATGAACAGGAATACAAAATAAAATTGTAATGAAATAACAAACCTCATAGAATGCCTACAATTCAAGACTGACAATTCCAACACTGACAGTTGGTTACTTACATGCATTGCTTACGAGAATGTAAAATGGCAACCATTTAAAAAAGCAATTTAGGGGCGCCTGGGTGGCGCAGTCGGTTAAGCGTCCGACTTCAGCCAGGTCACGATCTCGCGGTCCGTGAGTTCGAGCCCCGCGTCAGGCTCTGGGCTGATGGCTCGGAGCCTGGAGCCTGCTTCCGATTCTGTGTCTCCCTCTCTCTCTGCCCCTCCCCCGTTCATGCTCTGTCTCTCTCCCAAAAATAAATAAAAAACGTTGAAAAAAAAATTAAAAAAAAATAAAAATAAAAAAAAAATAAAAAAGCAATTTAGCTGTTTCTTATAAATTTAAAAATATCTGCCATATGGCTCAGCAATTTCATTCCTAGATACTGACCAAGAGAAATGAAAACACATGTCCACACAGAGATTTGTACACACATGTATAACTTCCTTATTCCCCCTGGCCAAAATTTGGGAAACACTCAAATAGTCATCAAGAGGCAAATGAATACACATGTTATAATATCATACAGTTGAAGACTAATCAGCAATAAAAATGAATAAAATACAGATACAACTCCACAACATGGATCATCTCACGAACATGCTGAGAGGAAGAAGTCAGACACAAAGAGCAGATACTCTTGAGTCATTCATGTGAAAATCTAGAAAAATAATTACAATTTACACTAGCAGAAAGCAGGCCAGTGATGTCTGGGACTGAGGATGGGGAGATGAGATTGACCAGGAAGGAAATTTTTGGGTAATAAAAATGTTCTGTCTTAACAGTAGTGGGAGTTGCCTGGCTGTATACAGTTATCAAAACGCATCAAAATATACAGTAGCCAGGGATAGATTTTATGTAATTTATGCCTGGATGAAGTTTACTTTAACAAAAATCTTTCATTCTAAGTTTTATATCTATTATAAAAAATTAACAGTCCCCAGAGTAAGAAATGTGAGCGTATATATTTCGATTCTGTATCTCAGTCCAGACATCAAGCATTATAAAAAAAAATATGCTAATTTATATTTTAGTAATTCAATATATTGTGATGACATAATATAATTGAGAAAGTCCTAGGATTGAGGATCTCTGAGTCAGATTCCAGTTCAGCTTAGTACTAGACATACGATCTTGACCATAGCCACTGAGCCTGTCCATGTCTCAGTTTCCATAATTAATAATAGAGAATATAATCCAAACCCAGTAGAGCATTGTAATATTCAAATGACTTAACAATATCAAAATCCCTTTATTAGAATTTTAAAGGAGTAGGCAAAGATAGACTTAACTGCTGTATTATCAATATTACTTATCAAAGTACACATTGGATTGGCTATAGCTTGTGCAGGGACTCCACAGTTGTTTGCAGTAGGAGTTGATTTATGCTATCATAAATAGGTCAACCAAAATTTAGAGAATGTTTAACCTTTATATTAGTTTGTGTGCATTTTGGTGAAAGATATGAGAGACTACAGAAAAAAAAATGTAAACGATAACAATTTACCTACCCAAAATGTAATATGATAGGTATCATCATCAAATTAAAAGAAAACATACACCTCTCCTTTGATTCTAGATAAGGGTATTTTTTTCTGCTAATATATCTTAGTTTAATACCTTTCATTAGAAGTCAAATGGGTTGATTTTTATTTATTCTAATCTGTATTTATAAATAATTTAATTTAAAACTATCAGCTAAGTGCTTGAATGAGGATCCCTTTTCCATTTTCTTTAATATTTTTGTTCATGTCCCCTTAAATACATATTGATTTTGCTATATGCTATTTTTTTTCATTTTTTTCCTGCATATGAATGTATTTTGCTTTTCTTTTCCATTTTCTGTAATATTTTTGTTCATTTCCCCTTTAATACATATTGATTTTGCTATATGCTATTTTTTTTCATTTTTTTCCTGCATGTGAATGTATTTTGCTTTTCTTTTCCATTTTCTGTAATATTTTTGTTCATGTCCCCTTAAATACATATTGATTTTGCTATATGCTATTTTTTTTTTCATTTTTTTTCCCGCATATGAATATATTTTGCATTAAAATGAATAACCAACCATAGCAAACCTACGGGAGAGAACAAAGCAACTATCTAAATAATGAACTGTGATCATGAGTAATTTTTTTTTTCTTAATTTTTTTTTTTCAACGTTTATTGATTTTTGGGACAGAGAGAGACAGAGCATGAACGGGGGAGCGACAGAGAGAGAGGGAGACACAGAATCGGAAACAGGCTCCAGGCTCTGAGCCATCAGCCCAGAGCCTGACGCGGGGCTCAAACTCACGGACCGTGAGATCGTGACCTGGCTGAAGTCGGACGCTTAACCGACTGCGCCACCCAGGCGCCCCAATCATGAGTAATTTTGTAACAAAAAAACCTACTATCTTGTTGCTAGATAATCTGGGTCACTTCCTTAGGAGTATACAGTAAAATAAAATAAAATAAAAACATTTTTATGTTTTTATGGAAACTTAATGTGTGAAAGTGAGGGGAAAGGAAATTGCTTTTATAGATACATTCAGTTGTAAAGAAGATGGAACATATTAACACTGTGGCAGACTGATAAGTCAAGGGGAAAAGAATTATTTAGATAAGTAAAATGGAACATAAAAGAAAAAAAAAGCAGATAGAAGACTTCTACAAAAAATTCTAATGGCTTCCTGACAACGTGATTAACTAAATAATGGAGTAATGCCCGTAGAGAAATTCCAAGGGCAGTATTACTTAGGAAATGCAAAACCTAGTTTGGACAAATAATTAGATGCAGATGGACTGGACAAATTCCACGGTCATTGGCAAGAATTTGGCTTTCTGAAGTCTCTCTGATGGCAACAGCTTTGCAATGAACAAACCAAAGCTGCAAGCCTGCTTGGTCAACAGCTAGATCAATGTTTGCTCTTGGGATGGATGTTAATATAAATCTATTATTTTCCTTCTTAAAGGGCCTATCTTGCTCTTATGTTGTGTCTTTCCTAAAGAAAAAAAAATGATTTTCTAATCTCCCTCAGCATAAATGAATGTTCAATCTTCTGTTTAACATTGGGAAACAACTATTTTTTTTTTTCATGGCTAAATGAGTTTCTTGAGTTCAAGTTGTTCTCACTTGTTCGAATCCTAAAATAGTTTAAAAGATGGATTGTGACTGTAAACAAGTCCAATTAAAGAGCAGTCACTTGGGGCGCCTGGGTGGCGCAGTCGGTTAAGCGTCCGACTTCAGCCAGGTCACGATCTCGCGGTCCGTGAGTTCGAGCCCCGCGTCAGGCTCTGGGCTGATGGCTCGGAGCCTGGAGCCTGTTTCCGGTTCTGTGTCTCCCTCTCTCTCTGCCCCTCCCCCGTTCATGCTCTGTCTCTCTCTGTCCCAAAAATAAATTAAAAACGTTGAAAAAAAAATTAAAAAAAAAAAAAAAAAAGAGCAGTCACTTTTCAGATAGTTTTCCAAGACTGATCTCCTATTAGAATACCCTGGCCCATTCTTTAATCATAATACAATGAAGTTATCATTATAAATTGCTATGGATGAGACTGAACCACTCCAAACTAAAGACACCTAATATTTTCTAATGTTAAGACTATAAGTTCCTAACCAATAGGAGAGAACATGATTATTTTAAACCATGAAACTTGAATGTTTCATGACCTTTTATTTTCCTCTTGTACCCTTTCTCTTTGTATCCATTCAAAATATATGTGCATGGCAATGTTTTAAGGCAAGGTTGGACTAGTAAAATCACATACCTAAACATTTCATAGAAAAATTTTATAATGGGGCACCTGGGTGGCTCAGTCATTTAAGCACCTGGCACTTGATTTCAGCTCAGGTCATGATCTCACAGTTCGTGGGTTTGAGACCCACATCAGGCTCCACGCTGACAGTACAGAGCCTGCTTGGGATTCTCTCTCTCTCCTCTCTCTGCCCCTTCCCCACTTGAGTGCTCAAGCCCAGGCTCGCTCTCGCTCTCACTCTCTCTCTCTCTCTCTCTCTCTGTCAAGATAAATAAATAAACAAAAAAAGAAGAAGAAAAAGAAAAGAAAAGGACTTTACAACTAACTTTATGGGGTTTTATAAGAGAAAACCCAAATTACCCATGGTAAATTAATATTAAAAAAAAAACACAAAAAGTCTAACTTATGATGGCCAAAAGAATGAAACAGGTGGTAAAGTTGTTGTTTTATTAAATTTTAGAAAAAAATAGAGAGCAGTAGAAGTTAAGCCATTCAAGGGAAGACAATACAAGGGAAGTGTTTTATAGTTTTATTCTATGAATATTTTTCAAGTATCTTTTGTATGCCAAGGTGTGGGCTATCTAGACATGCAGGGATACATAGCCTTGTACCCTGGAGTGTACACTCTAAGGGCAGAAAGTTATCTACAAATTAATAATGACAGTGTTATTTAAACTAAAAAAGAGAGAGAGAGAGAGATGAATAGCTGGAGCAGAAGGATAAAATGAGGGGAGGAGAATGGCATTTGTTGAACATCTATTGGGTGCTCGATGTATTATTTTACAATACTCCAAAGCACTATTATTTTCATTTTAAAGATGAAGACGTGATTTTTTTTCAAGTGATTTTAAGTAAGTTTCTCTAGATAACTGGGAGGGTTAAGATTTAAACTGAAGCCTGCCAGCCCCCAAACCCTTCTTCTCAAATATATAAAATTTTAGGGGATTGCGATCCTGAATACATTCTACATGGCATATAAGTTTGCACTCATTTCTCATAGGCAATTATCTAATATTATTAAATGCTGTAACAAAAATCTAACTTTCCTAAGCATGTTTAGGCTCTCTCTATATATATCTGCAAAGTTCCTTTACAAATGAGATATAGAAAGAGAGGAATTCACTTTATTAAAATACTTGCACCAAACTTTTGGTACTGACCTCCCTTGGAGAAACTTCAAGCAGAGCTGATTGGAGGGAAAAGAGTAGAAAGCTTTGAATCAGGAGAGATGGCAGTGACACTTGTGCTCTAAAATCTAAAATTGAAACATGGATATTGTCCCAGTTATCTATTGCTACATAACAAACTACTCCAAGACCCAGATACTTAAAATACCTACTTTATTCTTCTAAAGATCTGGAAAGTTATAAATTTGGGAAGGGCTTACCCAAACAGTTTATCTCTAGCTGACTTGGCATCCCATGCAGAGACTGGGGCTGGGGAATCCATTTATAATTAGTCTCTTCACTCACATGTTTGGCATCTCATTGCCTTTGGCCTCTTCTCTCTCTCTCTCTCTCTTTCTCTCTCTCTCTCTCTCTGTAATTGGTATTTCAATATACCTGGCCCTTCCATGTAACTTGGACATCTCACAGCATGAACAGGCCCTTATACGGCACTGGCTGCTACTATCCCCAGAGTAAGCTTTCCCAGAGCAAATAGTCCAAGGGGAACCCAGGTAATTTGCAAAGATTTTTATGACCTAATCTTAGGAATTGAAGGATGTCACTTTCTCGTATCTTGTTGGCTACACTAGTCACTCCATCCAGTATAGACTCAAGGGAAAAAAAAGCAATAGACTTGACCTCTTCATAGGGTTATATGCATCCAGAGAGGGAAGAAATTGCTGGTGACCATCGTGAAGTCAAGCTTCCACAGGTATAGAGCAGTCCTAATATAAATAATTATTAAAGCTCATTAACCAACCATATGATTTACCCAAATTTAAAAGTATTTTCATCACAAGTATGTAAACTAAATGAATGAGAAGTAGCATAAACTCATAAGTTTACTAGAAATGATGTGAACCAACATCAGCAAAGATTTTTATAAGCAGGTAGAGAGCCTTGCTTTGGCTAAAAGATATAGAAAATAAGTTTGGAAATGTAGATTGAATTGGTTGCAAAATGCATATGTAGTAAAATATGATGCTGGACGCTTTGTCCAACCTTTGAGTCTACGATTTGACAAGTGAGATACTGTATAGGATTTTCCTACTACTCACTGGCTGAAAAAACTTATGAACATCTAGGGTACACTTTGAATTAAATCTAATAATCAATAAGATAGGCCTCTAGCCTACCTTATACAAACACAATCTGGCAACAATTCACTTGAGTGATTTTGCAAAGCACAACAAAAATCCACTCAAATCCAAGCCCTGGCTCCATTCCCAACGAGAGTAAGATGATACATATCAGACAGCATAATTGTGGGACAAATTTAAAAATGATGACTTTCCACCCAGAACTAAAGGAATCTGCACACACACAGACACACACACACACACACACACACACACACACACACACCACATGTTTCCTCTAACAAATATCTCTATGACCAAGCAACAAAAGGGCTGGTGGTTTTCTATTATAGCTCCTCAGAAGACATTCATCAATACAAAATAGTAATGGGGTATGTCAGTGAAAAAATGTAATAGTAAACAGGAAGGAGAGAATTTATTTAAGACTATTGCAATAGGGAAAAGAGACTGAATTTAACTCCCTGACACAAAAGGTTGGAGTGTTTTTAAACACAAGGGTGGGCTATGGAAAAGTACTACAGGATGTTAGGGGGAAGGATGATTAATGTGATTAGGCCATCTGCGTTTCCTAATTGTTGCTTATAGAAATTAGACTCCTACCCTCTCACAGAGACTGGGAGATGGGAAAAATGCCTTTCTTGATGATTACATCTCAAAGGGATGGCTCCCAAGACCATAAGAAAGCCATTCCTGGGTTGCAAAACTGGAAAGAGTCTGGGAGAAGTTTTATATCTCAAAGGAGCAGAGAAAGAATTTATAACTGAAAGTTTTCTAAAGTTAATATTTTAAGAAAAGGAAGGTCAAACCCATAAGTATATAGTCACTTCATCCTCGACAAAGCAGAAGAGAACATCCACTGGGAAAAAAACAGTCTCTTCAACCAATTGTGTTGGGAAAACTGGACAGCAACATGCAAAAGAATGAAAATGGACCACTTTCTTACACCAAACACAAAAATAAATTCAAAATGGATTAAAGACCTAATGTGAGACCTGAAGTCTTAAAAATCCTAGAAGAGAACACAGGCAGTAACCTCTTTGACATTGGCCATGGCAACTTCCTTCTAGATATGTCTTCTGAGGCAAGGGAAATAAAAGCAAAAATAAACTATTGGGACTTCATCAAAATAAAAAGCTTCTGCACAGCAATGGAAACAAGCAACAAAACTAAAAGGCAACTGACCAAATGGGAGAAGGTATTTGCAAATGACATATCTAACAAAGGGTTAGTATCTAAAATATATAAAGAATTTATACAATTCAGCACACAAAAAACAAATAATCCAATTTTAAAATGGAAAGAAAACATTAAGAGAAATTTTTTTCTAAAGAAGACATACACATAGCCATAGCCAACAGACACGTGGAAAGATGCTCAAGATCACTCATCATCAGGGAAATACAAATCAAAACTCCAATGAGATATCACCTCACACCTGTCAGAATGGCTAGAATCAATAACACAAGACACGACAGGTTCTGGCGAGGATGTGGAGGAAAAGGACCCCTGTACATTGTTGGTAGGAATGCAAACTGGTGCAGCCACTGTGACAGTATGGAGGTTCCTTAAAAAGTTAAAAATAGAACTAACCCATGACCCAGCAATTGTACTACTAGGTATTTACCCAAAGAATACAAAAATACTGCATCAAAGGAAAACATGCACCTTGATGTTTATAGAAACATTATCTATAATAACCAAACTATGGAAAGAGCCTAAGTGTCCATCCACTGATGAATGGATAAAGAATGTGGTATATACATATAATGGAATACTAGTCAGCCATAAAAAAGAATGAAATAGTGTCATTTGTAATAATGTAGATGGAACTGGGGAGTATTATGCTAAGCAAAATAAGTTAGTCCAAGAAAGATAAATGCCATATGATTTCACTCATGTGGAACTTAAGGAAAAAAGACAAATAAGCATTTGTAATGATGTAGATGGAACTGGGGAGTATTATGCTAAGCAAAATAAGTTAGTCCAAGAAAGATAAATGCCATATGATTTCACTCATGTGGAACTTAAGGAAAAAAGACAAATAAGCAAAGGGGGAGAAAAAGAGAGAGGCAAACAAAGAAACAGACTTTTAACTATAGAGAGCAAACTGATGATTAACAGATAAAAGGGCGGATGGGTGAAATAGAGGATGGGGATTAAGGAGAGCACTTGCTGTGATGAGCACTGGATGACGTATGGAAGTGTTGAATCACTATATTGTACACTGAAACTAATATTGCACTGTATGTTAATTCACTGGAATTTAAACAAAAACTTTTTTAAAGAAGGGAAGGAAGATCAGTAGCCTATAGTCAAGAAGGAGAATATCTGAAGTTTAGTAAACCTGAGGGGCATATTAAAGCCATCTTGGGTATACATACCCAAGATGGCTTTAGTATGATATATGTATCATATACATCTCAGATATAGATAATAAGATATAGATATAGATAGACATATATATAGATGATATAGGTAGATATAGATACATATATAGATCTAGGTATAGATATAGATATATAGACATATCTCAAGTCTTGAGATATTTTATCCAGACAGGCACACTTAGGAAGCAATTCTAAGTAAGTAGTTCATATAAAGTATACAAGCCAAGAGATGAATCTTGTGCCCCTGCAAGGACTCTAAACTGCCTAATGGCCTGGGGCACACCCCTCAGCTTCAATTTCTCCCTCCAGACAAGTTGGAACAGAAAGTAATTGTTATGACGATGTCCTGCATGGAAGAAAACCCAATCTGTACCCAGCTTTATCCAAGCTTAAAAAAAAGCCCCAAAGCATTAATTTTGCAACATGTGGAGAGTACTGGATTCAGCAACCCTACACGCTTTGTTAAAACTAATTTACAACCTCCAAATTACATCTTACATAGGCCATGCCCCTTCAGGCATTTTACCTAAGATTCTGGAAAATAGAATCCCCTCCTAGAGGAGTTATCGGGCTCACAGTCCTCTGAAAATTTGCCTTAGGGACTCACACAGTGGTTGTGAAAAAGGTCGTCTCTGTGTGTTACCATTTCTGAAATCCTTCCCTTGTAAATCACATGGAGCATGGCTGACATTTTCTAGGGAGCAGAAATGTACTGTTAGACCTCTGGTATAATACATAGGAAAAAATAGAAGACAAAAATCCAGGTACTTGTCATCTAAAATTCTCCTTAAAACTAAGTGTAAAAAGTAAACAAACTTGCACAAGCTATATATGGCATGTCCCAATCATAAGATAAGTATTTTGAGTATTTAGGGAAAATTCTGAGCTTTTTATCCTGAATCCCTCCTGATATTTGACTTTTGACAATTATACATTCACAGATTTTGGTTGAGGCTCTGATCTCAGTAAAAATTTAAATATCTCAGAAAAAGTTAGAATTTACAATTATGAGATGCTGACCCTTCAGTTACTGAAGGCACAGAGTGTGAATAATGATTTTTGAAGAAAAATCAAAAGACTCATGATGGGCACAAAGTAATAATGAGAAATACAACTCTATGGTTTTAAGCAACTCAGATTTGGAGGCTGTTCATTACAATAGTATAACACAGCATACACTGATAGGTATAAACATTAAATTAAAAAATATTAGCAAGTTAAACCTAAAGAAAGTAGAAGAAATGAGAAACAAAAAAAGTATAAGATGCAATAGAAAACAATCCACAGATTCATACATAATTGTTAAAAGTTGGTTCTCAGAAAAGACTAATAAAAATGATAAGACAGGGGCATCTGGATGTCTCAGATGGTTAGCATCCAACTCTTGATTTCAACTCAGGCCTTGATCTCAGTATTGTGAGTTCAAGCCCCATGTTGGACTCTACACTGGGCATAAAGCCTCCTTAAAAAAATTGATAAGTCATGGGTGAGACATTAAGAGAGGAAAGTAAAATAATCAATATAATTAATGAAAAATTGAACATGACAGCAACCTACAAATATTTTTAAAATAAAGAGAATATGATACCCATTCTTATAGAATGTTTGTTTTGTGGTTAATAACACTGAAGAATGACAGAGAAAGGAAAGTCTCTTCAATAAATGGTGGTAGGTCGAAATGGATACTATAGATTGCAAAAGCCACTACAAATTCTTTTCTTCCACCAGGAAGCAGAGTCAATCTCCCCTACTCCATCTGGCTTTTCCTCATTTGGCCAGTGAGACAAAAGGAAATATGATACAACACAGATTGAACAGTGTTTGTGCTTTTGAGTTTGTTCTCTTTTGCTGACTTTGGGACTTCTGTGACCACCATGATGTGAATAAGCCTAGACTAGCCTGCTAGATAGTGAAAAGCCGGTGATCTAGCCAGTGAATCACCATAACTCAATCATACACACGTTATCAGTGAGCCAGGTAATATGTCTAGTGGTGGTTCCCCTCATGAGAGGCAAGTAAGATTTTGTAAGAGAAAATACTTTATTCCATAGCTGGTAGTAATGAATTTGTGGAAAATTTCTCTCTTTTGTATAGTGACCGTACATTTTATGTCATGCTTTCAGGCAAAAAAAAAAATTTTTTTTTTTTGCTTAATCATTTCCTGAGTGAATAGGGATTTAAGTAATCTTAAATATGCTACCTACCCACATTTTTCTACTTAAAAATTTGGATATTCTTTCTCACTCTCCTCAATGTTCCTGGTTTCCCACTTTCTCTTCTCATTCTAGAGGAGACTGGTATTCTATCCATATACAGACATATTTTTCTTAGGGGTTTCTTCCTTTCAATACTGTGCAGACCAGGCCTGAAGAATGTCTATTCCTTTGCTAATAAAAGATGTAGTGTAAAAACAAACATACAATATCAATCAGAAGAAATTTCAATGTATTTTTGGTTTTCTGAGTGTTGGAGAGGGGGTAAATTACTTGACATCGAAGATCATCAGACATCACAATGAACTTGGGTGAGGATCTGTTAGTTCTCCACTGAGATATATTCCAGGTTGTCAAGGACTCCAGAAATCTGACCTGGGGCTACAGGGGGGTGTTTGTGTGTAACTTCTCCTCATGTGGCGAAACCAACTGGGAGATTCTCATGGTTTATATCATCAAATGACAAAATTTTAAGAGGCATTTAATGGTTTTAGCAATTTTAACACTTAAGTTTAGACATTTGCAAGCGAATAAAAAGAGAAGGATGTTGCAAGGGAAGTTGACTGTGAGCTTGCAGAATCTTCAGGGTTACCTAAAAGCAAAGGATGAAAAGTTCTTGAAAATTGTATGCTTCTTTACTCAAGTCATCTATAAATATTGCTGTCAAAAAAGTCTCCTGTAAGAGCAATTCTAAAATCCATCATACAGAAAATCCACTTCAAATAATCAATATTTCGATCATCTCCTTATTGCCTTAACATTGTACCAACTACTGTGAAAGATGAAAACAAAACAACCTTCAGGTATGATTCTGGATGCTGTGGTCTAAAAAAAGAAATAGACACACTTCAAAATTCAAAGAAATGACCACTGAAAGGATTTATGTCTGTGTTTTCTGAGAATCAGTTTAAGGAACTGAACATGAGCCCAAAGAAAAATGAACTCAGCCCTGGTGGGGAAAGTTGGCTTTCTTAGTATATTTTAAAATTTTTCTTGGAGACAAAAATGTGTGTTATTCCAGGAGGGCCTTACGAGATGGCATTTTGAATACTCTTAATAGATAGTTCAGTGCCATATTCAGAAAAAAAATTATTAAAGAGTTCTCTAAATGCTAAGTGAGCTGCCTCGACAAATAGTAAGCTCTTCACTGGCAAAAATATGTATAAGTTTGACGAGCAGTTGGGCAAGGCTGCCTTTTAGGAGTCTTCACAAAACTAAGAGGGTCTAGTAAATGAATCTACTTTGCTAGGTATCTTTTACTCTTGAAACCAAAAAGTCAGCTGAGTAGAACAAATTATTAAAGGCGAAACAACTAAAGGACAATTTCCTCCTAATTAGCTCATGGAAAAAAGGTAGTCAATCAAGGGACACTATGAAGAGGAAGGTTCTCACTAAGGTAGGCGTGCTGCTCCAGGCAGGTATGCCTTCTATGCCCTCTACAAACCGCTAAGAGAAAGGCAGATTTCAAAGAGTCCAGGGTTATGAAGCAATGTGGAGACTGAAGCAATGAACTTAGATCTGATGGATAATGTGGGGTATGTGAAAACAAGAAGGGTGGAAATAGCATCTCAAGAATCATTGGAGGAGGCAGGACGATGAGTCTTGGAGGGGTGAGTAAACTTAGGTCAAAGGGAAGGAAAAAGTATCTAAATAAAAGTCTAATTCCAAAAGGACGCATCCTTTGAAGGAAGTTTTGTCATTTTGCTTTAATACTGAAAGCGTGTCTCTGCTTCTTAATGTTTTCAATATTGTCATCTTGGCATGCATCCACAGAAATCACAGTGTTGATGAAATATGCTGAGCCTCAGCCAAAATCCAGACCCACACAGTCCATTGAGGCTGTATTAGGAAAAACCCTCGCCCAGCAAAGGCAGTGAAATTATACAGGTTGAGTGAATTGTTTAGATGAAGACAACAGTGCGTCATATACTTAAGGAGATCACCTGATCTTTCCCCTGCCGTGTAGTCTCATATTCCTTCTTCGCTGTTTTGAGAATATAATAAGCCACAGTGAGTAGAAACAGAAAGAAAAGAGCGGAGTACTGAGCGGATACACGCACTGATGGCAAAACCTCTGAAGTATAAATTCAGGAGATGAAAGGTTGGACCTAAAACATGATTCAACTGCTCCGTTAAGTACCGGTGAATATTTCTGGGGGAATCTAGAAGTTCAGCTTGAACAAAAATTTAATCATACGGCAGTCTACTAATGCTGTACAGTCAGTTCTGTGACAAAACCTGTGACACAAACCTGAATTTTTCCAACATAATTTTTATTTGTATTTTTTAATGTTTCTTTATTTTTGAGAGAGAGAGAGGAGAGAGAGACACAGAATCCAAAGTAGGCTCCAGGCTCTGAGCTGTCAGCACAGAGCCTGATGCGGGGCTCGAACCTATGAACCACGAGACCATGATCTGAGCTCAAGTCGGCTGCTTAACCGACTGAGCCACCCAGACGCCCCATCCAACATGATTTTTATATTGATATATTGGATCTGAAGATAAAGAATATTTGCATTTGCTTACATGTAACTCCATCCACAGGAAACACCAGATGAATGCAGAAAACTGTCCCTAGCTGAATGAGCCAGGCAAGAGCACACAAAACACACACACTTCAAACTTGTTACCAGCTACCTCAACTCGTTGCCTGGGCTGCGTGTTGAGAGTGCATCCATGAATACGTGGTATTACAACATTCCATCTGCTTTCAGGTAACCTTCCTTCCATCACTTGACCATACCAAAAGCTGCAGCAACCTTTTGGATGCCCACTTCCACAAGAGAATTTAAGGCTTTTGATCCAGGAAAACTACCACCTTTATTGTAAGAAATTTATATATTTCTTAACCATTTATTGTGTGTAAAACTGTGCTACTGGTTTAATTAGGCTCCTATCTTTTCTAATGTGTCACTGACTAAAGTTTTGAGTCTTATGAGCCAGTCGCATTTTTTCCCATAAGCTCTGAGGCTTTTATTGTGTTAATTAATTGGCATAACATGATTATTTTTACCAATATATATGGGCAGAAGTGACTGCCATGAAAATTATCTGTCCCGCAGTGGAGGTGATATTTCGTAAATTACCAACAACCAAGGGTCTTAGAAGACGCTGCTTCAAGCTAGCAGGTGTCTGATTGCCACCTTGTAATGGACAAAAAGAATGGTCATTAAAAAAAAATGGCATTCAAGAAAAGAGAAAAGGGAGGGAGGAAGAAAAGGAGGAAGAAGGAGAGAGGAAGGAAGAGAAGGAGAGAGGGAGGGAGAAAGGAAGGACAAGTACATTGGTCATAATTGTCCTATGGCAATCCACTTAACCATTCTCTCTTGCTGTTCGGTAACTATCCTCTTTGGATGAGTTTTTCTCTTCCACTACTCCACCTTCACCATCCGCCATCAAAACCACATTCTCTTTCAGAGATAAATCTATGGCATGAGCTCCCTTGTCCTCTCCTACCTAATTTAGCCTGACCCCCTGGAAGAGCCACTTGAGGATCTCTAGAATGCTCAGAAGTAGTACTTGAAAAGTAACTAAGATTCACCTTTCCTTAGGTGACTTGAGAAAACATGAATTCAGCCAACTATTAACTGCTGAAAAGTTTCCATACTCATTCAGGAAAACTCAGCATCTCAGTTAACCATCCAGATACAATCGAACCTCATTTTTTTTGCAGATTCCATATTTGCAAATTCACCTGTTAGCTAGAATTTATCAATAATTCCCCCAATCAACACTTGCTTGTGATTTTAGAGTCATTCACAGACACACACGGAGCCGGGAAGAATCTGAGTTGCCCAACAGGTATGTTCCCAGCTGAAGTCCCACAGGGTGGTGTTCTGCCTTCTTGTTTTAGCTCTCATACTGTAAACAGATGTTCCTTTTGTGCTCTATTCAGTGCCACATTGTTTACATCTTTGTGCTTTTCTTTTGGCAGTTTAACACGGCCCCAAAGGGTAGTATCGAAGCGCTGTCTAGCGTTTCTAAGCCCAAGAAGACTGGGATGTGTCTTACAGCCTGATGTGTACTAGATAAGCTTCAGCCATTTGATGTCGGTCAGATAAACTTTAGTTAGGCAAGATACAACTGGCTGGGTGTTCAACATTAATGAGTCAACATATGTTAAATAAAGTCTATAAACAGAAACACATATAAAACAAAGTCATGCATTGATTTCTTGACAAAGTGTGACAATAGGCTCACAGACCCTAACCTTGTATTTTTCCTAGGAGCAACGGTTCAGTATTCCCTAATTTGGTGCTCACAGCAACTTTATAGACCATACCTACCAGAAATAAGGAGAACTGACTGTACAATCAATATATTGTTGTAGCTCCCTTCTATGTGTCAACATTTCTGAATTTCTTTGTCTTTTCCAGAGATTAGGCACAGAATCCACATTGAAGCAAGTAGGACTTACTAAACTACCTAGATACTGAAAAAAAAAAAAAAAAAGAGCCATGTTGGGTGGTTTTTAATGTTGATAAAAACTGACAACTGAATGGAAGCCTATTCAATGATTAAGCTATAAAGGGGTGCTTGCATGGACTCTTCTGCTTTAAGACCTGGGTGTTGACCTATCCGCCTGGATTTTTTGCTTCTTCCCATAGTAGTAGATATATGGGTAGAAATTGTGGAAGTGTGGATTCCTTGAATTTTGTAATAAATAGAAATTGTTTGGAATGCAAATGAAAAAGGAGTATGATAAAGGGAGATATTTTAAACAAAAAGTGTAATCTTTCATAATGAATTTTGTTAGAATGCTAATCTTGCCATGTAAATATATAACAAGAGTGTGACAAGGGTAAGAAATTGAGAGACAAATTATTGGTTGCTTCTTCCATATTCTTTCCTTTCCCTAAGTTCCTCTTCAATTTGAAAGCAATATCAAGGTATTCAAGGTTCCTTACCAAGGAGGACCACTGGGTTGCGGGATCATACAAATTGTTACTGAATCGGTATTATGGGTATCCCTACCAACGCAAACCATAGACGTAAATATTATTGCATGGGAGAAAAACAAATATAAGTAATATCTTTATAATTACATGCTTACAGTCTTGACAGCATGCTCACATACCTTAAGTAACAAATTATGTTTTCAGTGGTTTACCTCATGACTGCATCTTCACGCATGCACACACGTATTCACAAATGTATATTTCATTATTCTACCTATTATATTAAACTTTACTTGTAAAAACTAAAATATATCAGAATAGGTCTGAACTATTATCCCAATTTTACGGATAAGAAAACAAATGTTTCAATTATAGAGCCACTTGCCAAAAAATATGAGATTAGGTCACAGTTGAACTGAATTTTAACCCAGTGTTTCCTCCAAATATCTGTTTAGTTTACTATGTGCAGTATCTGTAAACCATTGTTCCTACAAATTAATTACAAGCCATAATAATGACAACACATTTTTCATGCATTTATAAATAAGCAAATCTTCCCAAAATCTCAGTGACACACTACAGTTTGCATTTTCAAAGTTAATTCTTTTGTTTGCTAAGAAGTGGTTTCCAATGAGTATATTCTTCCACATAGAGCAAGGACTTGTGTCATTAAATATAACTTCCTGGAATGCATTAACCTCATGTAATCATAGTCAAAGCATTTGGCAATTGTTTATTTGTAAAGAGGAAAATTACACTTGGTTTCGATAGAATAATTTTCTTCAAAAACCAACAATTTCTGGAAGAAAATTAAATTTCTGCTCAACACATTTAAAATTTCTGCTTGTCCTGATAATCTTAGACTACATCTCTGCAGTGAGTTAGGGTACAAAGCGGAAGGTCTGAGAAAACAAAGAAATGATACCTTGGCCAATTATGACTATTCACCGAATTCCTATTTAAGAGTGTTTCCTTGGGTTTAGAGAAGTACAAATAAATAGAATACAGTCACTGCAATGTGCTAAAATATAGGACATTTACACAACATTTCTGAAATACATTAGAAATTGTTTTATCTTTTAAATTCTTGTTTTAATGAAACTGTACCATCTTTCTGCCAATACCTGGACTGGACAGAAGATTGTAAGAGAGCTAAACTACTCGCCTGTGGTGCTAACATGCAGAATGTATATGGCACCACCATATACGATAATAATATTTTCAGTTTCCCTGATTTATCATGATTCCAGATGTTTATTTGTTCTTTTATGATGGCCCGGAAATGGCTCATGAAAACAACTGATAATGAGTGCAAGAAAAGTTGGGCTGGTAAGTCTAAAAATAGTCTTAACTCCTATGGTTGCTACAAGGATTAAATGAATTCGTTGTAACTATTAGTAGAGCTTGTGGAACATAGGAAGCAATATATACATATTTAATGAATTCATTAATATGTTATTCATATATACATACTCATGATATGCATCTAAATATTTAAAAACAGTAACAGTAGTATGGGAAAATATATATGAACAAATAATTATATTAAATGTTTTGATATTACTTATTCAAAATTTATCTAGCTGAAAAACTAAGCCAATCCCATAATAGTCAAATAACACATTTAATACGTTTTATCAAATGTATACACAGAGAGCTATATATTTCCCTCTAAAGAACCTTCCTATGATTTCTAAGTACACAGGGACTATCTTAAAAATTATATAGTAGGCCAGAAACCAAATCTTCAGGAATTTCAAAGAAAATGGCATTGTATATGTTCTCAATGAATATGGAAATCATTAACTCAATAGCCCAAAATGAGACATTTTCGACATTTATAAAAAATCAAATAATGCTTTGTTGAGGTTCCTCTTCCTGTAAACCCTAAAGACAACAAGCTTTTGAGGATTACAACTATTTGCAGTCCCTGCTTTGGATTATGGCCCTTGAATCCCTAGTAGAATACCCTCCAACCCTCCTTTCTGAGCCCAACACTAGTTACCCTTCTTCTGCAGACTCCTACATGGGACTGCGGGTGGGAAGCCAGTGCTTAGGCCTGCCAGGGAAGGCCCAGCCCTGGGGCAGTCAGGATACTCTTCCCCTCACCCTGCAGGCACAGACCTGGGGGCCTGGCCCTGCTCTAGCCCCACCCCTCAGACTCACAGGCACTCAAGCCCCCCACCAATGCAGTGCCTTTCACTTGCCTTAAAATTGATTTTTGTCTTATCCAGTGAGACTGTAAGCATTTTTGTATGTTTACTGGCCATGTACATTTTCTATTTTATTATGGACAGTGGTTTTGGCCCCTACCTTTATTACTAATGCTATGGTGCTGATTCCCTTACTGGTTGCAAAATATGTTTTATATTTTTATAATATTTCTTAAGAAAATGTATACGTGCCTCAAAAATACCTGCATGACTTTTAGCCATACAGGGGCAAATGAGTCCTTGCTGAGCCTCCTTCGGAGGCCTCAGTGTCTTGCTGTGCACCAACTCTGATGTGGAGAGGACAGCTTCCCCCAGGAGGCCCGCCTGGTAAAGCCTTCGAAATCACCTGTGGTCTGGCCTGCAAGATCACAGGCAGGTTTCTGGTCAGGAGCTGAACTCCTTAGAATCTAACTCGTTTTCCCAAATAATTAACCCGATTATCTCTAAAACGTCTATTTAATAGTACAGCCTTTAATTGTTCCTTCAATGTCACATCTACTTTTATGTTAAATATTTAGTTTTGGACCTGGTGATTGGTCCAATAACCTGTTTTATTTCCCAACAGTTGCCATGCTGCTTTAATCATGATAGACTGTGTCATTTGTATGGCTGAAGGGTGCAATTTACCCTTCAGTTTTTCTTTACAAAACTTTCCAGTGTTTTTCTCTGTTTATTCTTACGATTAAATTTCAGTTTCATAATGCTGGCTAAAAGTTATTTTTGGCATTGATATGAATCACGTTAAAACACAATTAGTTTGGAAAGAATACTTGAAACAATTTTGTCTTTAGTTCCAGTAGTATGGTATCTATCTTCATTTATTCATGTGTTTTATTTCTATTGGTAAGTTTTTAAATCCCCATCACGTATGACCTCCATACTTATCATTGCTCCTTCCTAGGTATTGTTAAATGTATTGAAATTGGAAAAGGCATCATTTTTTCTATTCTATCCCATTGGATTTTTTTTTTTCATTTAATTCTAAGTTTGCATATTACCATGTGAACTCTCCGAAGGTATCTCAACCTTTCTTTGTCTACTTCGTCTACCCCTTCCTTGCTCATACAAAAGCACAAAAGTCTCTCTCACTCTCTCTCCCTGTCTCTCAAAATAAATAAATAAACATTAAAAAGATCACATGAAGGAAACCTAAAGAACACACACAACACATTCAAGAATTTAAAAAGTAACACCAATACAAGGCAGCATTTGCCAAAGACCAAATGAAAGAGGCAAATAAGAAATGTTCTTTGAGTCAAGGGCAGAGACACATAAATCTGACAGAAAAAAAAAGGGGCGGGGATAGGTTTTACAGAGTAAACCATGCTTAATTTGGAACGTTTATATGATTTAAGTAAGTGAGGAGAGGGGAAAGTACTTCTTAGAATGTCCATGGCATGTTTATTCACAATGAATGGTTTGTAGCTAAAGTAGATACACAAAAGAGCCTCCTTCTAGAAACTCCATCCAGCCTTATCGAATCACAGGCTTTAGTCTACTTGTGCGACTGTCCTTCCTGCTAAGTCCTCCGCCTCCCTAAGCCTATGAAGATCATAAAACTGTTACTCTACTTAAGGTATAACAGATAGTCTGCATCAAAAAATAGCTCATGCTTAATGTGAGCATTCCCAATGGGGCTATTTCAATCTCAGATTATATTTGCTCCAAGGAAAGCACACAATGAATCACAATGAAAAGGGGAAAAAAAAAATGCATCAATGGGTAAAAAATAGCACTGACTGTCTTCCAAGTGTACACAATTAGGGAGAATTCGGGGGTTATGGATGACTGTTTTATAGAACATATGGGGGCAATTTAGTCCATCTTTATTAGTTAGCTCTACATTGTAAATCAACATTTCCACAAAGAACTTTTAAATCATTTCCCTATTGCTGCAATGTTAGGGTCACTGAGGCCAGGGTTTCCTCACTTCAATTACGGACAATGTTTTGTCTCTTGGTTTTCAGTTTTGGGCACAGAAAACCGCTGAAGGCAGAAGGCAGGCTTTGTTGTTTCCTCTTGCCTCAAAGGCCAAGAATGGTAATTTAATTCAATTAAAGAGTGTACTCATCCATAAATACATGGTACAGATTTCTGATTTGAAACAAAAAGTTCAATCAAGTTAATTTAAAACTCTTCTGGTGTCTCAAATGCCCTCTGAGACTGTAAGCCTGCTTTCTCCAGTCTTCTCTACTGTCCAGCCAGTTGCCCAGGTAGAGCACGGAGAATTATGTCTTATTCCTCCTTCTGTTTCCCTCCTCAATCTCCCCAAATACAAACAGCCACCAAGTGCTGGCAATTCTACCTCTTCAGCATCTCTGGCCTCTGCTTCTTTCTCTCTGATCATGCTTAGATTATTGTAATAATATTTGTAATAAATGGATTCTACTCAGTTTCCCTGCTTCGTTAGGTTTCCCAAAATGCTCACTCTATTCAATTGCTGGATGGAACTTCTAACATTCGCTTGTGCCTCCTTCTGCCCCATTGTACTACATGGTCCTGATGAGCATCCAATGCCTCCGTAAGTGTATATTAATCATATGAACAAACAGAAAACATCTTCAAAACCACCATTGTTACGTCATTTTTATCTGAAACTCCTCTTTTTGAATCCCATCCAAATTAAACCTCTAAACAAAAAGAAATTTTAAAAACCAATACTTAACAGTAGAGATAACTTACAAAAATGCATTTGATAAAAAAGTTCTGCGTACTTTTTAATGCCTACAACATGAAAGGCAAAGATCAAAATAATGAATCAAATTCTATCTGAATGTATGAAAATTTCAAACTGTATACTATAACTCCAAATAAAAGGAGCCAGAAAAATCACAATTTTAAAAAACTTCTTGCAACCAGAGTGAAAATTGATAAAAAGAAGTAAAACACTTTTGAAATTCTTGGACTCAGTTAAGTGTTTCCGTAATTAAATAGGGGAAAATCAGGCATATTCCAATAATGTTAAATAAAGCTGTAGTTGGCGATGTGGGTAAATTGTGTGGATGACAAGGATCAAACCTGCTCTCATGCTGAAAATTGGCAAAGGCCACCACTTGTGGAGAATGAAGTAAGTTGTGTGGCCAAGTAACACAATTTTTCTGGTATACAAAGTAATGGCTGAGATTGAGAGGCAAGCGTATTTTGAAAGTACAGACCCTAGACAGCTGTGCAGGCCCAAATGTAAATTAAACACCAATCAACTAAAAACTATGGAGCCATTGGGAATCACCTTAACTCACCCTCTCACCAGAAGGTACAGAAAGAAAGCATTTCCCACAGAACAGGGTGAGCCCCAATCTGAAAGAACCTGTCCCAACAAGAGTTCATAAAAAATCCTCCGAGGAAAATCTTTCACCAAACAAGACAGTAGAGAGAAAATTTAACAGAAATTTGTGATTCATAGACCAAATAGACAAAAAAAAAAAAAAAAAAAAAAAAAGACATATTGCAAATAATGCCATTAATAAAACTGACCTAATAGAGTAATTCTCAAAATCCATGTTGCATCTGAATTACCAAGGATTTCATTTAAATGGTAGAGGCCTATGTAACCAAAATTTATAAAAGTGTGACTTCGGTGCTATGATAGTGATCCCGAGATCCACTATCTATAAATATATATCCAAATATATATCACATACAAAGAATGCATCTTATAATCCAATATCCATGAAACAGAAATCAACCATGTGTGATGCCTAAATAAATAATCACAAAAAATCTCAATGAAGAGTGAAAGTAGTGAACATGGTATTGTTTGACTAGAAAACAATATAATCCTAGAAATAAATAATAAAATAATCACAATTTAAAAACTAAAACAAAAACAAAAAAACAACCAAACAACAACAACAACAACAACAAACTCTTTTGAATAATTCTTATACCATTGATAAAATCAGTATCACAATCTAAATTTTTATGTTTCAGGGTTCCTGGGTGGCTCAGTCAGTTGAGCACCCAACTCTTGATTTCAGCTCAGGTCATGACCGCAGGGTTGTGGGATGGCTCCATGACCAACATGTTAATCTACTTAACAAGCTTCTCTCTCTCCCTCTGCCCCTTTCCCTGCTCATGCTCTCTCTCTCTAAAATAAAAGTTAATTAATTAGTTAATTAATTACTTAAATTTTTAAGTTTCACTAAGATATAATTCTCATGCCATGTAATTCACTGATTTATGGGGTATAATTCATTATTCTCCAGTATATTTGTAGGGTTATATAACTGTTAGTACAATCTAATTGTACAGTATATTCATCTCTCTTAAGTGAAATATGTAATCACTAACTGTGACTTCCTTTTCCCACACCCCATCAAACCACTCCTTGTCCCTACCCATTAGCGCCAGCTAGTATTTTTTCTGTCTCTACAGCTTTGATTATTCAGGGCATTTTATATAAAAAGGATTATGTAATATTCAATCCCTTGAAACTACTTCTTTACCTTAGAATGATATTTTTAAGATTCATCCATGTTATAGGATTTATCATTACTAAATTCCTTTTTTATTGCTAAATAACATTTGGGTGGATATACCATATTTTATTTATCAGTTCATCAGTTAATAGACATTTGAGCTGTCCATTGGAGTCCACTTTGTTTATTATGAATAATACTGTTGTAAGCATTCATGTACAAGGTTTTGTGCAGACATATGCATTCAGTTTTCTTGTGTATATACCTGAGACTGGAAGTGTATCGTATGATAACTCTATTTTTTATCTTTAACGCTGTTTTGCAAAATAGCTACAACATAATAAATTCCAACCAGCAATGTATAAAGGTTCCAATTTCTTAACATCCTTGCCAATTCAGTTTTCGCCTAACTTTTTTATTATATGTATTCTAGTAGGTATAAAGTTAGAGTTTATTGTTGTTCTGATTTACACTCCCCAAATGTTAATGTTATTGAGCATCTTTTCATGTGCTTATTGTTCATTTGTATAGCTTCTTTGGAGAAATATCTATATAAATCCTTTGCCTATTTTTAAATTGAGCTATTTTTTTTGTTTAATTGTCACATTGTAAGAATATATTATGGGTATAAGCCCATTACCAAATATATCATTTGCAAATATTTTTTTTACTAATTTGTTATCTTTCACTTTTTTGATGGTATCATTTATAGCACATAAGTTGTTACTTTTAATGATTTTCTATTTAACTATTTTTTTCTTTTGTCACCTGCCTTTTTTGTGTCACCTGTAAGAAAACAGTAACTAATTGGTTTTTTTCTTAAAACTTTATAGCTTTACCTCATACATTTAAGTTTCCAATCCATTTAGAGTTAATTTTTGCACATGATGTGAAATCCAGCTTCATGACTTTGTGTATGGATATCAGTTGTCCCAATGCCATTTGTTGAAAAGACTAATTCCTCTCCCATTGAATAGACTTGGCATCCTTGTTTAAAATTATTTGACCATGAACGCAAGGATTTACTTCTACGCTCTCAGTTTTCTTCCATTGTTCTACATGTCATAGCCTTATTGCAGTACCATACTGTTTTGTTTACTATAACTTTGTAGTAAGTTTATAATTATGAAGTATGTGTCTTTCAAATTTATTTTCCTTTATCAAGATTGTTTTGGCTTTCTGGCACCCTTTGTACCTTCATATGAGTTTCAAGATGAGTTTCAGGATTAGTTTCAGGATTTTGCAAAATTGTGTTAGCTACAGCTGCTTAAAATAGAATTTCTGCAATGTGAGGCTAGAGGAGGGCGGTGAGAAACACCAGAAACCTGCCTTTCCCAGTATGGAAGCCTAATCCCAGAATGGGAGCTCAGTGGAGAGTAAGCATTTGCCTTTTTGGCTACACATGCATCACATAGAGCTTCTATAGCATAGAGCTGGGTGGTATTAACGAAGAGGAGACAGCTCCAAGGCCACAGAATTTTTCTTTTCTAAGATTTAGCAAATTCTCTTGAATGAATGTTTCTCCATTTTCTGCATGCTTACAAAATAATTCCAGTGTGGCCTTAAGTAGGGTTTTGTTTTTTTTCATAATTTTCACCAATTAAAATGGGTTAAAGTTAAACTTCAAACAGTTAAAGTTGTTTTGCTGGGAAGATAGTTTACTAAGCTTTTTACTCCATTATTTGTGAAGTACTGGCCCATGAAAATACTATTTAATTAAACCAATGCAATGAAGCCAAAGCTATATTCAAAGAAAACAATTTTGACAAATACAAGCAATATATTTATTGATCCCTAACTAACCAACTTGTGAGATGAACCAACACTCTCCCTTTTTTCTTTAAAAACTACTGAATGATATCTACTACACCTTGAGTGTGCAAAACTAGTTGTCTACTTTGTTTTCCCTTCACTTCTCCCAATCTTGAGTTGTCTGTTTGTCAAGAATCAGTGGTGTATACCACTTTTCCTGTTTAGAGGTACTTCTCATTTTAACAAAATTTGTAGGGGTGCCTGGCTGGCTCAGTTACAGGGCAGGTGACTCTTGATCTTGGGATCCTTGAGTTCAAGTCCCATGTTGGGCTTAGAGATTACTTAAAAATATAAATTATAATGAAACAAAATGAGCCGCTTTAATATATATTATATATATGTAAATATGTATATCATATGTATATATACATATGATATATTTATAAAATTTGTAAAAAGTTGTTTTTCTTAAAAATCAGCTGAATTCTTTACAAAATCATAATATTAGACAAGTTATTTTTGAAAAATACACACCATCTTGGTGTCAGTAAGACAACTATACAAGAAAGCTAAACTTGGAGTGCCTGAGTGGCTCAGTTGGTTAAGTATCCAACTTCGGCTCAGGTCATAATCTCACAGCTCATGGATTCAAGCCCCATGTCAGTCTCTGTGCTGACAGCTCAGAGCCTGGATCCTGCTTCGGATTCTGTGTCTTTGTCTCTCTCTGCCTTCTGCTCGCTCTCTCTCTCTCTCTCTCTCAAAAATAAACAAACATTAAAAAATTAAAAAAAAAAAATCTAAACTTGTGGGTGGAAACCTGATGAGGAAGGGTAGACCTACACAGTTTCAAAGAACCTCCCCCTACAGTACACAGTTATTACAAAGGGAGGATAATAAATTTACGGAGAACAGGTGGCCACCACATAAGGAATGATGGGATAAAGCAACATCATAAGCAATCGGATGTCATGCACTAAGAGGAGGATAACATAATCTATGAAATATTTCTCTCAAAAATATATAACCTGAATATAATCATGAAGAAACTGCAGACAAATCCAAACTGGAGAGTATCCTACAAAGTCACTGACCTATACTCATCAAAGGGAAACAAAGGAACTGGTCCAGGTAAAAGAAAACTAAAGAAAGACATACAGCAATCAAACACAACACATGGTTCTGCATTAGACCCTGGACCAAGAAAAATAAAAGCATTATAAAAGAAATTTTGGTCGATTGGCAAAATTGAAATATAGACTGTAGATAAGACAGTACTATTTTATCAATGTTAAATTTCCTGAATTTGATAGCTGCATCATCATTTTGTGAGAAACTGTACTTGTTCTTAGAAAATGAGCAAATATTTACAGTGAAAGGTGGTATTCCATAGGCAACTTTCTAAAAGTTCTGAAAAAAATAAATATGTAGAGAGTAAGAGTGAAAGGAAAGAGAGAGAAAGAAAGAGAGAGAGAGAGAGAGAGAGAGAGAGAGAGAGAATTCTCTTATTCTTAAATTTGGATCATTTTCCAACATTTTATCTTTTGTTCTTTCAGTTTATGAAATATCTCTGAGAGTTCTCTCATTGCTAAGATTTTTGCTGGCATCCTTTTCATTACAACCTCATTTATGTTGATAAATTTCCTTGACTAAGTTCCTCTGGATAAATATGTAGAGTCTCTAGAATGCCAAAAGTATCAACATTCCCTTCGTTAGCTATTTCTTCCCTCTCTCTCTGTCTCTCTGTCTCTGTCTCTCTGTCTCTCTCTCTCTCTCTCTGCCCCTCTCTCTATATATATACATATATATGTATATATATTATATGTAACTATTTCCTCTATAGCTATACATAACTTCTATAACTATACATAATTTGTTGTAATTGAATTCTACTTCCAGTGTCATCGCTTTTTTGTGGGGTTTTTTTTGCTGCATTTCACCTTGGTTGGTCAGTTACCTTTTTGGATTATCCATGTTTTAAAATATCACATGCATTTACCACTGGGCAATGAGAAGGCAACACAACTACACCTGTGCTGTCTGTGTGTGAACTGAATAACAGATGTGCAGTGACCGGTCGTGAACAGAATCTGACAGAAGTGATGTGATTGGTCACCAATCATGATGCACATTTGTTATTTAATTAGTAATTTGAGGATTTGATGATCTAGCAACAAAGTTTGAAATTCATGTGATTACTCTTAGCTAATGTCACATGGTAACTGAAACAGAAACCTTTTTGAGGAATGGGTGTTATTTAAATCACTTTTGGTCACTGCTATGTGTGCATAACAAGAACCCTGCAGAATAAGAACTCTACACAGTTCACCCCTCCTTCGGTTTGGCTGTCAGTTACATGCAGTCAACCACACTTCAGAAGGAGATGATCCTCCCTCTGACATATGGTCACAAGGTCAATAGTAGCCTAATGCTACATCACAATGCCCAAGTCATTCCCCTCACCTCATCTCATCACATAAGCATTTACCATCTCACATCATCACATGAAATTAAAAGGTGAGTACAGCATAATAAGATATTTTGAGAAAAACCACATTCATATAGCTTTTGTTACAATATGTTGTTATAATTGTCCTATTTTATTATTAGTTATTGTTTTTCATCTTTTACTGTGCCTAACTTATAAGTCAAATCTTATCACAGGTATGCATGTATAGGAAAAAACATAGTATATTGAGGATTTGGTACTATCCTTGGTTTCAGACATCCACAGGGGGTTTTGAAATGTATCCCCTGTGGATAAGCCAGCCTACCGCATGTGTATATTTGTAATTCCACATATAAACTAAATTTTTGGATTTAATAATCAGCCATTAATCACGATTGTTTTCACTAAGAGGATTTCTGCAATACTTGTATCATTTTTCAAGACAGAAATAGCTTGCCTCCCAGAAAAAAAAAATACACAAAAATGAAAGGAAGTCATTAAAGCTGAAATACACATAACACTTAGAACAAAGTTAATCTATGTCTGCCTATACTCTGGTTCAAGATTCCTTGAAAAAGGTTTTATCTAATTCAATCCAGAAAAATAAGAGTAAACTCTATTCTACCTTCCACCAGATAGCATTATTTTCCAATAAGACTGATTAAGCATTCCATAGAAACAAATAAGCTTCAAAACAAAATAAAAAAGAAATAAAATCAATTGGAGAGTGCCTGAAAACTCACAGCCAGATATCACTGAAACCACAGGATATGGGTGGCTAATTTTGTTAGCTTGTTTTTAGAGACCTTTGACTTATAAAATACAAAAACTTTGTGAAGTGCCTTCTGGCTTAAATTAGGTTCCTGAGCTGCTTAGGTTAACAATAATCACTTTAAGCAAGGCCATAAGTAGAGTTACTTTATAAAGACCAAAGATCAAGTGAAGAAAGTTTACTGCTTTTATTGCTTCACCTTCCTTTAGATGGCGGTAATTGGCTTTTCGTTGTTTTTTGGCTATCCCAATCTGGTGCATCACCAAATACTTGATAATTGCATCTAAGAACAAATATACTGATCTCTCTAAACCCTGGAGAATCTCTACATTATTTTATTTGTCGGAATTGTAATTTTAGGTTCTTTCCAGATCTTAGCTTGTTGCCTTTTTAAGGTCAAATCTCCTGCGACCTACCCAAAGTTCCTGTGATAGGCAAACTATTCATCCTCATTCAACAGAGATAAAATGTCTTTGGAAAAAATTTCATCAGCCTAATGGAAACCACCCACATGGCACCGGCAATCTATCTTCCTGAGAAACCTCTGAGGGAGGCTACTGTACTTATAAATCCCAATTGTGGAAAAGGTGACACGAGATTTGCTTTTCAGCCTGCTCCACTATCTTACGGTCACAAAATAAGCTTTATTCCTAAATTGTCTTCTAAAATTAAACTAAGCAAAATAAAACTCTTGCCCTTTAACTGGGTTTGGATACGTTGTCACCTGGAAAGAAAAGCACATTAGCCAGTTTGCACATTAACAGAAAACATCTTATACAATAAAGGCTTTACCACCCATCGTGAAGAAAGGTATGGGGCCATTAATTCATTCAACAAATCTTTTAAATGCCTATTACGCGAATCCCTGAGAGGATAATATCAGAGCAGGAAATGAAAATGGGAAACCGAAGCAATTACCCCTGAAAAAGGTGTAGGCTTTGGTTCTTAATCATTTTGATCAATAGTTGGGTCAATTACCACAAAGGTTCTACAAATGAAAGTACAGAGCAGGCGTTGTTCGCAGATTGAGTCAGTGTGTTACATTCCAATGCACTGTCATTTCATACATGCGTCTCACAGAGTGTAACTAAATACAAACTGCTTCAAAAGTCATGTGCATGCATATTTAGTTAGCTCGTCACCATACTAATTTCTGACTCATCGGACATCAAGGTAACAATTGCTACTAAGAGAGGAGTTTGTAATATTCATTTGGTTACAAAAAGAAAACTTCATATTCAACAATGGTAAAGAACAGTGACCCAAGACATGTAGGAATGAAAGTTTTGATGGGGAAACAGTATCATGATTGAGGATGACCCATGTCTGGGGAAGATACAGTTAATATCAAAACATGTCTTCAGAAATATAGGCATGTATGAAAGAAAGTCCACAAAGGGGGATGGGACAAGAAAAATGCAATGCTTCAAATAAAATCTTCTATTGTTTCACAGTTACCTGCGAGATTAATGCTGACAAAAAGTATACACTAAGTGGAAGGACTTCCAGTTAAGCCTAATAAGAGAATAAGATATTCTCTACTTAAATTTAATAATGTATGTCACCTGATCAGAGATGGAGAAAATGGAGCAATGGAAATTTCCAGTACCTTTCAACATAAAATACAAGCCAAAATCACATTTTAACATAAATAAACATCTCATAGGAGAAGCACAAGCTTCTCCTTGTGCAATCCTTTATAACAACATATACTTGTTAATTTGTGTGGCTGCCTGAAGAAAATAATAGCATATCGCATACACAATGATTAAATACATGTATTTGACCACGTAGCTTTTGCTTTACATCAAATTCAAGGATGTCTGCTGTAAGTCAGTCTGAAATCCTACTGACTTATTTCCTCCTGATATACGAATTATGCTTGTACAGTGTGTGTAAGAGAAAACTCCATCCAGCTTTGAATGATGCGGATCCAATTCGTAAGAGATGTCATTGAATCTTCACAAACATGAAAATTGTTTTGTTTTGTTTTGTTTTCCTGGCACACGGGAGAGTTCAGATAAACTGAGAACTAAAATTATAAATCATAAAAAATAAGATGCCCAAAACCTAAAGACACATTAAGCTTTCAATTTAATCCATCTCATGGGTCATTAAACACCATTTGAAATGTAAAAGCTTCAGGTAGGAGACAACACAAGTGTTTCTTCTCAGTTGTGATTCTTCTCACCTAAAGCTTTAAAAGTGAAACTTTATTTTTTTTGACTTTTTCAATAAGGATTGTTATGATGACAATTTAGAGACAAATTTAGAGCTTTGCCTACAATTACCTTCATTAATTCACAGCCTGTCTTTTTGTGACATTAGGTGCCTTTTGGAAAAGTACAGTCCCAGGCACGTACCACCTGGGTGGAAGAACTTTGTAACAAGGAACATGAATGATGTTCCTAATTCCTCATATATTTTCTTTCGTAACATCCTCTTCATTTGTCATGGTTTCTCTTCCTTTTTGACCTCTTTCGTCATTACAAATATAGTAATTTTATAATCTCTTTTAGATTGTTCTATTTTACTTCATTTGGGGGATGTCAGTTTTACTCTTTATAGCAGCCACTGGCACTTTTTTATGGTCATTCCATTTGTGTTTTGATTTATGACTCTAACTTTCAGCCTTTTCTTCTATCAGAGATAAGAGAGACCCGATCTAGGAATATCTTGAAGAAGCATCCTTGAATGACTCTCTTAAGGGATCAGGGATTTTACAAGAGCTAGATCTGTTTGTGGAATTTATTCTGAGCCAGAAATTCACCCTTCACCTAAGTAATGTAAATTTAGACCCAATGTGCATGTGTGGTGCTAGATTTTTTCAAAAATGTTTTTCTGCCCAATGCCTGGAGGAAACTCACCTAAGTCTTTAATAGCGGGTAGAATTCTCGGAGACTAGGAGCAGAGTTTCTCGATTATGTTTTCACAGACTGAATGGTTCTTTGCAGTCCCAACTTTAAGGAGTTATCTCAAATCGAGATATGTACTTTTTCTAGATCCAAGTTCCTATACTGAAGATCAAAACTCAAGCCTCAACATCTGAAGAGCGCTGGGGGAAAAAATCACAATAACAAGCACCTGGTTTGGGAAACCTCCTCATCCTCACTAAAATACAACAAGCTGCCTCATCTGGTAAAACCTCTTGCTGCCTCTGTAGGGAGCCCCAGCAGGAAACAGTAAGAAAACAGCAGGACCAGGTAAACCAACCAGACCAAAATAATACCTCAAAGACTCTGAAAATTTAACTCTTATCGGAAACCACAGCACATAAAATCAGGCCAGTCACTTCGTAATAAACCTCTAAACAGGGTATTTTTCTGCTAATAAATAAATAAAATTCAAATTGGACCCAGAGTTTCCTAATCATAACAGTAAAAACGTCTAGGATACAATAAAAAACCACCCATCATAACAAGAAACAGGAAAATCACTTAACAATTATCGAAATACAATCACAGAGGCCAACACCGAGCTGAATCAAATGTTGAAATTATCTGATGGAGATTTTAAAAGTAGTCATCATAAATATGTTTCATTGGCAACTATATGTCTTCTTGAAACAAACAAAAAAATAGAAAATCTCAGCAAAGAAACAGAACTTATTATGGCTGAAGATATAATCAGTAGAACAGATCAATAGAATTTATCCAATATAAAAACAACAGCAACAAAACAAACAAAAAACAGAGAAAATAGTCTGAAAAAACTTACCAAAGTCTGTTTGCTTTGGCATATTAACAAAGATCCAATATTCACATAATCAAAGTCTCAAAAGGAGAGAAAAAGGGTTTGCAAACTGGCTCCCATGCAAAGACAGAAGAAAGGCAAACAGACCACTGCAGACCAGTAGGTGACAGATTGGTAGGCTCAACGGGCAAGGACACTTACATAGGAGGCTTGTCGTGAGCAGCTACAAAGCAAATAGACGTCCACACCTGCCCACCAGAATCATAAAAGTTTATCTAGAGTCCGTAACTGGGTTCACTCACTTACACCGTGCAGGTGGCCTCAGACCGCATTTCTCACCCAAGGCTGCGTCCTTTAAAAGGGTTCTGATGGGGGCCCTGGGTGGTTCAGTTGGTTGAGCCGCCAACTTCAGCTCAGGGCATGATCTCGCGGTTTGTGAGTTCGTGCCCCGTGTCAGGCTCTGTGCTGACAGCTGGGAGCCTGGAGCCTGCTTCGGATTCTGTGTCTCCTCCTCTCTCTGCCCCTCCCCTGTTCATGCTCTGTCTCTCAATAATAAATAAACGTTAAAAAAATTAAAATAAAATAAAAGGGCTCTGATTGTGGGAATGGTGAGCAGAACATACATTCCAAGGATGGGGTAGGAGAGAGGAGCCTCCGGTTGCCCTGGTACAGGTGTTGGGTCGGCTGGAGTTCAAGTCCTCTGGATGACCTCCGCCCAACCTTCACCCCTCAAGACTGGTTATTATAACCTCACCCGCCCTCTTCTCCCACATTGTGTGCTACGCCATCAGCAAGGATTCCATTAGCATAGCGGTGGCTCATTTGGCAGCTATCCGGCTGTATTGAAAGCACACACTATAGCAACAACCCAGGCACATGCAAGAGAAAACATAGATTAAGATAATGATTCCCAAAATAAGTAATGATCTTTTCCACCAAGAGCCTCAAGATCCAAAGCATCGATTTACTAAGTCCCCTAGAAATGAGGGTTGGATCACTCAGAGCATTCACTTGTGTCCTCATGTGATTTAATAAAAGTGATACATTAGCAGACTCTTCAGGTATGAACAGATACCATTCTTTTTGGATAACGGCACAGGTGATAATAATATCCAAGGCCATGCTGTTTGGCAGGATAGCTTTTCTCATTAGAAAAATTAACAGTGTTAAGTAAAGACAAACTTTGAGAGCTATCATTTAAGGCTTGTTGGGTGAATTTAGTAAGGGCTTCTATGTGTGCTATGATGTCCTCTAGGGCAATGCAGAGGCAAAAGTGGCCACCAAATGATTGTACTAGTGGGAAAAAAAAAATGTGCCCCTTAGCCTTGAGGAGAGGGGGGTTGGCAGCTTTAGGAGCTTGACTTGGTTATACATAACATACATTTTAGATGAGGGAGGCAGCCTCGTCAGGTGCGAGGAGATGAACTGGGACCAGGATATGCCAGACCAGGATCTCCACTTTCTCCCCTTTCAATGGTTTGTGTTTCATTCCAAGTATGGTGTGTTTCAACAGCTTCAGCTTATTATCAGGGCAGTGGGATCCCAGTGGAGATTGAGTAGTTCCCCCTCAACCAGGGGTATGAAGTAACTCACCCATCCTGGTGGGAAGCTCATTGCAAATTCTAGTTGATAATGCTTTTCCAGGCATGATGGGGCCCCGTGTTCTCAGCAGCATAGCACATCGATTCACAGTGAGAGTTGGTACAATGGCTGTCTCCTGTGACTTCCATATCTTTACAGTGTTGGGTGTCTTAGCGGGAATCCCAATCTAGCATGTGGGGCAACAGGCCCTACTGGTTGATTATTCAGATGTATTGAAGCCTGAGATAGTATTTTAATCCACCTGGCCAAGATAGTTTTACTTGTTAATAATTTAATCTGCTGCTTTAATTTTTCATGTTTTTCCTTTCTATCAGTCTTACTGCTTGCAGGTTATGAGGAAGATGGAACCTCCATTCAATGTCATGTTCTGTTACCCAGTCTTGTACATCAGGACATCATGACCTTGGAAATGTGACCCGTGATTACTGACTATTCAACAAAGTTATCAGAACATGGTACTTTTTTAATCCCCTAATGGTGGCATCCTGGTTTGCATGATGACGGGGTAAATTTTGGTTAGGCCAAACACTCCACAAGAACCAAGGCATATTTATAACCCTCAGTTGGAGGAAGGGGGACAATACAATTAACTTGCCAATCCCTCACCAGTTTAGAACTCCAGTGGATGGCCCCAGACTCCTTTGGCAGTTGTCTTGAGTGTTGTTTAGAACACAAAGAACATGCTATTACTGAATTAACCAAGTCACTGTATTTCAAAGGAAATTGGCGTCTTTGGCAATGTGCCATCCCACCTGGGCACCACTGTGGAGACTCTTCCTATGTACCGAGTCTGCTGTATCTATTGTTGGGTCTGGTGCTAGGACTCATACCCAGGCTGGGGCAGCTTCCTGACTGCCAGGAGCTGTTAGCACCTTAGAAGCCAGGATATGGAAGACAGTGAGGACTGCCTCAGGCTCTTGCAAGTGAACCAAAACTTTTTTTCCCCACATATCCTGATCCCTCAAGCATTTATTCATGATCACCCACCCTTTGGCTTCCTATTGTCCAATCATAGAGTCAATCCCTTTCGAATGGCCCAACTACAACTACAAAGGCTTCATGGCCAAGGACTCATGAGTGATCACCAGCCAAACTGCTCTGAATGTAGTCCACTGGCTGCTGTGATTTGTTACAGGTTCTAGGTCCCTGTGTCATTGGAATCGCTCCCATTCCTTCTCTATAGGCTGTAGGGGCCACCACAGAAATAGGGGCAAGGGCATTTGGAAGATTTACATACTCTATAGAACCTAGTAGGACTTGCATTTCTAGGCTATTAGAAATGATGCTCCTCTGCTGCAAATAGGCACGCTGGGATTTTAAGTCATGGTAGAGATGGATTAATGGAACATATCCTCAGGCCATCCCTCGATAGGAAGGGGATTCTTACCAAGATATAACATTTGTTCCTTCATGACTGGCTCTACCTGTAGGAGTTCTGGGTATACTGGTAGGAGCTGTTACTCTATGGGGATATATTTGGTTTCTGCCCCCTTCCAGAACTGGGACCCAAATCCTAGAGGTACTCTCCCCTTCTGTTGTCTTTGCCACAATGCCCAACTTATACCTTCCAGAGCCACAGACACATCTAACTCAAATGGTAGCCCTGCTTGGGAGATGCCCAAGCATCTGCTTCACTAATATTTTTGCCCTCTGAAAAGTGACTTGTTGCTCTGATACCCAGTCACATGTGCCCTTCCTTCAGCAGGCAGTATGAAATACAGAGGCACTGTGGCAGGGGGAAATAAAACTCCTCCAAATTTCAAAATCACTACAAAAGCTTGTCTCTTTCATGTTCTTAGGGGTTACATAGGCTGACATCTTTTCAATCACAGCTTCTGGGACAACACACAACTTACCCAACCATATGGTGCCCCAAAACTTTACAGTGGTGCCTAAACTTTGAATTTTTGCAGGTTCACTACTCACCCTCTTCCTTGCAGATAGATGTTCCAGCAAAGTGTCCTGCAGACAAGGCAAGTCTTTCACATATTAACATTATATTATTGACGTAATGTGTCCATTTTACTGATGTGGAAAAGGAGAACAGGGACAGATCTTGGGTTACCATCCCATGACTTATTGTGGGGCTATGCAGGTAGCTTGGGGAAGCACTTTTGCAAGGATACTTACATTAATAACATACTTTTATATAAATATAACCTAAAGAAAACTTTGCATCATTTCTTACTTGACAATGCTTCCCACATGGTTTAACATATCAAATAAGCCTAATTATTTTAATATCTCTCTTGTATAAGGAGAGATAACAAATCTTTTGAGCTGTTCCAGAAGACCTGAAAAAAACCCAAAGTCAGTTTAAGATCAAAACTTAATTTAAAATTTGATTTTTGAAAAGTTTGTCAAAAATATCAAAAGACTTAAAACATTTGATTAAATAAGATCATAGGTCACTGTGAAACAAATCCATTTAACTGCGGGGCAATTAAAGATTTCAAAGGCAAATACAGAAGTTATATAGTTGTGAAAAAAAACTTATCTCTTTTAATAGAGAAAAGTCCGTCTTCTGAGGTAATCAAACACTTGATAAAGACAACATGAAGCACAGGAAATTATTTCGATGAAAACACAGAATCTTTGTCTTCTAGGCAGATTACCAAAAATATAAAGAAAAACCTTTTATAATCTTATCGAAAACAGACCAAAAGGCTAAGAAAGCTTTTTCCTAAGAAGCCCATGCCAAAACACATCATAATTAAAGATCTGAAAAGGAAAGACAGAAAAGTCTTGAAAGTAGCCAAAGAGAAATGATTGATTACCTATAGGGGAGCTAATTGATGTTACAGATCATTTCTCATCTGAAGGCATGGAGTCAGAAACAAGTGGCGAAACATGTCACAGGTGCCAAAAGAAAGGAACTGTCAACCATGTGTTCTGTTTTTGTTAAAACTATTCTTCATGAATGAAGAGAAATTAAAGCATGCCCAGATGAAGGTATTTCATCTGGGAAGAATTTGTGGTTGGCCAGCAGCCCTATCCATAAAGATTGGCTGAAGAAAGTTCTTCTAACACAAAGGAAATACAGAAAAAAAAAAAAAAAAAAAAAAAGAGAGAGAGAGAGAGAAAAAGAAAAAAGGAAGGAAAACTCGGAACATCAGGAAGAAAGATCAATGGGCAAAGCAGAAGTATGGTCACGTACAATAGGCAGTAGTTTCTCTTGTGAATTTTATATTTGAAATTGAAATAAACGTTATACCATTGGATACTCCAGCCAATGATATGGAAAGTGGGGAGGGTAAAGGAACTGAACGGGAAGTGAAGTTTCCATACTACACAAAAAAATGGTAAAATGTTAATACCAGTAAACCGTGATAAGTCACATAGTGTACTGTAATACATACAACACATAGAAAATTATACAAAGAGATAAATCAAAAGCATTATAAAGAAAGCTAGATTGAATGTTAAAACTTATTCAAGGAACCTAAAGGGAGGTAGAAAAAGAGAAAGAGTCATAAGCACCAGAGGAAACAACAAATAATAAAATGACAGTGTTAAGTTCTAACATATCAGTAATTATCTTAAAGCTTAATGGTCAAAATACACCAATGAAAAGACAAAGATTGAGAGAGTGGATTAAATAAAACTACAGCCCAAATATATTCTGTTTACCAAACTCAAGCCCTAAGCCCTAAGGGCCTTTACCCAGATTCAATAATTCCCCAAGCCACTGCAACATCAATTTGTTTTCTCATTTTGAGTTCCCTTTCATTTCTGGCATCTGGAGTTTCATTTTTTGTTCAAGCTAAGCTTATATGTTTTTTATTAGGGAGTGATTTCTAGGGATTTTAATGTCATATTCTGCCACAGTACTAGATCTTGAACTAGGTCCTAATAGAGACTGTGGAGTGTTTTTTTGTTTTTTTTTAATGATATCCTAAAAATGTGGGAATGAATAGATCATCAATCTATTATGGCTCTCAAAAAACTCCACATTTTATGGATATACAACACATTTCTCAAAGTGCTTTTCTTTCATTAAACATTCATTCATCCTAACATAATCCCATAAAGACTTCTAGTTGACCAACAAAATCTATATTCCCCTTCTTTAATGACAGAATTCCTGAGTGTTAGGTGGATATATGGATGGCCAGCTAGAAACTGTATTTTCCATCCTCCCTTGATACTTGATATAACAGGTGATTAAGAAATGGCCAATGATAAGTGAGCATGTGTGAGGCATGCCACTTCTGTATTGGAGCCCTAAAAAGAAACATACATAGGATCGCCTAGTCTCTTTTCTCACTTCCTACTAACTGGGATTATGAGAGCTGAAGCCACTAGTATCATGGGATCTAGAGATGGAAGCCATATGTTAAGAATGTCAGCCATGCCCTTTCTATCCTGGAATAGGAGGTTAAGTGAGAAAGTAATAGACTTCTGTCTTGTTCAGGACTTTTTACATAGGAGTTTCTTTGTCTTAAGAACTTAAGACTTGTATAACCTTGGGAGTGAACTAGGGCTCAGTAACACTCAGTGAAGATCCAAGAGGGAATAGATTGTGAAAACCGAGTTGGTCATAGATAGTGATCTCCAAGGGTCAATGTTGACTTCCTATTTGAAAGACCTCACTCATGGCTCAAAAAGGCATTGCTAACTGATTTTGCAGTGGGAAATCTCCAGACAGAGTATATGTGCCATATGCTTCCAGAAAGATCTTAAATAATGAAGTAGGATAGGGGTCAACCTACAGACCAAATACAGCCCATCATCTGGTGTGTGTGCATGTGTGTGTAATTCTATGGGTTTTAACAAATACATACAGTGTGTAATCAACATCAAAATCAAGATAAAGAACATCTCATAACCCCCAAAATTTCAGCCTCTCTCCCCACCTCCAGCTCCTGGCACTATTTTCCTCTCTGTTCCTACAATTTATGCAACTTCTTAGCAGCAGCAGCAGCAGCAACATTTTATTCCTTATAAATTCTGTTTTTCAATCAGTGTCATTACCTAGAGGAAATGTCCTTCTTCTTTACAAGGAAAAGCCTTTCTGGAAGAAAATAACATGTAATACATGCTAACTCTAGAGAGAAATTGGAACTGAGTGTGTTGGGTGAGTGAACCTGGAGAACCACTGTTAGGTAGAGCAGAAATTCCCTCCACCTGCCCACACCACCCACATCCTACTTCTGTATCACACCATGTACAGCAGACAGGTCCCTGATATGACTCAGTAGACTTCTCAGAGTTAACAATACCCCGCCCCCCCCGCCCGACACATCATCTGAGAGACCCTCAAAGGCACATCCATATAGGCTAACCCTTCCATGTAGGTTTTTGTATCTCCTGAACAAGGAAGTAAGCAGGTTGTGGGGACAACAGAATGAACGATAAAGGATATTTGACCATGCGAGCTGCCTAGTTGAGTGTACTCTTTTTCCTTGTAAAAACTGTGCTTTTAATGAGATAAAGAATATGGCATGGGGTGGAAATCCTGGCCAAAGGGGGATCCAGCCAAGAGCCTGACTGAAGCTGCAGTAAAGACCCTGAGACTCCTGCTAAGTAACTTAATAATTTCTCCTCGCCTTTAACCTGAAATGTCATTTTTGAAAGTCCAGACTGGCGTTTCCCAGAAACCATTTCAGTAGGAGAGTGAAGGCCAACAGACAGAACTTTTCTGAGAAATTAGGCATGGAGTTCAGAGGAACAGAGCTCCCTCTCTTCTCTCTCACTTCAATTCCTGAGACAGAAGCCATCATCCAGAGATCCTGAAACTGATTTTACTTCAATTCCAGGTCCCATCATGGTCTGGTGATAGCACAGGGGCTCCATTTGCTGAGAGATTACTTCCAAGAGGTGAGTTTTGCTGCCATAGGATTTTGTAAATAAAGTTTTATCAGAACACCACCACACTCATTCTTTAACATGCTTTTGCACTGCAACAGTAGAGCTGAGTTGTTGCAACAGAGATAATATAACCTACACAACCTAAAATATTTGTTATCTATACTTTACAGAAAAAGTTAATGCCTGACACAGGTGTAAAGAAAAAGATTCTGCACTCACCTCTAGCAGGAATGAAACTGCTTATCAAGCATTCCAGATATCAGTAGAAAATTGAATGCTAGGTAGGGAACCTCAGCAAAGCTCCAAATGTATAATGAGGCATTATAAGACCAATGGAGTAGATTTCAGGAATACTATAAACATGTAACTTCCTGTAACGCCAACACCATTGGAAAATAAGTTATCCAACCACAGCTAAATCTTATTGTCTATAACCATTTTGTTTAGTAAGATATTGATATGGAATAGCTCAACATCTTGGCAGAGAAAAACAAAATGCTTTCAATAATCTTACTGTTAGAATATTAAAATATTGGATATGTATCTGTAAAAATGGATATAAAATATGTACATACATTTATATATTGAAGAATCAAATAAACAATTGTTCACATTAATGTTGTTAGAATTCAAGCTTTCAATATAAGCAAAAAATTAAAATATGAAATCATAGAAGTAAAAAGCCTGTAAAGTTGAATTTAAATTGAATTTTACAATATCTTGATTTATTTTCTCTTTTTTTTTTAATTTTTTTATGTTTATTTTTGAGAGACAGAGACAGAGAGCAAGCAGAGGAGGGACAGATAGAAAGGGAGACAGAGAATCCAAAGCAGGCTCCAGGCTCTGAGCTGTCAGCACAGATCCAGACACAGGACTTGAACTCATGAACCATGAGACCATGACCTGAGCCAAAGTTGGTTGCTTAACCAACGGAGCCACTCAGGTGCCCCGATTTATTTTTCTCTTTTTATAAAAAAGTATATGTTCCCTAGCTCTCTTCATGGTAAATACCAAGAAGCAGCAATAGACTGAAGTCAATGAGAAGCCCTGGTACCCAGATTGCAACCTCTAAATACCATCACTTCCCCTAAAACGTACCAGTTCCTTGGAGAAATGGCTAATTCATGACTGGGGTAGGAAACCTGGAAGTTCCTGACACACCATAGCAAAGACATAATGAAAACATTGTAGAGACATCTCCAAAACACATTATTACATAAAATAGGCAAATCACAGAAATGTCAAAGCATACAGGAGCTGACAAGGGACTACCAATGGTCAAAAATGGAACAACTGGAACATCAAAAAGAATAGTGAGAGAAATGGATTAAAGTAAAGAAAATATGTCAAAACCATAATGCTATTTTACAAAAATTATTTACTGGTCACTCTTGGAGGTTGCTATGATACCCACTCGTTCTAAAATTTGGTAAATAAGTACAAAAAAGTATGCGTTTATCTTGCCTTTCCAGTGTGGACTATAAATAGTCAATGAATGTTATTTTTATAGAAGAATCAAAGCTAATAAGAGCAGAGGTAATGATAGAATCAGAAAATCACCATTTCGAATATTCTAATGACATTTTATGCATAGGCAATGGTTATCGATATCTGCTAAAGCCTTTCAGAGAAAGATTTCTGGGAACGTTTAAATGAAGTTTCAGTCTTACAACAACCAGAACCCATTGATCAATCTCCATATTATTAAAACTAATATCCCTTTTGGTATAAGGCAGCAATAAATATACAACCCCACCTATGAATTATTCTAGCTCCTCCCTCCAAAAAATAAATTGAATCTGAATCTATGCAAGCCTCTCTACCTATCAAGTTTATAGGAAGTAAATGGATAAAGGAACACTTTAAACAATACCATGAGATTGCTATCAGCAAAATACAGAAAGAGGAGAATTTTATATGACAATTGACTATTTCCTTCAATAAATAATTGGCATTGTAAGAGACAAAACAGAACATAAAGGAAGGGGAACAAAAATCATATCAAAACAGGGAGGGGAACAAAACAGAAGAGACTCATAAATATGGAGAACAATCTGAGGGTTGCTGGAGGGGTTGTGGGAAGGGGGATGGGCTAAGTGGGTAAGGGGCATTAAGGAATCTACTCCCGAAATCACTGTTTCACTAGATGCTAACTAATTGGGATGTAAATTTTAAAAACTAAAAAATAAAATAAACAACAACAACAAAACAAAACAGTGAGTGGCTTTATAGCTTTCATGGGTGAAGATGACCCTTTGTGCAATATAACGTCCCTTTGTTGATCTACTTCATGTCATACACATAGGCACTGTTCTCAGTGAACACATAAAATATATGAACTATGAAACATTTGGGAAAAAAAAGACTTGGCATTTTAAAGAGGAAAGGGGAACTATTATGGATTACAGAATTTATAATCCATAGGCAACATATATATGGTCTGGTTTACACTCTCGCATTACTGGCAAATGAACTATGAAGACATTTTTGAGAGCAATTGATCATATAGAATGACTATCAGGAATGCAAAAAAATATTCTCATTATGAGTCTCATTTTACTGGATTTACCGCATGGTTATATTATTAACATCCTTATCTGTTAGCAGCACTAAAGCATTTGTGAGTGAAAAGATATGATGTCTGGAATTTTCTTTTAAATACTAACAGTAAAAAAAAATGGAAGGGTGATAATTGAACAAAGAATAGCAGCATGTTGATAATTGTTGTAATGGGATAAGTCGATGGACTTTAACTGCACTATTCTCTTTACTTTTAAAAATAAATATACATCTGAAAAATTCCATATATAAAGGACTTTAAAAGGATCTTAAAAGGCTGTAAATTACAGTCTGTGCAACCTGGAAGTACAACTGGGAAGAAGATAACTTTCCCCCCTTTCCAATTTTTGTGCAGCTTTGGAAAATGATATATTTAGTACTTCTCCAAGTACAGATTCAATATAGATGTTTTACCAACAGTTTAATTATTTGAAGGATTACCATGTTTTAAGGGAATGATGCTACTACCACAGTGATCTTGAGTTCTGTGTTCCAATCTGTCTTATCTGTTGGTAGCAATGATCTACCTCAGTGGTTCTAAAACATTGGGTCCTAGGATCCTCTTTATTCTTCAACATTGTAAAAGACTCTAAATATATTTTTTTAATGTGGGTTATATTTATGCTTATTCTTTGTTAAAAATCTAAACTAAAAATTTTACAATATTTATTAAAAATTAACAATAGCTCCATTACATGTTAACCTAAAGGACCTAATTTATAAAACAAACAAACAAACAAAAAAACCTATATTTTCAGAAACTTGGTAAGAAGAGTGGCATTGCTGTATACTTTTCTCAAGTTTTCCTGATGTCTGGACTAATTAAAAGTGACTAGATTCTCATATTGGCTACTGCATTCAATCTGTTGCAATATATTCTGCTTAAAGTAGATGACAAAAATTCAGTTTCACACATATGTATTGTTGGAAAAAGGAAGATTATTTAAACAGCTTTTTGAGATAATTGGGGCTATCCTCTGATAGCACACCACAACCAGACATACTTTCTTAAAGATTAGTTGCAATGTGGGGCACCTGGGTGACTCAGTTGGTTAAGCATCTGACTCTTGATTTTGGCTCAGGTCATGATATCCTGGTTCACGAGATCAAGCCCCACATCGGGCTCTGTGCTGACAGCATGGTGCCTGCTTGGGATTCTCTCTCCCTCTTTCTCTGCCCCTCCTCTGCACATGTGCACACTTTCTTTCTCAAAATAAATGAATAAAAACATTTTTAAAAAGGTTATCCTGTAGACTTGAGATCGAGCCCCATCTTGGACTCCGTGCTGGGGGTGGAGCCTGCTTAAGATTTTCTTTCTCCTCTCTTTGCCCCTTCCCTGTTCTCTCTCTCTCTCAGTGTGTCTCAAAAAAAGAAGAAGAAGAAGAAGAAGAAGAAGAAGAAGAAGAAGAAGAGAAAAGAAAAGAAGAGAAAAGAAAAGAAAAGAAAAGAAAATTGCAATGAGACATCAATTGACTTTTCCTATTCAGTTCCAAGAAAATCCAGTACAAGAAAATCTTGTATGTCAGATGTTCTTTTACTGATGCAGGATTGTGTTATATAACTCATTGGCCATTTGTAAAATATGGGTCCATTAAGTACACATATCTTCCAAATATTGACACATTAAAAATAATACTTGTTAATATTACCATCAATCTCATCAGAGAACTTTTAAGTATTAGAACGTTGCCAAGCTCACAGTGGCAGACTCAAATGCTGCAAATTTCTAATCTTTACTTGAAGTCACAAATTTTCTCATTGGCAACAAACACCGACAGTTGTTTTCCTTGAAATGACAGACCCACATTGTTTGTTTTCGAGAAAATGTCTGCCAATTGCCCAAGTGTGAATAACCAAAGTTTGTGTGTCAGTGGTTCCTTCGAGTAAAATGATGTTTCGTGAAAAAAGCGGCGTGCTCAACTCAGAATCCAAAGAATCTCACAAATGCTTTTGTTCCAGACTGCCATCACACTTTGATATGCCTAGGAAGTGATTGATGCACACTCCCCATTTTAGCACACAGAATATTAAAGACAACATTTACCTAAAAGTTGAAGTTTAATAAAATTAATAATTTGTACTGCTTCGTTAAGGGCACTCTTAGGGTGTAACTGTCACTTTTGTTACTGTGGGTTCATGGCAATGAAGAATGTAATGACTGCTAGTAAACTTTAGGGCTATTTTCTTGATTCTGGCTAAAGTGCCAACAGTTTTACCCACTGTCCATGGGAAAATCAGCACAATGAGGAAAGAAAATCATGTTTATAAAAATACTTTTTACCTAGGGGATACCTTTAATAGTTTCAGGGATCTCCAGGGATCTTTGGACCACACTTTGAGAACCGCTTGAGAATCAATCTTGAACATACTATTTCAGTTCCTCAACATATATGATAGAACTGTTAGCAGTTTTAATACAGGTAATTAATAGAAATGAATGGATTTGACTGCAGCATTCCAAGGCTTGTGAAGTCATTAACTGCCTCACTCAGACCATGTTCTCATGTGCAAGTTTTCCGAGGAAAATACATACCTATCTAAAATTATTTATTCATATTGTTTAGATTTCCTCAAAAGAAAATATGCAACATACTGAATTTTCCTTCCTAGACAGAAAAATTTCGAAGGTATATATATATATATATATATATATATATATATATATGGCACAGAATTTTAAAAAATTGGGGGCACCTGGGTGGTTCAGTTGGTTAAGCACCCAACTCTTGGTTTCAGCTCAGGTCATGATGTCACAGTTTGGAGTTCAAGCCCTGTGTCGGGCTCTGTGCTGACAGCTCAGAGCCTGCTTGGGATTCTCTCTCTCTCTCTCTCTCTCTCTCTCTCTCTCTCTGCCCCTCCCCTCCACACACTCATTCTTTCTCAAAAGTAAATAATAAATTTTAAAAAATAATTTTTAAAAATTAATTGTAAGCAAATTGTATAGTCACGTGCAGCAATAAGAAATAACACACAGAGGGATCACATATACCCTTTACCCAGTTTCCCCCCGCAGTGGTGACATCTTGCAAAACTACATCATAGTATCACAACAAGGATATCGACATCGACACAGTCAATACACAGAACATTTCTACCACCTCACGTATTATTCATGTTGCCATTTTATAGCCACACCCACTTCCTCCCCCCCTTCCTAATTCCTGGCAACCTCTAATCTGCTCTTCATTTCTACAAATTTGTTCTTTCAAGACATTTATATAAATCGAAACAGACAGTATGGTAAACATTTGTAACTGGCTTTTCCACTCAGCATAATTCTCTGGAGAGTCATCCAGCTTGTTGCATGTGTCAGTAGTTTATTCCCTTTCATTCATCCACAGTATAGACATACCAACGTTTAATCCATCAGTGGAAGGATGTGAAGGTTGCTTCCAGTTTTGGGCTATTAAGAAAAAAGCTGCTGTATGCATTCACATACAGGTTTTTGTTTGACCATAGTCTTCATTTCTCTGAGATAAATTCCCAGCACTACAATTTCTGAGTGTAGTAGTTGTATTTTCAGTTTTTAAGAAACTGCCAAACTGTTTTTCCAAATGGCTGTACTATTTTCCATTCCCACCAGCAATATGTAAATGATATGATCTCTCTTCTTCCTCTCTAGCATTGGTGATGTTACTATTTTCTATTTTAGCCCTTCTAGCTGGTGTGCAACGATATCACTTTGTGGTTTTAATTTATAAACTGAAACATTTTAAATGTGCAAATACTAGATCATTTGTTATGGTTCCATGGGTCCCTATGGTTGCGTTCATTTTTCTAGTCTATTTTCTCTTCGTTGCTCAGTTTGGACAATTTCTATTGTTTGTCTTATAGTTTACTGATTCTTTCCTCTGTCCCCTCCGTTCTTTTGTTGAACCTGTCTACTGAGCCTTTTATTTCCAATTGTTCTTCTTTCATTAGGTTACCACTGATATCTGCTAGTCTTTCCCAGGAATTTCTGTTTCTTGACTGAAATTTCTGGTTTTTTTTTTTTTCATTTCTTTCAATCACTTTTATAAGTACATATTGAATCATGTTTTTATATGGCTGCTTTCAAATCTTTGTCATGCAACTCTATCATCTCGGCCATCTTGGTGTTGCCATCTTTTGATTGTCTTCTTCATACTGTTTGAAATCTTGTTTCCTGGTATGACTCGTGATTTTGCATGATAACCTGCACATTATTGTATCATATTATGAGGCTCTAGATTTTATTTAAACCATTTCTTTTAGCCGGTTTTCTCTGACACTTCTCTGGTAGGGGAAGGAGGTCACTCCCTCCTTACTGCCTAGTGGAGGTAGAAGAACTTGTTCCCCATTTGGCCTCCCTTGACACCTGAGAAAAACAACTCACTGTTACTGCTGGGCGGGGTAAGATTTCCAGCTATGCAGGTGGTCTTCCATTACACCACAGTGTGAGGTGCTCATCGCTTCCGGGCAACGATGGAAATCCTGACTCTTCAGTGGACCTCATGCACCATGCCAACAGGGAAGTGAAAGGGCCCCTCATTACTTCCAGACTGGTTCTTCACACAGTCTCTACTAACATCAGAGGGAGGTGTGCCCCATTATGGGCCAATAGCGATGAAGGACCCAGCTCCGTACTTGGCCTTCCCTGATACCACATCTATGTGAGTGTTAGGTACCTCCTTACAGTGTCATGAAGGTCAAATCTAGGCTCCTTAATCAGACTTTGTTGGCACAGGTGACATACACCGTGGGGGCCATAGTTTTTTCTCTGGTACTATTTTTGTGGTAAAGCAATTATTGCTCACAAGTGTTCTGTCATGCTAGACTGCCCCTTCTCTTTCTCTTCAGCTAGAGAAAGGAGGCTTTGCGGTGACATTTTCTGTATGCACCAGTTGGTTGTTGGCTTCTTTAGATCCAAGTCCGAGGCACATGAAGACAAGTAAAACCCAAGGAACTCAACAAACATGCTCTTCCTCAGATTCCACGGTTCCTAATCATTCTACCCCCTCTCCATGTTTCAGATTCTCATGTTTATTTTTTAATGAAATGTCCAGGGGCTTTAGTGGTACTTAATGGGAGGCACAGGGAAAAGTAAGTCTACTCCATGTCCCTAAAAGTAGAAATCCAAAACACAGAATTTTATAACTCTAGTGTAACACACATGTAAATAAAATCACTTTTCTCTCACATATTCTATCTGCATTTTATATCCTTGTATTCAACTTATTTCACGAGTAACTATTCAGCAGTGTAATTTGTTAAAACAATTGTATTGCTTCCCCTAAATACAACTCCATGCCTTGTATTAACTTGAACTTTACCTTGGGTAAAAACTTTCTTTCAGGGTACTACTATCTTCACCAATATTCATGAATAGTATCCTTTTTGTCCTTTTTCACTAAAGAATCCATAATATTTCTCCTCCCTCCCTTGAATCACTTTTCTCATGGACTTGTTCTGGAAAAGACTTAAGAGAGATGAGCTGTAGAGTAAAACATGGTTATTGAATACCCCTTCTTACCACTTATGGCCTACCTGGAATCCATTTTAGTTAATTCAGTGTTTTAATTGCTTCTTCAGGACCTGATTGTGCTTTACTAACAAAGAGATTAAAAAAATCATTTATGAATAAGGTCATACATCTTTATTAAACACTTAAAATGGAGGAGATGCAGAATATTTTTTTTTTTTGTAGCTTAGAGAGAATGCAGACAACTCTACATGTAACTGGAGGAAACAGAAACATAGAGGGTGGTATTTGAGAGTTATACGAAAAACTCTCGAGAGTTAATATTTTAAGTCATTTGGAGATATATACGGGCCATAAATCCATAAAGTTACAACACTGAACCATGCTATTTGGGAAATACGATACTATGCCAATCCAACATCGGTTGTTAGTGCTTTATAATGAAATAACATATCATGGAAACAAGGGACACGTATCTTGTGATATAGACCAAGGAAGGAAAGCGTCTGAGTGTTGACACCATCTGTAGCACTGGCACACTCAGAGAGCTTGAGGACAAGACCAGACAATAGCTGAAAAGAAGACATGATTAAAAAGAAGAGAGGCCACAGGAAACGCTCCAAAGAAAGTGAAACCGTATTGCTGTACGGTTTTGTAACAACACACATTGGTGTGACCTTGGACGAAGCCTTTCTCTTCTTAGCTTTTCTGAGCACCATCTCCCCCATCTGCTAAATAAGGAGCATGACTGGGTGATTTCAGATCCTCGACAGGAACTACGCGGCTGCCTTCACTGTCTTATATCAGACCTGAATAGAATAAGCTAGATCTGTTTAAATAACAAATGAGTAATTATTATTCATGACAAGAAAAAAAAGGCACAGGAAATTCCATGAAACTTGATTCTAGTTGAAATTTGATTATCACATTAATGCCTCAATCAAAGGCATTTCCACTCAAAATGGACTCCTTTGCGTAAAATGTAAACTTAAGCATTCTTTCAGAAGTAAAATCTAGTAAGGAGTCAAGGAAACAGTCACTCTCTTGATTAAATGAGTACATTGAGAATAATTCATGACTCTGCTTACTCTTTCCTAATAATACATACACCAAAACTTGAGTAATACATCAGCAGTGAAAGTCAAGTGGGAACACTTTGACGAAGGGTTTGCCAGTCCAACAGAGGCTAAATGCAAAAGCAACTCTCCCTTTCTAAAGCTCCTTCTGGAGAAGCTCCTCTGCAGTTTTAAGCAGCTGCCTCCTTACAGTAACACCACGAAAGCTCCTTTAGTGTTTCTTGGGCAAGAGGAAAGAGAAAACAATGATCTCACTTTTGAATGACTAAAAATATAACATAAATGAGAAAAAGAGTGGGTCAGACTTTTCACAGTATTTTCAAGTAAAATGTTATACTCAATTATTAATAAGGATTTGTGTGATTTTTTTAAGTCTGAAATTATGTTTACACACTGTCTTTACAAAATATCTTTCTTAATTTTTATTAGAGTATGAAGGGTAAGAGTCTAAGTAGAAAGGGCGAGGTCTAGATTGATAGTTGCACCTGAGTTAGATCAGAAAAGCATTGTCCTAACAATTCCAGGCTAGGACTTGAAAAGTATTTTCATATACCATCAATAATTTGCACACACACACACTAAAAATAAATATGTCACAGATAAGGAAATCGAGGATTAGATGATTTGCTTGACTTGCTTATGTTTAGCATCTAATAGGTGATGGAAATAGATCAAACTTAGGACCCAGGCTGCATGGAAAGTAAATAGAGACCGGAAGAGAGAAAATAAGGCAAGGCATAATACTAATTGGTATCTTCTCTGGCCATGTACACTCTTCCTTTTACCCACTCCTGATCCTATCATCTTACTTTCCCAGACAGGTTTCGTTTTAGTCGTAGACGTAATTTTCAGGGACTAGCACAAAGTCCTGCTGTCTCTCGCCTGCAGCTGTAGAGCTGAATTCTACCTCTCTGCTGAATTATAGCTACTCTCCCTTCTTAGGTTTAAGATTTTAATCCCAGTTTGAATGCGTGTGGCTTTGAGAGGGCCAACATTTGTAGTTTTATCAAGTGTGACTTCAAGGTGACCAAGAAAGGAGAACGGAGCTTAATGAGGGGGAAGAGAGGGCATGAGATTACTGAGAACACAAGGGTAGGAATCAGTGAAGGGGTACCTACTCGAAGAGAAAAAAAGGCAGATACAGAATAAAGGACTCCAGGACCTCTAAGCACCACCTGCATCAAAACCTTCCTTTGGGTTCTCAGTGTGGAAAAAGAGAATATGAGCAAAAGCATAAGAAGATATGAGAATTTCAAGGCTGCGGTATTTTAAAAGTTTTTTTTTTTCTTGTGTAATCACTGAGAGTATATTAAGAGTGCCAAAAGATCAAGGAACTTCTCCTGCGACGAGTTACTACTTTGGTTTAAGTGTTTAAAAGTAGGCAAGAAAGATGTCTGTCTGAAGTAGATATTGGCCTCAGTAACTGCCACCAGTTTGAACTCTTAACTCCCTGACAGGCACAGTGCTAAATGCCTTAAGTACATTAGCATATGCAATCATTTTGACAACTCTGAAAAATAGGTTGTCCTCAATCGCCGTCTTATACATGAGGAAAAACTTTAACCAGGAAAGTGAGGTTCCTGCCATGGTCATTGAATTATTAGATAATGGAGCCATAGTTTGCACCCAGATCTATAAAAGTCCACGGCCTTAGAGAATTACCACTGCATTTCCCACTTCCTGTGGGTGGAGGGGTAATCCACAATATGAAAAATAATTACAGCTTACATGAAGCAAGTGTTAATTACACGACTAGCATTGTACCAAGCCTTGCACATATATTTCTTTTAACTATTCCCAGTTTTAAGGAGGTAAGAATTATATCATTTTCCTGGTGAGGGCAAGTGAGTAACTTATCTAAATGGTAAAACCTGAATTCTCATCAAAATAGCTTAATTCCAAAAGTTGCCCTCCTACTGATTAAGTCCCAAAATGAAAAATAGCCCAACAGAGGTGTCTAAAAAGGATGCTGTTAGGAAGATATTCTTGCAGGAAAACCTGCGTGCAATTGAAAATGTTCCCATTTTCACTATGTAGATAAGTCTCTTGTAGACTGCCAAACTTGCGACATTCTTAAAAACTGGTAAGGAGGGAAATTTTGACCATGTTTACCGAGAAAACATTTCAGATATTTAGGTTAACATCAAGAGGGGCTGCTTTTGTTAATGTCTCTCCCCACCTCTGACATTCCCTGTGTTTATGCAATTAGAAGTAAAATCTTTTTTTTTTTTAATTTTTTTTTAATGTTTATTTATTTTTGAGACAGAGAGAGACAGAGCATGAACGGGGGAGGGTCACAGAGAGAGGGAGACACAGAATCTGAAACAGGCTCCAGGCTCTGAGCTGTCAGCACAGAGCCCAACGCGGGGCTTGAACCCACGGACCGTGAGATCATGACCTGAGCCGAAGTCGGCCACTTAACCGACCGAGCCACCCAGGTGCCCCTAGAAGTAAAATCTTAAGAATCAGGTTTTCACCTGGGCCTGGGAATTTTAACATTGATCATTTTGAAAGTTCCAAGCAGCTCTCATTCTAGGGTTAGAAGTCTTAGGAATCTTTTATAATACTCCCTGCCAGGTGTTCCTCTTCAACTGGATTCCCTGAGAACATTTCCCCTCTGCTTTTCTTCTCCTTAATGCCAGGCCTCCTCTTCCTCCATTCTTCAATTTCACTAGTCTTTGCTATAATTTTTCCAAGGACAGGGATGTGAAGGTCCCTCGAGCGTGATGCTGTTCATCAGGCAATTGTTGTCGGTGTGTTGATCAAGAAGGATCCATTTATTAGGCAATAGTTACACCATTTCTGTCCAAATAGGGGAAAAAATCTTTCTCTTCACACTAGAATGTATATATTATCAACAAGCTGATGAGTTACCCAAATACAAGCTAGTTCTAGTTCCTAGGTTGATTCACATACCCGTGTAAAATTTATAATAATAGCTTTAAACAAAACAAAGACAATAAAGACTTTACAAAAGTATCGATGATTTTTAAAAATTGGTTTCCTTTTGCTAAAACACAGTAGCTTAACAATCTTTGGTGCTGTTCTCTTGAAGTTTGAATTTATGACTTCCTAAACCATGGTTTAAATACAAAATACACAGGAAATTAAAGGTGGAATTCTGGTAATTTTGCTTCGTTTGTGTTATTAATGTAATCTTCTTTACTTCATCCACTTTCCATAGACATGATTACTTTATTATGAGCCAGGAAATAGAGGATTATCACCTTAAAAATACTGTCGAAAGTATGATCATGTGTATTAGTATGAAAATGTTTTCTATTTGCCGAAAGTATGGAATAAAACTCTTAAGTGGAGCTCAACTATCACGGGTATGTAGTAGAAAGTGAATGGGTATCGGGACCATTATAGAATTGTGAGTAAATTATTTAACTTCTATGAGTCAGTTTCCTTATCCATAAAATGGGAATAATCAAATTTACTTTTAACTATGGTTGTGCAGGTAAGTTACAATACATGTAGGAAATGTGACACATTGTAGAGGGCCTTGAACGAATTCTCTTTGGTGCCCCACCCCACTCAAGCATTGTTTAACACATACTCCAATGCCTATCAATGTAAGAGGCAGAAAAAGTCGTTGTAATAACTAACTGAAAGACAAACCATATGCTTTGAAATGATTTTAAGGATCCTCCCCCTGCCTCAGTTCCAAATCTTATTCAGTATGAATAAGCTGATACAAGGTTTAAGGTCATCTGACATGACATCTTAAACACAACCCAGAATTGCTGTATCTTGTTAGTGTTGGAGCCAATTGTCCTCCCAAATGCCCTGGAATTTTACAAGCATAGTCACTGAGCTTCTAATTGAAAGTCATCTGGAAAAATTAAATTTGATACTTAAAGAGAAGTCATTAAATGCAAATATTAATGACCCTCATGAAACCACTGATTTCACTTCAGATGCACATTGAAGCCCAGCAAACTGGAAACCAAAAAGGAGGCCATCATAATTGATAAGATGTCACTTACATTAGTAAGCCCTTCAGCTGCAATTTAAAAAGCCAGAAATGGAAATTTATTTCATCCGGCAACTCAGAGTTGTTTTTTAAAAACGCTCTTCTATTTAAATCCAGTTTGGGAAGCGTCTTGAAGATACATTCATGCTAATGGGGAAACTACCCCGATTTATAGTGATTTATATGTAGAGTCCATACACAAACACCTAGAAAGCTAAGTTTAGCTTTGACTGTAATTTGGGAAGAGATAATAATCTATCTTTGTGTTTAATTACCTTAAAAATGTGAACATTTGTGTAATTTAATTTTTTAATCTCCAGAATAAAGAAATGAAAATATTATTTTTAAGGCAAATGGACAGGAGTCTTACTACAGGCATAATATAATTGTAAGTCATTTTGTTACCGAGGTTTTTCATTTCATTCCCCTTGGCATCTTATCCACCTAATTTTCTAATACAAGTAGCGACTCCTTTAGCATTTTATCTAGGCCACTGATATTCTTTTTTCCCTCCCAGTTTTGGCACTCATGTCTCCCAACTCTGACATTATCACTGCAAAGTGCACTTCTAGTCACTGTGAAACTCCTTTATTTGCTGTTGTGGATCATTCCTAAACAAGAATGAAAATAGTTGTTATTTCCAGACCCCTGTTGTTATGCTCTCTGATTCCAGGGATTCTTCCTTCTGTCATACCATCATTAGCCAGGTACCTCTTTTGTCAGAGATTTTTTTTTTTTCCTGCTATTACTGTTGTCTTTAAGAATGAATCCATTCACAGCTGTTCTGCTTTTACAAAGGTTCCTTGATTGAAAAGAAATATTGAGCTTGGTTATGAACCATTCAGTATTTTAGTAAAAATAATGAGGGATGTATTTTTATTTATTTTTTATTTTTTTAACGTTTATTTATTTTTGAGACAGAGAGAGACAGAGCATGAACGGGGGAGGGGCAGAGAGAGAGGGAGACACAGAATCGGAAGCAGGCTCCAGGCTCTGAGCCATCAGCCCAGAGCCCAACGCGGGGGCTCGAACTCACGGACCGCGAGATCCTGACCTGAGCTGACGTCGGACGCTTAACCTACTGAGCCACCCAGGCGCCCCGAGGGATGTATTTTTAAAGGGGATAGTGGAGCAAAGGTATTTTTCCCCCTTTAGTTTCTCAAATAGGTAGGTAAGTAATTCATCCAGAATGGCACTGAGTCTGGGAATGAATTTCTCATAGTTGATGAGAGAACAAAATCGGATACATAGGTACAATTCCATTTTAAAGATGATTTTAACGGTACAATTTGTCTCTATATTAGGAAGTAATAGGAACCTACCATATTACTCTACAGTATAAGGCAGAAAATAATTTTTAAAAAGGAGGTCTACACAATAGATATCCTTGTTCTGCCAGTTTAGAGACCAGTAGTAATGAGCACACCCAGCACCCAGATCTTGGTTTCTAACACCATTGTCCAATAAAAGGGCCCAGGGTTTCGTAGACAAATGACTGATTCTAGGTCAGAACCTGAAGCATGATGGGTCACCGGGGGTGGCTCAGTCAGTTAAGCGTCTGACTCTTGATTTTGGCGAAAGTCACGATCTCATGGTTTGTAGGGTTGAGCTCCCGCACCCCCCTTCGAGCTTTGTGCTGACCACAGGGAGCTTGTGTGGGATTCTCTGGCTCCCCCTCTCTGCCCCTCCCCCACAGTCACACACTCGCGTGCTTTCTTTCTCTCTCAAAAATAAGTAAACATTTTTAAAAAAGAACCTCGAGCATGTTGTAGTTCCAGAAAGCAAGGGAACACTAAATAAAAATATAAACTATAAATTAAAAGCCAGAAATCAATGTCTTGAAAGTGATTTAAGAATGATTATACGTATCACCATAACACCTCTTCTCAATATATATCTTCATAAGTGTACCTACTGCTATGACTACAGTAACGGGCACATGATTCATATTCAGTCTGTTGTGCACTTCATTGGATTGGTTATGAATCTGTCATTTGCACAAGTTAGAAATCTCGTTTCAAACTGCCTTCAGCAAAATTTGGAATTTCTAGGTCCATATAAATTAAGGGAAATATGTCTGTGCTGAGTGCAAAATTAATTAGAAGGAATCTAATAATTCTGCCTTGAACAAAATTTCTCACAGATATGTAATAGCCCTAAAATGTTTCAAATACATATTTATAAAATCAAACTGCTAGTTCTTGAATGGCAACCTGAGAATCCCCACAGACGTGTTCCTCAGTAAACCAAACATAACTGGCAAAATTATTTTTTTTTAACATTTATTTATTTTTGAGACAGAGAGAGACAGACCATGAATGGGGGAGGGTCAGAGAGAGAAGGAGACACAGAATCTGAAACAGGCTCCAGGCTCTGAGCTGTCAGCACAGAGCCCGACCCGGGGCTCGGGGCTCGAACTCACGGACCACGAGATCATGACCTGAGCCGAAGTCGGATGCTCACCGACTGAACCACCCAGGCACCGCTGAAAATTATTTTTAAAACAGCATGAACAACGGTGTAATGCCTCTGGAAATTCTCCTAAGACCAGACAGCATAGGAGAAAACTTTGCTTTGATGAAAATCTACTAAGTCTCAGTAAGAAGAGAAGTCTGTAGTACATGAAACATGACTTGCTCCTTCTCCCTCCTTCTCCAGCTCACCAGGATGGAAGTTAAAAAGAAATAACAATCATTGAAAGTTCAACACAAGCCAGGTGTTTGCTGTTCTGATTTATATATGTGTGTATATCAGAATAGTGAGTGCCAGGAACATAAATATAAATGAATATGTATGAATATGTGAGTATATACAAACATATGTATGTGTATGCATACATACATATATGTGTATACATATATGCATAGATATATAAATCTCCATAGTAATCGTCTTCATGATAAGGTTGACTTTTACTGTGTCCATTTTACAGATGAGGGAACTGAACCACAGCAGGGTTAGATGACTTTCTCAGCTTTCACAGACTGTAATTAATGGGGTGCCAGGGTGGAGGTGAAAACTCAGATACTTTGGATCCTGAGCCCCTTCTGAACAAGCACCATACACTGTCTCTGGTATGAGGAAGAAGAACTGACAAGGGACCCCAGTTTCCTGAGCCCCCTGGACCCTTTCTCCCGCATCAGAGCACAGTAGAGGATTATCATATCTCAGTATGTTTCAAGAAAGCTCAGTGATGGTATAAAAATCTGTCAAAATTGGTTTACCGATATGATACATGCTTGCTTATTCTGTCCTCGCCAATTTAAATTTTAATCTCAAAGTGTTTTTTTATGCACAAAAGATTATGGTTTTAAGTTGATCTACTTCTGAGAAATCTTTAACTTCCTAATAGCCATTAGTGCCTTAAATTCATAAGAGATTTCATAACATCTGATGGTAATTCCACAAATATAAGATTATAACTCAGTGTGGGCAATAAGATTCAGAGAGAAATGAAAATTGAAATGATAGAAATTTATATTTATGCAAATATTGCTAGTAATGAGCACTAAGACAAAAAAGAACATCGTAAATAGAGAAATGCACTAAAAAACAAATGTATGCTTTAAGTCTTTCATGAGGCTTCAACAGCTGCTTTAACAAAATAAAAACTTACAAAAGCATTAGAAGAATTTACCCCTATACATTTGGCTTGCTCTCAGAAAGAAATTAATATTCAACGAACATACTCATCCCACAGATACTTCACAATAGTAGTAAATCTGTCTACATAATACTGAAGACAGATGTATATGGAAAAGGAAAAGAAGACTGTATTAAATTATATTATTAGCGTTTTTCTTATATGTCCAAATAAATCCTTACAACGTGAGGGCAATTTTCATAGCGCTCAAGGAAATGACACTGAGAGCCTGGTATGTATACTCCATAAATAGGAAATAATATAAGGGAAAGAAGTAAGGTAGCGAAAGCCAAAATAGCACAAGAAAGACCTGAGGTGGTGGTAAGAAATGATATAAGGGTGGTAGGATTTCTTTCAGTTCTTCAGTCTCTTTCATTCCAGAAGAGAAACCCACACACAGACACTTTTTCCACAGTATACCTTTTTGTATATTAAATGCCCACGGCACTCATTGTGCCTCCCTATGGCCCTCGTTTTAGTCTTCCTAGCCTTAGAATAACCTGTTTCCTTGCCATTTGCTCTATTAATAATAAGAGAGGACATTTAGTGAAAAGCTACTGCTGGACACTTGCGGAACATTTCTGTATTATTTCTGATCCTTAAAACAATCTTGCAAACATCCTCGTTTATAAAGATGAGTTGAGAAAACAAAGGAACAGAATACCTGAGATATTTGCCCAGGGTCTCATTGTAAGTTTCAAAGGTGGAATTTAATCTTAAATATATGTAAGGGCACCTGGGTGGCTCAGTCACTTGAGTGCCCAACTCTTGATTTCGGTTCAGGTCATTATCCCAGGGTGGTGAGATCAAGCCCGGCATCAGGCTCCGGGCTGAGCATAGAGTCTGCTTACGGTTCTGTCTCTCTTTCCCTCTGCCCCTCTCCCACACTCATGCTCTATTCTCACTCTAAAATAAGATTAAAAAAAATTTTTTTAATTAAATATATGTCATTCAATGTCCATATTCTTTTTATCTTGCCTCTTGATGCCCTCCTGAGGAGAAGGACTTTGTCTCTCTCTGCAGAGTTCTGCCCACAGTGTCCAGAATAACCTCAAGGAAATGTTGTTTAAGTAAAATGAATTAGGTGAGATATTAAGGTATCCTGTAGGTACAACTGGAGTAGCAATCAAAAACTTTGGGTTCGAATTATGTCTCACTCACAGCTTAACTGTAAGTCTTCTTGAGTAAACACCTTCATCTTGCCATGCTTCTATGCTTTGTTTTCTCAACTATGCACTGGCCACTCCATGACTGGAGTGAAAGGTCATATTTGCCAGCAGATATGGAATATGACCTTCCCTGGTAAAGCATCTCTCACCTCAGCCAGATTCAATTCTATGCTTGATCCATAACTCAGTCACCGACCAATCCTTTTAACCCTCTTGGGGGTACAACATCCTACTTCTGTTTCATACCTGTTCATAGACTGGTAGCCACAGAGACTTTCCTTTAAAAATGTTAAGAGGAGATCAAAGTTCTTTAATCCAAAGTTTGGAACCCAAACAAGACCATTTATTTATTTCTTAGTAATGGGAGCTTCCAATAATTCCCTTGAAAGCTAGCAAAAAGGCAGAGTATATAAGTGTATTTAAAACATTCTCCTTTGCTCCTTTTTTCATTGGGTGTATATTAGCACATCCTCAGCTGTATTTTTTTAGGCTTGGCAATAATATTACATTGGCTGGTGTTTTTATGGGATTCCACAGACACATTTGCTGTTGTTGTAAATACCCTACAAGCAAAAAGTGGCTTTGAATTGTCACTTTCTCTGACACTTTGTGTTCCTTTTGGGTTTCTGATATTGGTTCTTCCATGCCATGGATTATAGTCTGGGCTGGATACTCCTCCCTTTGACAGCACGGCATGGAAGACTAGAATTGAAAAATCACAGGAACTCACAGAAAAACCCAGACTGGGACATTGCTTTTCAAAGTGCTCCAAAAATTGAAGCAATGCTTCATTGAGTGCCTCCTGCAGACGATGCCCATGTGGAATGTCTTGGAGGCATTTCTCATTCCTGCTCTGATTTGGACTCCACTTATTATTACATAATGACTTGAAAATTGTTTGAGGTGGTATGGCTAGTCAGGATTAGACAGTTTATCAAAACATCCTTTTTTTTTTTATAAGGTTTTCTGCTTTTTCCACATCCTAAGACTTCACATGTTTGGGTGTGATATAAAAGTAGGAAATAAAGGAATTGAAAAATGAAATTGTTAACCTTTGAGATTTGACCACATCAGAGAAAGATTTTTCCTCTACTAAATACAAATTGCAAATGTTAATGCTAGGCATATGCATGCAACTCTGGCCCAGCCATGTTGAAATTAAATGGCCTTAGGTTTTAGGATTTCAAATAATCTCCAAAGATTTGGAAGACAAGGAGGGATTACACAGCTCCCAACAGATTCCCCTTGAAGAGTGGAACTTTCTTTTCCATCTACCCACTTTCCTTCTATTATGATCCAAGGTAAGTTTAGCCATCAAGAATTTCAGTAGGACCCTGTCACCAGAGTCAGGAAGTTGGGTTTATTTGGCAGATGATTATATGGAGAGCACATTTTTCTTAGCCATCGTTCTCATCTCCATTGTGGAGCATTCTAGTTTTAATTTTTAATATTCAAAACTACAGGTTTCAAGCTGCTGCAATCAAGCAATGTTTGTGTTGCCATTGTGTATGTGACTACAGTTCCATTCCAGAAGAATTGTTACTTTCACACTGGGGAGTGATTTTTGCCAAGCAAAACAAACTTAAATTAAAAACCCACTGCAGGGGAGGGGGGGGGCGCCTGGGTGGCTCAATCGGTTAAGCGTCCAACTTTGGCTCAGCTCATGATCTCTCCGTTTGTGAGTTCGAGCCCCGCGTCGGGCTCTGTGCTGACAGCTCAGAGCCTGGAGCCTGCTTCAGATTCTGTGTCTCCTCCTCTCTCTGCCTCTCCCATGCTCATGTTCTGTCTCTGTCTCTTAATAATAAATAAACATTTTTTTTTAAAAAAAATTAATAAATAAATAAATAAATAATAAAAACCCATTAGGGGCACCTGGGTGGCCCAGTCGGTTAAGCATCTGACTTCAGCTCAGGTCATGAGCTCAAGGTTCGTGAGTTCGAGTCCCACGTCGGGCTCTGTGTTGACAGCTCAGAGTCTGAAGCCTGCTTTGGATTCTGTGTCTCCTTCTCTCTCTGCCCCTCCCCTGCTCATGCTCTGTCTCTCTCTCTCAAAAATAAATAAACATTAACAAAAATTAAGATCCCATTAACAACAAGCTATTTAGGCTTTCTTGATGCCCCACCCCTCAAACAGCATGAAGGTTCTACCGGAAAGTATAAATGAGAAAAGCAGGCCCAAGTGAAGGTGTCTATTATTACCTGGACAATTTATGCACCACCTTCCTGGATGCCAAGTAAATAAATTTCAACAACTGAGCCATCCAAATCAAACTCAGATGTGGATAAATTGAGATATATAGGTCATAGCACTCTATAGGAAGTCTAAAGTGAAGGATCCTGTGGCCACTTCTCTCAGAGGCCAGGAATGTTGATTTGAGGGCTCCTGGCCTAGGCCAGCTCCAGACAGTGTGGATGGGGAAGGCCCATAACCACCCCGCACAGGGAAGTTAAGAGAGTAATAGGAAGTCAAGAAGGCTTTAGTCAGGATCAACTTGCCACATCTTTAAAGTTACTTTAATGCAAATCAGTCTTTCTGTCTTCATAAATAAGAGAATATAATTTTCAATCAACACTGCCATTGGCTGCTTCTTTTTTTTTTTTTAATTTTTTTTTTTAACGTTTATTTAGTTTTGAGACAGAGAGAGACAGAGCATGAACGGGGGAGGGTCAGAGAGAGGGAGACACAGAATCTGAAACAGGCTCCGGGCTCTGAGCTGTCAGCACAGAGCCCGACGCAGGGCTCGAACTCACGGACCGCGAGATCATGACCTGAGCTGAAGTCAGCCGCTTAACCGACTGAGCCACCTAGGCGCCCCAACCATTGGCTGCTTCAATACTAATTCTAGCTGGCTTCAATCTTCTCCTAGATACTAGATTAGGACTCAGGACTAGGGAAATATTAGAATTGCTGGTTTCCAGCAATTCTGGAATTGTGTAAACGCAACCTTTATAAAATTATGGCTTCTTATATCTATAAGGATATTTAGTAAATACCCTATTCCACTCTTATATGTAAAGACCCTGAGGTCCAGCTAGTTATGTGAATTTCTCAAGGTCACGTGTTTGGTAAGAAAAAAGGAATACAGTGAGTACTTACTACACTTCATGCTTTCCCCCCTCAGTTTGCGATATATACAATATTGCTATTGATGCATATTCTGCCCCACACTGCTTTTTTTGTGAACTACCCTACCTTCTCTATGCAATAGCCTACATACTGGGATGGACACAATTAAGTGTGTATTAAATTCAACAAAGTGGGAGAAAGATTCATGACTTGTTTAGAGTTAAAATAGAAACTTAGTCTAGCAGACAAGTATGCTTTATCTGCTCTACCATTACCAGCGTGAGCCATTGGTAGGGATCCTCTCAAACGCAGGACAGAGGGTGACGTCTTCTATGAAACATATGGCAAGAACAGAAAACCAGCTCCAGACTCTGCCATGTCGAGCCCACTGGCAACCCTCAGCTGGAGGCAATGCATGATAGTGGACTTTCAAATAGAGCATGCAAATGACATACTATATCCATAGCGTATGCTATCTATTATACCATATGTGACCGGATAGGAATGCCGTTGTATCTCTGCAAGCCAGTGAGGGAAAGAATATTGGTCTCATTTTCTGAGACACTTGTGCCATGATCCTACCCCGAATCCCCACCCATTTCTCACACATGGTCCTCTGCTTCCAACCTGAGAGGTTTTCTTGTGTTATTTCCATTCATCTATTAACTTACTCAAACATATTTCAAGCTTCTTTATGCCCTGTATGTATAAGCAGAGACATACTCTGTGTTTATAAAGTACAAATTTTGGAATAGCTAGAATCTCATCAAATGCTCAATTTCAATGGAAATCCATGGTGGAAGGGGACAAAAAGGAAAATAAGTTACCAAAAAAAGCAAAACTAGCAGGGCTGACAGAGGAGAACCATCAGAATGGGAGCTGCAGGAAAAACTACTTCTTTTTTGGAGGGATCAGTTCACACAGCAAGTGATATTTGAGGATTAGCAAATTACCAGCTCAGTGAACACAGAACCGTAAAATAATAATAATAATAAATAAGTAAATAAATAAATAAAACACCACAACTGTTGTCTTATCTATTTCAAGTCCATTCAAGAACATGCACTCAGACATGGTTTTGCTAATCAAGTGTCATTTTTAACATAATTAATCACTATATTTTGAGGGTGATCTGATCTGAGTGAAACATCCTGGGACATGAGGTGTTTGGAAGTTAAAAGGAGGAAAAGCTGACTTTTGTTATGGGATGCCATATTTCAAAAATATGAGCCATGATATATAATTTTAAGGGTGGGTTAGGAAACCAGCATACAAGAAAAGTGAATTTACTCACAAATCAGTGAAAAGTTAAAAAAAAAAATGGCTATGTCACTAGGTTAGGGCAAACAGTTCTCCAGTTCTCTCTCTCTCTCTTTTTCATTACAGTTTTTAAAATGATATGAAAAAGTTTACTACCTGCTCAACAATGCAGTCAGATTATCTTAACTACCCAGCTGCTACTATCTTTTGGTTCAGCTGCCTTGCATAAAATAATATGGGAAAGCCTGCCTCCCGTTACATAATTACATTTGTGGAAAGGGAGGGATTATATTCCATGAAATTGTGCTGAGACTGATAGGAGCCGAGGAATATCACCTGACGGACGTTTTTATTCCTTTGTCCTCTGGCTTCCTACGTGGTCTCTGTCATCAAAGAATCGGTGCTTCTTTGGGGGGCAATATCACATTTTCCTTTTGCTAATCTTCTTTGTCATATTTTTTTCAATATATGCAATACACATTTAACGAGGGGCTTCTAAGTGCAGGCACTGCTCTAGGTGCTGGGAAGATGAAAGGGGAAATGAGAATATTTCTACCAAAAGATGATCCCTTGTTTGTTTATTTTGAATGAAATCCCCTGCTTTGAACGTAACTACTAGAAGATCTAAAGTAATAACGGTTGGAAGAGGTTGTCGCCAGCGACTAAAGATGAAAGGAGAATGGTTGGAGCAAGAGACAGCTGCTTTTCATGACAATCTCTTCTCTATCATTACTTTTACTACCTTTATGTACTATTTTGATATAAATTAAAAGTAACTGACTCCTTGAAAAAAAAAAAAAAGCTTCAGATGTGTTTACGTACTGAAAATAAGGATAAAAAGACACTGACTGGAGAGATAAGGAAAAGCAGGATAAAGGAGGAGTTAAAGACATGACTCAAAATTTGTCAGTTTAACAGAGAAGATCACAAACCATCATTTTTTTTAATGCGATAAACTGGAAAAGGGTTTCATTTTGTAACGGCAGAGCTGATCTGACCTGCAAAGGTAGCTCTGTTAACCTTTCCTATAATTTTTGGAACCATGGTATCACTACATGGAAATTAATTGAACACATACTTATTGAATCCTAACTATGTCCCTGGCAATGCGCCAGATGCTGAAATTGTACTATTGAGTGAGGCAGAGACAATCCTTCTCACGGCATTTACAGTGTATTAGGGAAACTAAGATCCAGAGAGATTATTAACTTCATCCTGCAAAGACTCAAACATCAGGTTCTTACACAGCAAAAAGCAATGACTGGCTTATCTCTTCAATATCTTAGAAGCATCAAAGTTTTTCCAAGTGCAAGTGCCCATTCAGGTCTCTTTAACTTGTACTGTTGGGCCGAGTTCAAATTCGTTTATGTTTTGCAACAGAAATCTACAATTTCCCAATCAACCGCATCAGTGTAATATGGCTTAAAATGCAAAATATACATGCCAGCTTGCCAGACAGCAGGCAGAAAGAACACGTACACCGTAGTCTACAACACAGATGACCCTTATTAGGGTAATATATTTGGCCAAACAATTGCTTCAGATGCTTACAGCAGCAGATACATGTCATCCAAGCTTGTTGAAAGAAATTACATGCAGCTGCTGATAGTCATTATCAACTGCATGCTATACAAGAAAACCAAACTCTGAATAAAGCTATCCAGTCTATCGTCAGATATGGAAGAGAATACAGTTCTAATACAGAAGGTATTCTCTGCCTGAAGTCCATAATCTGAGTTGTCTGAGCACCCCTTAATTTGGAACCTCATGGGGTGCACAAGCCAACTGTTTGTGCAAAGCAACAGGAGTATAAGTCTATGGGCCTTCAGCCTTTTTCTAGTACATTCCATAAAAATTCATTGCTAGACATAGAAGGAGGCAGCCTGGGGGCAAAGACCAAAGTATACGCATACACATTGCCCACTACTAAATCTGGGGCCACAGACAAAGCAAAGAAGCCAGTAAGTGAAAGAAAACAACTTCGAGTTTACAAAGCATGTCTTCAGAGAAGAAATCATTTCTTAAGATAAGATTTGGAAAGAAGCCTATTGCTAAGTCCCTTGTGACTGAACTTGTAAAGGGTTGTCAAAACAGTTTGGTTCATCAGGCTGTAATATGCAAAACGGTATGACACTCTCCTAGTGCATGTTAAACCAATAGAATTAAGCAATTAATCTTTAAGAGTCCTTCAAATGGTATATTTTTCTAAAAGGGAAGAAGTAATATCGTCAGCTACATTCATGCTAGAAAGCTGGGGTAAATTAAGAGGTAAAAAGATTTGAAAACCAATCCTAGCATCCTTCTAGCTTATTTTCATTTAATCGTTTATTAATCCCATGGGTTGGCTATTCGCCTTCCAATTAACTATCTTCATCAACATGGAGACATTTTCATTCCTCTAAAAATTAAATATTAATGCCTTTGTTCAATGGGCAATAACATATCTCTCTACATTTATGTTAACTTCATTGCATCTCAGTTATAATAAAATATTGTTCCTTAATAACTTCTAATCAGTAAAGCAATCATAATCATGAAACACCTTAAGGGTCAATAAAAACAAAACCTCCAGAGTCTGTGGTTTTCTTTTGTTTGTTTGTTTGTTTGTTTGTTTGTTTAATATTTAGTTCAATTCACATGCAGTGACTTCCTTTCATCTCCACAAATGATATTAACAATATCAATCATTTTTTATTCATCCCTAAAGATCTCTCTATACTGGCTTCCATTATGAATAAGACTGATAAAGGAAAAAATCTGACAATTATCATCAAAGAACAAGTTTAAAGTCAACCAGTGAAAATAAAGTCAGGCGACTGAACAGATCAATGCTTCTCAACTTTTTTTTTCATTATTGCCTCTGCCAAGGAGATATTTTAGATATTTTTTCCTAATTCCTCCAATTAATATTGTATATATTATGTTTCTGTTTATCTATTTTGGCCTTTTTAGAGGGTCACAAAGAATTTCAATAAGCTAAGATTTTTCTGCCTGTCAGGAACCAATTTTTGCCCCATTGGGAGCCATACAGTCCCCACTGAGAATTCATGAAATAGCTGAAAAATTTCTTCTTAAATATTTCACCATAGCCTTGCATAGAAAATGTAGTGTAAGCCAAAATGTCTACCTGGGAAGCAATTTTTTTTTTGAAATTTTATTTAAAAGTCCTTATACAGTTACCATCCCAAGTCATAAGATATTTATATTTGCTTTGGCTTACAGTGCATTTCTCCAAAACCTTTCATTAAAGTAGACCCACTCTGATAATATGTCGTGTGTACCCTGGGGCTTTGAGTATCTTTGCCATCTGTTGCAACATATCTTCCTTTATCATTGGTATTCCAGGCCAAAAATAGTATTGAAAGGCAATAATACTCCTCCTGCCTACAGGGAACTAAAAAGCTTCATGCTCATACAGTGGAACTCAACAGTTTAAAAAAAAAAAAAAAAAAAAGATGACTCTTACATCATCATCTCCTTTTAGATCTGAGCTCCCGCTTCCTGTCATTTTCCCATTAAATTCCCGGCCTTCTTCTTCAAGGAAAAAAATTAAGCTCGTCTTCACAACATGTTGGGGCCAGAGACTCTGATATCTTTGAATCCATGTCTACCCACCAAATTCCTTTCTCTCAACCAGAATATTTTTCATCACAGGATGTTACCGTAATAGCATAGAATGTATAGTGGCCTCGTAAAATGTTGGGAAAGAATTTAGACCTGGTTTCAAACTTTACTCATAAAATCAGGATATTGGGTTTGGATTTGCCATATTACAACACTGATTTCTTTCTTTCTTCCCTTCTTCCTTCCTTCCTTCCTTCCTTCCTTCCTTTCTTTCTTTCTTTTTAGGTGGGGAGGGGCAGAAGGAAATGAAGAGAGATAACCTTAAGCAGGCTCCATGGCCAGCCCAGCAAGGAGCCTGATGAGGGGTTCGATCTCAAGACCCTAGGATCGTGACCTGAGCTGAAAAGAAGAGTCAGCCGCTTAGCCTACTGAGCCACCCAGGTGCCCTTGATCTCTTAAATATAGTAAGTTAGTAAGAAGTGAAATGATGTGTCTTGTACTGTACTAGACAACTTGTATTTTTTTTAATGTTTACTTTTTTACTTTGAGGAAGAGAAAGGGAGAGAGTGCAAGCAGGAGGGGGACAGAGAGAGAGGGAATGAAAGAATCCCAAGCAGGCTCCATGCTGTTAGCCCAGCATTGGGTATGGAAAGTGATACTTCACTCTGGGTCAGCACTGCTCCCATGCACTGCCTTTTGCTTGAGACCTTATGTCCAGGTGATGCTCATGGCTAATTATTTGCTCCCAGAAAATGGAACCTGTGTTGAAACTTTCACTTAATTTTTATAGAGGTTAATCTTTAAGAATTAGTGTTAAGGAGCTCCCAGTTACATTGCTCGAATCTGAATCTATAAATATGTTGGCAACTACTTAGGCGGGAGTCAAACTTCCAATCGTTGTTAAAGAATTATTTCAGTTTAAGATTAGCCATGGTTTCATGGCTGGTATAGTCCACGTCCCAACTGCTAAAATATACATCAGCAGCTGGGCAAAACACAGAATAAAATGGGTCATGGTGACTTTATTGGTCCTTGAGCTGACAAGAGCCCTTGTACAGTGAATTCTCCACATAGTCAGAGGTAAAGTGAGGGCATGGAGACATTCACTCATCACCTCATTTTTAATTCTAGACATCACAATCTGCAACTCTCAAAATGAACATTTGTCTTATTCCCAGAACTCTACTTGTATTACTAATATTCATGAAGTAGAATGCAAAATCTCGATTCATCTTTATGCAAATAACCCCTCCAATAATCTGTATATTGTTTATGTTTTCTTTAAAGAAATTAAGTGAAGCTAAAATCAACTATACACTGTTGTGTTTCTCACCCCCATGGTCTTACACAAGTATATACCAACATCATGATTAAATGGACACGAATTATAGAGATGAAATTCATTTAGCATAGATTAATTTCCAGAGGACCACTGTGGTTTCGACATCACTTTGTCATGTAGAGAGGATGCCAGTTTTACTGGTGCTGTCAATGACAAATCCATGCTCTGTATCCCTTTTCTTCATGTTTTAAATGGCCCAGAACGGAGTAGGATCCAATTTTTTATGGCACCCTCTTCTCGAGGCCTACTGTCTCTAAAATGTTCATTATTTGAAGTTTTGAACCCTTCTTAATTTCAAAGATGGCATGCACTCTTGCCCAAAAACCACCTGAAATTTCCTTTCTGTCCGTAATTTACATGAGATCCTCAAAGAAGTGAGTTACTCCCATAAGACTGAGAACCATGGACTCATCCCCCCAGGTGGATAGACTAAAACTGTACTGCGATGGTTGAAAACAAATCCATTCCTCAGATCCTACCATCCTTGGCTTTTCTCTCTTATACATCATAATTCACCCTTCTCCTGCTCATATTCACCCCTCATTTGTGCATCTGAGCCTAACGGCATGATTCTTCCCATGCTTTAACTATAAAAGACAGAAACACACACACACTCTCCAAACAGGCTTGGAAATGAATACAAAAAGAGAAGCTGAAGTAAAGCAGGGCTAAGGTATCTGTAAGGATGTTTGGTATATATTTATTTGGAGTGGTTTTCCTCCTTCCTGCATTTATGATTTTCTCATTGCCTCAAAAACCCTTTTATCATGATGTGCCTACGTAGGACTGTCTTAAAGTCTATCCAGCTTATGGTTTGGTAAGTTTATTGGATGTACAGACTGATATTTTTCCCTAACCTCTAAGAGATTTTAATTTTTGCCTTTCATTTTCTTAGGGCCCCTGCTCTTTGGGCACCAGCCAACTGTTGATCCCTGTTGAATCTCCGGGGCTTTTTTCACTTCAGCCTGATGTGAGTGCTACTGGGTTCTCTGTTTTCACCATCCCCAGCAATGATCTTCTGCTCCCACAAGCCCAGATTCCCAGCCTTTAGTCCACAACCGAAATTGGCAAATGTCTTCAAAAGGAAAAACAGCTGCGGGTCCTGAGTTCAACTATGAAAGGTCTCCCCTCTCTGGAATTTTAGTACCTCTTGTCCTCCTTGCTTCTGCAACATCTGATATTTTTTAAAGTTTTGTAATTTATTTTGGTTTTGTAAGGTATTTTTTGCCCAAAGGAAGAATTGAAATGCCACCAATTACTCCATCCTACTCGAAATAGACATCCCCAAAACCACACAGATTGTGACTAGCAATATCTAAAAGGCCCGAATTGACTCTAATTCTCATTCCACATCGCAATTTTCAATATTTTCAGAGAGTGGACATTCTTTAAACACACAAAGTCACCTAGAAGGGCAAATAAAATATAATCTATAACTTTGTAAATAAATTTGACTAAATAACTTTTTTTTTAGCATTGAGCTCAGCTAACATTAAAGGAACCTAAAGAGAGTATATTAAACAGAAGTATAAATAAGAAAAAAATGTAGGACAAATATTAGAGGAGAAAGGGGCATCTCTCATCAACTACAAAGCAGAAAAAAAGTCTGGTCACACACACATGTACATACACACACACACACACACACGAATATTAAGAATGACAGAAGATATAGGAAATTTCTTCAAAGGGAGAAAATAGTTTTGCTTTACTTCCTTCATAATTATTTCTAAAGCCTGGCTCTTAGCAAAAAGTGACAAGGTCCAGCAAGAAATAAATATTTTAGTGTCCCTCCTTCATTGTCAACAGAGTGGTAACATTTCAGAATTGACCAAGAGAGGAGATGTCAAGTGCTCTGTGGACCTAGGGGCACCTGGTGGCTTAGTTGGTTAAGCAGTTAAACGTCTGACTTTGGCTCAGGTCATGATCTCATTGTTCCTGAGTTTGAGCCCCTTGTCAGACTCTCTTCTGTCAGCATGGAGCCTGCTTGGATCCTCTGTCCTTATCTCTCTCTGCCCCTCCTCTGCTCATGTGCGTGTGCGTGCTCACTCTATCTCTCTCTCTCTCTCTCTCAAAAATAAGTAAACATTAAAAAAAATAATTGCTCTGTGGACTTCTAGAAATTATTCTCGAAGAGATGTTGTGGTACACAGCCTCCATGATGGCCCTCCAGTGATTTCTTCCTTTTGATATTCATGCCTAATATAATCCCTTCCCACAGAGGGCTTTACCTGAGTTAACAACAGCAGAAATAAAGGACTATGCCTTTCAAGACTGGGTTATAAGAGACTTTACACTTTCCTCTTATTCTCTTTTGGATTGACATCTAGGGACAGTTATCTGTTACGTCACAAGAATACTCAAGCCGCCCTGTTGAAGGGTCCCTCTGGTGAGAAAATGAGGCCTCCTGCCAAATGCCAGTACCAAATAATGGCCAATGGGCAACCTTGAAAGTAGACCCTCCAGCCTCAACCAAGCCTTCTGTGACTGCAGTCCTGACTGACATCTTAACTGCCACAGTGAGTGACATCAGGGCAGAACCACCCAGTTTTAGGATTCCTGATCTACAGAAACTATGAGATAATGTTTATTGTTATACCACTATTTGGGGTAGCAATTTGTTACACAGCAAGAGATAACTGATATAGATGCCGTGATATTGCAGAATTCAGGAGAGGAAGGTAAAAGGTAAAGTAAGTAAATAGAACTCCTGAGGCTGAATCTCTCAGTTAAACATTACTTTCAACATCCCTCATTAGTGGTCCTACCATTTGTGTTATGGACAGCTGAGTATTATTTAAGAGCAGTCCCTTGAGCAAATCCATTAGATATGATAGTCTCCTTTTTCAACCTTTACCATTTTTTTCCTGTTCTACTTTCCATATTTTCCCCAGCTTTTGGAACCACACCTGACTCTTCTCATCTCCTCTCCAAACTCAATAAACCTTATGTTATAAAATGACTGTTTGTGTCCTCCCAAAACTCATACATTGAAACCCTAACTCTCAATGTGATGGTATTTGGAGGTAGAGTCTTTGAGAGGTAATTAGGTTTGGATGAGGTCACAAAAGCTTCCATTATGGAATTAGTATCCCTATAAGAAGAGAAAGAGACACAGAGCTTGCTCTCTCCACATGCATACAAAGAGATCATGTGAGCTCACAGCAAGAAGGCACTGTAGGTGAGCCAGGAAGAGGGCCCTCATCAAGAAGTGAATCTGCCATCACCTTGATCTTGAACTTTTTAACTTCCAGAACTGTGACAAATGTCTGTTGTTCAAGCCATCTGGTCCATGGCCTTTTGTTACGGCAGCCTAAGCTAAGATACCTTATCACTAAGAACCAATCTCATCCCTTGTGAGAGAGCTGCATATTAGAATAAAAGCTGTAGTGCCAATCGATTAGTACATATATAATAGGTTATTATGAAAATAAGGAACCTAACCAAGCAAATGCAGAGGATGAACAAAAATTGACACTCAAATGTCTAAATCATCGTGATTGTAAAACATATCATTTCTCATGTTGGTTTCTCATGCATCCATTTAGATTAACATCAATTTTAGAACTTAATTTTGAGTGCTTTCCTCTCTCCATCACTCTGTGTATTTTTTTTTTTTTTTTTTTTTTTCAGAGGCTATGGGTAATTTTAATATCCACTCTGTGAAAGACAGTCAGCTATCTGTGTGTGTTTACTAAATGTGCTATTGGACAAAAATCATTAAGTTATCTTAACTACTGAAGAAATTCCTGAAGTAAAGTTATAAAAAGTCAGAGTAATAGGCAGCCACTTGACCTGCTCCAGAACATTAAAAGGAAGTTCACTTCTTTTTCATTTTCCCCACTCCCCTCTGACCCAAAACCTTCCTCTCTGTTAGAGTACGGCAAGGAGGTTATACACATATGGAAAGAGCTAAACAGGAACACAAAGCATTTACTCAAACTTCTAGGAGGACAGTTGCATAACCAATTGTCTCAATAATCCCTAAGTGAGGTGAGGAGACATAAGGGGGATCAAGGTGATATCTAGAGGGTGAAACTGAGAACTCAAATGAAACTTAGTGGGTTTTTTTTTTATTTTTCAAATTATTTTCATCTCCTTGTGCTGTAAGGAGATGTAAGCCTTATGATGTAAGTTAATATTAATGATATGTCCTTGAACTACACAATAGCTTTGCCATAACATTGCTGAGCACTATTTTACAAAAATAAACACTGAATTATAGAGGTTTATTTAGGGATGAGAGGAGAGAGAAATGTAAATGAGGGTGCCTAATTTTTAGGATAGATTTTTCCACCAGAAAAAAATCCACCATTTAGTTTTTCACTGAAATTTGCTTACGGATATTACTAGGCTAAATGACAGCTGATAAAATTTTACTGATTCTAAGAAGATTCTTCTACCTGTCCCAAAAGATAACCACAAGGCATAGTTCACGATAGAGCTTCTGTTCCTTTGATTTAAAAGAGAATTTAAATCCCTATTAAAATGCAAACACCCAGGAATAAATTAACAAAAAGCTTTGACTAATGAGTATATATCTCACATGTTGAATTTGATCCTTAATCTGTCCTCCTTAATAATCAAATTATAGAAGAAATAGTGATCAATTCTAAGGCATTCTCAGGAAATGCTCTTATAGATACATTCCAATTAAGAGATAACTAAACGGTTGCTAGTTAAAATTATACAATGCCCATGAGTTTTTCCTATTAACAGAAGCAAAGTCTTCAGCCAAAGGACAAACCACTGATTTGGTATTTTATTCACCAGCAAACTTTATGAGCAGAGACTTTCCTATAGTCCCTGAAATAGGTAACCACCTATGCTCTATTACAGTGTAGAAAAGCATGAACACATTGGACTTCTGAAGGAAGGGAGCTAAAACCATCAAGAGAAGAGAATTTAGCTGTCCTTGATTCTGCCAAGAAAAGTAGCAGCAAAAGAAAGATAAACAAGAGTCTCAAAAAAAAAAAAAAATGAGAATCAGTGGTGGGTGTTTTTTTTTGTTTTTGTTTTTGTTTTTTTTTTGTCTCTTTTCCTCTGTTGTATATATGCATTTCTCCAGGCCCTCTCCCAGACCCCATATTCCTTGACTTGGGGTTCTGTCCGTTAAATCCTCCCCAGTCTCTTAGATGATCTATGACTCCAAAATCATTATCATCAGTCAGGATCTTTCTTCTGAGTCCAGAAACTACATATCCAATCACCTACTCTCCATGACCACATGAGATCCCTAAAGGGAATGCAAACCTACCAAGCCCAAAGGTGACGTTATCTTCTTTCCTCCAAAACTGCTTCTTACCCAGGGTCGCCCCATTCCAGCAAATGAGAAAACTATACGTCTGGTTTATAAGGTGGAATCATAGGATTCAACCTCGAAATGGATTGTTGCACTCCTCACCAAAATAGTTCTCTTCCATTACTTCTGATTTTTTTATCTTAAATATTTCTACGCCACCCTCTTCCTTCCATCTCCAAAACTTTCAACATCCTGGTCCAAGCTAGTGTCATCTCCTGCTGGGTTATCACACTAGCCTGACAAGAGCTCTCTCCCACTTTTGCTCTCAGCAATGCATTCTCCAGAGGAAGTGCAAAAAGATCTTTTTTTAAATGAAGATCTTATTATCCATCCCCCACAAATCCTTACAAAGACTTTCACTGCTGTATATAACATAGGCAAAACTATTTAAATGCCTGAAAAGCTTTGTTTTTTTCTCACCTCTGCTTCCTCCTAGGCCTCATTTCCTTCTTCTGGACCCTGTAGTGCCATGAGTCTCACACATCAAGTCTTTTCAACATGGCCTGCCTTCCATTAGTCTGCAATGTTTTCCTCACAACCCCTTTGCCCAGACAACTCTAATTCACCCTTCCCATCTCAAGGTCTCAAATCAAATAACCCTTCTTCAGGGACATCTGTTCTGACTCCTCATGTTATATAAATTCCCTAATCCATTATCCTGTTGTTGTTTTTAATCATAGTGCTTATCATACTTCTATTTCACACAATTGTTAGATTATTTGCTTAGTATCTGTTTGCCCACCCATTTCTCATACTACTAGTTCATGAGGGCAGGAGTCATATCTGCTTTGAAGACCTCATTCCTAGCACATAGCTGGTTGTATGAATGAGGGAATAAGCAAAAAACAGGAGAAAAAGTGACAGCCTACAGGAAAGTCAAACTTTATGCATTTCACAACATTAAGATTTAATTCTGTTAACAGCCATATGACTACCCTCTAGGTTACATTACAGGTTAGATGCATTCTAGAAAATAATATGAACTCAGAGGGAAGGAGTTAAGAGAAGGAGAAATATGAGGAAGATCTTTTTAAACATTTGGAAGAATTTCATAAGTTTCCCAATGATTCAAAGTGATTGCTAGAATCACCTTTGAAAAGTGAGTATCATTAACTGACAACTTCATCTTGAATTTAGAGCCAATATAAGGTCAGTTTTATTATGTTGAATTGGACATCCACCTACATGGCATTTGTATATAAAGTTTTCTTTATTATTTCCCTTGACCATCATTTTTCATTCAGGGAAGAACTCATTTTCTCTTCTTCATTTCAGCATTTACTACAATTTACATGTGATTTTTCTTCCATTTAAAACTACATTGAACAAACACAAGTATACTATTAATTCAGGTTATGAACCACTGCCTTCTCTGACCAGATCTAATTCTTAATGTTTTCAGTGACTTTTAAATAATGTCATTTTTCCCCCCTTTGGTATTTTTCTTTAAAGGAAGTTTTGGAGTTTTAATAAAATAACTGAATTTGAACATCTAAATGTGATTATAAATAATCAAATATATGAAATTGGACTTTATAATAGATTTTGTTTTTAAGCCCATTTCAATATTTATTTGAAGTCATTAGGAGGAGGTGCCTCATCTAAGTAACCACAAGGTAGTATAGAGATTTATGGCAAATGATAGAGAAGGGGTGATATGTACATATAAATCCTTCATATTCAAAGAAAACAGGCCACTGGATATTAGTATTTTCTTATCAGAGGGAAACTATATCACTTCATTAGAAAGGAAACAGTCAGGTAACAGTGTGACATAATTTTTTCCCTTCATTTCTACCTTGGACAATCTAAGAGAGGAAAATACATTAAAAGAAATTTTTTTTTCTCTAGGAATATGATTGAAACTCTGTGATGTATTGTTTTCTTTCGTTTCTGCAAAACTCTATAATATGATGGAGCTCAGCACATATCTAAAATAGACTTTTTTCTATTAAGTTACTATTCAGTATAAGTTTTATTCAGTATAAGATTTACATTGTACCAAACAGTTAAGGAAAGACTTCAGAGCTGTTGAGGACTTAGGAAATCTGGCTGCATTCCTATATTATAATTCCATAGGATTACTTGTTTTTTTTTTTCTTTCCCCAGAAAATTTGAGTGAATTTCTGCCCCTTCCCACAAGTGAATCCATATAAAAAATACTGGCAGAAATTGAAAAATTAGAAAAATTTATCTTAGAATAAAAGTCCATTTCAATGTCTGTTGTCAGTATCTTCTTTTTGGTGAAAGTATGTTCCAAATTTATGTTGCACGAAACCAGAAAATATTTCCCCTCTTTCCATATACACCTGCTCTAGATGAAATTGTGCCCTCCAGAATTCATATCTGGAAGCTCTAAACCCCAGTGTAACTAACTGGAGATAGGGCCTATAAGGAGGTAATTAAGGTTAAATGAGCTCACAAGAGTGATTGTGATCTGGTAACAGAGAACTTGTTCATTCTCTCTCTGCCTTATGAAGACACAACCAGAAGACAGCCATTTGCAAGCTAGAAAAAACTCCCCTTTTCAGAAACTGACCCAGCTGGACCTTGATCTGGGACTTCTAGCCTCCGGACCCATTAGACAATTTGTTTCCTGTAACTAAACCATGAAGTCTATGGTATTCTATTATGGCAATCCAAAAAGACAAAGACAATGCCTCATCCTAGGATCTTCGGACTTCTATTCTACTCTTAAAATCACAAGTATGAATATGTGACATATTCTTCCATGTTTAGGTAATGAGTATTGCAGTGTAAAAAAGAAAAAGAAAAGGGGCACCTGGATGGCTCAGTCAGTTAAGCGTCCAACTTCAGCTCAAGTCATGATCTTATGGTCTGTGAGTTCGAGCCCTGCATTGGGCTCTATGCTGACAGCTCAGAGCCTGCAGCCTACTTCAGATTCTGTGTCTCCCTCTCTCTCTGCCCCTCCCTGCTCTCTCTCTCTCTCTCTCTCTCTCAAAAATAAACACTTAAAAATTTTTAAAAAAAGAAAAGGAAGAAAAAATTATCTTTCTTAAACACATGAGGTGTTGCCTAGGTGGCTCATTTGGTTGAGTACCCAACTCTTGATTTCAGCTCAGGTCATGATCCCAGGATCCTGGGATCAAGCCCCACATCAGGCTCTGCATTGAGCTTGGAGACTGCTTAAGATTCTCTCTCTCTCTCTCTCTCTCTCTCTCTCTCTCTCTTCACTTGTGTTCTCTCTCTTTCTCTCTCTCTCTCTCAAAAAAAAAGTAAATAAGTAACTAAAAATAAATCTTAAAAAAAAATAAACACATGAGTCTGGGTGGCTCAGTCGGTTAAGCATATGACTTAGGCTCAGGTCATGTTCTCATGGCTTGTGGGTTCGAGCTCCATATCGGGCTCTGTGCTGACAGCTCAGCACCTGGAGCCTGCTTCGGATTCTGTGTGTGTGTGTGTGTGTGTGTGTGTGTCTCTCTCTCTGCCCCTCCCCTGCTCACACTCTGTCTTTCTCTCAAAAATAACAAATAAATATTAAAAAAAAATTTAATAGACTAAGAAAAAAGAGAAAAGACTCAAATAATAAAATTCAGAAATGAACGAAGAGACATTATCACTGATGTCACAGAAACAACAGAGGACAAATTACTATGAATAATTATATACCAACAAACTGGGTAATGAAGAAAAGATGGATAAATCTCTAAAAATATATAACATACCAAAATTGAATCATAAAGATTTTTTTTTAATCTAAACAAACTGATAACTAGTAGGAGATTGAATCAATAATCTAACAAAGCAACATCCACTGGGGCGCCTGGGTGGCTCAGTCGGTTGAGCGTCTGACTTGACTTCAGCTCAGGTCATGATCTCACGGTTCGTTGGTTCGAGCCCCGTGTCAGGCTCTGTGCTGACAGCTCAGAGCCTGGAGCCTGCTTCAGATTCTGTGTCTTCCTCTCTCTCTGCCCCTCCCCCAGTTGTGCTCTGTCTCTCTCTGTCTCTCAAAAATAAATAAATGTAAAAACAAAAAAAACAAAAAAACAAAAAAACAAAGCAACGTCCAGGACTACACAACTTCACTGAATATGTCTACCAAACATTTAAGGAAGCATTAACACCAAGATTTCTCAAACTTTTCTCAAAAACTTGAAGAGGAGGAAACATTTCCAAATTCATTCTATGAGGCCATAATTACCCCTAATGTTAAAATTAGACAAAGATACTATAAGAAAAGAAAACTATGTACCCTTATCCCAATAAATGTTGATGAAAAACATCCACAAAATACTAGCAAACCAAATCCAGCAAAATTAAGATTATATACTATGACTAAGTGGGATTTACTTCTGGAATGCCAGAATGTTTCAATATGCAAAAATCAATCAATGCTACATACCACATTAAAAGATAAAACCACATAATCATTTCAATTAATGCATAAAAGTCATTTGACAAAATTCAACACTTTTTCATGATAAAAACACTCAGCATACTAAGAATAGAAGGAAATTACATCGTGCCAAAAACGATCTATGAAAAACTTCCAGGTAACATTATACCCAATGGTGAAAACCTGAGTTTTTTCTCTAAGTTCAGTAACAAGATAATAATGTGCACCCTTCCCACTTCCATTTAACTTAATACTGAAAAACCTAGCTAGAGAAAATAGGTAAGAGAAAAAAAACCTTAAAACATCAACATTGAAAGAAAGAAGTAAAAATATTTCTGTTCACAAATGACATGTTTATAAATAAACTTAACCAAGGATATGAAAGACTTGTAACTGAAAACTACAAAACATGCCTGAAGGTACAGAAGCCATCAATCAATGGACACATGTCTCGTGTTCATTAATTGAAAGACATACTATTGTTAAAATGTTCATACTACTCAAAGTGATTCACAGATTCAATTCAATTCATATCAAAATCCCAGTGGTATTGTTTTCAGAAATAGAAAAAGTGTCCTAAAATCCATATGGAATGTCAGAGACTTTAATCAAAACAATCTTGAGAAAGAAAAACAAAGCTAGAGGCCTCACATATCCTAAATCCAAAACATATTACAAAGCTATAGCAATCGAAACAGTCCAGTACTGGCAAATAGACCAAAATACAAAAATGAACTCAAAATGGATTGAAGATATAAACATAAAACCTGAAACTATAAAACTCCTAGAAGAAAACACAGGGTAAAAAAATTCATGACATAGCATTTAGCATTGTTTCCTTACATAAAACACCAACGTGCAACAAAATAAAAATAGAAAAATGGGACTATTCTCAAACTTAAAAGCTTCTGCACAGCAAAGGTAACAATCAACAGAGTAAAAAGGCAACAACAATGTGCATATAATTAACCATACTGTACACTTAAAAATGGTGAAGATGGTAAATTTTATCTTATGCTTTTTAAGCCCAGTAAAAAATAAATAATGAAAAAGCATGGAAGCATAAATATATATTGATAATATTTACTTCTTTAGAAGTGAGTTTATAGGATGCAGCTTAAATTGTTTTGCATGCAAACTGGCTTCCTGAAAAGGAGTCAATGAAACAGGAATACTAATATTTTTGAGCAGGCACTGTAGAGATTTATCTCATTCTTTACCAATGGAGGCAACCATAAAAAATAAAACACCAAGCATAAGTTGTGGGCTTTTTAGCTCAAGATGTCCAATAAAAATATATTCTAGCAACTTTTAGACAGGTAAAGCTAGAATTTAGGTCAGGGTCAGAGATCACCCATATATAGTGGTGAAAGGAAAGCTCTAAGAGTGACGGATATAAATAGAGAAGAGCAGAGAGCCAAGGAACTAGACTTGGGAGACATTCAAAACACGTGGCTCAAATAAAACAAGAACTAGAGCCAGAGAAAGAAAGTTTAAAAGGTCACAGAGGATATTCAGTCACAGACTTCTAGCCTGAGCAAAGATGGTGAATATATTCCAAGTATCACCAAAAAAAAGACTTATTTTTCGACTAAAACAAGTGGTTTTGGTCTCTTGTCATTTCAGTTTAAAATAAGAGTCAACTCTCTTATGACATCTTTTATTCTGGATTTTATAAGGCACCGTTGATGTTCCGCAAATAATACCCTAGGAAAAGAAAACAAAACAAAATCTAAATCCAATTCTAAAGCGCAGCTTGATGCAAGTGTTGGAGAATTTGAAAAAAAAAAAAAAAAAGCAATTAAAAGGAACTGATTACTAAAAATCACACAAAACCCGAAACACAGGAAAAGGGAAATGTATTTGGAAACTGGAAGAGACACTCATGCTTTACAAAAATTGAATAAAGAGGCGATTTCCATCTAATTGTTGTATAGTCAATTTGCCAATGATGACAATTTGCATGTTTAACTGAAAAGAAAATAGCAAACATCTGAATGTAAATGAACATTTTTGGTTGTTTCTTTTAATGGGCAGGTGAAACAGTTACACAAAACCAAATATTGAACACAGAGAAAAGAACTATCAGCATTCAATTTATTGTTTAGCCAGTAATTGTGGTAGTTGCCCCTAAATATGTACATATATATACAAATACTTTGTAAAAAGCAATGCAAAGTGTGATGTGTTTGGGAGAGAATAAAAACTTAAGTTTATAATTACAAGCTGTCTGACCATTTCGACTAAAGTTTAATTTTAACCAAAATTTTCCTATTCTCAGGGCGTAGTGAAGATAGAACTGATTGGAAAGTTCGGTGTTAAAGCCTTAATGCTAAGCTGTCATGCCAAAGAACAAAACAAATAAACAAAACATGGAACTGAAGCAGGGACAAGAGACTCACCCAAAGTGGCTGAGGCTGGCTTGAGAGTGGATAATTGGCCAAAAAAGAAAAAGACGTAATTTAAATACAGGTTAAAATGTGTGTTACTCTGTCTCCCCAGGATCTCTGACCAGGTCGTGCACTGTAAGTGGAATGTGTGCTGCTTCTGCCAAGTGGGGACTCAGGGAGGGAAAAATGCCTTTATTGAGATATGGAGATACAAACATCAGATGGGTAAAATGAACAGATACAACTGGGATTAAAGAATATGGATTTGGTCTCTGCTCCTTTGCAGAAGTTTGCACTCTTATCAACATTCATAGGTTGGGAAGCAGCAGCCCTTCCCCATGATGTGACAGAGGTTGGGGTCTAACCAACTTTATGGCGGCAGCCATGGAATATGGTGGACCAGGTGCACCATCTGCCCCTTCAGTAATCACGACTGTGGTAGCATCAGCCACATCTTTGGCACAATGAGGGGTCCCAGGCTTGTGATTGCAGCCATCCAACGTGACATGTCCTGTGGCCTCAGCCACCTCAGCCTTCAACTGGGATTGCTGACCTTCAACATCAGATACAGCCGATTTTGATAGAATTTTGCAAGACGCAGACCAACAGGGAACCCATCTTGGAGAAGTAATTCCTTATCAGGAAGGAATCAGAGGGAAGGGGGATTCGATTCTGCAACTAAGAAACAAATGTCATTTGGGGGAAAACAAAACAAAACAAAACAAAAACCTATGCTTGGGAGCTATTTCTACAATGAGAAAAAGAGGAATTAAATAACATGCAAGAGGATGACACAGCTTGTAAGTGATGAATCAGGATGTAAAGCCAGGTGGCCTGACTCTAGTACCTGATTTCCTTAATCATGGAATTGGGCAGCAAGTTCAGGTGCACGGCTTGCCCTCTGGGCTTACCTCTGCCATGCCCTCACCGCACATTATTTTCTTATCTATTTTTCCTGCTAAAGAGGTAAGCTCAGGTCGAGTAATAAGTAACTCTTTTTTATTGTTGTTTGGTTTTGTTTTTTCAGTAGGTTACTTGTTTCAGCCCATTCTTTCCTCAGACTGCAGAGTTCCAAGATAGTTTGTTCTATCCCCAACCATGTCCATTTTGGAGATAAGTAACTTCTATGTTCACGGTACAATTCTTAGCTAAACAACAGCCCTAATGCCCATACCTGTAGTATCAACCTCCAACTGGAAGAAAAACTGACTTCTAATGCCTATATTATAGAGCTATACTGTATTACGAAATCAAGGTCACTACTTTATTGTCATAGTTAATGTCTCTGTATTTTTTTAAGTTTATTTATTTATTTTGAGAGAGACAGAGACAGCACGAGTGGGGGAGGGGCAGAGAGACAAGGAGAGAGTCCCAAACAGGCTCCACACTGTCAGCACAGAGCCGGACACGGGGCTTGAACTCACAGAACTGCAAGATCATGACCTGAGCCCAAACCAAGAGTCAGACGCTTAACTGACTGAGCCACCCAGGAGCCCCTGTCTCTGTATTTTTTTTTTTCAATATATGAAATTTATTGTCACATTGGTTTCCATACAACACCCAGTGCTCATCCCAAAAGGTGCCCTCCTCAATACCCATCACCCACCCTCCCCTCCCTCCCACCCCTCATCAACCCTCAGTTTGTTCTCAGTTTTTAGTCTCTTATGCTTTGGCTCTCTCCCACTCTAACCTCTTTTTTTTTTTTCCTTCCCCTCCCCCATGGGTTTCTGTCTCTGTATTTTTAAAAATCACATGATCTCTTTAAAGTTAACAAATATATAGCAATTACTAGGTGCTAAGTTTCTGCTGACTTATATAGTCCACAACAACCACTCATATCCGGCACCATTATTAACACTCAATTTTAAAGAGAGAAAAATAGAGACAAGGGGTTCAGTAGGCAGAGGTGGTATCTCAACCCAGATTGTCAACGCCCATCTATGCTCTCAACTCCCGCCCCAGGTAGGTACATTTCTCCACAATCTATAAATTCCAGCTGTCGAATGTACTGCGAGCCTCTTCAGAGAAGGGTCAGAGTGTATGTGAATAGAACAGTGGAATTTGAGTCTGAAGATAAAGTGCTCTGATGTGGAATAATTGTGTGAACTTGGATGCGTCACTTAGCGTCTCTGGGTTGATTATAATATATGAAGACGGCCAAGAGTCTTTCTTCAGTGTCTGTTTACAACATATGAGACCCTCTCCAGGAACCATGTAGCCCATTTGAGGCCCTCAGTACATTTAGTTTTTCCCAAGTCCAAAATTCTATGACACATTGAAATCTTTCCTTAGTCTCACAGACCAAAGAGTAGGAGGATAAAATAGACTTTAGCAAATACAAATTGTGTCGTGAATACCTTTTGGGGGGTTCCTGGATCCAATTCCAACCTGTGTGTTGGTGGGGGGGCAGCGGGGGACCTGGCTCATCCTGCAGAACACCAAGCAATACTCAGACACCAGTAGGGAGTCCTGGAACTCAACTCCTTCCTGACCCTATCTACCTGGAGGTAGCATCAGATCCCCCAGGTTGAGGGCTCGGTCCCACAAGACTGCCCTTCCTTCAAATACCAGTTGTCAGCCCAGGCTGTTACCTGTGCTTCGGACCCACCGGTTACAAATTAGAGGTTCCAAAGACTTCCTCCTGAGCTGGACTCCAACTCAGGATGCCATTTGCAAGCGCAGGTTGTTACCTGTACTTATCACTGACAGGCTATAAATTAGAGGTTCCCACAACCTTCTTTCTGGGTTTGATTAATTTGCTAGAGAAGGTCACTGAACTCAGAGAAACATTTTACCTACTAGAGCACCAGTTTGTTACAAAAGGATATAGATAGATATAGATATAGATACAGATACAGATACAGATACAGATACAGATACAGATACAGATACAGATACAGATATAGATATAGATATAGATATAGATATAGATATAGATATAGATACAGATATCTATAATTCAAGAAGAGCCAGACAGAAAAGATGGATAGGGCACCGTGTGGGAACAGGTGCTGGCATCAGTGACATCTCCAGACACATCACTCTCCCAACTAACAAAAGCTGCAGCCAATCTTAAGGGTTAACCAGCCTCAAAGTAACAGACTCCTTGCTTGCTGACCTCAGGTCCTTGATCTGTAACCGAATCGATTTACTTTCTTTGAGATTTACAGACCACTGGCCTTGGGGAATGAAGGATCAGAACTCTCCCAGGCCACAGAGGCCAGCGAGTCTGTTTGAAACCACCTTGGCTTTCTTACTAGCCCAGCAATCTCTTAGTAAAACGTCTTTCTTTTTTAAGGTCACCCAGATAACTTTACTGACCTCCCTTTGTGCATCTGTAGACCTTGCCGTCTTTTGCGCAAAGGACAAAGTATCCCCGCCCAACTGTCCCTGGGTACCAAGGAACCAGATTCCTTTGCACGAGTCTGCACCCCAAGCACCAAGGAACTAGAACTTCTTGCACAACCTCCCAGCACCCAGATAATTCTGTAGCTGGCATCAGCCAGTCTGCACGCGATCAAGAAACGTCGTAGACTACTGTACTCTCTTACCTGAGTAAACCCCTTTAAAAATCTCTGCGCCAGGGGCTGCCTGCGTGGCTCAGTTGGTTAAGCGTCGACTCTTGATTTCAGCTCAGGTCATGATCTCACGTGCATAAGATCGACCCCCATGTAGAGCTCTGTGCTGACAGTGCAGACAGAGCCTACGTGGGATTCTCTCTCTTGCTCTCTCTCTCTGCCCCTACCCTGCGCTCACTTTCTCTCTCAACATAAATAAATAAAAAGAATAAATAAAATAAAAATCTCGGCACCAGGCAGAAACCTCAGTGTTGGGCTTTGGACAAGAGTCCACCTTCTCCCCAGGTGGGTGGGTCTCCTGAATAAAGCTCCTATTCCTTTCCAATCAAAACCAGTCTCTTGAGGATTGGCCTTGCCAGTGACAGTCAATTGAACTTGGATTTGAGTGGCACCAACGCCTCTGTGTGTTCAGCAACATGGAAAATCTCATAACACTGTCCTTCAGTTTTTATGAAACGTCATTGAATAGGCACAGTTGATTAAATCAGTGGTCAGTGATTTTTTTTTTTTTTCCTCCAATTCCTACCCCTTCTGGGAGGTCAGGAAGTGGAACTGAATGTTCCAATCCTCTTATCAAAGGATTGGTTCCTCCAGTGACCAGTCCCCATCCTCAGGTGACCTAGGGGCATTCCAAAAGTCAGGACATTAGACATTATAATAACAAGAGCCACCACACCTGTAACACTCCCATTACTTAGGAAATTCCAAGGGGTTTAGGAGCTCTGTCCCAGAAAGGGGACAAAGATCAACTACATATCTCTTATAATTCATCATAATATCATGATTTAAAAAACAGAGCATACAGTACTAACAAAGAATATGTCAACCCAAACTTTTAGTATGCTTGAAGCCAGGGGTTTCTTTTTATCATTGCCTTCTCACTGCCAGAGATGATGCCATGAGCATTGTAGATGATCAGTAAATATTTCTTGAATGAATGAACAAAAGGTAAAAATGGGATTGTTTTTGATTGTTTCTAACAATTATGACTTTGCAGCATGTGGCCAATTGGAAGAACATTTTGAATAACAAAGACTCATAAAAAAATAGAAGAACAACAGAAAAAGTAGGATAGGATGTTAAAGAACATACATCAGACAAATTCTACTGCATTTTTTCTAATAAGTATAAAAATGAGCTTTTTCTTGTAAATGTACATTCCCTTCATTTTATTTAAGGAGAGTAGAACATGCAACCACAAATATGACACTTTGGCATATTGATATTTTAAATTAAGTTACTTGAGAAATGGACAGGGCGAGAAGGACACTCTAACCCTCCTTTGTCCCCCTGAGAGCAGGTACTAACTCCCATGTGCAAGGTAGCCTCTGTATTTAGGAGGAAATGGGACATCCTGATCATAAGGAATTTAGGTCCCAGAAGACTGCATGCATTTGTTACCTCCTTACTAATTTACTAGCTCAAGCTCAAACTTCTTTGTCTCAATTCTTCATGAATTTGTTGTTCCTTTATCTAACTATAAAAAAGTATAAAACTGCCTGTTTTGGTCACTTTCTTGATTCTCATCATTTTAATTAGGCTACTGTATGTACAGAATTAATTTTTTTTCTTCTGTTAATTGGTCCATGTCAATTTAATTATTAGACCAAAGAACCTAAAAGAGAAGGGGAAAGCTTTCCTCCTCTATGTTATAAAATAGCTAACATGAAAATCTAACAAAATTTTACTTTTAGAATTAGTTTCCATTCCCTTGGATATAAGCATGCTCATATGCAATGAAAAGTGGCCAAAGTAACTGATGTAGGCTAAGGCAGAAACCATTGAGGGCCAAGTTACAGAGAAAGTTCCAAGCCTCAATAATCTCTTCATTGATCTGTAGATGAGATGGTGATCATTACAAAATTGCCTAACATTCCAAAAAGTGGGCCTCGTTTGTGATATCAAGTAATACATGGATTCTAACAAGATCTTTCTGAAAAAGTAATTATGAGATTTTCACAAGCTAATCCATGTAAAGTGCCAACCACAGTAGGAACTCAATGAAAATTAGCTACGGCAACAATGAGTTATCTGTTGGGTGACCAGGACAAGGGAGAACTATATGGGATGCCACCCATGAGAAAAATCTGCCCCCAAACAGTTAACTTGGCTCAATGTCATGGTTCTTCATCTGCAAAGACTATTTGGTGGTAAAAATAAATTCTAGAAAATGGACTTCCCAAGACTTAGCATGCCAACTTACTGACCGTTTCAGAATTTGACATGTTATCGGAGAAACATGTTAACAAAATAGAGCAAACTAAGCAAGAAAAAAATGAAATACATTTCTTTTTGTCATATGCAATGGATTTCTTGCCCTGAGATGGGGGATGGTGAAGCAAGCAATAAAAATGAAGATCTCTCATGCTCAAATTTTGAATGGGGAATAATGTTTCCCAGACAGGGCATTGGGAAATGACCGTGTCTGTCATGCTGTTTCCTCTCCCTCCATGACAATAGTAAAAGCAGGAGGCTTTAGAGTTCTGGCTTGAAATGCTTTCTCTATATTGTACCAGCTGCATGACTTTTAGAGTTAGTTATAATGCATATATGCTTTAAAAGATTACAACTATAATTAGAAATGCTGTAGTTGAAGAGCCTAATAGGTATGTGATTTGGGGACAGTCACATTACCTCTCTGGCCTCGGTTTTTGCATACAACAGATGAAGTCTCTAGTCAATCACATAGAGTGTTTGTCCTCAGGAAAGTTCAAAGGATAAAAATCAGGTGAAACAACTACTATGTCGTTCAATATTCAAGAGGCATTTATATATTTTTCGAGGACTAAGAAATATGAATTCCAATCCTGAACTTCCTTTCCCATAGGGTTCCTAATTTTTTCCCATAAAATGACAATGTGTGTCCATGAATGCACATGACTTACACATGCATAAACCAGTGTATACTTGTAAGTGTAATGTGAATACTAGCTCAATAAGTGAGAATAATTGGGGCATTCAATACTTAAGGGAATTCCTTGGGATTTTAACCTGAGGGACAATAACATGACAGCAGATATATACCAGTATGGCTACTGATATTTGGAAATTTAGAGTAAATCTCAATCTTTACTCAGTAAAGTAAGGTATAAAATTGGCACACATTAAAAAGGGTCCAATGTATTAGTAGTTCTTCTATTTGTGATTTGATAAGAAGATAAATAAAAGATAATTAGATTTTTAAAAGGCAAATATGACCCACAGTTACTTGACTTTCTCTGATTCAAACACTAGTTCAAGTCTGCTCTTTAGTATTTCCTTTTTCACAAATGTTCAGGAAATTTTCACCACATTTTTTCATTTGTGTTGGATCCTATGATTTAATGTCATGGATAAACTCAGGACATGCTGTAGTGTCCCAGCCCCCCTCCGTGAAAACCAGTTACTTCTTAGGGAAATTTTACTTATATTCAATCAAAACCATCAATATAAAACTAAGTTTGCATTTTAGTGACTAAATTAGAAAGTATTTCAAGAATGGCTGTTGATAATAGCCACCCCAAGTGAATACAATGATTCAATCAGCAATAATGTCAAAAACAATTACATTTTAAAATGCTGGATTCTAGTTTATATGCTGGATTCCAGCACATTATGCTATCGAACATCTATTTAGCTCATTATCTAGGATATGTTCCTGTTATTTGCGTATGTAATTCTGTCTAACATTACATAGTGCTGATTATGGATCTCCTCTATCTGAGGATAGGCCCTTGTCTTATTATTCTTTGTTATCATATGGCTGCATTTGAAGCAGCTTACATAGCACCTAGCAACAGTATAAGCATTCAGACAAAAAAAAAAAAAAGTCCTGAAATTTTACTTGAATGATCAAATCCAGTGATATGGATTTTATCTTCTAAATCATGACCGCCTAAGAGAAATGCTAAGTTATTCCATGCTTCAGTAAGAAACACAGTGACACCATCTCCCAAAGATGAAAAGCCATTTTACTTTTTAAAACCCTTGAGACTGTCTACATACTGCTTGGGAAAACATCTCGTGATATTTGCTCTGGTGAACTATTCTTGAATTCAACTTTAAAAACAATTATGTAGCAATTATGTATAGGGAAACATCATGTATACATTGACATGAAGCCACAGCGTTTTTAAAAGTGTCCATGGAGAACCCCTTATAAAGCAGAAGTTTTAAGGATCTTCAGGGCTCCTTTCTGGCAGCTGGAGTGCTGTTTTTAGAAGGTGATGGTGATTCTGACGGTTTGCCACTGCCAGCTTTCCATACTGAGGACAAGGTTAAATGAAAGACTAAGGAGGGGGGCGCCTGGGTGGCTCAGTCGGTTGAGAGACCCACTTTGGCTCAGGTCATGATCTCACGGTTTGTGAGTTCGAGCCCCGCGTTGAGCTCTGTGCTGACAGCTTAGAGCCTGGAGCCTGCTTCTGATTCTGTGTCTCCCTCTCTCTCTGCCCCTCCCTCACTCATGCTCTGTCTCTGTCTCAGAAATAAATAAACATTTGAAAGAAAGAAAGAAAGAAAGAAAGAAAGAAAGAAAGAAAGAAAGACAGACTAAGGAGGAAAAAAGTAGGTCCAAAAGAGAAACATAGAAACAAAAGAGAAACATAGAAAACTTAGGCAACTGGGACACCTGAGATGGCTCCATTGAGCGTCCAACTTCAGCTCAGGTCATGATCTTACTGTCCATGAATTCAAGCCCCATGTCGGGCTCTGTGCTGACAGCTCAGAGCCTGGAGCCTGCTTCGGATTCTGTGTCTTTCTCTGTCTGCCCCTCCCCTGCTCTCTCTCTCTCTCTCTCAAAAATAAAAACATTTAAAAAAATTTTAAAAGAAAACTTAGGTGAGTATTTAGAGAGAATAGTACTTAATAGACAGACTTCTAAATCAGTAACCAGTCTTGTGATCAGGCTGTAACACTTACTAGATTGGCGATGTTAAGGCATCTATTTATATTCTATAAAATTTAGTCAACTTATAAGTAACACAGATTATTGTTAGATACGATCATATATGTGATATATATGATAATCTATACCATATTTATTTACTCTGCATTTTTTTTCAGGTAAAAGGAAGAAAGGAACATTGATGTTAGTAATTCCAGGGAGAATTTTCTTGAATGACCATGCTTTCATGGGAAGCCTTTCATCATCTAAATTCTGATCTTCACTATGTACAAACTGGGGTATAGAAAGCTGTGAAAGCTCTCTGTCCTACATTTGGTCCTCTTCAAGATTTACCTCAGAGCCTGAATGAAAGCCCAGAATGCTTACCATCCAGATATATGCATCCATATATCCAAAATACGGATATAAATGATGAATTAATTCACTGGACGGCAAAATCAACAGGCCAGAAAAATGGGCACCAAAGAGAGGTTGAAATCTAATAGGAATTGAGCAAAATATCTATATTTGGTTTCTATCAAAAACAAATAAATAAACTGCACACGTTCAAGAGAGAGGAGATGGGTTCACGTGAAATACCTGGGTGTGCGAAGTAACTATTAGCTCTCTCTATGGAGACATCACTAGTAATACCACATTAGTGAGGCCTGGAACCTCATCGTCTTAGAATTGTTGTGATTGTTTTCTATGCCATGGAAGCCATTTATCCTGCCATATCTCCCCACTCCTACTTCTATTTCATGGATTAGCATGTGTGAGCATTTTAAGTACGGAAGAGGCTGCTTTAGATGCTTTTTCTCTTCTAAAATATCACCTAATCTGGAGGAGCAAGAACTTGGAAAAGTAAGTACCAGATAGAGTCAGAAAAACCCTTTTTCACATTCATGTATATACTTATATACACAGAGATTTGGGTTCTATATTTGCCAGCTTTGCGCCTTGGCCAAATTATGGAACTTCTCTGAGCCTGAGTTTTCTCCTCTGTACAATGGAGGTGATGGTACCGATAGCCCATGGAATTTTTGTGACTATTCTACTGATGTATTTCAAGTTTTCAGTAGGCATCCACAACCTTACCTGCCTTCACTCTCCTTCACTGAAGGCAGCTGCTGAGATCATAAGGTGATTTACTCGCAATTCCCCTTTATTCAGTGACTTAATAAATGTATTTAAAGTCATCATTTTCAAAAGAAGAGATATACACGGTCCTTATCAAGGGGAGAAATACCTTAAGAGGAACCACCTTGAAATCTTGAGTCTCCCTGTGCGTGCTCCATTGAAATGGTAAATCATCAGTGTCCAGAGAAGATTGATTATGATGGTGAAAGATATGATTCCAGACATAGAATAATTGAAGAACCAAAAGATAGCCAGATTGGAAAATTAAAAATGCAGGAGGCGGAGAGGGGTACATAAAGCCTGTCTTCAAATACTGGCGAGGATGTCATACGGAAAGTCTGCAAAGGGCAGAAGTAGAAGCCAAGGGTGAGCATTACCAGAGCACTGCTTTGGGCTTACCCTAAATAGAAATTATTCACTATAAATAAGAATTTAGAGCTGACAAAACTGAGGGATCAAATGACAATTTGTTGGATATACCGCAGAGATGTCCCTGCATTGGCCTGGAGTTGACATCGTTCATTTCTCATATACCATATGTGAGTATACAGATACGAGAATAATCCATTTCCAATTATAAGGCTGTGTGGGTCTATTTTTCTATGATGGATGACATAGAGATTCTTGAGACTTGTGAAAGGAGTAACTGCAGGCAATTACGGAATCTCTTTGGATAACTTGAAATACATCCTTGTCAGTGACGTGGCTGTTGCCTCAAGTATCTCACCTCTAGCGTAGCAGCCCTCGCTCAAAGTGTTGCCAAGTTATATCTAAGAATAACCAACAGAGGGTCTCACTTAATATTGAGTCAAACCTAGCAGCAGCATATATTACCAGATGCCTGCTCTGTTCTTACCCTCCTGATCTGTAGACACATCTGGATACGTATCTACTAAACAAATCAAAGTAGCCTCACAGCAGTCACTGCCAGTCATAGGGACACCATGGCCATGAACACCACATGGGAGGCTTCTGATGTTAGGCTCCGTGGCTCTGGCTTCCATGCAGAAACAAGGCCAGTTTCTACATCTCTAGGCCACTCTGTCTCTTGGGTCCTGATGCAGCTCTGCCCACGCTCAGAATCTCTCAAAGTCCCAGTTTAATGACATCAGCCTCTGCCTCTGTCACTCAGTCTCTATCCTGTCTGTTCAAAGCCAAGTGAAGGGGGCAATTGGGAAAAGGCTACACATCCCCTTCATCCTTCTTCTCTATCCCCCTCTTCTCCATTTTTAATCCCTTGCTTCTCTACAAACCACCTGAGACAAATTCTGTTTCTAGTTCTCAGTCACTAAACCAAAGCATCAATGCATACAAGCAAATAAATTTGGTCGGGTGTAGATTCATGTTGGGAATGGAACAGGCAGTATGTCGGTGGTAATATTTTAGGAAGGGAGAAATTGTTGTTTATTTCAGCAGGAGCTGGCTCAAATGCCCTGTTCCACATATTTTTAAAAGGGGAAGGCAGATTGCAAACTCTTTTAAGGTAACTTCAAATACACTAACTAGCATTATAATTCCACAGAGTTTTCTTTCATGCACTATAGAAATAGGCCATTAGATTTGCATGTCTAAAGGAACTTTTCAGTAATTGCTTTCCTTAAACACAATTAGTATGGTCAGCCCATGTAACTGTAAGAGAAAGGAGGACACAGTAAATGATCCAACTTTGTCTCATTGTGTGAATTAGAGAGGAATAAAGAAGTCTCCTTTTAACAGCCGTACCTGTATTTTAATCTGACTTTACAATGTGAAACAGCAAATTGCACTGGCCCCTTTTGAAGGCGCTTATCCACTTGGGCTCCAGGTGTAGGAGTTTTCTGGTCTTAAATAGAGACTGATTTAAGAGTTTCCTTAGAGAGAAAAACTAGAGATAATACAGTTAATATTCCTGTAGCAAAGGAACATTATCCCGGAAATAAAAATTACATATTTTCTGATGCCAGCTCTGTGTCTAATTAGTGCCATAATTTTGGGAAATTTATTTTACTTTTCTGAGCTTCAATTTGGTATTGAATAAAACTAAGGTATTGGATGTCTGACATTCCCTCCAGTTCTAAAAAAGGGGGGAAAAAATCTATTATTCTAAGCCACAAAGGGTTTTTTGGAGTTTATACACAGAAACATTTTTATTTCTATGTTTCCTTTTCTAGCAAAAGAAGGATACTTTTTTTATCTCTCATCTTCCTACTCCCTTGAAGTTAATTAAACTCAGTAAAACATTTATTATGTTTAGCCAAATGTTTTCAGTGTCTGGAGTACTGCTTTGACAATTACATGATAAAATACATTGTTACCGTAATTTTAAAAGGAGGGCCCCTTCTTTCTACCAGGTTTATCAGAGTAAGTGTGCAGTGGGTATTTCAAAAGCAAGATTTCCAAAAACAGAGAGGAATTCGGATTAAGCGATGAATCACGGGAATCTACCCTCAAAACCAATAGCATACCGTATACGCTATGTTAGCCAACTTGACAACATATTCTATTAAAAATAAAAAGAAACAGAGTTTCTACTTAAATATTCCACTGACTAGCTAGGCTGTATGAGCTTGTGCAATGACCTCAATTATCACCTCTCATTATCCCCATCCATGAGTTATGACTCAATTTCCTCTCTTCCCAGCAGCCTTCCTTTAAAGATCAAATGAAATATTTATTTAGTTAACCTTAAGTAGTGTTTATTTTTAAACAGTATGGAATCGTGTTTAAAATAGTGTTATCTATGGGGCGCCTGGGTGGCGCAGTCGGTTAAGCGTCCGACTTCAGCCAGGTCACGATCTCGCGGTCTGTGAGTTCGAGCCCCGCGTCAGGCTCTGGGCTGATGGCTCGGAGCCTGGAGCCTGTTTCCGATTCTGTGTCTCCCTCTCTCTCTGACCCTCCCCCGTTCATGCTCTGTCTCTCTCTGTCCCAAAAATAAATAAAAAACGTTGAAAAAAAAATAATGTTATTTATAAAGCAAATAGTGTGCCACCCAAACCTGTAAATGGTATTCACTTTGTGAGCGCACTATTTGAAATGTTTTATAAACGTCGACTCCTTTAATTTTCAAAACAACCTGGTGCATTGGGCTATTATGAGCCACAATTTATAAATGAAAAAACTGAAACCCAGAAAGGTTCAGTAACTTACCCAGACTTTACCAGCTTATGAGTGGGTGAACCAGGATTGTAACACGATCGATCTAGGTCTGGACTCTGTCCCGGTAATACCTGTGTTACGCTGTTTCTCGTTTCGAAAACTCTGAAAGTTTACAAGGTATGTCAGGGGTATGCATAAGCCCTAGGCTTTTTGTTTTGTTTTGTTTTTTAGAATATTTGAAAAACAAAAATCAAGTAATTAAACTGATAAATTCTGTAAAGCCTTCCTTGGATGTTAAAATACTCACAAGTATCGGAGCACCTGGGTGGCTCAGCAGGCCAAGGGTCTGACTCTTGATTTGGGCTCAGATCATGATCTCATGGTTCATGAGTTTGAGCCCCGCTTTGGGCTCCATGCTGACAGTGCAGAGCCTGCTTGGGATTTTCTCTCTCTGCCTCTCCCCGACTCACTCTCTCTCTCTTTCTAAATAAATAAATAAATAAATAAATAAACACACAAACAAACCTTAAAAAAATAATCACAAATATTTTTAGAGAATAAGACAAAATTCACCAAATTTTTATGTGAAAGCACGAAATTTCAAAGAATTTTCAACTGTAAAGCAGACAGCTATATCCTCACTTGGGGCACACATTGATGGATAAAGAGGACAACTCCATGGACTACACATGGTCAACACCCCACTAAAGAGTCAAACAGTAAGAACTGATCATCATAATGCATTCCTGGGTTGTATCTGGGACTTCTTATGTGGTAACTGCAAGGCAGTGTCATGATTCTCATATATTTTTCCATTTCCTATTACTTTATTTCCTCCCTGATCTTGAATTGCTATAGTGGATGCCTGGGCATCGTATCAAGATCACCAGGACCAACATACCATGTCACAGCCTGATGGATCACAGTTGTGTCCTCAGTGGGAACTACCCTCAGCTGGCTGCAGGGAACTGCCTCACCCAAGTTCATGCTCCATCTTGGACGTATGACTGGCTGATGTGGGAATACAAAAGCTAAGCCTTCGTGCTCCAATTTAGATCAACACTGAAAGGCCATCCCAGCTGGAGAGCTAATAGGGGCTAAGGTTTCAGTTATATCCCTTTAGTGGACTAGCTCCTGCCTCTTCTCTGTTCTGTCTTCTCCACTTCCTTAAAAACATCTCCAGAGGGTATTCCCCAAAAATCTTCTGTATGCAACTTCATGTCTCAGAGACTGTTTCCATAGTATTTAGATTAGATTAGATTAGATTAGATTAGATTAGATTATTCTGCTCTTGTGGTTTGGACTTGAAGGGTTAGTTGACCAACATTAAAAAAATTCCAGAGCATTGAAGGTGGAGTTAAGTGATAATGAAATCATCAAGTTTTTAAGTATCAAGGTGGATGATGAAAAGTACTGGGAAATAGATACCAAAGTCAAAGTTATCATCGGACATCAAGATTAGGAACTAAGGACAAATGAGGTAGTCACATCTGGCTATTCCAAAAGGCAAGGATGGTACAATTTACTTCAAGTGGACAATCTCACTGGTACAGGGATTATTTTCAAAGAGTAGGGACAGTATTATGTTAAACGTATGACTCAGATACTGACAGTTCTGAAGTTAGTAATCAATAATCAATATATACAAATGGACTCAACAACAAAATAACAAAATGACAGTTCAAAGAAGTAAAGGAAAAATCCCTTAGTCAATTATTGAACTTCACTTGACATTGAAGTTTTTACCTTGTTCATTTTTATCTTGTTATTGATCATTTGTTGCCTAAAAATGCCTGATTAGCATGCTTTGCTCCTACGGATTTATCTTTACCCAATTAAAAGAAAAAAAAAACTAAATTAAAAATTTCTGAAAGTTCTTATGTGATAGCAAAATATAAAAGTTATCTCCATGAAAAGTATACAGTACTAAGGAATTACCAGGCTGCAGTGTAAGTGAAATGAAATCATAGAGAGATAAATGAGTAGGGAAGTTGCTTTTGCCTTGAGGGTATTTGTAAATATTGTCACACTTGAATTTTTATTTTGATGGCCAACCAGAGAAAAAGGAACAAAAATCAAAACCGAGGATCCACAGTGATGGAGATTCTAGTAGAACAACTTTTCAAAATAATCTGAAACATAAAAGGGATACATCCTCAAAGTAAAAGTGAGTCTGAACTGAATTGACCTTCACACTGCTGTGTAGGTTATAAGTTCCCCAGCACAGGAGTAGTTTAACCTACCTCAGGCTTTGAACTTGGTGTCAGGTAGCTTTGGACAGACAGAACCTCCAGGTACTTGGGAGGAGTTAACACAGATCTCTGGAGAAAGATACCTTCATGCTGGGCTTCAAGCCCCATGGACCACACACATTCCCAGAGAGGCAAAGGAAGAAATATGAGAACCAGAGAAAACAGTCGTCTAAGGAACAGAACTGCAGTCTTCAGGCTTGAGAATCATTTGACAAAGACGAGAAAGCAATGGTGTTTACTGACAAAACTCTGCTTGACAAAACTTCAGTCGGGCTTCTCTGAGCCTTGTTTCTGACTAAGCTTCAGCCTTAGGCCTAATCTTGTCTGTGGCCTGATGAGCCCAGTTTTAGCAAGAATCCTGCTCAGTGTAATGAGAGTCCCACACTTTTGGTATCTGACCCAGTTCCTCATCTTCCCCCTTTAGTGGAGAAAGTCTTGAACTGCCTTTAGCAGGAATCTTGTTAGGTCAGTTTAGCAAGAATGTCCCCGCCCTTCATATCTCCTTGGAGTACTCTTCCGTCCATGGACCCCTTCGCTCTGCTTGTTGGCTATAAATCCCCAGCTGTCTTTGCTACATCCAGAGTTAAGACTGATGTCCCTCCCCTGTTGTGGTAGTCTTGAGCAAAGTCTTCCTTACATTTTAACAATTGCAGAGGTGTTTTTTTTTTTTCTTTAACATTGTTGTACTTAAACTAACAGAAATAGTTTAAGATATCTGCAGTAAATAGGAAAAGTATAAGAACTGTCACAATAAATTTGAAAAGATGCTAAAGAGATCCTTGAGAATGACAAATACAAATACAATAACAAAAATCAAAGTCACCATAGTTATTTGATTTACATCCTCTGTTTACTTGAATCTGTGTATAAGGATCAGCAAAACAAATGAAAAATGAGTATAGAAATGAATTTCTATAGAGTGTGTAGAAACGATCACGTTACTTGAACCAAGTGAACTTCAAGAGCTGTCCTGGTTCCTTTTCAAATTCTTATTAGCCATTAGCAGCAGTAATCAGAGAAAACTGAGAGCAGTTTTCTGAGCAACTACAGATTTTCTGAGCAAATCAGAGCAACAACTACAGAATATATCGTTTTTCCACTTAGACATGGCTCGCTTCAAGGGTCTTCAATCCAAGAGGATTTCTCAAAGTGCATGTTTACTCACAATTTACATAAAATTTTCCATTGTGATTGTTTTCTTTATTTTCTTTTAATCAAGTAAAGATTACGAAAGGAAACTCTTGGTCATCAATACACTTGAAGGAAAAGCACAGGGCACAGGAAGTCAGTGAAAGGAAAGTGACGTCTATTGAGAAAACATTATGAGTCAGAAAAATGTGCTGTATGCACTGTAATTATTTGCCTTTTTATATGGGTAACAATACAATGCACTCATAAAACATATTGTCTCTTTTGTAGCCCTTGCAGCATTTATAGAAATTTAGTTAAGTCTGCACAAGAATAATAAGTACCGTTTATAAGGTGTTTCTGTGTGACTGGCACTACATTGGACTTCTTGGAATACATGGTTTCTTTCATCCCAATAAGGTAGATATCATTAGCTCTGCTAGAAGATAAAAATAACTTAGGCCCAAGACCACACTGCTAGTCAGTGAAAGAGTGAGGATTAAAATTCTGGCCTGTGTGACTTCAAAGTGCATCCTCATAATCATTATGTTCTATTTCCTTTCATGTTTGGAGAAACCATAGGTACCACACCAGGAAAGGATAAAAAAATGTATTTCGATAATAGTTGTCAGTCATATTTATTAAGTAGTACACTATTTCTGTACATGGTCTCAATTTTTTAAAAAGAAAAATTTGTAATTAATTAATAGTTGACCAACTGATTTCATTTTATCAAATTGCATTCACCAGTTTAGATAAGTTTATGGATGCCTGATTCTTTAATAAACATTGTTGCCTCACAAATATTCCATATTAGAAAGATAACAAATACTGCCCTCATCAGTCTAAGGGTACTTATTTTTACAAAAATTTAATATTTTTACAAAAATTATTTACAAAAATTTTACAAAAATAATTTTACAAAAAATATTTTACAAAAATATTTTTACAAAAATTTAGTAAGTTGAACTTGCACCTATTAATTTGGAAATCTGAAGAGAGACTACAATTGCCATCTTTGTTTTCGTACTTCATCACCTACCATTATCCCATTTCAGACTGAGGCCCAAACAGAGAGATATCTAAAAAAGTGCACTTGGGACAGGTCCTGAGAAATTAGGAAGATGGTGATCTCTTTTCCCCTTTGCCTCTTATTTACAGAATGAAATGAAGTGAGAAAATTTTAATTTTAAATTTAAGTTTTAAATGTAAAAAATTGTGACTGCTCTAGAAAAACACTTATGAACAGTCCTCATCTGAAAACACGTTAATAAAATTAATTTAGAAGTCAAGGATTTGAGGGGCATCTGGGTGGCTTAGTCTGGTAAACATCGGTCTTTTGATTTTGGCTCAGGTCAGGATCTCACAGTTCATGAGATCGAGCCCCACGTTGGGCTCTGTGCTGACAGCATTGAGCCTGCTTGGGATTCTCTCTCTCCCTCTCTGTGTCCTTCCTCCTCCTCTTCCTCCTCCCTCTCTCTCTCTCTTTCACAAAAAAAAATTAATAAACATTTAAAAAAAAAAAAAAAGGAGTCAGGGATTTGGATCTCTGAGCATACTTCTCCATATAAGTGAAATGGTTAATTTATGTTGAACTTTCTAGAATGGCAGCCTTCAATGTACGTGTATCTAACTCAGTGCTGTGGAATTTTGAGGCATGAAGTCTCCATTACCATGCTGGAGTGGAGATGGTATTGCCCGTTTTAGGCATAAATCAGCTCCCTGGCATGGTTGGTATCGTAAAGACTCTTAGTTGTTGACAACTGAGGGATCAGCACTGGGAAGGACCAAGCAGACTAATGGAAGGAGTGTTTGAAGAGGTTTGAAGGGTTGTCAAGAATGTTCAGAACTGAGACTAGCCAATTCCCAAGTTCAAAATCATCCAACTACCATGTCTATGGAAAGATACCCTAACCCTGGTGTATAGTCAGAACTCAAAAAGATGCTAAATGCCACAAAGAATAGGCAACATTTCAGAGATTATTCTGAAGGGCAGTTGCTTCGGAAGTAGTGGGAGGCTACTTTCTGGGAGGAAGGAGTCCTCCACTTTGGTTCAGCCTCTTCTGCTCATAAAAGCCAGGACCTCACTGAACTAGCCTTATCTCCCTTCTTGATGTGAGTTCCTGAGGGGAGACTGTGCTGATGGGACTGGGGTTGGCATTATCCTGTTGACAGAAGAAAAGAATCTGTGAGCAGGATGAAGGGCCTCATAACAGCTGTCCCTGTACCTGTCATGACTTGCTTCTCACTGTCTATGTCAAATGGCTATAACAGAAGCCACCGTAGCTTTTTGTTTACTAACTTCTCTCTCCCTTCAGCAACAATGTTCACACGTGAGCTTACAGTCTGAATTAGAAAGATGAGACGAGAAAGGCATTGCTTCACAATATGTACCTTTCATTCATTCATTCAGTCAGTCATTCTCCCTCAACACAAACTTGATCTCCTTGATAATTAAAGATGCCACGAGATATAAACACATCAAACTCGCATTCCATCATTTAAGTTTACATAATCATATGAATGACAGGATATACACCAAAATAATTAAATTTCAGTTAAAGGTGATAAGTAGCTCTTATGGGCTAAATTTAGGGCTAAACTCCGTATGTTGAAGCCCTAACCCCCATTCCCTTCTGAAGTGACTACGTTTGAAGACAGGGTCATTAAAGAGGTAAAATGAGGTATTGGGTCAGGGGAGCTAATTAATTATGACTGGTATCCTTATAAGAAAAGGTGATTAGGACACAGACATGCCCAGAAAGAAGTCCATGTAAAGAGAGAAGAAAGTGGCCACCTATAAGACAAGAGGGAAGCCTTAAGAAAAAAAACAATTCTACTGCCACCTTGGTCTTGAACTAATAGCTTCCAGAAATGCCAGGAAATAAACTTCTGTTAAGCTATTCATTCTGTTGTGATTTCATTATGACAGCCCCAGTAAACTAACACAGTGTCTCTGCACAAATTAGATATTGATAGAATTAAAGAAAATAAAATATCACTACACACACACACACACACACACACACACACAAAGGAATTGCATTTAAGTGAATCTTCATAATATGTCTCTTATTTTGAAACATTGGAACATGGTTCACTTCCTTAAACCTTTCTTCTTCAGAGCGTTCTTATCACATTTATAAATCCTTTTATTACACTAGAATATAATCTTTTCGGGTCTGAAAACTGAATATCATTTAACGGGCTGATGTTCACTTTATATCTTCTCTCATGTATTGAGTTTCAGTTCCCCCAACACCATTTCTTTGTATCTTTGTGTTAAAGAAAACAAAAGAAATAATAGTTGAGTGAGTGTGTCGTTTCTGTCAGGTTAGTAAAAGTGTGCACCTTCCCTAAACAGTTCCTTCTCTTGTTCAGCTTGTTCCTGTCTGTTCTTAGCAAAAACATATTTATTTTGTATTGTCTTGAGGGTTTTGTTCCGCATAGATCTCAAGCCAGTCTGGGCTTTGGGCTATCCTGACCACATTGCTGCAGACCTACCTACTCTGTTTTAGGATTTCCATCCCCACTCCCAGGTTAGTGATCCTGGTGACCTCTCTGGGCCAGCTCCTCCTGGTTTTTACATGTTTATTAATTTTTGTTAATGTTTATTTATCTTTGAGAGACAGAGAAAGAGCACAAGCTGGGGAGGAGCAGAGAGAGAGAGAGAGAGAGAGAGAGAGAGAGAGAGAGACACAGAATGCGAACCAGGCTTCAGGCTCTGAGCTATCAGCACAGAGCCAGATGCAGGGCTTGAACTCACGAACCTGCGAGATCGTGACCTGAGCCAAAGTCAGCACTTAACCCACTGAGCCACCCAGGCACCCTTATGTCTTCTTTTAAATGCTTATATCAGACAGCTCTGTGTGTAGTCAAACTGTTCTCTTTTCTGTTTCTCTTCCATACAATTATCAAAATTTTATCAAAATTTCATTCTAGAAGATCCCATCATTCTTTTGTATCAAATGTTATTTAAATATGCTTCCATAATTAGAAAACTAACGTAGGCTCGCTGTAAAACGATTTTTCAATAATACAGTGGTTTAGAGGGAAAAAAAAAAAGATAAATTTCCCCTGTGCCCATACCAGTTCCCATTACATACCCAGAGGTAGCTGTCATTCCTACTTTCATGTTTCAATATCATTTTCTAGATATTAATTGGGAAAGCCATGGAGACGACATGACTGCTTATTACCTACAAGCTGACCGGGGGAACTGGAGACTCCTCAAGCCCCAGTCCTTGGAACACACATTCCACCCACCATCCTCACAGTGGGGGCTGTTTCAAGAACACAGCCTTGAGAGTAAGGTGTTCTCGAGACCACCTAGATTGAACCCAGGTAAGGCCTTTGTATAACCTGTTGAGATTCAGGCTGGCGACTGTAGAGATCCAATCATCTTGCAGCTACTCAAGAAAAGCGTTGGACATAAATTCCCTTGCTTATTGAATCTGCCTTCTTCCAATCTGGAGTCGCCTGTCTGCCTTTTTCTTCAGCCTCTCTTCGCCCTTCAGGTTTAGGGACCAGTCTTGAATATAGGAGGGGGAAACTCCTGAGGTTTTGAACTGACAGCATTTAAGTATGGATGTTTAAACACCAAAAAGGTGTTAGGATGTTATGGTCTGTTCTTTGATCATTCCTTTATAAACCGAAGTGCCATAACAATTCAAAAACTTACAGTACTTGATGATATTGCGCTATATCATGCATTATGCTTGGTGATAGTGTCACAAATGACCGGTAGGTGTTGCCAGGGAATCCTTGCTCTCTGTGACACAGACACGGGGTATGGAACATAAGGAAGGGGTAGCATTATCGTCCCAGCATTATTGCTGGAATGGCATATGTTGTCTGGGATTCATAGTCATGTATATATTTAGACAGTTAAAGCTCTTTTTAAACCACTGAGTTGTCCAAGTGTGTATTATATATTCAAATCTTTCTTCTATTATAGTGCACTATGGATTTGAAATATCTAAATGTTGAAAATAGCATTAAACCAAAACATGGCAAATCTTGACTGTGGATAAATGATACCTATATGGGTATCTTTGTTTGGCCTTTTTAAATCTAACATTTTCACTGTGGAATTGTTTTCACGTCAGTACATTTAGTTCTCCCTCACACTATTTAATAGCTGCATGATATTGCTTAGCTTGTATATCAGTTGTGGTCTGAACAGGAAATACGCAGAGGCCAGCAAGGGAACCAGTAAGGGACAGTAATGCACCCAGCTGTTAGCAACAGAAGAAAGTAGTTACTACCTTGAGGCTGAAGAAACAGGAAGAGAATTTTCCTTGTTACTGGAACCTAGTGAGAGCTGTAACTATGGGTGGGAGGTGGGTAGAATGGAGTGGGGTTTCTTTTTCCAGACTTAACCACTGGGAGGTCTGGCCATAGTTAGAGGGATGAAATCACTACTAACCACAGTATGGCAGAGAAGAAATACCCTTTCACTCTCCCCAGTGCTGTTGTGCCTCCGTGGGCTGCTGCAAACTAAAAGCCACAGGGTAAGGGAACCCCGAGTCAGCTTCCTAGGAATCAGAGCAGGGCAGAAAATGGATATAGAGGGGCAATCACAGCAAAAGAGCATTGTATGTATGTGAGTCATTTTTTTTTAAAGTTTATTTATTTTGAGTGAGAGAACACAAGTGGGGAGGAGCAGAGAGGGAGAGAGAGAATTCCAAGCAGGATCCACCTGTCAGTACAGAGCCTGATCCAGGGCTCTCCATCTCAAGAATCGTGAGATCACGCATGAACTGAGCAGAAATCAAAACTAGGAGGCTCAACCCACTGAGCTACCCAGGTGCCCCAAGAGTCATTTTAAATATATTGACTGAGGATCTGCTACGTGTCATATACTGTTCTAGGCCCAGGGAAACACAGTAATGAGTGAAACAGACACACATGCTGCTTTCAAAGAGCTTATAATTCTAGGGTGGGAGGACAATGTAACTAACACATATCTGGTGCTTATCAGGTGCCAGACATTGTTCCAAGTGCTTTATGTATATCGCCTCATTAAATAAATCAATAGCATAAACTTGTTCACCGCTCTTTAATGATGGAACATTATAGGTTGTGTCCAATTTTTCCTTCCTTTTTTTTTCTTTTTTGCCATTCCCAACAATACCAAAACAAATTTTTTTGAGCATGCATCTTCATGCACATAGATAAGAAATTCTGTGGAAGAGATACCTAGACATAAAACTGCTGAGTCAAAGGAGAGGCGTTTTTTGTTTTTTTGTTTTTTTTTTTTTAACTTAATAGATTCAGTCAAATAATTCTCCAGAAAATGGCACCAATTCACATGCTCACCAACAAGAGTGCCAGGTTCCCCCTTGGAAAATCTCACTATTACCTCATTCCTTTTCCCCAATCATCCAAGCTGGAAATGGCACACCATTGTTATTTTAATATGTGGTCCCCTGATTACCTGTGACACTGAGCATGTCTTTCTAGATTTACTAGCGATTACTATGAATTGTCATGAATTATTTGCCATAATTGGATTGATTGTTTTTTTCTTTTTAATTGTTAACATTTTAAAAATATACTAAGGCTGGGACTCCCTGGGTGGGGCAGTCAGTTAAGCGTTAGACTCCAGCTCAGGTCATGATCTCACAGGTTGTAGGTTCGAGTCCCATGATGGGCTCTGTGCTGACAGCTCAGAGCCTGGATCCTGCTTTGGATTCTGTGTCTCCCTCTCCCTCTCCCCCACTCGCACTCGGTCTCTCACTCTCTCAAACATAAATAAACAGTAAAAAAAAATTTTTTAAATATACGAAGGCTAATAATCTTTTATATAAGTTTTTTTTTTCTTTTATAAATGCTTTCTTCCAGGGTCGTGCTTGTCTTTTTGCACTTTATTTAAGGTATCTTGCATTCTACAGTACATGTTCATGTTTACTGAGTTACATTTCTCAATCTTTTCTTTCATGGGCTTTGAGCTTATAGCATATTGGGAGGCCCTTTGCTGTCTGAGGGAAATAAAGACAATTTTTTTTTTCCTGTGAATTTCTAAATATAGATAGTTGACTTCTATGGAGTTTCTTTGAGTATATGATGAGTGATAGAATTATAACATTAATCTTTCTCATATGGGTATCCAATTGTTATACATTATTTACTAAGCAGCAAGTGTTTCCCCAATTATTTGAAATACCATTTCTATTATAAACATAATTCCTTAATGACAAATCATATTTGCAGTTCTGAAATAAACAGACTTGATTAGGTTATATTAGTTTTTTAATACAATAAATGACTTAATTTGCTGCTTTAAAAAATTGTAGTTATGTTCATATGTGAGTCTGAACTATTTTTAGGCTTGTGTGATAGTCTTGCATTACTAGATTAATGCTATAGTAGCCTGGTGATAAGTAAGACAGCTTTAATCTTTCTCTCTACTTTGAAAACAGCTTAAATAACAGGAATTATAGACAATTCTTAAGTATCCGATAGGATGATTTGATTGAATGCACAAGGTAGACAGATGTCATTTAAAGCAGTGCTATTTTAGATAGTTTTTCTTTTTTGTTTTTTTTTTTTTTTTTTGGTTGGTATCTTGAGGTATTTTGTTAGTTCTTCAGTCATTTTTTTGTCACTCATAGTTTCCTAGAAAATGATTAATTCAATTAGACTTTCCAATATGTTGCTATAAATGTGCACAATGTTTTTCACTTCCTTAACATCTGTGCTTCTATCCTGTTTCTTTTCCCTAACATTGATTTTTAGTAAATTCTTTTTCCTGTTAAACTGACTTGCTAGACTTTGTAATATTTTGTTAACCTTTTTAGAATTTGCTTTGGAATCACATATCCTTTAAAAAAAATTATCTGTATTAGGAAGCCTGGCTTTATCATTGTTTATTCCATCTCACTATGCTTTTCTTGCAATTGTTTTCTAACATCTCATATTAAAGGCTTAATAAACTTTTTATTTCAGTTTTCTAATAAATGCACTTAAGGCTGTAACTGTTCCTCTGAGAGCCAGTTGAGGAAAGAGAGTCAGGGAATAAGTTGTTATTCAAATACTTTTCATCTCGTCTTACTTCAGAAGTTATTAAAATGGAAGTTGGGGCTGACGCTTGTGAATACTAGAACCTGCTAGAAACTGCATCTCAAGGTTAGGCAGCAGACCCACAGTGCAGAATTTTCAAGGGAAGTATACATGAAACTTTGGACAGCTCTCCAGTTCCACCCACACATCTAGGATATAACGTGTCAAGATTTGAATTTAGAGAAAACTGTTGAGGAACATTCCTCTAGATTGGACCCCCCTCTGAGTCACAACCCCTCTTCTCCCACAGGAAACAATAGTGGGGAGTATGCTACTCCCCAGCCTCCATCACTGGAAGGGGGATTGGAGGTGGCTACTCAGAGTGTAACCTGTGGACCCTGAAGTCTGAGGGCAAAAGCGGTACATTGGGGTCTGAGTCAAGTTGGAGAAGCTTGAATACAACATACTGGCTAAAGTGACCTCTGTGGGAGCAAAACAGTGATTTGAAGTTTGGTAGGAAACTGCTCTTCCAAAGTCTTGGGGAAAAGGCTTGCAGTTCCATGAACCAGACAACATGGCCTGCCTGAGGTTTGTCATCCACCCATCCCAGTTAATTAGAGGCATCAGTTAGCCAGGAAGAGAGAAGGAGTAGAAGAAACAGGGGAGGAAAAAAGCCAACCAGCTTCCTTTGCTTAGATGTTTGCCCGCAGTAGCTCCCGGCATGAAGAGCGGGATATGCCTTACATCAAGATTAGAGTTTTTAATGATGGCCTGGGACTGAGCACTTTAATGGCTGAATTGAGACTGTGTTTGACAAAATAAACAGGAACTATTTTTTTTTTTTTTTTTTTTAGGGTAAATGATGTAGCTACCCAGTTAACCAGAGCCAGGAAAAAGGAAAAAATAGGCTCACTGAAGAAACGCAAAAGGACGTGAGATGCAAAATAGAGTCCCTTTATGACAGCATCCCATGAGTCATGTTTGTTCACATTGTGGTTGCACTGCCTGATCTGATGATTTTTGAGAGGAAGTGTTAACATCTCCTATTTTGGTTACTTTTTTATGTACTAGTCCTTACATGTTCCCTCCGGTTTACTTTGCATATCTTAAACTTATATGACTAGAAAACCAAAGATCCCTGATGGTTGTAAGTTCTTAAAATACACCTTGTATCATAATAAAATATTCCTCTTTATCCAAAATAAATCTTCACATTAAGTTCTGGTTTTTTTCTTGTATTAATATCATCACAGCAGTTTTTAAAATAAGTCTTTCCTTGGTATTTTTTTTTTCATTCTGCATTTTAAAAGTTGGTGTCATTTTGTTTGGGGTATGTTTCTTGAAAACAATATTTAAGCAATGTTGTTTGCCCGGTCTATTTGCTTTTATTCTGGGCTTCTTTGGTTTTTTTTTTGTTTTTTTTTGTTTTGTTTTGTTTTTTTTGTTTGTTTGTTTGTTTTTTTTACCCAACCCAATGATCTCTGTCTCATGGGAAAATATAAGCCTTCATATCTACTTTGATTCCTTTTGATGTATTTTTATTTATTCATTTCAGTATAATGAAATTTAAACAGGGTTGTTAATTTACCATGTGAACTTATGACGTCAGTTGTTCTTTTCCTGAGCTTCTGGTCAGGATTCTCTATTCCAAGTGATAGATACATGCTTCAAACTAATATAAGAAGGTACATGTGTGTTTATGTATAGGTTGAAACCAGCAAAACAGAACAGCAAAAGGGAAGATGACCTCAGTGTTAACAGAATATCAAGGCTTCATCAGCATCAGGTAATCGCTCCACATTCTTATTAGCAAGCTCACGTCCTCTCTTTGTTGGCATCTTTCAGCCTTTTGTTCCATTTTGCTCCTACTTGAACAGTGATAACTTTGTCTCATAGTCTTGTAACTCAGTCTGGAGAGGGGAAAAAAAGAATCCTTTCCATCTTGTCCTCAAGATGCAGGAAGGGATTCAGATTGACATAGTTTTGATCATGTGCCTGCAGTCAGACCAATGATGTTTCTTGAGATTTGGGTCAAGGTGACTGGAGATTCTGAGATTCCATTAATAGAAGGAAGGGGAAAGAATTGCTATGCAAAGACAGACATCCTATTGCCATCAGGCTCCGCTCTTTTGGGGTCAGTCTAATTTTCTCTAGGAGTTTAGACATTTTACAATCTATATTCATTATCTTAGTGACTTACATTATTATTTAATACATATTTTAATTAATGTTTATATTTATATCTATTTCTTTTTCCAGTATCTCTATCCAAGTTTTAAATGCAACAGAATGTTAAACATGATTTCACATTCCCTCTTCCACCTGTCATGTTGATATCATGGGAGGATTAAAAGTCCCAGATTGTTTCCAACTTTAAAAAGCCATGTTACAGTAATTATTTAGCTTAACTATGCTCTTCCTGGCCCATTTATCCTTAATAATAGTAATTTTGTCTGCATTTACCTTAATGTTGAAAATTCCAAACCCAGCAGGTGGTGTTGAACTCCACTAATATGGCCACTAAAAGAAATTGATCATGGGACATCTCCAATGAGGTTATTAGTAGAAAATCCACTTCTGCAGACACTTGTTTGCATACTAACATGCACTTAACACTCTGGAGTACATTAAATCTGCATATAAGCAAATTATATTCTAAGTTCTGGAGCAGAATGCCCACTTCAGAAAGCTCTACTCACAGCATAGCCAAAGAGCAAATGTTCAAGCTAGCTGCTGCCCTAAAAGAATTATAACATAGATTCCAAAGAGTCAGAAAATCACATTATATACTTAAAACAATTTTGTTTTTATTGTGGTGATATATACATGACATAAATTTACCATTTCCACCTTTTTTAAGTATACAATTCAGTGGCATTAGTTATATTCACAATGTTGTGCAACCATCATGCCATTTATTTCCAAAACTTTTCCTCACCCCAAACAGAGACTCTAACCATTAAGCAATAATTTCCCATTCCCTTCTCCCACAACCCCTGGTATCTTCTATTCTGCTCTATGAATTTAATTTGCCTCTTCTAGATATTTTATATATGTGCAATCACACAATATTTGTCATTTTGTATCTGGCTTTTTTTATATATTCCCATGTAATATATTGTTTCCAAGATTCATCCAAGTTGTAGTATGTTTAAGAACATGTTTCCTTTTTATGGCTGAATAATATTACATTATACACATATATCATATTTTGTTGACCATTCATCTGTCGATGGGGAGTTGAATTTTCCCACCTTTTGGCTATTGTGAGTAACTCTCCTATGAACATGAATGTACAGGTATATTTGAGTCCCTGTGTTTAATTCTTTAGGGTATATACCTAAAAGTGGAATTGATGGGTCATACGAGTAAATCAATATTTAGTTTTTTGAGGAATAAACTTTTAATAAAACCAAATGATGTTTACAGTTACAGAACCTTATAGAATTCTTTTTCAAAAAAAAAAATTTTTAATGTTTATTTATTTTTGAGAGACAGAGCACAAGCAGGAGAGGGGCAGAGAGAGAGGGAGGCGGAATCCAAAGCGAGCTCTAGGCTCTGAGCTGTCAGCAGAGAGCCCAAGGCAGGACTCAAACCCAAGACCCATGAGATCATGACCTGAGCCAAAGTCGGACCCTTAATTGATTGAACCACTCAGGCGCCTCAAGAATTCTTAAACATATTCAGAATATAGGGGCATCCTGCTGGCTCAGTCATAAGAACATGTGACCCTTGATCTTGGGGTTGTAAGCTTGAGCCCCATGTTGAGTAGTGGAGATTACTTAGATAAATGAACTTAAAAAATTTCAGAATATGGAATATATATGACCAATTAAAAGGATGTGGGAGGAGAGATTCAAATAAATATTAGAAGAGGATTTATCCAGATTGATTCTTAAAATATTTAATAGCCCAGGGGCGCCTGGGTGGCTCAGTCGGATAAGCGTCTGACTTTGGCTCAGGTCATGATCTCATGGTTTGTGGGTTCAAGCTCCGTGTCGGGCTCTGCGCTGACAGCTCAGAGCCTGGATCCTGTTTCAGATTCTGTGTCTCCCTCTCTCTGCCCCTTCCCCACTCATACTCTATCTGTCTCTCTCAAAAATAAACATTAAAAAAATTTAAAAAAAATTTTTAATAGCCTAAAGAGCTATGATAACATACTATCATGTTTCACAATGTATTCATTTTCTTTATCAATAAAATACATCAAGTATAAGAAAAAACATGATAGTGCCTTAATCAGAAGAGCGTAACAAGCAAGAACAATTTGCAGAGATGCACTACATAACATCAGAGTATAATAGAGGTGCGCTGTGCCTAGAGTAATAAATCCCCAAACAAAGCGAAGAAACTAAACTAAAAGGTTGCACTTGAAAACCTCATATAATACAGTAATATTGACTAATAAAATAATACTAACACAATAGTGTTTAGTGGAATAAAAGGGTTTTTTTTTTTAATTTTTTTTTTTTTTTTTTTTTTTTGCAAATATATCAAGTTTATTGAGGTTTATCCATTTCCCCCTGTGGTTTTCTGTTCCAGAATCCAATAAAAAAATCTCAGGTTTCATTTAATGATTTCTCCTTAATCTCTTTTTTTTTTTTTTTTTTTTTTTTTTTAATATATGAAATTTACTGTCAAATTGGTTTCCATACAACACCCAGTGCTCATCCCAAAAGGTGCCCTCCTCAATACCCATCACCCACCCTGCCCTCCCTCCCACCCCCCATCAACCCTCAGTTTGTTCTCAGTTTTTAACAGTCTCTAATGCTTTGGCTCTCTCCCACTCTAACCTCTTTTTTTTTTTTTTTTTTCCTTCCCCTCCCCCATGGGTTTCTGTTATGTTTCTCAGGATCCACATAAGAGTGAAACCATATGGTATCTGTCTTTCTCTGTATGGCTTATTTCACTTAGCATCACACTCTCCAGTTCCATCCATGTTGCTACAAAAGGCCATATTTCATTTTTTCTCATTGCCACGTAGTATTCCATTGTGTATATAAACCACAATTTCTTTATCCATTCATCAGTTGATGGACATTTAGGCTCTTTCCACAATTTGGCTATTGTTGAGAGTGCCGCTATAAACATTGGGGTACAGGTGCCCCTATGCATCAGTACTCCTGTATCCCTTGGATAAATTCCTAGCAGTGCTATTGCTGGGTCATAGGGTAGGTCTATTTTTAATTTTCTGAGGAACCTCCATACTGTTTTCCAGAGCGGCTGCACCAATTTTTTTTTTTAATTTTTTTTAAATGTTTATTTATTTTGAGGAGGGAAGGGGCAGAGTGAGAGGGGAACAGAGGATCCGAAGCAGGCTCCCCTCTGACAGCCGAGAGCCCTATGAACTGTGAGGTCATGACCTGAGCTAAAGTCGGATATTCAACCAACTGAGTTACCTAGGCACCCCAAGAAAAGTTTTAAAGGAAACAACTAGACTTCTTTTTTTTTTTTTTAATTTGTTTTTATTTTTGAGAGAGAGAGAGAGAGACAGAGCATGAGAAGGGGGGAGGCAGAAAGAGGGAGACACAGAATCTAAAGCAGGGTCCAGGTTCTGAGCTGTCAACACAGAGCTTGAGGCCGGACTTGAACCCACAACCAGTGAGATCATGACCTGAGCTGAAGTCAGATGCTTAACTGACTGAGTCACCCAGGCGCCCCAGAAACAAATAGACTTCTATCAAGACAAAAATGGGTTAGAAACACATCTAGAAGAAGATGTAATGACATATTGAATTTAAGTGGTGGGCTATAATGTATCAGCCTTAATAAGACAAAGTGTGTAAAAATGCAAATATAAGACAAGCCTTACCCAGTGAAAGAGATGGGAACTCAACTTCAGACCCAATTCTAGAGGCAATCATCTCATTGAAGCCTTCATCCTATGCCATCAAAGCTCAGCACATCTTGTAAACTGTAAGGTATACTTGAGACACTTTGTACATCTAAGATCCTATGACGCTACGCTATTAACTTTAACTACAAAATTGTTTCATTTAGCAAGACGATGCATTAAGATTAAGGAAAAAGCATGATAGTGCCATTCACCAACCACTAAGTCAGCTTTACCTTAGGAATTTAGAATCTAGGCCTTTTGGGCAGTTTCAGACAATTTCCCAAATGAACCCCTAACCGTAAGTCATCACTGGAGAATATCTGCTCAGAATATGTGTTATTTCATCACTGAAAAACAAACAAAAATACAAAAAAACACAAAAACAAAAATAAACAAAAAAAACCAACAACAAAACCCCCCAAAACCACCACCACCACCACCAAACCTCATTGGAGTTAACACAGATCACCGATCAAAAATGTCATTTAAGGGGCGCCTGGGTGGCTCAGTCAGTTGAGCATCTGATTTCAGCTCAGGTCATGATCTCACCATTCATGAGTTCGAGCCCCCCCTTGGGTTCTATGCTGGCAGCTCGGAGCCTGGAGCCTGCTTCAGATTGTGTCTCCCTCTCTCTCTGCCCCTCCCCTGCTCACACTCTGCCTCTCTCTGTCTCTCAAAAATAAACATTAAAACAAATGTCATTTAAATATAACATCAGTGAACAGTAAAACCCCAATATAGAGAAATTAGCTTGTGTTGTAGGTATTATTATATCTACCTATATATTGGTATTCACTACATATGAAATGTTTTGTTGTTTTTTTTTTTTTTTTCTGAAGAGTGAACTCTTTTTTTAAATGTTTATTTATTTCGAGAGAGAGATAGACCATGAGCGGGAGAGGGACAGAGGATCTGAAGTGGGCTCTGCTCTGATAGCAGAGCTCCTGATACAATGCGTGGCTGGAATTCACGAACCAGTGAGATCATGACCTTAGTCAAAGTCGGACGCTTAACCAACTGAGCCACCCAGGCGCCCAGGAGTAAATCCTGTTGTATTCATCATTTCTGTGATTGTTGAAACATCTCTCATGATAGATATCAGTAAAACCATACTATCCTAGGACTTTAGAAGATGAAAGAATCTTGAAGTTCCCTTGTCCGCATTTTACCATCAAGGAGAATAAAGCTCAGAGACACCAAGGGATTTACCTCAGACATCCAGTGAGGTAGTGATAGAAGTGGCTCAGAGATTCTGGAACTCAGGGATTCTGTCCCAAACCTCATGTCATAATTGTTTTTCCTTTTTTTGTGAATCCACAAATGCATCAGTTGAATTATAGCAAAGAAAACATGGCTGAAAGTAAGGGGTTTGCTCTTGGGTCCTGGGATAACTGGTAGAGACTGTTCTTGCTATTTGTTTTCTACATTTCCACTGCAATAGTTTTCCTTTTTAGCTGAACTTATTCTCATATGTGTCTCATGTTTGTGTAGCTGTGTAGTTGGTGTCCCGTACCCAAGACATGGAGCAGAAGAGGAGAAAACAAGGTGGGGTTACCTCCATGACACAGGAAGTGCAAACAGTCCTGATGCCAAGTTCCAGAAGAGTAGAGATTCCAGGTGTGTCCGGAAGGCCTGCTTCTGTTGGAGGCCCCTTACCACATGCCCAGCCTGATGCACAAGGCTCCCCCTGATGCAGGAAGCAGGTGCCCCCTTAAGGAATAGAACAGTGCCAACTGGCGACCATGGTCAGGACTCCTACAGTTTGAGAAGCCCTCTCCAAGTGTGCATTAGAAATCTGGATCAGGTCTGCATCAACCATGCCAACCTTCTTACTGCCAGGAAGGAAGCAGCTTCTCAAATGAAAAGAAGATAAAGAAGCTACTTTATCATACCAATTTCAGACAAAAAATAGCTGAAATGCTACTTAATGTGAAGCAAATTGCTGTAGAGGTACAGAGCTTGGTCTCATTTTAAGGAATCTTAAGTACTCTAGGTACTTAAGTCTTCAAAAAGAACACGAGATCCAAATATGCTTTTCATGGAGCATCTGAAATGATTTCATTTTTCTGGTGTAATGCTAACTTCACTTTCAACCTTTGGTTATATTTTAGAGTAATTCTTATTTCCATCATTTGAATGTTCTTACTCTCAAAGCCACTCAGATAGAATAAGGACAGGTCTAGAGTTTCTCCAAACTGAGAAAGGATTTGTGTCGAAAAGGGTTGTGTCACCGTCTTTGTGCAAGCACCAGGTGGCAATAGATAGCATCGGACATAAGTGTAATTTGGCCAAGGGAAGCATCAATTTCATCATCATGAAACTCCAGTTACTTCACCTTACTATTTACCCTGCACCTTTTTTTTCCTTTGAAGCAAAGCAACTCTTGTTTGCTATTTTGTACCTTGCATCAAAATTTCATTCCTTCTTGCTGCGATAGTTTTACAGTGTGAAACCGTGACTTTCTTTTTTTTAAGTTTATTTATTTATTTTGAGAGAGAGCAGGGGAGGGGTGGAGAGAGGGAGAAAGAGAATCCCAAGCAGGCTCTGAGCTGTCAGTGCAGAGCCATACGTGGAGCTCTATCCCACATACCATGAGCTCATGACCTGAGCTGAAACCAAGAGTCGGACATTTACCTGACTGAGCCACCCAGGTGCCCTGAGGCCGTGGGATACTTGATACTTGAAGATGTCCTGTGTGTGTTTGCTCCTGGTCTTTTCCCCATGTCTGTGAACTCCAGTTTGGGTGAGGGTAGCTGGCAGCCTTAAAAAAGAAATACAGGTCATGGTCACAGAGGCCCTAAGACCTGGCTGGTCTGGTGTACAGATCACAGGCAGGTTACTGACCAATGACTTAAATTGTTAACATAGCTCCTTCTCTGCTCGCCACTACCTTCTCCTTCTGAAATTTATATTGAGTTAGCTACCTGCCCCTTCTCCTCCTGTTTCAGGACTGGGCCAGACTCACCCTATTCACATATACCTAGAAAGATGAACTGTTACTATTTGCAAATGAACTATACTTACCTTCTGTGTTTATGATCTTTGATCTTTCCTTTTCCCAGCGAACCTAAACTGGATCATATACTTGTGTTTACTCTTATATTAGCTTCCTATTAAGGGCCTATCTTCCCGTCTTTATAGTAAGGGCTAATTTATAAGCCTTTAGAGGGCAGGAGCTCTGAACTACTTATCTTCCTATGCTCTAAGGTGCTAGACACAGAGTAAGTGCTCAGAGAAAACTTGCTCAATTAACAACAATTCAGAGACCCAAGGTGGACTTCTTAAAAGTGGGTTGAATGATACCTTGGGCTATTTATTACTGTATTATTGGCTTTTTCATTAGGGATTTACTAATTGCAAAGGAATGATCATAATATTTAGAGTTTCCTATATTTAAGTTTAAATTCCAAATTGATCATTTATGGTATGATTTAAACTTCCTGGGTATTGGTTTCCTTGTCTTATCTTTCAAATGAGATAACGATGCCTCTTTTACAAGATTTTTATAGGGATTAAATTTACATAAAACTGTTAATCATCATATTTGGCACATATATTAATTTCTCTATCCTAACAAGAAAATGTAATTATTTCCATCTTTAGCATGGAAACCTTTTGGATTTTGTCAGTGATTCAGATCTTACAAGTAGTCAAACACATTTGCAAAACTATATAGCTAATGGAACATCTGAAATTACAAAATATGGTGGTTTGCAAACTTTCATAGCTGTGGGATGCTTTGTTCAAGCAAAACCCATCCAGGTGATTCAAAACTAAACACTAGTTAGCTCAGATATTGAAGCAAAGCTGGATAGTTGGGTCCCATCTGTTCTCCTCTCCCTTTTCTCCATTTCAGTGTGCGTCAACAAAGGAAATCCCTGAATCTCTAGATTATTCAAATGCATTTTTAAAATCTAATAAAGGGTCCAGCTCCCTCATCTTGTACATGAAAAGAATCAGTGACATCCTATTACGCTTTCAAAATCACACAGCTCACTAAGGTCGGAGCTGTGGCAAGAGCTAGATTTCCCGATTTTCAGTGTGGTGCTTTATTCCACTCACCATAGGGCTATACACGTATTCAGTATAAACAGGAAAATTGGTCCCATATTGATCTGCCAGTCCCAACAAGTCCAGATAACAAGAACAACAAAAACATCTAATTTTTACTGAGGGTTTCCTATAAGTCACACTATGCTAAGTATTTTAGAATCCGTGTTTCACCTGACCATTGTAACAACCCTGTAACTTGAATATTATTATTCTCATTTGACAATGGAGAAATTGTGCATTAGAGAAGTCCAATAATTTGCTTAAAGTTACCCAGCAAGAATTGCTCACGATGTGGGCTAAATTCAGTCCTTCCGACCACCAAAGTCCACACTGAAACAGCAACACTGTCATTAGGAAACTGAGAAAATAGATATAAATATTGTTTCCATAAGTAATGTTGGAAACTTTCAAGGCCAAGCAAAGAACTGACTTCAGTAAGAGTACCATTCATCCAGTTTTCTACTGCATACAATTGAAAAAGATCTATTAATTATTTTGCTTTGCTCTAATAAGCCATTTTCTCGGTTACAATGTCATTAATACCATTCCTTTTTTAACTGTGCTTGAATTTCTTCAGCACACTTACATTTTACAAGTCCTTATTTCCCAAGAGAAAACTAAATTTAGTCAATATTTTCCTAAGAAAACAGTCTTTGATTTATGGGAAGTCACTACTATCAAACCTTTAAATTAAAAAACAAAGAAATATAATAATCACTTAACTAGTTGTTAAGAATGAATCTAGATTTATACTGCAAAAGCATCTTAATAGGAAATAAAATTGTGGACAGTTTTGTTACACTCATGTGTCAATTTTTATTTATATAACTCCAAAAGTATCCATAGAAAAAGTCAAATATTTAATCAATAAATTGTTTTTTCACTGATTTTTTAGCATTTTCACTTACTTATTTTTTACCTGTCTAATGCATAATATATTTATGCTACTTTTATATTGGTTACATATTCTCATGCCTAGAAACTCAACTGGTTCCCTTTGGTCTAAATTCTCTACATTTTCCAAGGTAGCACAGAAAGCCCATCTCAATATTGCTCTCCACTGTCCTCAGATTCACCATTCAACAGCCTTTCACACTTGCCCTGTCCTCCAAGAAAATTGAATTTCAAAGACATCTTCTGAGTCCTACGTCCCCTTATGTCTGTATGCTTTTGCACATGCTTCTTCATTGAATCTTTATTCGCTAAACTATTTCTTCAAGACCAACTGAGATGTTACTTGCTCGACCCTCAGATATTTAGATCCTTCCTCCTCGGTACCTCTCCTGTATTTGGTTCACAACATAATTATAAAATTCAGAGTGTCTTACACTTGATTTGCATCTCTATCTATCATCTATCGGGAGGAGAAAATACAGGCATCTAGAGAAAAAGAAACCTATCCTATTTATCTTTGTATCCCTATAGGCTTGCACAGTACCAACAAAAATATTCTAAATATTTCTAAACAATTTCATCTTTTTTATGTCTGTGAAGTATGGCATAGATATTTTAATTTCCATTTTGCACGTCATAAAATGAGATTAAGTTCCAAAATCCAGAGTAAGTCAGAGCCATAGCTGGCATCAGAGAACAGGCATCTTGAAAACAGGTCCTGGGCCTTCCTGCTCTACAAATGAATTGCAAAAATACTCTATTTTTATAGAGATATAAAAGGCATATTTCCTTTTTAAAAAAATCACTAGTAATTTCCCCCGTTCCACAGGAAGAAGAGATATTGTCAGATAGGCATATGGTCTTAGGTGCTATCCAAGGAAAGTTTTGCCAAATTACTATATATTCTGGGTGCAAATAGATCTCCTGTCATTCATATTATCTCTTTTTTTTAACTACTTTATTGAGGCATAAGTGGCATACAAGAGACTGCACATGTATAAAGTGTACAATTTGATAAGCTTTGACACACACACATTCCTGTTAAACTATACACCAAGACACTGAACATACACATCCATAACAACCAAAAGTTTCATTATGTGCCTTTATAATGTAGCCTACCCTGCCCTCATCCCCAAGAAATCCCAAGCATATCCATTTTCTGTTCTTAGAGTTTGCTCTTTCTAGAGTTCTACAAAAATTAAATCATAAAGTCTGTACTCTTTCATGGTGGGGGAGGGGCGGTTTGGCTTCTTTCACTCAATATAGTTATTTTGAGACTCATCTATGCTGTTATGCATATCAGTAAAAATCCCTAAAGTCACTCTTTGCTCTAACTTGCTATGATTTCAAGGTGGGGAATACCACATTTATCTTAAAATACTACATCATGTACTCAGATTTATCATATTACCTTAATTCTCATTTTCTTAGACCATCAATCAGATCTCTTCAATTGTATTATCCTTTGAGATACACATTTCTAGATTCAATCATATCTCCTGGAAAAGACAGCTTTAAAAAAGTAGTCCTAAGAATTTAGACAGGTAAAATCATTTTATGGTTTGGGCAAATCCATATGTCTTCTAATGTTCTGTCAATGCTGTTCTTAGTTGATTGTATTACACAACATTAAGTGGGACCTTTGCAACCTTCCTGTCTTCTACTTAATCTCAGTATTTGTCCATTTTCTCTGTAACATAACCCTATTTCCTTCTTCATTTTATCCATCCATCCAGCAGTAAAATTTCCCCCAATGCTCCAAATAAGTTCACTCAAGTGGAACTTTCTCATTGTCATGTCATGTCACTAGTCATGATTTGTATCTTCATTTGCTTGCATTATTTTCCACAAATGAGTCCTTTGGCTCTACCATCATACTGCCATTCATCCCTGGGACTCTCTTCTACTTGTTTTTGTCTTTCAGGAAAGAAGAAAAATGATGCTTCTAGTAAAATAGATTCCTTTTTATCTGGAATGCCCTTTCCTACCAATCTCATTTTTACCTACCATTTTTTTTCTAGTTTCACTTTGAATTCTTTACCCAGTCTTCCCAAAGCCATCCATCTCAAATCCATATATTTTCCCTGTGCTTCCATAGCACTTCATTTGCACCACTATCATGCGTTTAGTGTCATTAACTTTGGGGTAGGCATGAGTATACATAAGATATATTCCTGCTGTCTGTGAACTCTCTATCACAGCCCTCTATCAAAGCTCTCTATGACAGCTTTGAATCCTTGAAAATGCCCTGCACCCATGGGATAAATATTATCTCAATAGCTTTTGTGTCATTTTCCCTTCTCTGAAAAGGTGCAAAGGGTTCTGCAGTTATCTTGTTGATCAGTAGGTCTGTTTCTGGATCAATTTCTTTATTCTCCATCCTAACCCCTTCATCCTTTAAAGTGGCAGATGATTAATATGTGGAGGGGGGAGAGGGGTGACAAAAGAGTAAGAAGCGTTTGGCTCTCTCTAGGATTAAAGACAGGAGAAGAGGTTGTCAGATTTGATAGAGAGTCATTTCTAGCAGTTTTTCCTATTCTGTACCATCAAATTAAATGAGTAACGATAACATTGTTTCTTCTGCTCACTAATATACTACTTTAAATCATCACTCGTTAATGGGGCGCCTGGGTGGTTCAGTCAGTTAAGCATCCAACTCTTGACTTCGGCTCAGGTCATGATCCCACTGGTTCATGGAATCGAGCCCCATGTCAGGCTCTGTACTGAGCATGGAGCCTGCTTGGGATTCTCTCTCCTCCTCTGTCCCTCTCCCCCCACTTGTTCCCTCTCTTTCTCAAAATAAATATATAAACATTAAAAACAAATAAAAATAAATAAGCATCATTCATTACTGACACATCATTTTATTAACCCATCTCTATCCACTTGTCCAACCCTTAGGGCTACCTTTCAAAAGATCGAGTGAATTTCCTCCCAAGGCTAGTAAATAAAAATTTGAAGTTTACTGTATACAATAATTAAAAATGCATTCTATGGCTTGGGGTTTATCCACCTAACTGTCTTGTATCCACATTTTTAAAAAAAGAGAACTGCTTGGGTAAGTCACTTCACCTTTTGGGATTTCAATTTTTTCACCTGAAAAATGAAGTGATTTGAAGTGAATGATCTCTGAAGTTCTTTATCTCCAAGTCTGCATCAATCTGTGACTCTATAACGTGTGCCTTGCAGGAATTCTATAAGAATAAATGTTTGTGAAATAATTTAAGACTCAAGGATGAAAGGTTTTATGATAGTGCCAGAACTATTTTTATTAAATGAAGCAAGCCAGAGAAGTCTGTTGCACCTGGGGATAGCTGCTTTCAGTGTCCCCAGCACTGCCTGGGCCCAACACATCTCAGAAAGGGGAAAAGAGAGCATGAATCCCACTAACAGAGCCAGAAATCATGGTGAGTGGATAGTACGTATAGTCCCAAAATTCAAACAAGGAAGCGGAAACCAGGCACACAAACACCAGTACTTACAGAAAAGAGTCCATGAAAGGATCTCGCCTTGGTGGCCCCATTAAAGCCCATTCACATGCCAGGAAAGAAGATTGGTGCCGTCTCTTGGCACCTGCCTGCACAGTGTATCTGCACTGACTTCCCCTTCACACTGAACCTTTCCTTGCCTGACTCCTTATCAAAGCAAACCTATTTGATGACCTCATTTTAGTCATCCAAGTAACTGAAGTGATTACTGAACCATTGAGTTAGAATTCAAGACAACTTTAAATTATTCATTTTTTTCCATATTTCTCAGACCAATAAAGTAAGCCTCAGAGCAGCCAGTGGACTCTCAAAAATCACAAATTATGTGTAGTTATACCAGGGCTGAGTAGTAGACCTATGACTCATAACCAATGATGCTTTCATCACAGCTTATTATCTTATAAATTAATTCTAGTCTCCATGCTAACTGATGGAGAAGTAATGAATTCCCTGGCTGCACGTTGACAAAGGCTTCAATGCTTTACTCCAAAAGATTAAAAGAAGTGGATAATCTAGCACTTGGCAAGGTCAATGGCACAGATATTGTACACCAATATGGAAGAGCTGGTATGAGCTCCACACCATCTACAGAAGAGAGAAGAACCGTTGTCACTAGACTTAGCCCATCAGTGGATTACTACTTTAATTCCCCTCTAGGTCATTCTCCATATATGCGGAATGGCAAGATTAGAATTAAAATCATCAAACTTAGAGAGAGTCAATTTTGTTCACGGTAGATAGAACATCAGGAATTTTAGGACAGGAGGCATGTATGGGATATATTGGAGTTAGCTGTCTGGTGAGATATTATTTAGGTCTTTATTTAGTGTGTGAACTGGTAACACAGTGATGTTAAAATATAATTTCTGGGGTGCCTGGATGGCTCAGTCAGTTGGGCGTCTGACTTTGGCTCAGGTCATGATCTCACTGCTTGTGAGTTCTGGCCGCACATCAGGCTCTGTGCTGACAGCTCAGAGCCTGCAACCTGCTTCAGATTCTGTGTCTCCCTCTCTCTCCCCCACTCCCTCCCTCTCTCTCAAAAATAAATAAACATTAAAACAAGTTTTTTAAAGAAAATATAATTTCTGCTTCGGTAGGCTGCAGTGTGAGCCTCAGGTAACGCTGATGCTGCGAGTCTAAGGATCTCATGTAATGGTGTTCCACAATACCCCTCATGCATCAGAATCACCTGCAGAGCTTGGTTAAACACAGATTCCAGGGCCCTGCCCCAGAATCGCTGCAGAGATTCGGATTCAGTCCATCTGGGGTGGAGCCTGAGAATTTGCACATCTAACAATCTCCCAGGTAATGCTTAGCTGACTGATTGAGGTCCATACTTTGAGCACCACTGCTCTATACTCTGAAGCATGTCTTGCAGAGTTTCATTTTTATTATGGACATCACCAGATGTTGAATAATGCAAAAAATAATAATGCTTTTGTTTTAGGTGAAGGAGAGTAAAAAAGCTCCCAAAATTCTAAAAGATTAAATCAAGTAATTAAAATGTACTAAAATATAAAGATTCTGTTTATCCACATTTTCTCTCATCTCAGTTGTCCTAAATGATGATAATTTTGCCCAGATTTATCTTGCTGTTGGATACAGTCAACCCAAAAGAATATGGCCAACTTTCCTAATACAGGCACTATCAGAAATTGCTTACTGCACAATTTTCAAGAAAATTTTAATAGAAAAAGTGGTTATGCTGGACACTTGTTTATATAATGAGTGTGCAACTGAATATTTGGTGTGAATTAAAGCTGTGGAAAATTGACTATATTTAAATACTCTGGGAGAATGCTCTTTTAAAGGATGGCTGAACACACTATTATGACCACTTCTGTCAAGAATAAGGCAATCAAAGCCAAGGCTGAAGCGGGACAGTTGAAGAATATTACACAGGAGTTCTTTTAACAGTTCAAACATTTACAGATTCCAGTTAGGTACCAATGCCCATTCTGTGTTATGATTTATTGTCTGCATTATTGAGTGGCCAGCCCCATGTGCAGACAGATGATGAGAGATAGGGATTCTGCAGCCCCTGGCAACCTGATTTTCTCATGAAATAGTTATTTTTTCCCTTTCTGAGATTTTTTTCTTTTTTTGCATCCTAGTGCAGAAAAATCATAGGCTTTCACATCAGGCAAATCTCAGGTCAAATCCTCACATAGTTAATTCTTACAGGATGACCTCTCTGAGCCTGCTGCAAAATGGCACTAAAAATACTTGCTTGCCAGGATTGCTATGATGATTAAAGACAATGTAAGGTAAGTAGCCTTTGAAGACAGCAGCTATTTTCTATGAAGGAACAATATTTTCATAAGCTTCCCTGGGAATGACTTTCCCTCCAATCAAATATTCGATGATCATGCAAAGATGACTCTTGTTAATTTATAAATATCGATGCAAAAGATAGCAATGGGTATTAACTATAAGATTTATGTATATTTCTGAATGCATACTTACCTAATATCATTCATAAGTAAGTTTGCAATTTCTAACTTTTTACCTATTTTAACTTTAAACAGACAATAATTAAAAAAAACATAATTATTTTTTATAATAACAGTAAAGGTTCTGGATATTTACTAAGTCAAAGTTTAATATGCTACAAGGTATTAAATAGACTAAAATTTGTGAAATAACTCGGAGAAACTATAGAAAAATAGTGATGAAACATTAAAGGATATACAAAATTGACTCTTCAACCTAAACAACTTCTGTATCAAAGAAGGCAGATGGACGATATTAAAAAAAGAGAGAGAACAGATAAAAATGAAAAGAGAAGTAAAGTAATCTTGTGGTAGTGCAGGATGTGAACAAGTAATAAGCTATAATCAACACGGGAAGCATAAGATGGAATACATATGAGACAAAAATTGTAATTTATACATTGGGAATAAGAATTACCAATGCAATTGATAAATGCATTGAATGCTGTCAGGATGAAAAGATTTTTCTCAACCTGCTAACTTAGAGATATCTACTCTATTTGCAGATGAAGGAAATTCAAATTTGAGAACAAAAAAATTACAAAATTTCACACAAAAGCACAATTCAACAAGGGGGTTATGACAATGAGTGCCAAAATTAAACCAATAATCTGTATGTTCATTCTCACTGAATTCCAATCATATCTTACATAAATACGATTATTAGTTGTCTTTACAACGATTAAATACATTAAAATGTGTTGACATTTTATTACAAATCATTAGAATCTGTTAAAACAATAAGTTCTACTTGGGTATAGATAGTAGCGATTCTTCTTTGTTTTTTGGAGACCAACTGATCCACCACTTAATTAGTAAAAATAACTTTCCAGAGTTTCAGAGTCTAATATTATGGACAGCATTAAACAAACAATATTTAGAGCATCCTTAAAACCATGTCTGTCCCAGAATAAGTACATTGTGAATTGTTCTGCTTTCATTATCATTTAGTTAATATTAGTCTTCTGGAAATTTCCACCTTATCTGGCCTTGCTACTATTGATCTCATCCCATTACAGCATCAGTACAGCTCTGTCTTCAACATGGGTAAACTTGCATCGGAGTGATAGCTGCCCATGTTTTCTTAAAGACAGATATTTGGGTAAAGCCTATGTATTTGGAGTAAAGACAGGTACTTTTGACTTTGTGAAACACATACATTTCCACTACACTAATACCATAGAGGGTTTTAGTCTCTCAAACACTTAATGATATTCTTACAGGATATGTTGGACTCCACTGGATTTTTGATTACAGCTTTGAAATAATAAGTCATCTTCAACAACTCATATTCACATTCATACAATCATCCAGACTTATGAGTATTCATTACATGCATCAATTCTGTTTGATCCATTGCATGGTCATCTTTAACACAATTGAATGATACTCATTAAACAGAGGCCAAAAAGTCAATTGCTTTTATGAAGAAAGGAAGCATTGTAAACTATAAATCACTTACCCATTATAGAACTTGGGGTTTTCATAAAATAGATTTTCTTAAATCAAATCGACATATTTGTTGAGCAGCTAAACTATGATAAATGAGGCAAATCAATCAATATTGACTGGAGAGACCCAACCTTCCAACTGGGGGACATGGAAATGCTATCGATGGAGACCTTCGAAAAATATAAAAAATATTGTTTCATGTTTTATCAGATCAACCAAACACTGAATTCTTCCCTGTGAAATTTCTTATGAGATGACAAGGCATTCAGGATCCTGAGTTTTCTCTTGATAGTCTTGTAACCTAATATGCCCTATTCTGATTTTGAAACACACATAATTATTGTACTCTCAATTTATTGCAGCCCACTGGGTTACGTATTGTAAAATAGCATTTATATTTTAACCAAGGCGTTGCATCCTTATGTTCTGTATATTATATACTTTATCTGAGATTTAACTTCATAAGAGGCTACCATATAACAGTTCCATTGACAGTAGAAATACATACACATTATAACTGACAGTTGTCTTAGATGCTTAACTCATTAATAATTGAGCTGAAGTAAATGATAGGTCACACAACAGCAGGCTAATTCTTTTTAGATAGTTGTGACTTTTTCATTTCCCTTATCCCCTTTCTCTTTAGAATCATTATATGGGATTTGAAGCAAGGTAGATCTGGATTTGAATCCAGGCTCTGCCATCTAGTGGCTATGAGACCTTAAGTAAGTAATGTATCTTCTTGGAGCCTCAGTTTACTCTAGAAATGTATAACAATGAAAACTGCCCACCTAGGACTTCTGTGAGGGTTAAGTAAAACAGTATATTCAAAGGTCCTGGCTCTTAGTAGGGGTCCTGGTAAATGTGACTTATTATGATTAACATCATTCATAAGCACAGTGTTACATCACTACATGAGGGCAGGTGTAGAGGGGAACAGGGAGGGCCGTAGAAGCAGGTGAGTAAGTGATGGAAGTAGAATTGACAGCAATTGCCATGTGTCCCATTCCAATGATTTAAATACTAGGCTGTTCATTTGTAAGGAGACTTGCCCTGAGAAAAAAGTGAACATGGCTTTTCCTTTCTCCTCTAAAGTCCCCATTCTTCCCTGCTATTTCCTACTGACGTAAACCACGAAAAGAAAGAGATGGTGAATATTTAGTGGTTTCAGTTTATCTGAAAATTTTGATCTTTTTATTAAAAGATATTCTTCTAGTACAGGAGTCTGCAAACTCCAGCCCAAAGGTCCAATCCAGACTTCTATCTGTTGTTATACAGATTATGAGCTAAGAATGAGTTATTCCTTTTTCGACTGTGGAAGTAAAATCAAAAGAAAAGCAGTCATTTATGGTGTGTGAAAATTCTATGAAACTTAAATGTTAGTGACCCTAATTACAGTTATTAGAACATGGGCACACAGTCATTTACACATTGCCTGTGGCTACTGTCATGTGCCAACAGGAGAGTTGAGTAGCTGTGATACAGACCATATGCTGCCTGCTCACTGCTTTGCACAGCTGCTTGGTTCACTATAAATCACAATTATTATTCTACAACATTTCTGGTGTTATGCACATTGCTGTACTATAACATTTGTTTTATTATGATTATATACGATATAAAAAAATAAGAGAAGAAAAAACTAGACTTTGAATAATTCAGTCTTTTTTTTTAGGGGGGGAGGGGCAGAGAGCAAGAGAGAGAGAGAGAGAGAGAGAAAGAGAATCTGCAGCAGGATCCACACTCAGCACAGAACTGGATGCAGGACTTGATCTCATAACCTTGAGATCATGACCTAAGCCGAAATCAAGAGTCAGACACTTAACTGACTGAGCCACCAGGCGCCCCTGAATAATTAACTCAGTCTTAAGGTACAGTAAAGGGATTAATTTGGTATCAAATTAGATGGCAAAATATTTTTGTATTAAGCAGTAACACTATAACAATACTAATAAATGTTGATATTTCTAGATCATGCACTTATCACATCTCCCATGATGGGAAAGCAATAATCAGAAAAAAGAAAAGTTTAAAATATCTCATTACAACAGAAGTTCTTCACAAAAATTAAAAAAAAAAAACAAAAAGAAGGCTGCAATTAAATATTTGAGCAGCTCATTTATTAGCCAATCAAGAGAACACACTTACCAATGTTGACTTATCATATGAAGAAATGTAGCCAGAGAAAGTAGTTAACATTGTCAACTATTTGCCAAGAACAGCTGCCCAAAGAATTGAAAACATGGGAAGCAAATAGTCAATTAAAAACAAGGTACATTATCTCAAGTGGTTTTCCTTGGCTCTTGATTAGTCCAAAGATACTGACAATACTAGCTGGTTATTGCTTATTAGTGAAGTCAGTGATGAGTCTGAAGTGACTGAAAAATTACCCATGTAAATAATCTGTGTAGAGCAAATGCAGATGAGAATATTTTCAAACACAGTGAGTAAACACTCATTTGCAACAACCTGAAGTGGAATCTGCTAAGATGTGTTATAACTGATGGTGGCAAAAATATGCACGGGGCAGAAAAAGGGTCTCCCCCCGCTCAACCCTGCAAATTCACAAAGCTTGTAAAGATGTAAGGTGTTTCAAGCCTATGGTTATTTATTATATTATTCATCTACTGGTCCTTTGCAGAAAGTATTTGACTCTGTTACTGAACAAGGAGTGTCAACAGTGAACTTTTTTCACTCTTGTGGATTTAACCATTGTTGCCTAGATGGTTTTGAACTTAGGACTAGTAATTTAATTTTTTTTTTTTTTCTGAGTGAGAAGAACTACTCTCAACCACTATTATCAAATATTGAGCAGCTTTGACATTAGCTTTTGTTGTGGACTTGATAATGTTCCTTAATGAACAGGCAGAGTGCTTACATTTGAAATGTGTACTTCAGCGGAGTTACTTCCACAACACTGATGTTGTTTGAATCACAAGTAATATCAAAGTGCTTTAGAAGACCTGTGCTGTCATAAGTTAAAACAATAAGCTAGATCTTTTTGTACAAATTGGTGGTGGGCTAAACCACAGTTCTGAGCTAAAAGTAAGCTTACAACAGCATTTTTCTTACCTTCATGAATGTGCAAAGGAAATGCACATATTTTATAATCCAATGAATGGTGCAAATGAGGAGCTTCTATAGAACCTTCAATTGGACATGATTTCTCTGCAATGTAATGATGTAAAGCAAATATCAAGACGAGAATCTAATAGAATCAATCAATTCCTTCTAAGAGATTAACTATATGCGCTAAAATAACGTGGTTGTGGATGGTCATCAGTATCATTTCCTCTCTTTGGGAAAAGGCATTTCATAGAGGAAATATACACAAAATCTCATTACAGATCAACATTAACAGGTGGACATGTGCAATCAGTTTTGATGATTGAGAACACTAAATCTGAAACCCCAAATGACCACAATTTAGTGACTTAAAATAATACTCACTTATTGTCTCACAGCTTTATAAGCTACAACTTTATAAGTCAGATTTGCAGCTGCAAATCTCACAGGCCAAAATCAAGGTGTCAGCAAAGCTATGTTCCTTTCTGGAAACTCTGGGAGTGATTCCACTTCTAAGCTCATTTAGATTGTTGGTCAATCGCAGTTTGTATGGGTGTGGAACTGGAGCCCTCATTTCCTTTATGACTATCAGCCAGGGGCCAGTCTGGAAATCCACAATACTCTCCACATTCTTTCTCATGCTTTCCATGTGGCCCCTCCACAGGAGCCACCAACCACAGGTCAGCTCCCTCTCACACTTCCAATCTCTACTTCTCCTTCCCTGCATCTCTCTGACTTTAGCCTAAAGCATTCTCTCTGCTTTTAAGAGCTCATTTAAGGGGTGTCTGGGTGGCTCAGTCAGTTGAGAATTGGACTCTTAGCATTGGACTCTTGACTTAGCTCAGGTCATGATCTCAGGATCTCATGGTTCGTGAGTTTGAGCCCTGTGCTGGGCTCCACACTGACCATATGGAACCTTCTTGGGATTCTCTGTCTCTGCTTTCTGCCTCTCTCTCTCTCTCCTTTCTCAAAAATAAGTAAATAAACTTAAAAAACAAAAAAGCTCATTTAATTAGAATAGGCCCACCTGGATAAGCTAAGCCATTATCCCTATATTAACACCCATAAGCTCAATTATATCTGCAACTTCCCTTTTGCTATACAGCATAGTTAAAGGACACAAGGGTTAGGGTGTGGACATATTTGTAGGGTCATTCTTTATTTTGCCTACCATATCCAATTGAGCAAAATGTTATTACCCAAAAAAAAATTCATTCTTTTCATTAGTAGCTTCATGTTATATAAATTGTATATTATTTTTATCATTAATTTTGAATTCTGTTAATTAAAAATGTATGGAAATGTATATTCCTCTCTTGTTATACAAAAACCTGACTAATATTCTCAATTTTGCCTTTTGGCCCATAAGCCTAAAATATTTACTTTCTGGCCCATTACAGAAAAATTTGCTGATTTATGTTATGGAAGAAAAATAGGTTGGTGCAGACTTTCTGGACAGAAGTTTAACAAAATGTTTCAGAAACTAAAATGAAAAAGAACAAACAAAACAAATTAAAATAAAAACCGTGCCGGGAATTATATTACCAGAAACTTTTTTGAGGAAACAGTGTATGTGTGCACTCAAATTTAGCAATAGTTTTTGCTTATTCAGCATCATTTACAAAGGCAGAAATTTGTAGTCAGGCCAAGTATGTACCAATGGGGGATGGTTAAATGAATTGAGTAAATCCATTTAGCACTAAAATTATATTATAATTAACGTAAATGGTAGCTATTTTTATTGTCATTGATTATATACATTTTAATATTTTTAATATCATATATTTATTTTATTTTAAAGAGATAACTATAATTAAAAGTTGTTTTATGAAACAAATTGACTTAATTTTGTGGGACCATTAAACAAGCAATAAAAAGAGACTTTGGTCTAATGTGGGTAATACTGAAATAGAGCTCTATAAATATCATTTAGAGATACGGAGAAATATTCAAGAAGAAATGACGGGGGTCGTCCCTCAGGAGTGAGCCTGGGAGCAGGAAGAGGTAGGGCAGGGATTTTTGCTTTTCATCATAAGGTCTATGCACCATTTGATTTCGCTTTGATAAAAGTGAAAAAATATGGAATTTGCATGTGTATGTGTGTGTGTGTGGTTTATTTTTTAAAAGAAATATATGCTGGAGGCTGTCTTGTCATCAGGGAAGCACTATACTCCACAAAACAAGAAATGGCTGAGAAATTGAGAGTAGAGCTGGTTGCTAAGTTTGATCCCTCTGACCAAACAGGCCAGAGTTTAAATGAATGAAATGTAAATGGAATGAAATCTCAAAAGACCTGAAAACAGTATTTTGTAGGCCATGTTTTTCCTTTTTTTTTTTTAACGTAATTTAATTTTTTAAGTTACTTTAGAGAGAGAGACAGAGAGGTGGGAGTAGAGGGGCAGAGGGAGAGACAAAGAAGAGAGGAGAGAGAGAATCTCAAGCAAGCTCCACGCTCAGTGTGGAGCCTGACACAGGCCTCAATCCCAACCCCCTGGGATCATGACCTGAGCCAAAATCAAGAGTCAGACACTCAACCAACTGAGCCACCCAGGCCCCCCATGTTTTTCCTTTTGCGTCTCATGTTCTAACGTCTTCCTTCTACATTCATTTCCTGAAGAGAAGGCCTTTGAATTTTGCTGGTTATAGAAAGACCTCCCTTCCCACCAAGAGAAGGGAAATCATTAAGCAAAGGCCTTTTTTCTCCGGGGGCAAAGCTGACATAGGCAGTGGAATATTTTCCCTGGATACACGAATAGGCAAAGTAAGAAAAGTCAATAGATAATGTTTCATAACAAGGAAATATCCAAGATACGCTAAGAACACAGAAAGACAGAGCAGTCCAAATAGCAGAATCAAGAGAGGCTTTCAAGTAGGTAGGACTGCTTTCAAATTCCAGTAATTCCTAATCCTCTGAATCTCAGTTCTAATATCAGTAATACTGAGTAAAGGATATCTATGTCATAGGATTCCTTAGTAATTAAATGAAATAATGAATATAAAATAACAAGCATAATATTTAGCTTATGATAAACATTCAACAAAGCTAAGTTTCTCTGCCTAGTGTTGTAAATTTCTCCCCCCAAACTGTATCCTTTTTAGTGTCTATAATCATATGAATAATATCTAAGCATATCTGTATATACTTAGGTACAGCTTTTAAATATATGCAAATTAATTTAAGTTAATTATCTCTGTTTTACTTTCAAGTAATTATGTACCTCCTTTCACTTTAGCTATTTTGAAAGCAGGAAGCACATCTAATAAATCTTGTGTAACACTCCATACAATATGCATCCTGCTTCTATTAATGTATTCCACTTAATCCCCACAATAGCCTGCAAGGTGTGAGCTTTTCTTATCCCATCTTATCCCTATACAGATGAGAAGGCTAAAGTGTACAGTGCTTAAATAAGTTGGCCAAGCTAATGCCATTCACAGGTGACAGAGTAGGGATCTGAGGGACTTGAATGGATGTATCTGTGTCCAGAGTCCAGATAATCTGTTATGCTATATCGCCATCACCCAGAAATATTATTGTCATTGCTCTTATGCTTATCTTTGTAAATGCACTCAGGAGGTACACTCTGTTTTTAGCCTACATATCCACGTTGACTCTACCACCGCATCATTTCTATTTTCACTTATGGGTAACTCACGAATATTTTCATTTTCTACCATCCCCGTTCATAGTACCCTGGTCCAGGCTGCTCTTGTCATGGCTCAAACAACTGTTTCAGCCTCCTGAAGGATCACTCAGTCTTCACTCTTACACCTTCCAGCTCATTCTCTACACTGCAGTATGGCTATATTCTAAAACCCAATCTGTTCTTATAGCACTTTGGTTAACTCCCCATTGCTCTGAGGAAAGTGCTCCAACTCTCTAACTCCCCCTACAGTATAAGCTCCATGAAAGTAGCAGCCCTGTACAGCTTGCCTAGGAGGGCTTTGCACATTTTGGTGATTCAAGAAGTCTTTGATCAGTTAGCGTGTTGAAGGAAACTGGTTTCCAGGCTTCCTTATATTCATGCACCTGTTCATTCTATCAGCTCATCTTTTGCCATTCCTGCCCTTGAATATACACTCCAGCTCTAATAAACTTTTTGTTTAGGTCCTGAAAATCATCAAAAAGACAATCAGTGATCAGAAACACACAGCACTGAGAATGAGCAAGACCTACTCCAAGGTGCAGACAATCTGATAATCCCAGGAGAGCTGAGGCTGGCAACAGGGCAGCCAGAAGGGCCAAAGAGATGCTTCGGAACAACCACCACAAAGGGCAATGGATATAAGGCAAAAGGGAGCATAGACCCATGTCACCAACCACAAGGACTAAACCTAAGGCTCAAAAGTAATTTGTTATGTCTTATCCTTAGTGACAGTTATATTTCTCCTTTCTTCCTTAGTTTTTTTTTTGTTGTTGTTTTGTTTTTGTTTTTTTATACTTCTATCACACTAGGAGAGCCATTCGAGGATGAATTAAGTGCCTATTATGCTATTGTATGTTTATTATACGTTAGTTATCCTGCTAGAAACTGAAGGTACAAGACCTGAGGGTAATAGGCATCGTCCTCATGAAGACTGCAGGCTATGTAGGAGGAAGATAGAGATTAGTTCAATACAACAGGATAAAGATTTCCCTAAGTTTCACAGCTGCTCAGCAAAGGGGGGGCACTGTGCCAAAGACGAAGGCCCACAGAAAGGGTTCATCACAATTTCTGTAAATGCCTATTGATTTCGCCTATGTCAACAAGATAACTAAATCTCCAGATGGTTAGTCTACACGTTTTCTGGAGATGTGTTGTTTACATACAAATGTGAATGGTCATAGGAAGCTTTCTTATTTTTTCCATTTAATATTAACTCATTTTGTTTACACTGATGTTCCTGGCTAAAAGGCTGAAAATTTCCCAAAGGTCACAGTGAAATTCCTCACCTCGTTTGACAGACTGAAGACCAAATTTTTGAATGTCAAGCACCCTTATAGATAGTCTGAGTTTGTCTGTTGTCTAATGGCATTTCACTTACATTTTTTCTGAAGAAATCTGTTTTCCTCAGCAAGAAAACTCTATTGGGAATTAAGTAATAGGCAGGTGCTACATCAGGGGTCAGGCCCTCCCTTTTTTCTCCCCTCAATGGTGACACCATTTTGGGTGGGGTGAGAGGGAGTCCTTATACAGGGCAGGGGTTATAATCACAGGAGCGAAGCAACTCGGTCTTTCATATTGTGATTCCATATTGGCTGCAAACCCACCCAAATCTTTTCAGCCATACGCAGCTTTGGATATGCAGAATGTGAAGTTACTCAGAAATCACAGTTGCAACTATTGGGAGCAGTGGTGTACCGGGTGTGGGGAGAAGGCAGGGTGGTGGGAGCACTCCACCTAATGTGTAGGCAGTAATGTCATTGGCCATAGAAACCTTAAAGAAATGATAAAACTGAGTAAAATCTGGTCTCTTCTTTTACTATCCCCATGCATTGTCATTTTAACAATGCCAGTCCTATAATCCTCCTCCAAGCTGGGTTAGACCATTCTTTATGTGACCCTTCTGCCTCCCCACAAAGTCCTCTTCTCCATACTTACATCTCTCTTTCTCCCTGACCCTAAGGGGGCAAGGGCTACCGTTACCAGAGCTGAGGAGTGTTGTTCTCTTCTTTTGCTGTTTGTAATGGTATCAGTGTTGGTGTCTGATGACGTAGCAACGAATGTGGAGTTCTAACACGGGGCGACATCCCTAATGCTTTCCCGTTCGAGTATCTCTTCTACGGTGAATCTGACGCTCACTTCCACTCAACGATTGGCTTCATAAAATTCTTTTTTTTTTCTTTTCCAGCATCCGATGGGAGAACTGTCTTGTCAGGAAACAGGATGTGCAATTTCATGGTCAGGCCTGAACTTAATGAGCAACTCATCCTTTAGGCGCAGATTCTCCGCGGTTGCAGGAACACCACTAAAATCCCGGATCGGTAACCAAACACTGAATTTGATGATGAGGACGTGCGTTTTGGAAAACGTGCAACTTCAAAATAAACAATTTGAGAGAATTATACTACTGAGTTCATCCAGAAGAGAGAGATGTTTTTCAGAGTAATTTCAAGAAGGCCTTGCTAGGGACATTTTGGGGGAAAAAAAAATACTACTGGGAGGAAGGGAAGAAGGGAAGACCTACAGGAAGGAAGGAGAGAAGGCAAAAAAATGGAGGAAATCCTTTGGTTTATTGTAGGGCCAACTGATAGACCTGTATTACACTCGGATTTCAGAAAAAAATTAAAAGATGATTTCAAGGGGCACCTGGGTGGCTCAGTCGGTTAAGCATCTGACTTCAGCTCAGGCCATGATCTCCCGGTTCATGAGTTCCAGCCCTGCGTCGGGCTCTGTTCTGACAGCCTGGAGCCCAGAGCCCGCTTCCGATTGTTTCCCTCTCTTTCTGCCCCTTCCCCACTCATGCTGTGTCTCTCTTAAAAATAAATACACATTAAACAAAAAATTTTAAGATGATTTTAAGAAAAAAGTGTGATTTACTTCTTCCCAAATTAGAAAATCTTTATTTTAATAGTGAAAGCAGAATGTATACAAAGCAGCATGTCGTCTTAGTGCATCGTCCGATAAACGTCAGCACTTAACTGCATTTTGGCAGGCAGTCTTTCGTTTTCCGTCCAGCTATTCCCCTGTGACCACAATATTCTGAGTATTTTTCCAGCCTCTCTATCTTTCTCCAGACCAACACCAAAGCTCGCGTTCTCCTGTGTGCTGGACCAGTCCTCACCCTCAGTGACTCTCTGTTTGATATTGTGCAAAGAGTAAACAGGAAAGAAAGCAAGGCTGACACTTGAACAGGGAATGACATGTTAAAAGGTGGCAGACCTCACAAAGGAACCCCGTGGAAGCAACTTCCGGAAGATGACGGAATCCCAGCAGAAGGGCAAGGCGGCGATCACCTACTTCAATTTTATTACTTTGTATCAGTTTACCCATGTAAATCTAAGGCCTACGGACACTGAAATGATTTCACCAAAGTGATACAGTGGTGAAGCAAGAGGAGAACCTGACTAAAGATTAAGACAAAAGCGATTGCTTCAAATCTTCTCCAAAACTTACTCTTAAATTCCACCATAGGAAAATACCAGTTCTGGCAATAATTCAGTACTGATGATTTATTTATAAATGGTATACTGGTGGATGTCTACACTGCTTTGTTCCTCTTTTGAGTACATAGTGTGGCTATTTTAAAATGGGAATGAAAATGGTGTTTATTTTCGGTGGTAAGCATGCAGGGTGCAATGAGAGGACAGTGGCACTGAACCTCTAAGCCACATTTGATGCACAATCTTATATATGATGAATTTTAGGTTATCAAGTAATGCAAAGCCTATCTAAACTTCCTATAACTGTTTTTAATGTTTGTTTATTTTGAGAGAAAAAGAGACGGGGGTTGGGAGGGGCGGAGAGAGAAGGCGAGAGAGAGAATCCCAAGCAGGCTCCACGCTGTCAGCCCAGAGCTCAATGCGGGGCTCGATCCCATGAACCCTGAGATCATGACCTGAGCCGAAATCAAGAGTTGGATGCTAAACCAACTGAGCCACCCAGATGCCCCTCCCATAACTTTTATTAAGTCAAGATGTTTGATTACACTCCTCAGTCATTACCAGTCAGTCATCTCCTACTCATACAGAAACAGGGATCAGAGATAGTGGATTCCCCCCCCAAAAATAATACTCACATATTTGTACCCTATTGAAATAAAGGTAATTTTTAAAATATCAAATATCTCACGGGTGCCCGGGTGGCTCAGTCCATTAAGCGTCCGACTTTGGCTCAGGTCATGATCTCATGGTTTGTGGGTTTGAGCCCCGTGTTGGGGTCTGTGCTGACAGCTTGGAGCCTGGAGCTACTTCAGATTCTGGGTCTCACTCTCTCTCTGCCGCTCCCCTGCTCTCCCTCAAAAATAAATAAACATCAAAACAATTTATATATATATATTTATTTATTTATTTATATATAATGTGTATACATATATATATGTGTGTGTGTGTGTGTGTGTGTGTGTGTGTGTGTGTAGCAAGGGGCACCTGGGTGGCTCAGTGGGTTAAGCATCCAACTTCAGCTCAGGTCACGATCTTACAGTTGGTAAGTTTGAGCCTTGCATTGGACTCTGCGCTGACAGCTTGGAGACTGGAGCTTCAGATTCTGTGTCTCCCTCTCTCTCTGCCCCTCCCTTGTTTGTGCTCTGTCTCTGTCTTTCAAAAATAAATAAACATTAAAAAAAATTTTTTAAATATCAAATACCTTTGGACTTCCCCTGTGCAGTATTATAAAGCTTTTAACATAAATGGATTAAAAACCAGAAAAGCAATTCCTTTGTCAGATTATGAGTTTGTTTTCCATCCAGAAAGTATGGTCTCCAGAAACTAATTTGCTCCAGCAGAAAAACTCAACACGCAAGGTTAATGTCAGCTACCCAACATCCAAACATTCCTGTCATCACATTATGCTTCTTCCTAAGGAAACTTTTGTTTAAGACGAAACAAAACAAAACAAAACAAACTGACAAAGTAAACCCCACATAAACTCCCACACGACAATGTTCTCTGAGAAGAGGCTGGCCCCATTCCCAGCCCCATAGTGAGTCCAGATTGGTCTAAGCCAATTACTGCATTACTGATCCTCTTGCCAGTGATTGATTCAGACACGGGCCTGAGAAATGCGACTTATGAGGAAATCTGTTGGGGGTCTTCTGGAAAAGGTTTCTTCCCTCTTAGAAGAGATGCACAGGAAGAGGCAGCTTCCTTCTTCCCCAGGATCTTGTTTTGCCTGGTTGTGTGGCCTGTGACCAAACACAAGCACAACGCTCATGCTCTGGGGATGAGCAAAACAGAATGAGGAAGAGGACTTAGGTTCTTAACGACACCCTTGAACCTCGAAATTAACAAGCTCTATAACTGTCATGCTTCTGGATACTGTGTTATGTTAGTGCTAGGACGTCCTTGGAACCACAGTAGAGGGGACGGCCATCTTGTCAGCACAACCCAACGAAAAGCCCCTAGTAGCTGCCAGAACGAATTGGAGGTCAACCAATCACCGAGCCACAGCACGACCTGACGCGAAAAAGGCCCACCCGGACCTAAACCCGGAACTGCTGCAGCTTAAAAACCCCACCCCACCACACCTGGGGGCGACTTCCCTGACTCCTCTCTCTCTCTCTCTCTCTCCCTGAGTCACGGAACCTCGCCCGAGACCTTAGTTCCCAATAAAGCCTTTGACTGCTAAAATTTTTTAGCGTCTGACTCCTATCTTTACCCTGCCTTACGCCTGACCCTAACATTTGGTTTGCGTGCATGTTGGTAGTTCCAGTTGGGGTCGGCCACCGCGACAGCATCGGCCCCTACAGGCATAGTGGGGTCGGTCTTGTGGGTTTGGTCTGCATGTTCCCTGGCTGCGGCCTGGATGCGCTCCCTCTCCTCAGGGGTGAGGGTAGAGGTGAGGATTACCTGGATGTCATGCCATGTGAGACTGTAGGCTTGGGCAAGGTATTGGAATTCCTTAATGTATTGGGTGGGGTCAGCCGAGAATGACCCTAGCCGCTTTTCAATGGCGGATAAGTCTTGGAGGGAGAAGGGGACGTGAACGCGAACCAGGCCTTCAGGCCCTGCCACCTCGTGGAGAGGTAAGATGGCCGCTGGGGTCTGTTCGCTGGGCGGGGCCTGAGCACGAGTTCGGGATGATATGGGAGGCGAGGGCAGGATGGCTGGGGGTTGGGAGTACGGAGGGGGGAGAGGGCTGGTGGGCGGCGTGGCTAGATCCTCAAAGGGGGTCGGATATCAGGGAAGTTGGTGAGGTGGGGTCTTGGGGGGGGGGGGTGTTGTGGGCGGGCAAGGAGCACGCCTGCAGAGGGGCAGGAGGAACATAGGGTGGGGCAAGACCTGAGGTCCCAAAAGGCCATGACGTAGGGTATTTCTCCCCATTTTCCCCGCCGAGGGCAGAAAGTGTCCAGATAGGTTAAGATTTGGTATTGTAAAGACCCCTGGGGTGGCCATTGAGAATCATTATCTAATTTGTACTGAGGCCAGACTACAGTGCGAAGGCGGATGAGCCGGTTACGACGAAGTTCGCCTTGTAAGCCCAGGAGCTGGAAGGTTTTTTTTTTTAATCTTTTTAAACTTTTTTTTTTTTCAATATATGAAATTTATTGTCAAATTGGTTTCCATACAACACCCAGTGCTCATCCCAAAAGGTGCCCTCCTCAATACCCATCACCCACCCTCCCCTCCCTCCCACCCCCCATCAACCCTCAGTATGTTCTCAGTTTTCAACAGTCTCTTATGCTTTGGCCAGGAGCCGGAAGTTTTTAACAGACGTTGGAGGGGGGTAAGAGATCCAGGCGGTTTAGACTGGTTACTCCCCATTGGCGTGGCAGGGCGAGGTGTCCCTCGCGCTGCAATAAGGGGCCTTGCGGCGTGCGGAGGAAAGGAGACTGACTTGCGAGAAGTCTCTCGTGGGTGTCAGCCGTAGTTGGAGGAGGGAAGGAAGGGTCTGTCCTACTTACCGGCTCCTGTAGGCGCTTGAGAGTAGGGTGTTGGCCTCTGGCTTGGCGAGGAGGGAGCTCAGCCAAGGGAGGCGAGCTACTACCTCCCTCCTGGGTTTCGGCACCAAATGTTAGGGTCAGGCGTAAGCCAGGGTAAAGATAGGAGTCAGAGGCTAAAAAATTTTAGCAGTCAAAGGCTTTATTTGGGAACTAAGGTCTCGGGCGAGGTTCCGTGACTCAGGGAGAGAGAGAGAGAGGAAGGAGTCAGGGAAGTCGCCCCCAGGTGTGGTGGGGTGGGGTTTTTAAGCTGCAGCGGTTCCGGGTTTAGGTCTGGGTGGGCCTTTTTCGAGTCAGGTCGTGCTGTGGCTCGGTGATTGGTTGACCTCTCATTCCTTCTGGCAGCTACAGGGGCTTTTCGTTGGGTTGTGCTGGTGATGGCCGTCCCCTCTACTGTGGTTCCAAGGACATCCTAACAGTTAGATAAGAAATGCCCTTATTGTTTAAACCAGTTGCTGGAAACATCCAAAATGATAAAGACCAACATTGCCTCTAAAACTGTATCTCTCAGACGTGCCCTTCCTGGACATGACAGGCCTAAGAGGTCAGACTCCTTAAAGCCACCACAGAAGAAGCTCAAAGAGCATTTTCCCAAAACCAACATTGCTCAAGTTGCCTGTGGGACAGAGGAGATCTGCGTGAAACTGCATTATTCAGCCTCTCTTGCGACTAAATTCTAATCTAAGGATGTAAGAGGAAATAACGTATGCCATTCCAGACTGAGCCGTAAACGCCTCCCCAGCGGGCTCCTCCGGGCTCTTTTCCCACGTTTAGCTGACTGGCCAGGAAATGGCCTCCCTTGGGAATGCCCTTGGAAGCCAGGAGTCGAAGATGGATGAATGACTTGTGGAACTGAGGTCTACCTTTCCTTGCTAAAACGGGAATACCCATAATGGACTGTTCACCTCGAACAAGATATAAACTTGTACTGTTTCACACCGCTAAAATTTAGAGGCTTATTTGTTACAATCACTAGTATTATTTATAGCACTAGTTAATACGACAGAGTTACAGGGCTTTGGCGAATGTTGCTGTGAATGAAGTGACAAGAGGGTAAAGAACATAATCCAAGTTCATAGATAAGGAAACAGGATCAGAGACCGAGGTGTCTCGCTCAAAACACCCAGGAAGTAACGTGAGGGGCTGGCCTAGAACTCAGCTATTCTGGGTCCAAATTCATGTTCTTCTGGTGTCCTAACCCACAAAAGGCCAAGTGGATAAATGCCAACCTGGTTCCAAGTCTTGAAAACTGATATTGACCAACACACATCAGAAACGACAAATCCTATATGAACAAACCAGTACAGATACTTGTGTTGTAACTGATTGGCCTCTAAATGCACCACTTTCAGATTTATTTTAAGCTTTATTTTCAATCAGGTTTACTAGAATTATCATGCGATTGATATCCACTAATATTCTAGTGCAAATTAATATCCTGTAGGTTAATCTGGAATATTGCTAATATTCCCCTTCTTTTGAGCATATGCTTTATCTTTCTAATCAACCCATAATAGTATTTGCCCTTAGCTTCTTACAGTATCAAAATTAAGAAGCCATGATTTTCTTCTTTACTTCAATTTTTTTCCAAAAAAAAAATGTTTTTATTATTGAAAAATCATTTAAAGATCAGCCACTGAGCCAATTTGTCACTGTTGAAGTGACAGGTAAGGAGGTTACAGGTAAGCATAGGAAAGAGGCTTCAATGACCCATGTGGCAATAGATTAGAGTTGGAGACATATATAAACCCATGTTTAGCTTAATCTAGATACAAAGAGCTAAATAAAGAACTATTTATAGATATACACATGCACAGATTAGTATACAGACAGTCCCCAATTTACAATGGCTCGACAGACAATTTTTCAACTTTATGTTGTTGCGCATTCAGTAGAAACCATACTCTGAATTTCGCAAGCCATATGCAGTAGGATAATCTCTCCTGATGCTAGGCAGCGACACTAAGCCACAGATTCCAGGTCACCATGCAGTCAGGAAGGTAAACAACCCATACGCCTTCAGCCATTCTGTTTTTCACTTTCAATATCATATTCAATAACTTACATGAGATATTCAACACTTTACTGTAAAATAGGCTTTATGTTAAACGGTTTTGCCCAACTGCGGGCCAATGTTAAGTGCTCTGAACACGTTTAAGGTAGGCTAGACTTAGCTATGGTTTTGGTAGTTTAGGTGTATTAAATGCATTTTGAACTTGCAATATTTTCAACTTACCATGGATTTTTTAGGACATCACCCCACTGTCAGCTGAGGAAGATCTGCACACCCATGTATTTCCTTGTTGTCGGTGGCGAAGGTTTAGAAGTGATGACACCCCAACAGCAAGCAGCACACTTAGCACCCAGATCTTTGTTTCTAATACCATTGTCTAATAAACAAACCAGGGCTTCTCGAGAAATGGCTGATACTCAGACAGAAAAGATACAAGACAAGCCTGGAATATCTTTTAGTGCTGGAAAATACAGAATACTTTTTTTTTTTTAAGGACCCAATAATAATGAGATATGTCAAAGGGAGACAGAGGACCCAGTGGGCAAAGTGGAACCAATCTGAGCAACAAAGGAGACAAAGTATTGAATTCTAATCCAAGCACAAGAGAAATATTTATAAATACCCCTAAACCCATGCTGATATAAAAGCATTAAATGAATGGAATGGAATGGAATGGAATGGAATAGAATAGAATAGAATAGAATAGAATAGAATAGAATAGAATAGAATAGATAGAATAGAATAGAATAGAATAGAATAGAATAGAATAGAAGAATAGAAATCTCATACAGAAGCAAGGGCTGGGTGGAGAACCATCAGGGATATTATAGAAGCTATTGGCCTGGGGGTAGGGGGTGGGGTGCTGCAAACAGACTGCTCTTCAAGGTCAATTTCAATTTTAAAGGCTGGAATTTTTTCTTTTATCTTCTATATAACACCACCTTTAAACTGTTGCCCTTAATTAACCATTGCCCCTGTTTCTGAGCTGCCTGCAGTCTCTCTGGTCTTCTAACTGAAAAACTGATTCCACTAGGAAAAATAAAACTCATCTATTAAGAGGATGAGATTTTTCAGCTTTTTTGTATGCACACATGGGCATATCTCAAGTATCTGATGAAGAGTGGGTCATTTTACTATGATTAAGAAAGTGTGAATGAATCATGTTTTGAATCCCCATTTTCTCTATGAAGTCAGTGCAAAAAGAACAGAAACTTTGGAAAGCAGGTCTCCAGTTCACAACCAAATTTAGAACTTGTCTTCGAGGGTTCTTCACATTCTTTCCAGAACACTGGGCCTTGTGAAAGGCCCAATCAGCAAAAAAATAAAATACACACATCCACTTACTAATAGTAAAGTTTTTGAAGTTGATGGGATCTGCAGATGAGAGTTTCTCATCTTTACAGGGTTAGGTAGTCAGGGAGGAATTGTACCTGGTGGGAGTTTTCTCTCCTCTGTGGTGAAGGAGACTCACTGTTTTACATATTAAACGACTCCAGTGTATTTCCTCCTAGCCCTGTCACCCTCTTTATTGAGGCAAAACCTGTGTGATGGGTGTCCCAAAATGTTTGTTTCTGTAATTCCACTCACAAGAGAAAACTAGATAGCCTCTGGGTCTACTTCATATCAGAATAAATCTGATGGAAGGGAAAATGGGGAAAGGGAACTGAAACCAGAAACTAAGAACTTTTTGTCCTAAACTTCAAAAGTACAGGAAGTGAACGTAATATTTTATGGGAAACTACACACTGCCTGTGGATCTTCACTACCAACCCGCGACACACACAAACACACACACCAAGCCACAGGCGACTGCTATTGGCAAATGCCTCCTCTCCAATCACCAGATCAAGGAAGGGATCTCTAGAGCCCCAACGCACCACCCACAAATGGGGTCTCTGGCAGCCCTCGGCTGCAGCCTACTAGTCTGGAATGACGGCGGGAAGGTGTTGCAAGGAAATCCCTTGCATGCTTTGTGGTATGTTAAAAATGCAGCATCATCCTCTCCGCTCTCTTTTTCCTTCGGCAGGAAAGCAGATTTCGAGGGCACAGGGAAACTGGAGGGGCAAAACGGCTGCTGGCCTCCAGGAGCCCTCGAGCTCCCTCCCTCCACACACCCCCCTCCCCCGTACACCCCCTCTCCCCCACGCAGGCTCTAATTGCCTTTGCTCCAATGGGCCAGCAGCACCTTCACCAGTTTCCTCTTCCATTCACTCCAGCCAGGAGGGAAGAGGGAAAACAAAACTCTAAAAATAACTGCCAGCATCTTAAAAAAAAAGCTTAGCTGCCCCCCCCACCTCGCTCCCTCCCTTCTAGTCTCTCTCCTCCCCGCCCCCCTCCGCCCCTTTTGGGGCACATGTCTGCTTCTTACAACACCGAGGCACATGGTTCCAGTTAGGCACCGAACCCCATCAGGACGGAGAGGAAATCCACATCTGTGGGACGCTCCGCACGGAACCACCTCCAGCGAGGGAGGCCGGGGGACTGCAGCACCGAGATGAAGGGCTAGACCGAGGGAACGCTGCTCATGCGGTGAGAGGGGCGCGGGAGGCGGCGAGGGCGCGGGGAGGCCGGGGAGGGGTGGGCCCCGCGGTGCCCCCGCAGCGCGCTGTCGATATTTGCCCGCCTTGCTGCAACTTGCTGCAGTGTTTGAAAGAGTAGTAGGAGCGCATGGAGGTGGGGCCGGGGAAAGACCAGGCGGAGTGGTTGGGGGTGAGCGCGGAGGGGTGGGGACGCGGCGGTGCTGGGGAGGGGGGCTGGCCCGGAGGGGGGTGGGATGGGGGAGCGGGGGGGGGGGGTGGCCCGGCGCTTACACATGTCACATGTGCTTTTTAAGACGGCCGGGAGCGCCTGCGAGCTGGATCTGGTGGAGGATGCTGCGGCAGGTGCTTCGCAGAGGGCTCCAGTCGTGCTGCCACAGGCTGGGCTTGTGCGTGAGCCGGCACCCGGTCTTTTTCCTCACCGTGCCCGCAGTCCTGACCATCACCTTCGGCCTCAGCGCGCTCAACCGCTTCCAGCCCGAGGGCGACCTGGAGCGCCTGGTCGCTCCCAGCCACAGCCTGGCCAAGATCGAGCGCAGCCTGGCCAGCAGCCTTTTCCCCCTGGACCAGTCCAAAAGCCAGCTCTATTCGGACTTACACACCCCTGGGAGGTATGGCAGGGTGATCCTCCTCTCCCCACCCGGGGACAATATTTTGCTCCAGGCTGAGGGGATCCTGCAGACCCACCGAGCCGTGCTGGAAATGAAGGTGAACCACAAGGGCTATAATTATACTTTTTCCCATCTGTGTGTGTTGAAAAATCAGGATAAGAAATGCGTGCTGGATGATATTATTTCAGTGCTAGAGGATCTCAGGCAGGCTGCCGTCTCCAATAAGACAACAGCCAGGGTGCAAGTGAGGTATCCCAGCACTAAATTAAAGGTACGCTCCTCCTGCATGCTTCTGCCAATTAAAGAGGCAGCACTTCATTTCTTGCCCTAAACAAGCAAAGAAAATGCAGAGGTCTCATCCTTAAGACTCAGAAGCTAATGCTTCTTTCATTTTGGGGGGGGGGGGGGGGGAGGGGGAAAGATGGGCAACTGAGTGAAGAAAACAGGCAATGAATGAATGGTACGACTAGATATTAAGAAATTCAAAGCCAAACAAAACAAATGCCAAAAAAATGAAAAAAAAAAATGGAAAAAAAAAAAGTTGTTTCTGAGACCCTGCAATTACATCTTTGTTCAGGGTTAATAAATCAGTGAATGGAAGGGGGAGGGGGAATCCTAAACAATTTGGGGGATTTCTTTTCATTATGGGGCTCGATGTATTTCTTATTACTGATTACACATCCACCTGGTGCCATGTTCACCTATTTACGTCTTCAGCCTGGTTTGATTTTGACATGTAGAGATTTTGTGTTTTGGTGCCTTGTGAGTGTGTGTCTGGAAGCAGTGGATATGAATGTAGTAGGGATTTCAGGAATTATGTGTAAGTGTGTTAGCATAGCAGAAGAAACAGAGACGTTCTATGTGTACAAATGGGGATGTGCAGGTAACAGATGTTCCCGTAGACTGAGTCCTGTTACCCTCCTTTCCCGTCACAATATCCAAACCAAACCAAGATGATAGCCCAAAAGCAAAGAAAAAAGAGAAAAATTCCACAGTCAGCAGAAGTTGCAAAAAAAAAAAAAAAAAAAAAAAAAAAGATTATTTCAGCATTAAACACATTATGCTGTTTGAACTCTCGATTCAAATTTTGTTGCTCAAATGAGATTTCTAAACTCATCCTACACTGTCAGGATTGAGCTGCTGCAGGCAATGAGGCATGCAGTCTCCAGGTGACTGAAGTTTCAGGGACAAATGTGACTTCCAAAAGAGTCACTGCACCATTTGTATGCTCGACCCTGTGTGTGCTCAGAACCTGCACAACGGAGAACTCCCAGGACAGGTATTTCCCAAGAAGGAGGAATTTTCTTTCTTCTAACGTGTATAAGGCTATGTGTGTGCTACCATGGAGATAATGGAATAGGAGGGACCTCGTTTGGGTAAATGGATGGCCGAATATCATTAATATTTCTCTTTATGTATTTGAGATAGTCAGCATCTATACACGATTTAAAAATAACTTTCTGGGGTTATTTTAGATACAAAGGCTCTTTATTGTGCATTGAAGGAGAGCTTTGTGCACTTAGAAACTAGGGATTCCTCAGGAAACCTCATAACCTGCCTCCTTTTAACACGTTGTCCTTGTTTAAATGCATCCAGAGGCTGACAGGGTTTCAGCTTTACAAAGCTGAGCAGTCCCTTGGGGTTTACTGAAACTAGACAGATGATTCATCAGCTTGAAATCTAGGTAAGGAAGGGCTTGCCTGCTTCACACTTATCGAAGGAAGCATGATGAATATATGTGGTTGGGCAGCATGCTTTTTGTTACCCAAATCCTTTGCCATCAACATTATCACTTGCTACAGGAAAGGATGCAGTGGAGGGAGAGGTGATCTTCTAGCCTAATCTTTTAACTGAGTTCTTACCTATGCCGGACATCTGGTGTAAAGAGCCATTTGAAACTGTGTCATATTTAAATTTCAATTTGTTTTCCCTGTGGAGGCAAGTTTGCAGATTATTAACGTGCCTTATTAATTGGGTCCCTTATTTCCTTTATTCAGCAGTACTCTCCAGGTGTAAGAGCGTTGGCCAATCAGCCACTGTGAATATTTTGTTTATCCGTCAAAATCATTATGACATTTACAGTATAAACCCCTGAGGTCTTTAATTCACTCATTTAATATTTAGCTGTGCTCCTGTGATTTGCTAGGGGCTCTTGTAGGCACATGAGACAGAATTTGGGGTCAGAAAAACAAGGTTCTTATTCTCACAGGGCTTACAAGTAGTGTATGTCAGTATCCTCACTGAGAGTTGCCTGTGAGCAGGGATTCTACAATGTTTGGGTTTCTCACTGAGCCAACACCATACTAGGCCTATCATTGGCGCTCCATCTAAACTTTTTGGCTGATTGACTGGTGGATCTACATCTTGGTAGGAGTCAGTGTATAATCATGAAAGAATGGAATAATTGATTACAAAGGCCAGTGTAATAGTATTAACAGAATTATTTTATTAACCATAAAAAGAACAGGAAAATTACACCTTGGCTCTATAAACTGTAAAGCCCTATTCTGCTCCGTTCTAATGTCAACGCTTCCACACATGTGCTGGCTTGACTCTCACTGCATGGCATCAGTGGGAGTTGTAGAAGATAATGTTTGGGAAAATGCATCCTTTGAGTGTCTTCTGAGAGCAGTGGGCCCTCTCAAGCATCCGGATGCAATCTCACACATGCTAATGTAATATAAAATATAATTTGTGGAGTACCGTGGAGAGCTCGAATCCTATCAAAGGGTCTCCAAGGATGTCTAGGTTAAGAGCTCCTTGTCACAGAGCAAAATGAGATGGCCTCTTGTTTTGATTACATGTTATTTGGAGATGATTTTGATTCACATGTGGCAGTGGTTCTCAAGAAGTGTCCCTGGGATGTTGATGCATGGTAAAGTTTGAGAACTTCTGGTGTATGAGATTTGAGGGGAAATTTTGTACTTACGTTTATGGCCCTCTAATTCATTTTGCTTTCCTCTGTCATACTTGGGTCACCTCTCTTCCCAACTCAATATGGAAAATTTTCATGGTGGAAGATGCCATTGTTAGGCAGGGAAGCAGGAGTTGTGGGAAAATGCAAAATAAATAGCACTGGCTGGACAACGTGAGCAGGGATTGGCAATCTCTTGACACGGAAGAAGCAGCAGGTCAGTTCTCAGAGATAGTCTGAAGATGTAGAAACACCGATTGACAGAAAGAAGCGACCAGAAACAGTTCTGACCGTTGGAAGGACATCTTCCAAATATCACGAAGACACCCAAGTAGTCCTGAGCACAGAAGGGTTTAGAACTTCTGATAAACACGATTATCTTGCCAAGGTGATCCAGAGAAGCAGAGACATGGAAAGTTGGCTGGTAACAGAGTCTCAGATAAAGCTGGTATGAAAAAAGCAGGAGTCAGCTTAGAATACTATAGAAGAAATGAAACATACACATTTTCAAAAACTGTGTGGAAAAGGTGCCCAAATCTGCAATTCCTACACCTGCATGATAGGAACTCTATAAGGGTGTCTCTAATTAAAATCTTTATATTATTATATCCATTATCATACTCCAGATGAGGCACAAAGTCATGTCTTATATTCCTTCTATGCTATTTATGTTCCCCCCAACCTAATTCAGTTCTTTATAGATAGTATTCACATCATTGATTAGTCTGTTGATTAATTTGTACATTTATACTGTAATATCACAAAATTATCATCACTTTTCATACCTCTGTGGCATAATTTTATTTTTAAAGGTAGTCTCTACATTCTCCAGATTTCTATAAAATGTTTTTGGCCCCAGTAGTTTAGAGCCTTTTTTTCCCCACCTAGTAAACTACATATTGTATAAGTTAATACAATGTGGCTAGACTGAATTTCTAAGTTAAATACATAACATATTGATGAACCCAGTCTCTTGAATAAAATGAATCAGGTGCTCAAAATCCTTAAGCAAGGACCACTCTGGACTCCAAGATCTTTACTCTGGCCACAGTAAAATGCACAAGTAAAAAGAAGAAGCAGGCAAATGGGGTCCATAGCAAATGGTGAGAAAGAAATGAAGCAGATTTGATTCCCCTGCAGCCTGTCCTTCCCACTAAATTTCATTAATCCCACACCTATGAATAGATGTTGAACTGAAGTGTATGTGCTTCAATATACCATATTTAAGAACAGGAGCAAAGAAAGATCTTCCTGTTTCTTAATAAAGAACAGCACTTCTGTGGGGACATTTCCAGGTTTGGAAGATATTGCCATTGATTATTTCATTCCAGACTCAATGGAAGGGCAACCTAAGCCAACATGGAAAGTGAGGACCAACATTATTTTAGAGATTTCCAAGAAAGTTTGGTTCTTCCAGACCTCTTTCCCTAATTTATTCTAAAATCTTGTAAGACATCCATGTCAAGATCTTCTCTCAGGATATTTTGATTCAAGCTTACCTTCGTGATTCTGTCTCTTGATGGGGGAAAACATTGCTACCTTACTGAATGTTCAGATTTATTGTGCTTTATACATAGCATATTATTGTTACAAGTTTGTGAGTCAGGGGAGTATTTTTATTCTCATTTTATAGGTAAGGAAGCTAATGACCAGGTTAAATGACTTGTACAAGGTCCCTGAGATAGTACACGTTGGAGCTGGGATTTGAATCCAGGTGTCCGTACTGAATTCTTAATCACAATACTACATTAGGTCCCATCATGCTCTGCGCCATTCTTTGTAACAACAGGCCTTTGTACTACAAAAAATCTCGTGCCATAATTCCCAAGTCATCTCAGATCTGCATTAAAAGACCACTACTGATCTTTCACAGTTGTCCGCTGGCTCACTCAGATCCACTAGTTCATAAGATGGGGAAAGGAAGCTTCACTTGTCTTATTCATCCATAAGGGAGTGAAACTTCCAGTCTGGGCAAACCCCTACTGTATGCTGACTGAGGAACCTGCTGCAAATTGTTTAGCAAATGCCTCACTGGCCAGTGATTTCATCTTTAATATCATTTCACATCAACTCAAAACAAACCATGGCGAGGCCCCATGATCAACTGCAGGTGGGAAACCTACAGTGTGGTCTTCAGTTTTCAGACAGGGTATTTTGTCCCAGACAAGCTTGGGTGTTTTTGTCTTAAATTGGCATCAGGAAAAATAATTGATGATATAGGTTGAGATAAGACAATGGGGAGTAAATTGGGAAATGTTCAGGAGCTCTAAGTTCTAAGCCCAGTTCTTTGAAGATCAGTTGTGTGTTAATGGACAAATCCCATCACCAATCTGGACTTCAAGTTCTAGCATTCTGATGTAACGTTCCACTAGGTAGTAGATGACTATCATTACGGTGGATTTGGGAATATATTCTAGAATATTTTTCCTGTGGAATAAAGTAGATGTGTTTGGTTAGATCTGAACTATGCTGTTCAATAATGGTCATCACGGTTTCCTAATGAAGTTATTGTATATATATTTCCTAGCCACCGAGTCAGGATAAGTTGGTTTATTAAATTTTTCTGACTGGTTTAAAAACTGTTCCTTGTACACGGGGCACCTGGGTGGCTTAGTCAAGGTTGAGCGTCAGACGGTTGATCTCAGCTCAGGTCGTGATGTTACGGTTGGGGAGTTCGAGCCCCATATGGGCACTGTCAGTGCAGAGCCTGCTTGGGATTGTCTCTCTGTCTCTCTCTGCCCCTTCCCTGTTTGCAGTCTCTCTCTCTCTCTCAACAATAAATAAACTTAAAAAATAAAATAAAATATGGGGTGCCTGGGTGGCTCAGTCAGTTAAGCACCAGACTTTGGCTCAGGTCATGATCTCATGGTTCGTAGGTTTGAGCCCCATGTTGGGCTCTGTGTCGAGCTCAGAGCCTGGAGCCTGCTTCAAATTCTGTGTCTCCCTCTCTCTGTCCCTTTCCCACTCATGCTCTGTCTCTCTTTCTCTCTCTCTCTCTCTCAAAGACAAATAAACATTAAAAAATAAAATAAAATAAAACTGTTCCTCCATACAAAGAAGGCAAAGAGAGACCAAAGAAAGAAGCAGGCCACCCTAGATTGGTAGGTGTCAAGGTTTAATGAGCAAGAGAACTTCTATATGAGGCTTTTCCTGGGCAGCCACAAGATGAGTAGATCTCTATACCTGCCTGTGAGAATCTTAAAAGTCTGTATAGAAGCCTGTGTTCAGTTACATACACTGTCCAGATGGTCTCAACAACACATTGCTTTCTCAGGGCTGCATCCTTGAAAACATCTCTCACTGTGAGAATAATGGACAGTATGTATATTGCAAGGCCAGGGGAAGAGGTCAGGAGCCTCTGATTACCCAGGTCAAGCTTATGGGTCAATCAGAGGTCATGTCCTCTTAATGACCTCCTCCAACACTGAGCATCCAAATGGGCAAAAGGCTTGCTTGATGGGGGAGCTATCTCCTTCTCCTTCAACAAAGACCTATTTTTAACTAAAGTAAATAATTTTCATAATTTTATTTATACTCTCCTCATGTTTGAAATTCAAGGATTAAGGGATGGTTAAAAAAAAAAAAAGGAACAGAAATGGATCTCTCCATTCTTCTTTTCTTACTCTCAGTTGATCTGCTGGTGTTTCCCTCAGTGGTACAGGACCACCAAGAGCTTGGGGTAAGGGTGGAGAAAAGAAGTCAAAGAGACACAACATGGTGGGAGGGCAGGAAGAACTAAGGCCACTCCCCCCTCCAAAAGAAACCACTCCTTTGCCTCTCATGCCACTTTAAGCAATGATAAGCTCTAACAGTTATTTTCTCAGCCTTTTCTATTATAGACATTATTTAACTGAAACAAGCTATTATATTTTGCATTTCAAAATACATTGTGTTTGGAGAGTATTTTCCATTTTAACCCAATAGCTGTTACATCATTATTGGACCACATTGCTTTTAATTCAATTTTAGAGTGATCAGCATATGTTCAAGCCTATTCTAGATACTTCCAAGCACTTCTGTATGTGCTTGGTATAAATATTTTTTAAAAAGGAGTCTGGAAATTCCTAGACTCTAGATTTGTGTAACACGGCTCTAGATTGAACAGCAAGCCTGTTTCTTCCCTGAGTCAAACAGATCACCTTGGGGCCCCCTCCCCAGGGTGGAATCCTGGGAGTAACTCATTTCTCCGGATTGTTTCTGCCCCTGTGCTGGTCGATAGGGTTACATTTATCCCAGCCCTGGCACGCGGAAACGTTTAGGCAATGCTTCTGGTTAAAAAGGGTGCCAAGTTGCATTGTAAATAACAAAATCAATTTCATTTTGTTTTCTAAGACCTTGTTCCCTAAAGTGTTACATATGGACAGGCAGCATCAGTATCACCTGGGACATTATTAGAAATGCAAATTCCCGCATCTCACCTGACAGGAGTCTGCATTTTAACAAAGCCCCTAGGTGATTCATGCATTTGAGCATTTGAAAAGCTCAGGTCTAAGACACAAGGTGGACCTCCGGATTCCTCATTCATGGCTGAGCTTGAAGTAACGTGTCAATTCAGACCAAGAACACCCTAAGAAAATTGAGTAGTTGAGCCTATAGCCATATCATTCAGGCACGTGATAGAGATGTTGAGGAAATGCCTGGAGAATTAGCAAGCAGCTCTTCCGCATGGAGAAACCCTCGTCCGTATCAGCTGTCGTTGGGAACTGTCACCTTGGTTAAGCTTAAAGCTGATTACTGTCGTTCAATATTTTCCAAAAATGTTGAAATTAAATCTAACCATCTCTTTAAGAAAAAAACATCAGCAGCATTTTTCTCAAGGCCCTTTGCAGTTTTTTTCTTCACGAGAGTGGCAACATTAAGGCCTAGTTAGCCTAATTATGTTAATATAATATGAGAACACAAGGTATAGGAACTATCCATAGGAGCAAGAGTATTTGGGAAAATGAGACACGAAATTACAGTGGGGCGTATTTTTAAAGTGACGTTGCAATCCGTGCTTTTCTCACGATTATTATGGCAGAGCCATTCACTGAAATCAAGGCTTATTCTCTGTCATTCAGAGAAACTCGGGACCTCTGAAAGGTACCTGATGAGCAGCACTCAGAATGAATGGACTCTGTTTAGTTATAGGATTTGTGTTAGAACAGCCAATGTTTTCCCTCCAGAGCTACCCTGCCAATACGGGGAGGGCTCACGTGGGCCACTCTGACTTTCCTCTGCTGCCTCAAAGGCTGAAGGCAGAGTATTTACTGGCTCTGGATTCTGGAAAGTAGTTGTACATACACAGGGTTCTCACAGCCTCAGGAGGTCCTGAATGTTTCTGGCAGGTGGAGGCTTGCCTGGATGGATCAGGTTCAGCCTCAAAGTTTACACTTCTTTTGAATGTTCAAGTCTGTTCTTTCACCTCATCAGGTTTCTTAATTACCTGGAGGGAGAGTGTATTCTTTTTTTTTTTAAAGTTTATTTATTTATTTTGAGAGAGACAGCACGAGCAGGGAGCAGGGGAGAGGCAGAGAGAGAGAGAGAGAGAGAGAGAGAGAGAGAGAGAGAGAGAATCCCAAGCAGGCTCCATACTGTCAGAGCGGAGCCAGATGCAGGGCTCCAACTCACAAACTGTGAGATCATGACGTGAGCCAAAACAAAGAACTGGACGCTTAACCAACTGAGCCACTCGGGGGCCCCCAAGAGTATTCAGTTCTGATTGGCACTATAGTCCATGCTAATGTGGGGAAGGTGCACATTTGATTTGAAAGTCATTCCTGTGCACACTCATCTAGGTAACGGATCGTGTCGACTCTGTGCCAGGCTCCATCTTGGTCCCTGGCAATTCCATGAGGTACAAAACAGATGTGCATTTGCCCTCTAGGTGCTTAAGCCTGGCAAAAAAAGGCAAAAATCACACGAATTCATATCTACAGATTATCATGGAAGAAAAAATGGCACTGTGAGAGTGGAATACCAAGTCTTGGGGTGTTGGATACTGCTGCCTTCTGAGGAGGTGACTATGAGCTGAGATCTAAGGGGTGAGGAGGTTAACATGCATGGCTTGGATGGTAGACACAAGAGAACAAAGGGGACGACAGGCACCTTAAAAGCGTTGGATAAGAGCCACCGCGGTGGAAGGTACGGCGATGATGGGAAGGGACATTGTAAGAGTTTCTTGAGCAATGATGTAACACAAGTCAGATCCAGGTCTATGGATCTAGATTATCTGGGTGTAGATCTTTGCTCTGCCCCGTTAGTTGTATGACTTTGTACAAATGTTGTAACCTCTTCAGAACTCAGCTCCCTCCTCATAGTCCCTACCTCATAGCACTGAGTAGACTAAATGAGTTCATGATACCTAAAAGCAGTGCTTCTCAAGCTCTAATTGTTACCTCAAGCTCTAAATGTTACCTGGGGATATTTTCAAAAATACAGATTCAGTTCCAGGAGGTCTGGTGTGGATGAAAGTCTGCATTTCTAGCAAGTGATGCCGATGCCACTGATCCATGAACCCCACTGTGAGCAGGAGCCGTATAAGGCATTAGAACAGCACCAGGTTCATTGTAAATTCTTAACAGCTGCTAGGGGCTTAACTCCATGAGCACTGATACTCTGCCCTTAGCCAGATTAGGCGAAAAGCCCTTTTTGTTTCAACCCTCAAAACTGAAAATCTTTCTGTCATATGGTCATCATCCTTATTTCCTTAGTAAGTGCAGTGTGAGGGATACAGATCCCTCTGTTTTTTGCACTAAAGACCTTAAGCTGCCTCCAGGGTTATCATTCTGACCTCTCTTTGCTAAGGATAGTAAAGAGCAGATAAGGAAAATGTGGGACCTTTGTTCTCTGCGTTCACTGGGTTTGGAAATATCTCAGAGGTTACATTTTTGTGATGTTCTTAGCAGAGCTAGCCTTGACCACTTTCTCCCTGCTAGGTGTTTGTGACATTCTGGTTCTCCTTCTGTGTCTCTGATGGTTCTCTGCTTCTTACTGGCTCCCTCTTCTTACTGTTCCCATTTTTATAATGGCCCCCCATAAAACACTCTTTTTCGTTGTCTTTTCTCTCCATATTCTCATTCAAGCCCAATATCTATTTTCTTCCACTGTCTATGACTGTTGAATAGCACCTCTATGCTGCCATTTACTCAGGCTCAGAATCTCAGTCCCCTGTAATTAACTCTTTCTCCCTCTGCCCCCAACCAGCCAAGACATATACATAGTAATAGCTAATTAACTGTTAGGTCCTGATCATTCCACCGCAGAAGTTCTGCTAGCATGGTCCTTGGACCAACGGCACCCACACCACCTAGGAACTTGTTCAAGATGCTAATTCTTAGACCTCATTCCAGATCTGCCGTAACTCTGGCAATGGTGCCCAACAAGCCCTTTGGTGACTCTGATTCCTACGGAAGTGAGAGAACTCCTGCTCTGCAATAGTGGTGATCGGTCTTGGCTGAGTGTTGGAATCACGAGGGGAGATTTGACAATACTGATGTGGGGGTCTCATCTCCAGAGATTTTGATTTAATTAGTCTCGAAGTGGCATGGGCATTGGGAATTAAAAAAAAAAAAAAAAAACCAAAAAACCCACAAAAACAAAACAAAACAAAACAAAACTCTGCTGATTAAAATGATTATCAAGTTTTCAGACCAAAGTCTCTTTCAAATTTCTGTTTTTCCTTTTCTTTCTCCTGTCCCTCCCTTGGGACTTCATTACTCCTTACCTACTTTATTTATGTGATAAACTAATCTCTCTCCTATAATTTCTCACACTTGGAATGTAGCCTGTGTAACAGGACTATAAGCATCTCTTGATTATATTTTTCTTCTAACCAAATCTTGCAAGCGCTTCCCATTGCCTGGAGAAGAAATTACAAACTCCTGACCACGGCCATGGAGAACTTTCCTTGTCCAGGGCACCAACTTTCCTTATAGTTTCCAGTTGCTGTACATCATACGGTGTCACCAAACCAAAGTAAGCCAACCCTGAACTTTCCTGTCTTCTTACCTCCACTCATACTGTTACATTTGCTTGGAATTTCTTTCACGCTGTCAAATTCGCACACATTTCTTAAAAGCTGAAGCCCCAAAGCCACTTTTTCCACAGAGCTTCCCTAAGTGCTTCCAAAGGTAGGAAACACTTCCACGCACGTTAGAGGTACTTTGAAGGCAGTTCCCGTAATCACAGTCTAAGTTTTATTATTTGTTGAAAGTCTTTGATGAAATAAAACTGTATGTGCCTCATGAACCAAGAGAGCTGGTAGCCTTCATTACGTAAATTGACTTGTCTGGGAGGAGCTAGCCAATAAGGAGGACTGTGGGACAAGCCATTGGGGGAATGTCTAAGAGAACAGGGAAAAAAAAGCCCGCCACAGTGAGTCTGACATTCTAAGGCTGTCTAAACCCCAAAGATAGATGGCCACAGAAAGACACTGAAAGCTGTTCCTGTGAGTGGTCTTAAGATGGCACAAGCAATGTTGGGCTAAAGAGACAAAAGGCTGGGATGCCTGGGTGGCTCGGTTGGTTAAGTGTCCAACTTCAGATCAGGTCATGATCTCGTGGTTCATGGGTTTGAGCCCCACGTGGAGCTCTGCACTGATGGAGCAGAGCCTGACTGGGATTCTCTCTTTCCCTCTCTCTCTGCCCTCCCTCACTCATGCTTTCTCTCTCTCTCAAAGTAAATCAGTCTCATAAATGAACTTAAAAATAATAAAGAGACAAAAGGCCATCGGAAGAGGAAAAGAGAGCCATTTTCCCCACCTGTATATAGCACACATGTGACTTTAGCTCACGAGAGACTGCAGGAGGCATGGTATGGCTTGGGCACAAGGTAGGGCTGTCAGATTTAGCAAGTAAAAATACGAGGCACCAAGTTAAGTTTGAATTTTGGATAAACAAAGGATAATTTTTTTAGTAGAAATGCATCCTATATATTGCATTCTTTACTTATCTGAAATTCAGATTTAACTGGGTGCCACATATTTTATGTGGCAACCTAGCAGTAAGAGAATTCACAGAATCACATCTGAAGACCACAGCACCAACTTCAGAGAGTCAGGACCAGTGCCAGTGCTAGCTCACGTTAATGGCAATCAACCAGGGGACTGGAGAGGAAGACCATGGAAAGTGTTTTGGGAAATAATAAAGAGAGCAGAAAGACTCCCAGAAATGTAAGGGTAAAAGTTTTCAGGGGCCAGAGTTCCCATCGTAAAGTGAAGATACAAGCAAGTAAAATTTAAGCTCTTTGTACTACAACCTTATTTGTATATTCCGTCCATAGGAAACCCAAGTTACACTTACTGTTTTAATAGTTCCAAGTGTTTATTTGGTAGTGAAATGAAAATTGAATGAGAAAAAGAAACTTATCCAAAGAGTCTACAAGCTAAAGATTCCATTCAGCAGTCTTTTGTTTTATATTTTAAGATAAAAAATACTTATGCACAAGAAAAAATTTTAATGAAAGAAAATAGATGATGGATGTAAATTAGTGAAAATCTGTTGCATGGGAATATTAGCAAACCAAAATATGAACTCCTAGACAGGATAGGTTACCCTTTCATGTATGAAATGTTGCATTAGAAACCGAGATGAAGCATGTTATTAAACATGCATATAACAGCACAAAGGAGTATATGTGCTATTTAGAATCTGTCTTATTCTCCTTCAAGACTATAAGACTTTTAAGGGCAGGGATCATATCTGATTCACACTTCTAGCTTAAAAGAAATGTGAGAAAATTCTAGCTTTTCATTTCTTACTTCCCAGGAACCAGATCTTCCTGCACAGTGCAGTTTGTGGGATAATCTCTTTAGGGCAAATTCCTGGGGGGAGGAGGCAGAGCCTGAGTAATGGAGCATGAGGACAGGGATGGTGGGGCACCAGTAAGTGTCCCCAGAGACAGACACGCGCCCTGCTGGAGCTCCCAGGGCCCTGGGAAGCCCAGGGTCTGAACTAGTTTAATGACCCCTTTTCATAGATAGAGCATATCTCTCTAAGGGAATGGCACATAAAACTGGTATTAGCAACTTAACGTTTATTATCATCTCATTCTTTCCAGCCATTTTTTACCTTGGGGATTATTTTTAAGGAACTGGATCCTTTCTAGGCTGAGAAACTTTAGACTTTTTTTTTTTTTATTAACTAATCACATCTTATCAGTATGTTACTAATCACATCTTAACTTACTAAACAATATCCAAGTTTATATTTCTAGTTAACTTCTCTCAAAAAGTTTTTTTTAATAAAAAAAAATTTCTTAATGTTTATTTATTTTTGAGAGGGACAATGTGAGGAGGGAAGGGGCAGAGAGAGAGGGAAACACAGAATCCAAAACAGACTCCAGACTCAACATGGTGCTTGAACCCACGAACTGTGAGATCATGACCTGAGCAAAGTCTGACACTCAACTGACTGATCCACCCAGGTGCCCCTCAAAAAGTTGTTTATTAATTTGATGTTATCCTCCTTGACTTTTTCATGATAGAAGAATATTTCGTTAATTGATAACTAAACTGATAAGAGATTCTCACTTTTCATCTTTCCCTCAACTTAGTATCCAGAAAACTTACTGATGATGTTAAACATATTAGCATGGACAATCCAGTCCATTTAACCTAAAGTAACAAATGTTTTTATTGACGTGGGAGGTAGGGGTCTTATTGATTGAGTCCCTCTTTTAAAATTTTTAAATAACGATGAAGAGGGTAATAAAAAAAGAAACTGACAAACCTTTGAATCCGATCTTGTCATTTACTAGCTCTATGACTCAGACATGCTACTTAATGTCTTTGTCCTTCAATTTTTCTGTTAAAAATTGTATTATTAATATCCTATCTATAGATTTTCAAAATTTCTGGCACCTGGTAGTTTCTTAATAAATTATAGGTATTTTTAAATATGAATCAACATTATAACAACACCAAGGAAAGATTAGGAAACCAAGTGAAAAATCTCTCACAATCCCACTCACCAATTCTATACACAGTTTATTTCTAGTCTTTAACTATAAAATACACAGTTGTCATATATGGTATATGTCTTTTTTGATTCTATTTATTTTCATTTTTTCACAAGCATTTTCATAATTATAATTTTATCGGTTGTTCAAAAGTCTGGCAAGTGACTGCGACATAATTCACTTAATTGTTCATTTATTGTTACCTTTAGAGTGCTTCTGGGGCAGAGTTTTTGGAACTGATTTTTACTATCTTTAATAGGCTTAAGGAAGAAAGCAAAATATTCTGGCTTGTCAATAGAAGCTATAGGAAAAGAGCATTTTCTTCCATGATTTAAGATGTCTCTTTTGTAAGTATATGCACTTACGAAAACAAGATACAAATATAGGTCAACAAGTTCCAGGGGAGGAGGTGTCCCAAGAAAAACCCTGGATGAAAATTAGAAGGACCTGATTTATTTGTAGACCAACTCCAAAATGCTGTGAATTACTTTGTTAAGGACCACATCCAAGATTAAGCTTCTAAGAGTACCTTGTGGCTTATCCTATTATGAAGTAATTGTTACAGCTTTTCACTTGCTATAGCTCAGTGATTCTCCAAAGAAACAATTCAGGAACTTTCCAATTTTATGGTGCCATGGGCCCCTCCCCAGACCACTGAATTTGAATCTCTGGGGAAAGGGCCCAAGCATTGGTATTTTCGAAGTCTTTGTATGAATGAATGCAGGGATAACCAAATTGAGAAACACTGAGGGACCTTAGACCGGAAGATCCCACCATCCTATCCAGCAATTTTGCAACGGATGAGAGGATAAGGGGCAAATGCTATTTCCCCTGAGCCTCAGCCTCTGAGGTCCCAAAGGAGAGAGCATTTGCCTTGACAGCAACAATCACATCATTTCCCCACCAGGTAAATTACCTCCATGGGAGCTTTTTAGCTAAATAAACAACTTCATCCTCTCCTATAATTCCTTAACCTGGTATTGACTGGCCAGAAGTATGATGTCTTAATCAATTTGTTATATTCCAAAGATGTCTTGGATTACTCGTCATTGGGAAAATATATCCCTGGACACTTCAAAAGGCACGCATTTCTGTAAGGAGATTAATAAAGAAAACCTGGAGGCACGTGAAAAATATTGTTATGGTGATACAGCCAAAGGTAATAAATCTTGACAGCTCAAAGAAGTATAATACCAGGACTTGAAATAGACCTTCACCTTTATTAAGTTGTTATTAACTCCTTAATTTTCACCAAGATAACCTAAATACCTTCATATCCTGAGGTGGTCACGCTTTGCTACTGTGCAACCAATTCATTAATGCTATCCATCGTTAGTCCGTCCTTTTGATAAGAGCAGAGAAAAAAGTAAAGGATACGTGTTGAATGAATGAAAGATCAAGTGACTTCGTGATCTTTTTAATTGTCACATATTGAGTATTAAAAACATGATATTAAGGAATTTCAAAATATTCCCAGTCTTAGCTTGCCAAACTTTACTTAATCTTTAGCTAAATACACCCCATGTCTTGTATCTTTTCACCTGTGAAAATAATATTATGCCTCCTTTTGAGACATAAGAGTTCTGGGAAGGTTAACTACTAGTTTTAGTAAGCTTGAGACTTCTAATTCATTCATAAACAGATCCTGGCTTCCCCAGATCAGTGTGGCAAATCAATTCAGATTAAAAGAGTATTAACACCATGTCTAATTAAAGGAAAAGTACGTTCATTAAAGTGCAATGAATATTTAAAGTAGTTCCAACTACATAGGAGCCAAAACAATTTAAGTGCCCTTCTTGGGTCAGTAGAGAGCTTTTCCATTAGCATCCTAGCGGATTCACAAATCATATCCTCCCTCACTTATTGTGTTTAAATGGCAATTATAAATCACCTGATAGAATGAGTTAAAAGGATGTCTTCCTAGTCCACATGAATGATAGGATGTGTGCCACTGGCCACTGAAAACTTGTAATTATGTATCACAAAAAGGAAGTTATCCCATTTGGTATCCCACTCTCTTATGTTTTGCAGGGGTGTATAAGATAGGGATTTGGTTCCTCTTTTATTTACTGTTCTAAATACTATTCAGTAGTTGTGCCTTGTGCGCCTTAAAGGGGTCTAACATAAGTATCGTTATTTTGTGCATAAATGTTCATAAGCCTTCATTAAGAGAAATTTTGGCAGGTTATCTAATCTACAAGTATCAGAAAGCCTTGTTTATACATTCTTTCAGTAACCTATTCGCTACTTAATGTCTCTCTTGAAGAAAATTATTCCTCACATCGATTTAGAATAGGTGTTTCTATTTGTTCTTTCTTCAGTGAAGGAGAACCCTGGTCATTATAATGTATTTTTTGAACCATCTTCTACTTGCGACCTTGGAAATGGTCATTATATTCTGTTGGTCTTTTCCTCTCTGGCTCCATAATCTCTTATTGTAAACCTCATTCTTTACCTCACAGCCTTTTGCTTTCAGCAGGCTTTTAAGTTTGGGAAATTGACGTGTGTCCTGGGTCTTAAACACATGTGTTGCATTCTTCATAAAGATATGCAAGCATCTGCCATGCTCCAAACTCCCTACTCTGTGTATCTGCCTTATCCCAATGAATAGCCTTTCTCAATAGAGATATATTCCATGCTTACATTGATTCAGACACGGCGCTAGCCTGGGGAGTTACAGAGATAAGTACAGATCCTCTTTTCCAGAAACCTAGTCTAGTGAAGAAGGAAAACAACTAAATGGGAAGCAATCAGTAAAGTGTGGTAACTTGAATCTTAAAGGTGAGTCCAAAATGATTCAGAGCTTTGAATAAGCCAGTATTGGTGCTATATCAGATTCAGCCTCCTCAGGGGTTCTATTAAAAAAAAAAAATTACTCTTCACTGGTGGGAGAAGTCTTTCAGAGATGCTTATTTCACTTGGTAATAAATGTTTTCTTTTCAAAATGTATTCATTAAAATCGAGGTCAATGGAAAGCTGCTCTCTATAAGCAAGGAAATATTTTGCTACGATCAGTTACTCTGAAGGTTATGAAGTCAGCATAAAATCCCAATAATGTTATAGACTTAAAAAATGAATACCAAGCAGGAAAATTTTATGGGTATGGACCAAGAAATATCAAGATGAAAAAGCATGAGGGTTATTAATCATCCACAAGACCTGGCCAGAAGATTGTTGGATAGTGGAACTTTCCATGACCCCAAAAATCATCCCACCCTGAGGTCTTTCCTCCCTGATGTATAGTAATGGTTAAGATAATCATGAGATTATTTAACCAGCAAAAATGAAGCATGGACACAAGTACAAGGCATCTTTCATAAATCGTAAAGCAACGGCCACTAAGATGTTGAAATTGTGAAGCAACCACAGCTAAAATGCTGAGCATTTTTACTGATTACAAAGAATAAAGGGTTAATTCCTACTTTCGTTTTGAGTAATATCTGGTTTAACAAATGTCGCCGACTTAGTGACCACTTGGGTGGTAAATCAGCATTTTTGTTGCCATTAAACAAATTAGTCACTTTTATATCTAAGAAAAGGTCACATTAATCTTTTCAGAACAGAATGGGTAAACATAATCTTCAAAAGATATCTCACATTTTGACTGATTGAAAGATGCCCAGTGTATGCTTCTGAGAGTTACAGTGTATATAGAAATTGCAGGATGCCAAAAATCCTTGTTGAGAAACATAAAATAGAAATGGGCCTTTTTCTTTTCTCATAAGGATTCTTTGTATTAGTAAAGTGAAGTGAAGCATTAAATAATTACCCAGTGATGGGGTGCCTGGGTGGCTCAGTCGGTTGAGTGTCAGACTTTGGCTCAGGTCATGATCTTGCAGTCTGTGAGTTCGAGCCCCCCATCGGGCTCTGTGCTGACTGACAGCTCGGAGCCTGAAGGCTGCTTCGGACTCTGTGTCTCCCTCTCTCTCTGCTTCTCCCCTCCTCACACTCTGTCTCTCTCTCAAAATAATAAATACATTTAAAAAAAAAAATTACCCAGTGAATTCAGTCTTCACGAATAGAAAAACCAGTGAGTTCTATCTGACTGTCCTAGAGCAACACTTTGATTTTGCTTTATTTAATTCAGTAATTAATTCAGTAATTTAATTCAATAATTATTTCTTGGTTTTGATTGTTGTTCTTTGTTTTAATTTGGAGACAGTAAGACTGCGCGTCAAGAAGTCTCTTTCATCACTGGAGAACTGAATTCTTTGGAGGCAAGGATAGCCCAGGGCGTATCTGATGTAGATCCACGGGAGCAGTTCTACCAAATAGGGTGTTGTGCACTGACATAGACTGAGTAATTGTCAAAGTCCAGTAAGACTGGATTGGAGCCAGTATTCTTACCGCAGTACCTACATTCTTACTTCTAAACCATTGACTACACATTGACCACACAGGTTCTTCAGTCTTTAGTTTGGTTGTAGATAATATTTCTAAAGTTATTCCTGATGGTTTTCATGGGAAACTCAAGATTAAAAGTGGAAAAGGTTTCACTGTATCATCAAATTCACCCTCACCCAGAACTAATAAAAGTATATTCCCTACAGCATTTTTTTCCAAAGCAATTTAGGCAGTTTTATTAAGTTCAATTTATGTGCACCTCACTTAATTGATCGAATTTCTGCCACTTTTCTTGGAATACTCCTCTAAAGCCCTAATAAACCTGACTAATATCATGACACTTCTCTATTAGAAAACTATTTCTCTTTATTACGATATTTCATTATTCCTTTTTCTATTAACATAGAATGACCCTAAATAATTCTTTTTCTAATAAGTCATGCTGATGCCTAGTTTTTATGAAGACCAGAAATCAAAGTCCATATCCTGGCATTGTGGAATAGGAACCATTGAAAATAGAAATATATTTGATGTAACTTTAAAATGATCTCTTCCTGCCCCAATTTAGACTGGGGAAAACTGGCAATCAAAGTCCTTCTACTTTTATTTAATAACTACCACTCTGAGGGGCCTCAGAATATGTGAAGAGATTGAATATTGATTATCATCTAATGTTTATTTATGTATTTTGAGAGACAGAGAGAGAACCATTGGGGGAGGGGTAGAGAGAGGAGGTCAGAGGCTCTGAAGCAGGCTCTGGGCTGACAGCAGCAATCCCTATGTATGGATCGAACTCCTGAATACGTGAGATCATGACCTGAGCCCAAGTTGGACGCTTAACCGAGCCACCCAGTGGCTCATATAATGAATAAAGGATTCTATCATCATATAATAAATAAAGGGTTATGGAATTCTCACTGTGTGCAAGCTGGTAATAGATTGTGTGTTTCTGATGCAGCAGAAACACTATCCCTTGCCAGTAAGGAATTTACAGTTTAGTTGACTTGGTTGGATAAGGTCACAACACAGTTGTCTTGTCATGTACATACAGTAAATACATGAGGCAGTAAATGCCCAATGAGGTAGGCAGACACTACTTGCTATAGAAAGGGGTTCAAGGAATAGTGGATCACCTTTGTCTTTCCCTCAGGCTTTTGGGATGAAGTGGGATTTAAATTAATTCCTAAAACAAAGATTGGAATCAGCTGGAGAACTTCAGGGAGAGTCCCTGGGAAGAGAGCCCTCTTCCCTGAAGAGGAACCCATCTTGAGAGCACACCCAACTGGGTGGCAAACCATTTTTATTCTCATTAAACAAATGGAAAGAATTATTTTATTTCCTAGAACTGGCCCAGGTGGCTGATTAAAATCATTTGAGAGAACTCAAAAAATGTGTAAATTCTCTAGGTCAGGCTTTCTTAAGCTTTGGCACTCTTGACATTTTGGGCCTAATAGTTCTTAGTTGGGAGGGGCTGCTCTGTGCATTATAAAATGTTTAACAGTATCTCTGGTCCCCACCCACTAGACTTAGTAGTGTCTTCCTCTTCGCCCCCGTTGTGACAACCAAAAACAAACGTGTCCAGATGTTGCTGAATGCCCCCTGGGGTACAAAATTTCGAGAACAATTTTGAGAACCACTGCCCTGGTTCTAAGAACATTGAGGGAAAGAGTTCTCTCATACTCTCGTCTCCTTCTGTGTAACACCGACCATCAAGAGAATTGTCTTTGTCCCTAACCTAAATCCCTCCTATTGCATGTTAAAAATCCCCTTCTTTAGTGGCCTCAGAGTTGTGCCTTCATGTCAGGAGCACTCCGTCCCCTTGGCAAGATGCTAGGCTATATAATCCCTAGAGAATTTCTAGGTGCTCTGGGAAAACCGCTAAGAAATGCTCACTAATATCTCTTCTCCACTTAGGAAAAAAACTCTCTTGTCTTGTTCACTTGTCCAAACTGTAGTCCTATTTAGATTAGAAACCTATTTCAATTGTAAATCCCTCTGGTGGGGGAAGCTCAGCTTTAGGAGAGAACACAGCTGGTGCTTCCTGGATGTTAAATAATTCATCTTCCTCATTTTGGAGAGTCAGAAACAGCCAAGCTGAGATGCTAAATCCTCAAGGTAATATTGCAAAACCTAGTCCCTGGCACGAAAGAGGGAAAAGGCCTACTAAATCACAGCAGCCATCCTCCACAGCTTTAAGAAAAGCTGTAGAGACAATGCTATTTGCTAACCTGATTTTTCCCCATTTTGGTAACACAGGAAAGATAGGTTGCCCTGAGAGAATTTTATGAAATGCGGTTAGGAAGAATCAGCCTTTCTACATTTTATATAGTCATGCCTGTGTCACTCAGGCATATAGCTCATTTTTCAAGTGCGGTATTTTGACCCTCCTAGAAAATATGTCCCCCAGAAGTCAAAAGGTAATCGTGGAACAGGAGAGTCACCTGCTCAGTTGCAGTTTGTAGACAATAGATGACATTCAAACAACTGCTTGACATTAAAGATTCCTCATTAATGGTTCTATTCTCACGCTTAGCTATTGATTGCATCATCTATTTCAGTCCAAACTGTCCTAGTACGCGTCCTAAGCTCATCTTGGATCTTCTCGTTGCTTTCCTTATTTTTTTTTAATAGTACACAACGCTTTTTTAATGTTTATTTATTTTTGAGAGAGAAAAAGAACGTGGGCAGGAGAGGAGCAGAGGGGGAGGGGGGGGCGGGACACAATCTGAAACAGGCTCCAGGCTCTGAGCTGTCAGCACCGAACCCAACGTGGGGCTCCGACTTGGGAACGGTGAGACCATGACCTGAGCTGAGGTCGGACGCTTAACCGACGGAGCCACCCAGGCGCCCCCATATTATACTTTCAAAACTGCACTAAGTCCTCCAGAATGCACAGCCTGTGCAACAGTGTCCCACAGTAGTACCAGCACTTTTTCAGGTAACTAGTAATCTAGTAAACTAGTGCTTTTATTTCTGTGTCCTGAAAGAGGTAACATTCTTACCAGAAAACCTGTTTTACGTCTTAAAGCGACGATCTTTTCCTTCATATGTGACAGGGTCCGTATGTGGGCTACTACACCTGTATGCTCCACTCAACCAAATGTCTTGATTATGAGACTCTAATGAGAATTTATAATGCTCAGCGATTGCCGAAACTTTTATGTTTTAATCTATGCTGCTTGAGTGGTTGACTGCATGCAGTATAAGCAATCAAAGCTACCAACCTCCAGATTTTTCCATTGGTCAGCGTCGGTAGTTTTGTATTAGTTTCACTGAGAGTCAATACAGACAAAGGTAAAAGGCAATAGATGTCTGTGTGCAACCATTGCAGTTATCCAGACAATACAAATTTCTAAAATGATCACTTGGTTCTGTATCCAGGGGGATTTTGTCAGGGTACGTAGATAGACAAAAATTGAACTTTCCAACTGGAAATTGGCCAGCTGTGATTTGTAACAGCTACATTCTTTTGAAAAGGACGTTGTGGTCATTAGAACAGGGGAGATGGGAAGAGAGGGTGAATTCTATTAAACGAGATCTCACTTTGGGTTCATTTGTTAAAGTCTTTCCTCATCTCATAAGAACAAAGGGGAAAAAGCCATTTGGGTGTTTGGACCCAGGGGCCAAACAGCCCAATAATTATGCTCTGACTGAATCCAAGACATCTCAAGCAATATTCAGCTTATGACAGTCGTGCCGGAAGATCCTTTATGAGCATCCACGCTATTTTCCCCTTCCTGATGTTTTCTAAAGAAGTAAGGAATATAACCTGAACTACTCTAGCTTCCTAATAGCACAGCTTGCTTTAAGGTACCCTAAAAAGGAGCAGTTAATTCAAACAAGCTCCATTCTATTATTTTTCAAGGATGTCTTCCTTGGGAAACCTCATTTCATGGGCATTTTATTTGATTTGAAAATTGACAACTTGCATCATAAATCAGATGCTATGCTGCATGATAAGATATATATTATTAAATAAGTGATAGGACGTTTTAAAAGTCAGAACAATTGAGACAGCAGTCCCAGTATCATATCAGTGAGTTTAGAGGTACACAGTGGAAAGAAAGGGGAAGTTGCCAGAGGCATTTAAAATAAGGATCCCTAGGAAGGCCTGGGTAGCTCAGTCAGTTAAGTGTCTGACTTTGGATTTCAGCTCAGGTCATGATCAAGCCCCACATTGGGCTCCACACTGACAGCACGGGAGTCTGCCTAGGATTCTCTCTCTACCTCTGTCTCTCTCTGCCCCTTCCCTGCACGTGCCCGGGCTTTCTGTCTCTCAAAATAAATAAGTAAACTTTAAAAAATTAAAAATAAAATAGGGATCCCTAAAGATAATATCATTAACCCAGTTAAAGTACTAGTTTATAACTAATATTGAGGGGTAGAAAATAATCAACCCATCTTATCAATTAAATGTATATTGGCTTAATTTAAAATGAAATCATGGTGCCAGGAATACAACTAACACTTTTAATCTGCCTGGATTCCATTCAAAAGAGACTGGGAAAGTTTCCTCAAAACTCTTTACGGGAATAGGGCTTTCTATCAGAGCTACTTGCATCTGAAATTCTTTTATTTCTGTAAAGGAGCAGCTCCAGTTGGAATGAGTGAGATAAATATATATAAATGTAGGTGAATATCTGGGAATGAATGACCCAATAATAAGGGATGAAAAGGCCCTCATAATGAGGGGAAAGATTTGGAAATTAGCTAAAGTAAGTTAGTTCAGAGACGGCAAGTTTTAGAATTATGTTCTGATTTGTTCTCCCAAGTAACTTCTATTTACTTGTTCCCCGGTATTTCTTAATCTGTCAATGTGAGTATTTGCTCTTTACTTTTCCATTTTCCCTACCTGTCTGAATGGTCTGGTTCAAGCAAATTCTGAAGTAGCCAGACTGGCTCCGGCACAGCTATACCAAGACATGCCAAGAGACTGCTAAGGATACAGCAGATGTTTCTACATAGACTCTGAACACCTTGTTCGGATTTTGTTTAGTCATTCATTCATTCAACATACATTTTAGGGAGACAATCCTATATATCAAAACCTGTGCTGAACTCTGGAGAAACAAAGGCACATTATACTGAATCCCTGCCCTCCAAGCTGCAGAAATCAGTGGGCAAAAGCCCCATCTCTGGCATCAGACAGATCTAAGATGCCATCCTGGCCTTGTCACTTACTAGCTGTGTGATATTGGATACATGACGTTATCTCTCTAAGCCCTGGCTTCTTCAGTTTAAAGTGGGGATGATAACTGTAGGTCATTGGAAGGATTGAAATGAGAAACAAGTTTTCAGTAACTATACCAAAATAAGCAAGGGGTAAATCCTAGTGTTTATGCTTTAAAGAGAAGGAACATATTTTTGAAAATGAACACAATTAGGGGTGCCTGGGTGGCTCAGTCAGTTGAGCGTCTGACTTCGACTCAGGTCATGATCTCACAGCTCTGTGAGTTCGAGCCCCCTGTCGGGCTCTGTGCTGGCGGCTCGGAGCCTGGAGCCTGCTTCGGATTCTGTGTCTCCCTCTCTCTCTGCCCCTAACCCACTTGCATTCTGTCTCTGTCTCTCTCAAAAATAAATAAACATTAAAAATTAACACAATTAAATTGTAGGGGTCTCTAAAGTGGGGGCACCAAAGGTCTCTTATCATCTCAAGAACAAAAAGAATGACAATGAACCATCCTGCATGGTGAAACCATTGCTGGAATAATGAAAACCTGCAAGTTTAAAAATATTACCACTATTACAAATATTTTTAAGTGAGATCAAGGAATTGCTCTCCTTTCTGCTGAGTTAGAAGAGGGAACAGAATTAAATGATAGTAAATGATTAGGCTTCCGGAAAATTTCAAATTCTAAAGGTTGTTAGTAAAATTTATCACCCCAAAGAAGTATTTTTAGAAGTATGACATGCAGCTTTCTTCCCTGGATGATTTGGATGCAGAGCAGACTGGAGCCAGGGGTGTGAAATCTTTAGGATATTGATGTGGGAATGATATGCAGAGTTGACAACGTGTAATAAACTATCATGGCAGAGATGGAAAGGTGGTAGTAAAAGGTCAGGAGAAGTTGGTAGCAGTTATATATATATTTTTAATAAGGAATGGGGTCTGTTCTGTAATTGTGGAATTGCACAGTCTTTTGACTATAATATAAATTCTGTTTGCAAATTCTGCTTAGAATTGCAGCCTCCAAATCTTATGGTGCTATTGCGTTGAAACTTGACAGCATTTCAGTTAATCAAATGCTATTTGACAGAATTTTGAGGACTTTGTCATTTGGAAAGCGTGTGGAAAATATTTGGAAATTTAAACCTGAAACTTCCTGAGTTTGTATTCCAAATTCAGAAGTCACTTGTTTGGATAAAAAAAAAAAAAAAAATTCTAAGCACTGTAAAACATGGAAGGAAATAAAATTGGAACATACAGATATCTGATATGCACGTTCTAGACCAAGTGCCAGTAAACTTTTCTGTGAAACGGCAGACAGTGCATCCACAGATGAGTACCAATAAAACTTTATTTACAAAAACAAGCAAGGGCCAGATTTGGGTGGTGGGCTTTAGTTTGCCAACCCTTAGTTTAGTATTCTGCAGTCATATTTTCAAAATAATAATGTTTTTCTCCTTTTGAGTATCAGACACTCCCACATCAAATTTAGGTTACATATCTGTGTTTGTGTTCAGTCTTCAGAATACAACATCAAACATTTTAAAAATGCAACATCTAGAACTGCACTTAGACTGGGAAGACTCAAGTCTTCCTAGACAAATGAATTGAAGATTTGTACCAACTTGCATTCAGTTTAGAAAGGATCTGGGCACTGAAAGATGAAAAGATAGCCCCCGAAGAGATGAGGGTATGTGTGTGGTGTGTTAAAACTCTGTGGCAGTTGGGGTGCCTGGGTGGCTCAGTTGGTTAAGCGGCCGACTTCGGCTCAGGTCATGATCTCGCGGTCCGTGAGTTCGAGCCCCGCATCGGGCTCTGTGCTGACAGCTCAGAGCCTGGAGCCTGTTTCGGATTCTGTGTCTCCCTCTCTCTGACCCTTCCCCGTTCATGCTCTGTCTCTCTCTGTCTCAAAAATAAATAAATGTTAAAAAAAATTTTTTTTAAAATTAAAAAAAAAAAAACTCTGCGGCAGCAAGGAGAAAAAATGTATTTTTCGTCTTCCACATCCAAAATTGCTCCCTTCATGAAAATGCCTCAGGGTGCAAGCACAAAAATTAAGATATTAATGAAAATACATAAAACAGCAGCATTAAACTCCCCTTCAGAGAGCCCTCATAAAATAGGACTAATACTGGACCCTGCCATCAGGCTCAATTGGGGAAAATGAGATTCCCCCTTCGTATTCCTTTCCCTCTTCTCCCCTCAAGCCCCTGAGTTCTGAATTCTCATTCTCTGACATTGGAGGCAATTTCACTTTAGATCTGAGCTCCAGGGTCTAAGCCTAAGAACTCTGTCCTTCTGTCCCCCTCCCCTGGTTAAAGAGCATCTCTTCTTTTAATCTGAAAGCACTGGATATAACAGTTACAGTGCATCTGAGAAGCTGTATACCCTCGAGGAGGCAGACAGCCTCACTTTTATAAGTACTTGGCATCTGGAGGCACGTTTTTCATTTGTGAATATTGTTATGAGCTCGGCACCTATTTTGGGTGGCATTTCTTAGAGACATTTTACATAGCGAGAATAGCAAACACAGGCATGTATGTGAATTTAAGGGGTGGTAACACTTTGGATTTGAGATCCTATCCATGGCACACATTATAAAGCATGCTTTACAGCAAACCTGTGCTAGCAGTGAACACTCTAAATACTTGAACGAAGAGTGAAGAAATGCACAGAAGATGTATGTATGTTCAAGGCAAAGCTTTGAGACTAAGATGAAAACGATGAGGAAATGGAATCTTGACATTCCCAGTACGAGTCTTCTGGTTTTGGACATCAGGAAATGCTGCCTCTCAGCATGAAAAGGATTATTAAATACTAAGGGAGGGAATGAATAACAATCCCCTAGCAATTTCCTGAGGTGTGTGCCTCAGATTGGCGTCTGGACATTACTAATACTGTTACAGATACTGAAAAGAACAGCTCGGATCAGAAAATTATGATTGTTAGAAAAGCCACTCTGGGAAGGCTTGGGATTGATATGGAAATTTATTGAAATGAAAAAAAAAAAAACTTTAAAGACAAAAGTGCTTGTGGCATATTTATGTATGTGAGAGATTATGTGCCTACCTCCCCAGTAGTGAATGCCTTTAACATGGGTTTGCTTATGCCTTCAGGCTTTTTTATAAGTGTGCTTGTGTTTCAACAATTTGTCCCAACTATATTTGTTCCCTCATATTTTCAACTTATTCACTAATATCATCCCTCAGTTCAGTACACAGTAACAGAAACTCAACAAGTATGTTTGATACATTAGGTAAGGAACGCCACTGACATTCCTCAGAAATCAGAGTAGACAACCATTTGGCAGTCTTTCTTTCTGGCCACTATTCCTCGGAGAAAAATTAAGCAAATGAGAAAATACAGACAACTGTTTGTGGTGCTGGATTTTATTGGCAGTTGTTTCTGATTAATTACTTTATTGATTGATGTAATATTTATTAAGTTTCCACGGTGTCAGATGTCTGCCTCGTGTTCTGACAAAGGCAAGACATGGAAACTGTGAAATTGAACTGCAGGGTAGAAAAATAAGAGAGGAAGAAATTGCAATGCAGTGGCCTGGGTAAGTTGCCTGAAAGAGAGGTCCAGCAAACAGCTTCCAGAAAAGCAAGATGAGGTCAGTGATTTGGTTAGTAAGGCCAGCTTGTTCATTCTAGCCAGTCTCCATTTCTCAATCCAGGGTGTTAAACTGCCATTCCCATCACACCTTTCAGCCCCTTTAGAGGGTTTGTTTTATAGGGAGCAGGGGCCAGCTAGCCCAGACCTGGGTTGGAATTTATCTTTCCATTGTATTGAATTGCATTTGCATTAGCCATCCTCATTTAAATATCAAATAACTAAGATTCCTGGAAGTAAGTGATTTCTCCAAGGACACAAAGCTGAAAAAGAGTGAACTAATTTTTCTGGCTCCGGGTTCCTGGTGTTTGTCTTTCTGAACGCTGCCCAGTTAGAGGCTATGTGGAACCATCTTTACTCCCGTTTGGGAAACTCCTGTTGATGGGCTTGGATTCGAGTTTAGAACTGATCTACATGGGTGGTGGTAGTAGGAGTGACAGATTTTCTTTCTCTTTTCTTGGAGTTAATCCATGAGAAAAGAACAAAGTGCTTCTACCAAACACATCACTGGCCTCTTGTTAATATCCCCACCATTCATAGAGTGTGAACCTCAACAGAGACCAGTTTGTTTGGTTCCTACAGTTACGACCTTGCACAGCAATCTGTCAGTGTTTCCGTGCATGTCTTAAACTATACCAGTCAGCAAAAGTATTTTTAGAGTTGCCTTTTTTCCCCAACAATCCAAACACTGACATGTTTTACTGGTTACAAAAATATTCACAAATAATTTCAAATGGCTTTTGAAAAGTTCAAAGAAACAGAAGAAAAGAAGAAAATAAAGGTGTTAGCAGTTGTGAATGAATGGTTGCTAAAGCTTAAACTTCAAATTCAGATCAGTTTTCTGGATGCTGAAAGCTACAGCTTAAGTTTAAAAAAAATTTTTTTTTAATGCTTATTTATTTTTGAGAGAGAGACACAGACAGAGCATGAGTGGGGGAGGGGCAGAGAGAGAGAAAGAGAGAGAGAGAGAGAGAGGGAAACACAGAATCTGAAGCAGGCTCCAGGCTCTGAGCTGTCAGCACAGAGTCCGACGTGGGGCTTGAACTCACAGACTGCAAGATCATGATCTGAGCCGGACGCTCAATCAACTGAGCCACCCAGGCACCCCTGAAAGCTACAACTTAAAAAAGCATGACCTTCACAACAGGAATGATGTGGTTTTACCAGTTTTTTGTAGTACTGGGTCTTAAAGCATTGATATACTGGACAGGAATTCCAGTGACAATTTTGGCAACCGCAGGGGGAAATTCTATGTAGCTGTGGCTATCAGCAACCTGTGATGAAAATTGAGAGCACAACAATGAAACATTTTAATGTTGAAAGTTCTGTGAGATGGCTAAACCAAAAGGGCCAGGGTATGTAGATCTGTTGTGTTCTAACCGGTAGCAAAGAGAGATTTTAACAAATTCGACAGTCGGTGGGTGGCCTGCCCATTATGCAGTCTCCACCAAGTGTTACTTTATTTAGCTAAGCATTTGGTAAGAGTTGGATTCCAGAGTGTTTGAAGTTGCATGCTTTGATAGGGAACTGAAGACCTGATGTCCTATATTACAAAGTATGGGAGGGTGAACACTTTTGGAAACCAGAGGAGGGCTGATATCCCAGTCTGAAAAGGGATAGTCTGACTAAATTATCAATGGGAAGAGAGGCTCCTCCTGGATGACTCCATCAGTTGAGGGTCCGACTTTGGCTCAGGTCATGACCGCAAGCACCATATCAGGCTCTCTGCTGTCAGCACAGAGTACCTTCGGATCTTCTGTCCCCCTGTCTCTCTGCCCCTGCCCCCCCCCCAATAAATAAACATTAAAAAAAAAATAACATATCATCTGGAAAAGACTTGCTTCCTCTTAGTCTACAGACGTACCTCATTTTATTGTGCTATGCTTTATTGTGTGTACTTCACACACAATAAAAAGATACTTCATTCTTCTAGAAATTACCGTTTCTGGCAACCTGTTGAGCAAGTCTGTCGGCACCATTTTTCCAACAGCATTTGCTCCCTTTCTATCTCTGGGTCACATTTTGGTAATTCTTGCAATATTTCAAACTTTCTCATTATTATCGTATTTGTTATGGTGATCTGTGACCAGGGATTACCGCTCGTTGAAAGGTCAGATGATGGTTAGCATTTTTTAACAATAATATAGTTTTAATTAAGGTATGTATGTTTTTTTTCAGACGTAACACTATAGCACATTTAATAGATCACAGAAGGGTGTTAACGTAACTTTTATTGCACCGGGAACCCAAAATGTTCATGTGACTTGCTGTATTGTGATATTCGCTTTATTGCAGTGGTCTGGAACCAAATCCACAATATCTCTGAGGTATGCCTTTACTCACTGAATTGAACTTGTCACTGCTAAGCTCCCTAAGAACCAGTTTTTAAAACAAAGTGCATCTCACTGTTACCCAACAAAACTAGTCATTTACATGTAATGAGTTGACATTTGGATTTTAGTTAAAAAATGATATTCATAAGGGATACCTGCCATAATCAACACCATGGATTTTTGTATATATATTAAAGATGCAGTTTTCCAGATATTTAAAAATAATGGTACCTCTCATCCATGCTTCACCAAAATGAGATTTTGCTTCTTCCTAGGAGCAGCAGTGAAGCAGTATGGTGGGGCACTGTAAGTTAGAAGATTGGATTAGAATCTTGACTCCGTCTCTTATGAGATGAGTTGCTTTGGGCAGGCCACTTGACTTCTCTCTGTAAAATGTGAATAAGAATTATATCCATTCTAGGGGCACCTGGGTGGTTCAGTTGGTTAAGTGCCTGACTTTGGCTAAGGTCACAATCTCACAGTTCATGGATTCTTGCCCCGCGTTGAGCTCTGTGCTGACGGCTGAGAGCCTGGAGCCTGCTTCGGATTCTGTGTCTCCCTCTCTCTCTCTGCCCTTCCCCCTCCCCTCTCTCTCAAAAATAAATAAACATTTTTAAAAAATTAAAAAAAGAATTATATCCATTCTGAGGCACCTGGGTGGCTCAGTAGGTTAAGCATCTAAGTTTGGCTCAGGTCATGATCTCGCAGCTTGTGAGTTGGAGCCCCATGTCAGGCTCTGTGCTGACAGCTCGGAGCCTGGAGCCTGCTTTGGATTCTGTGTCTCCTTCTCTCTCTGCCTCTCCCCTGCTCCTGCTTGCACTCTCTGTCTCTCTGAAAAACAAATAAACATTAAAAAAAAATATATCCATTTCAAGGAGTGGTGGAGGAAATTAAAGAATAGGAAAGCACCTGCAAACTCATCTGGCATATACTACAAATAATAAATAGACTTTGTGTTTTTTTCTTCCTTATTCTAGACCCACTCTTTTCCAAAATATAGAGTTATTCAGAAAACAGTCATTGTTCATAATTTAGAACCATCCTGTTGGCCCTCCAATTTATACCTGATTGTTACAACTTGCTCTTTAATGAGAACGACAAAGGAAGGCACACTTGATATTTTTCCAAACACAAAAGACCGACTCCCGCTATGAGTGCCACTGAAAGAAGGAGGAAAGGAATTGCCTGTGGACCGTGGTGGCAATACTTTCTGCTACTCCATGTGTTATAAGGACAAAGTTAGGATGAGTACTTCTCAGGGATTCATTATGGCATCTTCAGAGCAAATGAAAATAGAATTATTGTAAATAAAAATGGAAGGAAGCAAATTAAAAGGTAAGGAAAGTGTGGGAAAAGAGGGAAATCAGTCTGCTGTGATTGATAGGCCATCCTGATCACTCTGTGAGTGGCGTGGTCTCAGTTGTATGAGACTGACTCATGCATGCTCCTAAATTAAGAATTAGGGTCATTAGCGTCATTAAATTTTTGGACTGGTAAGGACCTTAAAGATTGCCTATTCTCTTGCTACTCAAAGTAATATCCACTAACCCACAGTATCATCATCCCTGGAGCACGTTAGACATGCAGAATTTCAGAGACTGTCAGACTGACTGATTCAGGATCTGTGTTTCCAGAAGATTCCCAGGGCACTATTAATGTACACAAAAGTCTGAGAAACAACAGCCAGGTTCTGTAGCCATCCCATTTTCGTGCAAGCTTCGAAACTGATATGCACATCTTATATTGTCATCTGAGTCCCTGATAAAAAGTGTTCGTGGAAGCAATGAACAAGGTTGAAGACAGAACTCTTCAATATGCCTGTGAAAAAAATCCTCTCAAGCCTCATCTGATATAGTGGCTAAATCAGCATCTTGTTCAGTAACACAAATTCATGTAATTATTAACTATCGTCATCCAAAACGTTTTCCCCATCTTTTTGGCAGTAGTATCATGAGAGACATTTTAATGGTGTAATATATTATACATACAGAAGAATATATAAGAGGTACGTGTAGTTTAAAGCACAATTATCAAGCAAACACCGTGTAAACATCACCAGGGTTAAAACATAAATCACTGCCAGCAGCTCAGCATTCCTGTGGCAGCTACTTGCAGCCATATCCCCTTACCTTGACTACTACTAGCTGCTAAAGGAATGCCTTCTATGATAACCTCTTTCCATTGTTTTCCTTTATAGTTTTTCCACCTAAGCATACATTTCTAAATAATAGGATTGTTTCACCTGTTTTTGAGCGTTATGTAAATGGAATTCTATGGTGGTGTTCCATGCTAATATCACTCAACCTTACATTTGGGTGATTTATCCATGTTGATTTGTTTAGTTTTGATTAGTTCCTTTTCATCGCTGTCATAGAATTTCATTGAGCACTAATTTCACTATTCTAATACTCACAAGCATTTGTGTTGTTTGCTCTTTAGGGCCATTGTAGGCAATACCACAGTTAATATTTGTGTACATGTCTCCCAGGGCATGTATGCGAAATTTGTCGAGGCTGCCTCACCAGGAGAGGAATCCCAGAGGCATGGAGTCTTTGCATCTTCAACTTTCCTTAATCATGCCTGAAGTCTTGCAGTTTACAAGTGATTCTAGGAAGTTACATTTTGAAAGAATAGGTAAGAGTCCCGACACTGCCTGTAAGGGACTTTTTCAGTGGCTGCTTTGATAGAGTCCCGGTGCAGTAGGTCCTCTGCAATTCCCTGATACATCTACCTGTGATTCTGTTTAACAACAAAAACAAAAACAAACAAACAAACAAAAACAGCTCAAACCAGCATCTCGTTATCCCTACCCCTTATCTTAATTGCTCATCCACCAGTACCTGAAATATCAGGCCTCAAATCAACATCGATCTTTATAGAAGCGTGTCAGAAATTCGCCTATCCTTTTGTCAACCCAAATTCCGTTTGCCCACTGCCAAGCTTCTGATCCCTCTCTGTTCACTGTGGCTGCGTCAACATCACTGTTGGCAGCTCCGGGTCTCCTTCTCATGTCCTGGAACAGTGGGTGGTAATTAACCCAAACAATTTAGAGGCATCATTCAACAATGTTTTTAATCATCTTTTATTCCTTCCTTAGCTTCAGTTCCTTTTTCCCTGTATTCTTCCCTCCCCTTCATTCTCCTGGAAAGAGAACACAGAAACTAAACAGTGGCTTTATTCTTCATTTTTTTTTTTTTCTTTTTGGTCAGCCACCAAGAGCTACATTACTAGCCCAAAGCAGAGGACCTCTTTCTTCTCTTATCTTCTCGGTCCAAACAAAGAAAAACAAAACAAGTCAAATATTAACACCAAACAAAGAGAACTTTTTTTCTTACCTTTAGCATTTGGTGCCTTATTTTAAGTTTAGCCTTCTGAACACTATTCTCATAGATCCATGATGTTCTTTTTTTTATTTTTTAATGTTTATTTATTTTTGAGAGAGAGAGAGAGAGCATGAGGGAGGGGCAGAGAGAGAGGGAGACACAGAATCTGAAGCTGGCTCTAGGCTCTAAGCTGTCAGCACAGACAGCTGGGCTTGAACTCACGAACCACAAGATCATGACCTGAGCTGAAGTCCGATGCTTAACCGACTGAGTCACCCAAGCACCCCCATGATGTTCTTTTAAATTGTCTCCTTATTTACATTTTTGGACATTTCCTTATAAAAGGTAACCTAACTGGAGAACATTCTATGCCACCTCATTTTCTGTAGGTTCTCCCCTTTCCTTCCTCAGTGCAGTGATTTCTATTTGCATAGCCTGCGTGATATATTTAAGCCTTTTCCAACCTTTGAGCTTTCTTTTTCTGTTATGGAGTTGCACGTCATAGCTTCTGTCAACTTTTTCTTTGAAACTCTTGAAGTCTCCTTTCTGAAGTTCACAGTGCATGTCTGACTAAGCCCAAGCTTGATCAGAATGAGATTTAAGAAAAAAAAGAAAAAAAGACACAAATTTGTGCTCACTTCCTCTGTGATAAAAAGGACCCTTGGCTTCTAGAATGTGTGTACCTCTACATTTCTTCAGTGTGACAGGTTTTCCTTAAGTGCTTTCCTACTTCTTCACCTTCGCACTTTCTCATTTTCTCCTGGGTGCCAGTGAGCCTCAGTCTGTCTTATAATCATATCATAACCTCTTCTCATTAAATGTTAATCTCTCTTGATCCCCTTCTTTTAGCCATCGTCTACTGACATGCACATACTTAATTTCTTGGGAACAACCACAACCAAAATATGAAACTTTTTGCCGTGTTTCTGGTGTGAAATTTGACTTATTGCCAATGAGCTGACCTTGAAGCTCAGGAGAAGGACGTTCTTGGCAGTGGTTCTCAAGGTTGAGCATGCGTTGGACTCACCCAAGGGCTTATTAAAACACACATTGCTGAGCCCTACCTACTCCCCTGGGTTTTTGATTCTGACTGTTTGGAATTCTGTAAAGTTTTCAGGTGGTGTTGATGCTGCTGGTTCAGAGAACACGCTTTGAAAACCATTGTAATGGAGTGAAGTATTAGATTCTCCTGAAGGGATTGGTTTTCCTAATCCAGAACAACTCAACTTGTCCTCATATTTGGTTATTTATTAGAAATGGTAGAGTTTGAGCTGTTTGTGTGGAGTCACGGGTTACCATCTTCCAAGTAAGTGTGTCAAGGGTATGTTATGTGTATGAGGAAAAATCATGATATTTCAATGTATTTCTCTGCAAAATGAAGAGGTTGCTAGTCATTTACTATGCAGACGATAAGGGGAAAAAATGATTCAAAGAAGAAAAGTAAAGAAAAAGCAGTTACATTTTGCATTTGATACATATTTTAGGGTACAAGAATAGTACAGCATCGGGAAGAAGTGGTTTGACTCTTCGAAAAATATGTCCTCCCCTTTTCTGGGTGGGGTTGGGGGAAGGTGGACACAGAAAGTGCACAACAACTGTTCTAGAAAGGAAGGTACTTTGCTGCTTCTGATAAGGTAGCTCACTGCCCGGATACCTTTAACTACATCTTACTATTACTCAGTACTTTGTGATGTGATTATTACTCAGTTCTTCTAATCACTGGTTGGAGCGTGAGATGAATCAGTGAAAAGTAAGAGTTTCATTGACTGCAAAGGGAGTTTATTCTGATAAGAGGTGGTGCCGACAGTAATGATGGCTTGAGTGATGGATCTGCTGACCGATCTGGAAAAGTGCACAGTGCGCCAATGCTCCGAAGGGAAAGAAGCAGCAAAGGAGTGGAGAGCATTCGGTCCGAGGACCCCCTTTCTCCCACCCCAGCACTCTCCCTGTTACACTTTTCAAGTATGTTTCAAAATTTCAAACCTCCATTCAAATATTAACGACAATGTAATTGTCTGAAATCACAAAATATAAAAAAAAATGTAATGCTTTCCCACCCTCAGCTTTGTCCTATGAGATGTTAGCCAAAAGTTTCCTGAGTAATCTTCATTTTTTCCAAGGAGATTAAAAAAATTCCCATCAGTCAACCGCTGATCTTTACGTTCAGGCTTTAATTCTAATCCCTTTTGGTGAAAGCCGGAGCCCGAGGCCCCACTTTATCAGGTTCTGCTTTCACAACCACGAGTGGTCTCCTAGAAATGACTGTCCTTCTGCATCTCTCTTTATCCAGAGGTGCCTTCATTGAGGTCTAAATCTGCCTGCTTAACACTTGCCATTTCAGGTCATATGAACCTGTGGGGGTTTTGTTTTGTTTTTTTCTAGAATAACAATGACTATTTTAGCTGTCTGTCACACAAAAGAAATCCCACAACTAATTTTAGTCAAAAGTATACAGTTTGCTTAAGCTGTCTCTTTTTCTCCAACATTCAGGATCCCAGAGTTTTCTGTAAAATGTAATGCCCCCCTCCCTGGGGCCCAGAGTTCCTCAAGGCGTGCCTCATATTTGACTCTTCAGAACCTACTTACTTAATGAGTCTGTCTCTCAGGCCTTTGCTTTCTGCTTTCCAAGGTAACAGATTGCTGTTCTGGGCTGACCTGTGAGTGAGAAAGAAATATAATCCACACTAATCATTCCCATTCGGAATTAATATTCTTAAAGGTGATTTCTGGGGAATGTTGCCCAACCCACAATATGTTGTCTAACACACAATAACAGCACCTCATGGTAAAAATCTCCAGCCCAAATAAGAGGTAAAAGCAAAGCTATGGGAATCAATGGAAACGACATTTGAGAGAAGGCAGAAATCGCGTCCATACACTTGGTGCTCGTCCAGCTACCATTTTGCCACAAAGAGAAAAATACGAATTACCTGGATCCCATCCATCTGCCTGCTCCTTTTATGTGTTGCTCTTCTCTGCTGTGGTAAGCCAGCATTACAAGTGTCCGCACGTCTGGAGGAAGAGTTTCCAGAAAGCATAGTATTTTTTAAAGGCTTCCCTGCACCGCCGGGCACTGAGAAAGACCATGCACACGGCAGGGGTGTTGCTTACCACGTGAGCTCCACTAACTCTACAGATGAAAAGTGAAGTCCTGTACCACTTGATCGGGAGGTGCGGGCAGGGCAGTGCTCCTTGAGATGTTTTTTGCTCAAGTTGGATGGAGGCCGATCACCGATGGGAGAAGAGAGACTGTGGTACAGGACTTCTAAGTTACAAAGCCACTTAGTTTTCTTTATAGTCACAGATAGAAGAGGGTGCCAGGCTTTAAACAGTAACAGAAAGGATGGAAAGAGTACGAAGCATCACATTTTTTTCCAGAGGCCCGGGAGCTTCTCACTCCCAGCTTCTGGCGATCTCCACAAACATACAGTAGCACCCCCCTCCTGCCCCACTTTCCATCCCTGGTTTCACTTTCTGAGGCTTCCGTGTCCCGTAGTCCTTCAGTCTGGAAGCAGATGATCCTCCTGAGGAATCCTCAGAAGGTCAGTAGCAGCCTCACACTCTGTCACAACGCCTGCATCACTCCCCTCACTTCATCTCATCACGTGGGCATGTTATCATCTCACCTCATCACTAGAAGGGGGAGTGCGGTACCTGAAGATATTTTGAGGGAGAAAGCACATTCACATAACTTTTATCACAGTACATGTTGTAAATGTTCTATTTAATTATTAGTTATTGTTGTTACTCTTTTACTATTGCCTAATTTATAAATTAAACTTTATCACAGGTATGTATGCATAGGAAAAAACATAGTGCATATAGGGCTCAGTGCTATGCACAATTTCAGGTATCCACTGGGGGGGTCTCAGAGTGTATCCCCCGTGGATAAGGGGGGCACTGCTGTAAATGTAACAGATTCCCCTAATTATAGCATTCTAGATCCACGCAGTTTCCAGCAAATAGGACTTCCCATAATACTGGTAGGAGGTTTAGCTACATAACCTCTGGGAAATGATTAACTATATTGCTTAGAAGCCCATTTCAAACTCTGGAATTTCGTATGTAAGTTAGATCATTTGGTTTCTTTATGTACTCATAACCCTGTCCATTTCTATTCAGAAAAGATACACAATTCAAAGAGAAAAAAACTGAGCTGATAAGACACATTCCACTCTTTGTTCAATAGATTTTTGAGAAGATACTCTATCACAGGCAATTGCAAAACAAAACAAAAATATCAAACACTTTATTCTGCTTTCAGGGAGTTTCCAGTAAAGAGGAAGGGGGAAAAAATAATCAAAATACTACATAGTGATTAAAAATGTTATTTGACTGATCCAGAAAATACCATAAGACTCCAGAGGAGTTTTCTTCCAGTTTAAGGTTCTTTAAAATTTTTATGTAAGTTGGAACTTTTTATTTACCAAATATATAAGACTCTCTTGAAAATAAGTTGACATGTCTCAGACACTTCTGAAGTTTCCTCAGAAATACTGTGGCTTTAATGATCATATTGATCCAACTTGAAAACCTGACCATGTTATTTCTTTATTATAAGCAGCAAATGTATTAAGTTGTTATTCTTAATGCAATGTGCTATTGCTTTATAAATAGGAGGTCATTTCATTATTTCTTTATTGTTTAATTTAACTTGTGTCTATTCAAGGTGTTGCTATGCCTTATTGTTAAAATTTTGAACCCCACTCCTCCTCCAACACGCCCCCCACACACGAGCGCGTGCAACTATTTCCTTGCTGAATCTATACTACTGAGTCAGGTGACTTTGATGATCAAGCTCCCCTTTACAAATAATTCTTAGCATATTAAATGACCTGGTCTAACACAACTCTTCATGACTGGTTCTGTCTTCACAGATGCCTAGCTGTGAAACAGGAAATGTGTGAGGTCACCTCTAAAGATTTTCTTTATATTGAACCCAGTAGAGGAGAGGAGAATGTGTGTGTGTGTGTGTGTGTGTGTGTGTGTGTGTGTGTGTGTTTGTACTCACTTCTTTTAACTATGCCTTTTCTTTTTAATGTCTGAGATAAATTTTCTGGAATCTGTCATTACTATATGCTGAGCACATGGTGCAAAGAAGTCACTCCTTCTGTAGAGAATAACCAAGTCAAGGACAGAGGGGTACATCATTATAATGAAATGCAAATTTCTCATTAAAAGGCAAATCCTTCATCTCAAAAGGTTGAACAGGATGCAACTTCACTTGACTGGCGGGAATTTCCTATTAAAGCACTGAGAAAATATTCCAACTGAAGACTATTCTTTGGATCTGAACCGCTTTCATTTCAATGAATTGGAACATTTGAGTGTATTGTAAGCTCACGTCCTACAAAAATTTTTTCTGAGATAATTAAACAATTGTCAGCAAATGGGTTGCCATCCATGATGACTCTTCCTTTCTTTAATATATTTTCCCTATCAGGGCTGGTGACATGTTTCATCAACATATGTAAGACTCTACAAAATGGGTTGCTATTTTTCTGCATTAGTTGCCTTTTAATGAATTTTCCTGATCTTATTTTCCTTATTCCTCTGCATTCTTACCACAGCTTCTTGTATGCTCACATTATTCACTCTCTGGACAAGTGTGGCCTTATATCAAGCTTCTAAATTTGTATACCAGTGAAGTATTCATCTCTAGCCTTTGCCTTAAGCAATTTCTTTCTTTGTAAGTATCTCCAACTTGATGTTTTCCAGGTACTTAAAACTCAAAATTATCGGGCTCCATTCCAGTTCCCCTAATCCCACACAAACGTAGTCTTTAGGTTGGTGAGTGCCCCTGATGTACACCGGGCTCTTAAGCCACACTCTACGGTTATCATTTCCTTCTTCCATTTTTCCTTCGTTACTCACATGCAGTCAGTCACCCAGTTCTATCCATTGTACTCCTTAAATACCCTTTTATTGAAATACCATTTTCTCTTCTCTCCATTGCCCCTTGTTCATTTTAAGGATTCTTCATCTCTCACCTGAATATATATTGGAACCTACTCATCAGTCACCCTGTTGTAAAATCCCAATGCACACACACATATGCACACGTGCATTTCAGACCAGTCTCCATATTGCTATCAGAGGGAACCTCTAACTTGTATCTCATCAGGTCCCTTCTTGTTTTAAAGATTTTTAATGGCAACTCTTCCAGATTCCTTCAGATGGTACACAAGACCCTTTTGATTTCTCTGTTGGGTTTATCCTTCTTTTCTGTTCTGGATGAGAAATAGCAAACATCATTGCTTAAACTGCTGTGGGAGGAAAACAAACACACTAACAAACAACAACCTGCTGCTGGAGGGAGTGGTGGGCCTCGTTGCCTTCCACACCAAGAAGAATCCTTCATTATCCAAATTGGGTAGCTCAGTGCTGATTGTCATTCCTTTCCTTTAGACACTTGCTCAGTATTTCCTTGTAAATAACTCCAATGTAGTCCAGACAGCTGCCAGCCCCAATTCTGAGGGAGTGTTGTTTTCGGTTTGTGTGTTATTATTGGGTTTTTTTTTTAACAGTGCATTGACATAGCAATATGCATTTGAAAAGTCTCCCCTAAATACCTGCTTATGTAACTGATTGCAGTGGCTTCAAATAGCCCTGATCTTTCAGTCAAAGCAGACACCCACTTACCAAGTTAATTGTGCTTCCACAAAGTACCTCTATGTAAATGAAGGATGTTAGGCTGTTTTCTTTACATAAGCTGTGTAAAAAAGAGAGCCTCTCACCTTATTCATAAGGAAGGTGTGATATAGTCGCCTCAAATTCTCTGACTACTTGCAAAATTATAGGGAATTAACCTGTGTTTTAGTAAGGTAGAGTGATGGTGAATGTTCTTTAGGACAAGGAACCAGCGGTTTGTATTTTTGTGCCTGGAAAATAGTTTCACTTGTAGCAGGTGCCCTAAAACACTAGTTTGTTGGGTGCGTTAAGTTAGAAGCCATGTCTATGTGGGTCCTTTTTGTGTTTACATTTCTCGTTCTGTCTGTGTTTTTTCCTTCTTTTCACTTTAATATAATCAAGTTATTTGAATAAAGAGATCTGCTATCAGTGAGGAAGATGAGATGCATTGGGTTTATATTAATACCGTAATAGACACAGGGCTCTTGGCATTCTTGAATAGACGTCAGTGATGCCTGTGATATGTTAAAGAATACCGGAAAGAACGAGTAGGGTAGTATCTATAGAAAGCATGAAATGTTGTAGTGAAACAAACATATTAAAATCAAAGTGTGCTGCAAATTCTTTTGATGAAATTATATTCCTTTGGGAATCCAGTAGGGTGATAAGATACTGGGTCAGCAAACACAATATGAAACAATGTGAATGTGGAATCACCTCATCTGCCTTTTGCATGCTGCCATTTTATGTATGAAATGTACATAAAGGTGATAAAATAGAGAGGCTATGACAGGCTCCTTCATGGTTTCACCAGGTGCTCTTTGTTACAGAAGGACAGTTCAGTGAGCGCACCCCCACGCCCCCCAGCCGTATTGTAGAATCAGGAGGTTTGGTTCTTGCTTCCATCATCCCATCGTAGTCCTGGCTGCACAGAGTGCCACAAAGCTGCAGGGTCTCTTTCTACAATGGAATTTGTCACATCTAGAAGCCCACCTGTTTGGTGCCAGGAATAAAAGCAGATGGCAGTGCTGACATGCAGGCCTGACTAAATTCCTGAACCCAATGAACACTGGGATGCCTGCTGCGGAGGAGAGTAAATTTCATGAGCTCAGTTTCCCAGTGAATTTGCTCTGATATTGAATTGTTTTCCAAAATAGAAAAAGCCAATGTTTAGGTGGTCATATGGAGTATATTAAGGGGAAATCAAACCAATCATTTTAGGTTTCCCCTATAAGTACCAGATGCAGGGGTGCCTGGGTGGCTCAGTTGATTAAGACTCTTGATTTTGGCTCAGGTCGTGATCTCACGGTTTGTGGGATTGAGCCCTGTGTCGGGCTCCACACTAACAACATGGAGCCTGCTTGGGATTCTCGCTCTCTCCCTCTCTCTCTGCCCCTCCCCTACTCATTCTCTCTCTCTCTGTCTCTCTCTCTCAAAATAAATAAACTTTAAAAAATATAAAAAAAATACAAGATGCAGTCTGTCTCCTGAATCTGCGTTAAGCTGGGACCAAGCTCTAAGTCATATAGAGAGTGGACCCTCAGGACTAGAACAGATACTTAGGAACTTTTGTTCCTCCTTTTAGTTAAATATACCCTAATTAGGGAGCCTTGGAAACTTCCTGTACTTGTAGTATAGGCTAAGGGTAGATGGGATGTGTTTGCTGCCAAGGGCCATGCTGTTTTTATTTCATTTTATTTTTTTTTTTATTTTTTTAACGTTTATTTATTTTTGAGACAGAGAGAGACAGAGCATGAACGGGGGAGGGTCAGAGAGAAAGGGAGACACAGAATTGGAAGCAGGCTCCAGGCTCTGAGCCATCAGCCCAGAGCCCAACGCAGGGCTCAAACTCACGGACCGCACACGAGATCGTGACCTGAGCTGAAGTCAGTCGCTTAACCGACTGAGCCACCCAGGCGCCCCTGTTTTTATTTCATTTTAATATCACTGAATCACTCAACCGTCATTTTGTAGTTAGATAATAACTCTTGATAGAGCCTTTACGAAATAACAAATGGGGTGCCATCCCTCTTCAAATACCATCAAACTTATTTCTCATAATAATACTTATGAGCTAGACAGCCCCCTTTCATAACTAACAAAAGAGGCTCAGAGAATCTAAGTAACTTTCCAAAACTCACAGTGATCTTAAGTAGCCAAATCAGCACTCAACCCCAAGTTCTCCAAACTGTAAAACCAAACTGCTAATGTCAGACACGTGGCGTGTGATACCTCCGGAATATGTTGTAGGTCTGAAGAATGAGGAAGAGATCTCAGTTTATTTCTTAACACCTTGTAAGGATAGGGTTCGAGAGAATCCTCTATGCTGAAGTGTTATGCTTTGGAAAGAAAGGTAGTGATTTGCTGAAGAAAAAATATATCGATTGTCCAATTATGCGAAATGGGGCTGCTGAAACTTGGCACTATTTGGAAAATTCAGCATAAATTGAAACCAACCTGAAACTGGAGCACAATTTTGATGAGAAGCATTGTCTCCAAACTTCATGATATAGAGCTAGGAGATATTAGAACTGACACGGCCAAGAGGGATGTTTATGTGTGGCTGGAAGAAGCAGCAATCATGTTTATGTAGTGGAGGCAATCAAACTCCCAGAGGCTAGAATGTGGGTTGACCCCTTAAAATTGGCCTAATTTTGAATGGTAAATTTACAGTGATGATTACTTTCATTACAATGAAACTGTCTGCCTTAGTATTTTCCCCTACTGCATAAAAACCCCTATTGCATAAAAAGTAATTCAATTGCCAAAACATTTTGGTATAATCCATCATATATGCTTTTAGTCACTGTAATTGACTACCACCTAACTTATTAAGGTCACCATATGTCCCAAACCAAAAATAAGAATATGGTATCAAATAATGAATATATTAATTGAGAAGTATCACATGAGTATAAAATGACACATGGGGGCACCTGGGTGGCTCAGTTGGTTAAGCTTCTGATTTCAGCTCAGGTCATGATCTCATGGCTTGTGAGTTCCAGCCCTGCACTGGACTCTGTGCTCACAGCTCTTAACCTGGAGCCTGCTTGGGATTCTGGGTCTTCCTCTCTCTCTGCCCCTCCCCCACTTGTGCTCTGTTTCTCTCTCAAAAATAAATAAACATTAAAAAAATATTTAAATAAAAACACATATATTTGAATGTTGCATGACTTTGTCTGATTCAGATAATAAAATAACATGAAATTTTACCTTCCTTACTAAAGCTAAAGTCTATACAGTCATTATGCATAACTTAATGTGCTTCTGACTTATTTCCTCACTTTAAGTGGGTTACTTCTTTCCTATATCAGGCAAGTATTTGTATGTAGATATTTTTATTTTTTAATATTAGACTTAAACAAAGACAACTAGAAAAGCAGTTCTTTCTCTTTCAAGCAACACAAGCAGAAAATTATTTTCGAAGTCTTCAAAGATTTTTGGATAATCTTTTGCAAAAAGCACACACTTTGCTTTTGGATTAATTTTTTACTCAGGTATCTTAAAAGTGCACCTCCTAAAGGTGTCCAGATGCTCCTTTGACGGATATCCAAGAATATAGAGTTTAAAACAAAGATCAGCCCATGCACTTGAGAAAAATATGCCACATCAACCCAGAAAATGTTAACGCCCTTGCAAAGGTGAGCCATTACACCCTCATCTCCTATGCTGAGAGAAGGAATATTTAACTCCCACATGGAGCTGTGAGATAGGAGAGTCCTTGCTTTCTTAGCTTTATCAAAAGGCTTTCAATTATTTTAATATCTTTGAGGTTGGATGCCTTGGTAGTAGTAAAGAACAATTTCATGGATCTCATTAGAATGTGTATCACACATGATACTTTCAAAGCATGTCTGTCCTTTGGGGATTAAAAAGGAGAGGTAATTTAGTGACGATAAAATGGACTTAAGCAAGCATTGTATTCTTTATCTAGCATTTTACTGACATAGTTCAATAATTATCCTTCACTGTGGCTTCTAGGTAGTTGTCTTTCAAATACAGGAAGGACAATGACGGGAGAGGGAGGGGGAGGAAAACTGAAAGAAAGGGTTCAGAGGGGAGGAGAGAGAGGGAAAAAAGCAGAAGAAGCAGGAGAAGTAGAAGAGAAAGGAAATGGAGCAAGGAAGAGGTGGGGAGGTTGTTCATAATAAGACAATGAGAGATCAAGATCTGATTTATCTTCGGTACACACGCAAGGGTGTTACTTTTGTTTTATCAAAGGACACAGCTAACCTCACCCACACAACTGCAAATAAAGGCTACTTTTTCCGTTTCACATTCTTTCACAATATGTCAATTCCTCTACCTTTCCTTGAAATACGTGCCCCAAGTTCATTTCCTTTAGCTTGAGAAATGTTTCACCTTCATTTTCTATCTTCTCTAAATCTGGAAGGCTAGTCAGAGCAATGGTAAAAGGCAACATGTATGACTCATCAGTAGAGGCCCCTTTGAATGAAAATTTTATACAATCTTGGAAAACAAAGAAAAATAGAAATTAGAAGAAATTAGAAAAATGGAGTTCATACATGGCAGTGCTATCTCCACATTGCATAAATCAACAGCATATTTCCCAGAAGTTTTGACCAACCTCATAGTCTAGACCTCTGTGGTTACAATGGTCTAGATATTTCAAGAAAGAAGGAAAGTTTCTGCTGAGAGTGATGTTTTATGGACAGCAAATCCTGTACATAATGAGTCAATTAATTTGGCTTCTGTTTTCAGATTAAAAAATGCATGGGAAGGAATGATACAAAGACAAAAATTAAAAAGAACCTCATGAGGGTCAGTTTGGAACTCAAGTTCAAAGGAAGAAAAGTGACATTAAGCCACCAAGGTTCTCATGATCTTTTCTTTGCCAAGAAAATACCACAGCACCAGTGCAAGGTCAGATCAGCTTGAGAGTTTGAGTGTTAGCTGTTGCAGGGAGTATGGCCGGAGTCACAGAAGATGAGTCCTCAAACAAAGTGCAGTGAAGTGAAGGTCCTCATAGTCGAGTGGGAATGAGGCCCTGACTCCAGAATGAAGCTTCTTTTATTAGGATAATTGCTAAAGACTACATGCATAAACTCAGCTAAGCAAGTGTGTTATTCAATCTAATGGTTTAGCTTTTCAAGGTTGAATTTTGAGTTAATTGGTTTCTATAACACTAGGAAGGGTCAGGTGTGAAGGAGGATCCAGCCCTGGACAATGTTAATGGCTCTAGGCGTTCCTTATGAGCCCCGGGTTGTTCAGCTGTGTAAACACGTCCTAAGGCCTTGCACCTTCTCCAGCCCTTCCCTTTGGAAGTCTTCTCCTTTGATCCTTCTCTCCTGCATCTCCAACAGTTAGCACTATACCCTACCCTAGAAGCCAGGAATCTGTTGTTATTTAACTGTGACTTTAAGTAGACCACTGTTGTTCATTATATTTCAGTGGGCAAAACCACAGTCCTTCAGGGAGAAGAATGAACCATCATAACTTAAGTTGACTTAGAAGCCACAAGGCAGATTGCTTAAGACTTGAGCCTGGAAATAAAAGTGTCTTGCTTCTTGGCCCTCCCTCTTCTTCGACTGCTCGTCTAAGTGAAGTGTGATCAGAAATCAAACCTAATTTATCCTTCCCATTCCTAACTACCCTTTATACAGTTCCCTTAACATACTTATTTTTTATCATTTTTGTTGATGAGTCCATAGTTTTTCATATATATATATATATATATATATATATATATAATAGCCCAACTAACCAAGAAAGCAGATGTGATCTATAATTTCATACCAAATAAGAGCCAATGTGTAAGTTTTGATGATTTCCTTTGAATATTTTTACATGCGTATTTATTTTTACATGGTTGAGATCATGCTGTATGTATATAATTTTGCAGCCCTCAGCAGTTATCTGCATTCCTCAGCAATGTCTTCTGAGTTCCAATTTTCTCTGCTGCTTTATTTTCTCACCATCTTATAGGCTTTGTTTCTATAACAAAAGTACAAACTCTTCCAAGGAAGAGACTTTTTTCTTTCTGTGTATTTGTCCTTATCTTGTTTTCTATGCACACACTAGCAATTTGCCTTCCCAGACACTCAGTGCATATATTGTTTGAATTTGTGAGATTTATGGGAACCATTAGAAGTAAATCACTGTTAGCAACTCCTGCACCTCTAGGAAGGAAGGTTTTCTCCAAGAAGTTCTAGCACTCAGGAAGACATGGTTCTTTGGAAGAAACCCAGGTGTGGGGAAAACTTATTTTCCAGAATAGTGTGAATTCCATAAAATTTTTTTAAAAAATAATGTTCGTACAATCAGGTAGGTCTTGGCTTAAATAAAGCTGTGAGGAAGGCAAGAAAACAATCCCATGCTCCCTTTTTAGTGTCTGTCTCCATCCCAAGGCACACCTAAGGCTGATTTTTCACACTGCTGTCAAAGACAGCTTTTGAATAAAGCAAATTTCCATACTCACTACCAGTACTCATTTCTGCATCGCCCTCCCCACCCCCACTGTAAATTCCAGTCATTCTCCAAGTCCCTGGAACACAACATGCATATTCTCCTTTTGAGGCCTTTGCATATGCTGTTCCCTCTGCCTGGAAGATCCTCCTTCCTCATGTCCACCCCATCTTCATCTGGACAATTGTTACTCATGCTTCAGGGCTCAGCTAAGATGCACCCCTTTTCAGAAAGTCTTCTTAGTCCCTGCTAGGCTAGACAATTGCTTTTCAGTGCTTCCTTAATACCTATATATTTTTAAATGCCTTTCTGCTCATTTGTATCCCCCTCCCACTCCACCCCAAAGGCTTTCTGAAGAGAGGAACTGTCGCAGTTCACCATTCTAACCTCAACATCTGGCTGACACAGAGCAGGTGTTCACTGAATGTGTCTTCAATGAATGAATGACTCTACCCTTCTTGACTGTTTCCCTGCGTGTGTCATGTCCTTGAGCACACCAAGACTTCACCACACTGCTGCCCCAGGTAGTTACCTGCAATACCTCTGCCTTTGACCCTTTCTCTTTCCCATTTCTGTGAGGATCTTTGGAGCTCTACTCGCTTCAGTAGGTTGTTAGTCTGTAGGTTGTTCGTCTGATCAACTTTTCCACTCAGAGGTGCTAATGACTCGGATGTCATCCTCCTGATACAGCATGTGACTGTAAACTAGAATGTTTGGGGGAGAGAGTTTCCCCCAAAAGAAAGGCAAGAGTAGGACTTTTAATCCTTCTCCTGAAGGGGGCATTGCACTTGAGGCCTTTGTGCATTCCACAAACGTTCCCCTGTGACTGATGGCCAGCTTCCTTTATGGAGAATTGCATCAAAGCTAAATGTCCTTTGATATGGAACACTTGCCCGTGACTGGTTATACTGATGCCTTTGTGAGAGACTCACTGAAAATAGTCCTATTGCTTTCAAATGAAATTTTTGGGATAGGGTCACTAAGATGAATTACAGAAAAAACAAAAAGTTCTTTGTTATATGCCTCACATTTAATGTACATGTTAACTCTACTTCCATACTTTTAAAATAAATTTGTGTACAGATTTTGCATCAGTAAAGGAGAAATTAAATGTATTTATCCAATTTTGTGATAAGTAAACAAATAACTGAAGACAGGGTACTCATGACATGGAGAGCTGAAGAGAAAATGAATTTTACTGAATAAGAAATCAATTCATCTAGGCTACTGAGAGATGATTTGCATCTAGGTAAAATCGGGCAAACTCTTGATTTTTTCCACTGGAGAAGCATTCTCTCTGGAAATTACTCCAAGAGAGAAAAGCTACTGGGTCCAGATTTTAAAGAAGACGAAAAGCTTCTTGTTTCTATGGAAATGAACATGGGTCATCTTGTGTTTCTTCTTCCTTCTTATTTCTTTTTCCCTTAGGGTAGATTTTTCTAGCCTACTTCGGAGTGTCTAATGACTTCACCAGAGATGAATCATTAAATACGGAGCTAATGAAACCTTTAGAAATAATATAAGCCAAGCCTTTTATTTTTGAGATGGAGTTGCTATCCCGAGAAGTCATGCCCTGTCACCTTGCCGTATAGTAGCAGAACTGGAACTTGGAGTCAGATACTTGGATTCTGGGCCCTGTGTTCTCTCATCACATTACAGATATTTGCTGGGAAACGTAGAATAATATTAGATGTCTCAGTGAATAAACAGCATCATTCAAACATTTAATGTATGACACATTAATAAGAATAATACCCAACACTTTCTGAGCACTATTCTAAATGCTTTATATGCATTAGCACACTTGATCCTCACAATGCCTTATGATTCTTATTTTTTTTTATGTTTATTCAGTTTTGAGAGACAGAGAGAGAGTGTGAGCGGGGGAGGGGCAGAGAGCGAGGGGAGACACAGAATCCGAAGCAGGCTCCAGGCTCTGAGCTATCAGCACAGAGACCAATGTGGGGCTCGAACCCATGAACCATGAGATCATGACCTGAGCTGAAGTCGGCCACCCAATGGACTGAGCCACACAGGTACCCCAACGTTTCTTACTTTAACCAGTAACAAAACTGACATCCAGACAGCTCCACACCTTGTCCATGTTGACACTGGTTCTCTAAGCGAGACGGTTGGATTCTCGAGTCTGTACATAACTGCTGTATTATACTTCCTTTCATTCAAATATATTCTTAAACTATTCAAACATAGGTGCAGCTGTGTTAGGAACATGCCTGACGGAGTCAGAAAGAGGAATAAGTGATTGGCTGTGCCACTTAGTAGAACCTTATTCCTTCCTCTTGCTACGAGCCTGTGTCCTCTTTGGTGAGTTGAGGCTACTCCAGCAAAGCACTTTCTCACAAAATGACCTAGGATAATGCAAAGAACGTTCTTAAGTCATAAAACTGAGTCTGCCACGTGTGTTAAAAAAGTGGTATGCTAGAGTGTATTCTTAAACTTCTATTCCGGTAGGCTAAATTTCATATTTCATTTCAACAATACAAACCTTATTTTTTTAACTTTGCTATTTGAAAAAAAAAATACACACTTGCACTACCCTAGCTTAGTAATATGACATAAGAAATTTAATTTGTTCTTTATTAGGGCATTTCAATGTTTTAAAGTCATTTTCAAAATAAGTTTTGATTCCTTTTTCTTTATTTTTTTTTACTTTATTTTATTGTTGTTTATTTAAATCCAAGTTAGTTAACATATAGTGTAGTAATGGTTTCAGGAGTAGCATTTTGATTCTTTTTTCTTTAAATACCTTATAGGAACCTTCTTTCTCATTATTTGCTTGTTTCTACTAAATATGAAACTCTGGTGAGGAAATCCAAGATAGCTGAGGATTTCATTTAATGGCAGTTTATTCTACAATATTTGATATTGAGAATAAAACAAAGAGACATAAGTTCAGAAATAAATAGAAGGGAAATCTTATTTAAACAAACAAGCAAACAAAACAACAACAAAACTTACCCTTTTGTTAGAAATATCACTGCCTTGTTGAACATCTGACTCTTGGTTTCGGCTCAGGTCATGATCCTAGGGTCATGGGATTGAGACCTGTGTTCGGCTCCGCACTGAGTAGGAAGCCTGCTTGAGTTTCTCTCTCTCCTTCTGCCCCTCCCTTGCTCTCTAAAATCAAAAAAAAAATTTTTTTTACTTTTTTTTTTTTTTTTGAGACACAGAGAGACAGAGCATGAACGGGGGAGGGGCAGAGAGAGAGGGGGACACAGAATCGGAAGCAGGCTCCAGGCTCCGAGCCATCAGCCCAGAGCCCGACGCGGGGCTCGAACTCGTGGACCACGAGATCGTGACCTGAGCTGAAGTCGGACGCTGAACCGACTGAGCCACCCAGGCGCCCCTCTCTAAAATTAAAAATTAAAAAAGGGGGCGCCTGGGTGGCTCAGTCGGTTCAGCGTCCGACTTCGGCTCAGGTCATCATCTCACGGTCCGTGGGTTCGAGCCCCGCGTCGGGCTCTGTGCTGACAGCTCAGAGCCTGGAGCCTGTTTCAGATTCTGTGTCTCCCTCTTTCTCTGATCCTCCCCTGTTCATGCTCTCTCTCTCTCTGTCTCAAAAATAAATAAACGTTAAAAAAATTTTTTTAATAAAAATTAAAATTAAAAAAGAAGAAATATCGCTGTCTTCTATACGTGGGAAGATTTTCTTTTCAGCAATACGAGACAACTGATAATCTAAAAGTTTCCAATATCCTTGCAGTGTCTACTTCATCAAAAATCAGTGAAATCTGAAATGCAATTGTCTTGGACAGAGGTCTGCAGCTAAATTATCTTGCAATCCCAGAAAGTATCTTGATGTCAACCTAGCACATACATTGAGCAGATATGACACTTACTCCCTTATAATTTCAAAGCATCACTGAGTAATTTTTTTTCTCTGCCCAATAGTTTGTGACATTAATGTCTCTTTCCTCTCCTATCTCTTGAAGAATTTATTCTTTGATCTTATCTCTGAGAGTCTTAGTTGCCTTTTCCACTGTAGAGCTTTGGATTGGGTGGTAATTTTTAAAAGCTACTAAGTAGTTACTGTAAACTGAATAAGACCTAAAGAATTCAAGATATTTTTTTTCTTCTTCTGACATTACTGCTCCTGGAGAGAGAATATGATGAGATGCTTTGTGGCTGTGAGGTAGCATCATGACCTGTAAATGCACTGATTCACCTTGGAACAATTTACCTACCACAGACTGCCTGGGCTGACTTTTTTTTTTTTTTTTTTTTTTTTTTTTCATGCTGCATCAAGAACCTGAAATACCGCAGGGACTTCCTAATGGAACTCTTTCCTTTAAAGTCACCCTTACTGCCTAAATCATCTCCCATGGTACAGTGAGAAAGCACTCCAAAAAGTAAAGTGTGCGGTTCCCTGCTTAAAACTCACAGTGGTTTCTTACTGCAGAACAGTTAACTCTGGCTCCCTAATAAGGCTTTCCTGGCTCTTAAATTTAAAAGACCTTGCTTTGCTCTCTAGCCTCAGACCTCATCTTTTCCTTCAGTTCCTTGAACACTTTGGCTGTCCTTTGCCCCCAGACCTGCATGCAAATTCTTTTCTCAAGGACTCACTAAGTCCCCCTGCCAGTAGACTATCTTACTCTACGTGTTTGGTGTACAATGAAAATAGAGGAGGAAACATATTTTAGGGAAATGTTACAGTAGAGTAAGGGGATTGGAAAAAAAGGTAAAATTTATGGGTTTTTTTCCTGTACCAGCCTCCAATTTCTATATACACCTTTCTTCATCCGAGACCCGATTGTCCTCAGACACTTTGAGCTGTCTCTTGCTTTTCCTGTTCTTAATAAAATAGTGTCTATAACAATAATGCATGGGGGCACCTGGGTGGCTCAGTCAGTTGAGCATCTGACTTCAGCTCAGGTCATGATCCCATGGTTTGTGAGTTCAAGCCCCACGTCAGGCTCTGCGCTGACAGCTCAGAGCCCGGAACCTGCTTCGGATTCTGTGTCTCCTTCTCTCTCTGCCCTTCCCCCACTCATGATCTGTCTCTCTTCTTCTCTCAAAGATAAAAACAAACATTAAAAAAAATAACGTATGATTAGTTATATACACCTCAGGGTGAACTGAGTTAAATATTATGGGATGTTCATTACATACCTGGCTGTGTTCTAAACCCCAGGAAATTGTCAGTGAGCAAGATAAGAAAGGTGTCCGCTCTCAGCGAACACACATGCTAGTTGAAGGAACATTTGAATGGTTCAATAAGATCACTTCAGACAGAAATCCTTTGTAGGGAGAAGACAAAATAGGAGCATATCATAAAGTGAGGGCTGGGAAGGAAGTGTCTAGTTTAGAGCATGCAGTTCAAATGTTCTCTTTAAAGGTAAGACCTCCGTGAAGAAGTAGCCCTGGCCATAGAAGAGTAGAGGAAGGCATTCCAGGCAGAGGGCATGGCAGGTGCAAAGGCCATGTGGTGAAAGTTGGGGTGTTGAAGGAATAGGAAGGAAGACAGGAAAGCTGGAATAGAATTCATGGGGAGAAGAGTGGTGGGGACAAGGTCTGAGGCTCAGCCAGCGGTGGGACATGCAGAGCCTTGCAGACCTGGTAAGGAATTCTCATTTCTTCCCAGTGCAAGTGGAAGCACGTAGAAGATTATAAGTGCATAAGTGGTGTCATCTCATTTAGAGTTGTGCACGTGGGCTCTGGCTTCGATGTGCAGTAACGGACGAGCAGAAGTGGGCACAAGAAGAGCAGAAGTGGGCACAAGGATGTGGAGTTAGGAACTTCAGTTCACCTCCTGTTAGTGATGTCTGTTCAATTCAGCAAAACACTGAAACAGGAGAGCATTGAAAGGGACATGTTACCATTTTGTCATGTTTTTAAGGTTTATCTTCGGGCCGACAAATGTGATTTCTGTACTTAAAGGAATCTTAGAATTTGCGTAAGAGGTTTTGTTGGAAAAGGAGGAAGTTGAATCAACATGCATGTAAGCAATTAAGCATCAGACTTTGGCTCAGGTCACAATCTCGCAGTCCGTGAGCTCAAGCCCCATGTTGGGCTCTGTGCTGACAGCTCAGAGCCTGGAGCCTGCTTCAGATTCTGGGTCTCCCTCTCTCTCTGCCCCTCCCCCACTCATGCTTTATCTCTCTCTCTCTCTCTCAAAAATAAATAAACATTAAAAAAAAAGAACAGTTAGTGGGGACTAGGAACCAAAGTGGCCTCCCTGAAGTCAGCCCCACAGGATTCTAGAAAGTTCTGGATTTGAAATCAGAAGAATTGCATTGGAACCCTGGGTTCATCACTTTGACTAACAGGTCTGCCTTCTCTGAGCCTCTACATTTGCTCACCTGTTAAACACAAATGTCCTACCTGGTGATTGGTAAGATTTTGTTATGCTATAAAAATAATTAATTCATGGCTCTATTATAATGATATCATTTCTGGCCTTCACATCTGACTTTATAGGTAGTATTTTCATAGGATAATAGAGCTGAAAATTATCTTCAACATTATGTAAACATTTACTCCTATATTCATATCTGCTCATTTAGAGATGAGAAAATGGAAACCTACAAGGGGAAATGAACCAGCCAAGGGTTTCTTAGCCAGTTAGCCTGAGACCTGTGCTGCAGGCCAGGTCACAGGACTCCTGATTAGGTGTTCTTGGCACTAACCCCCCCTGACTGCTTACAGGTCCAGGGAAGTTCTGCCCAGAGGATAATTACAATACATGTTTTATTCATTCTCTATTTCTCCTACCAATGAACTGTTAAAGTTGGGAAACTGACAAACTCTTCTACCATCCCTTACAAAACAGTAGAATTTTGCCTTACAAAAATATGCTCAGTATAGTTCTGAGAAACATTGGGATGATTTCTCAAGATCATATAGGATGACTGGGCCAATGGCTTGTACAAAATGTGGACCTTTCAGCACAGCTTTCTGTTCAAGGACGTCTAAAGACCTTGTTTATTTTGTTCTGGTGCATGGAGTAGAACAAATTAAGAGAGAAAAATTCATTCTATTAGTTACATCCATTTAAATATAATGGGATGAAAGCGTATCTCTTATGAGGTAATTTTTGTAAGAAATGGCAATTAGACAACTTCAAAAGGGGGGTGAGCAGTTAGCCAAACTCAATAAAGATCAGTTGTTTAAAAATCTGTATTTTGCCTTCTGTAGACTTTTGACTTTTGTCCAGGCACATTATCAGTGCCCTCTTTGATCCACTATAATCTCCAAATGAGGCCTGAGGGACGCATAAATCTTTGTTCCGCTGTTAAAGATCCCTGAGAAATCTTTTTGATGACAAGAATGAGTAAAGACAGATGGAACGCACATTCTTAAGTGAATAAATATAGCTTTTAAAATACTTTCTCTTTCAAATAATCAAAAGCACATGTCAACATCACAGGCAGGATTTCAAAGAAGTAGAAACCAGGGTGGAGCTAAAAATTATACCAAGCTTAAACCAAAAATAAACAAGCCTAATTGAGAGCAAGAGTGGAAATTCTTTAAAGAGTGGAAACCATATTCCAGTCTCTCAGTGCTGGGACAAGATGCCCACTCCTTCTTTGAAGCTTTCCTACTGTTTCACTTGCAGCTCATCAGACAAGCCCACAAGGTTTCAAAAAGAGAGAGTGGGGAAACTCCAGCTGGAATTTCAGGTTTTTAACTATATATATATATGTATACATTATAATACATATATGTATATATATATATATATATATGTATACATTATAATACATATATGTATATATATATATATATATATATATATATATATGGAAAAAGATGGAAAGTTTACAAAGATACAAAGATGCCTTGGAAGGGGGAGACTTTCCAAGCAAAGGAAGGAAAAAAAAACCTCAAATCAAATTCTTATTTAGAAATAAATTGTTCATTTAGAGTTGGTCAGGTTGTATTAAGCAGAAAAATTGCTTTTACTTAACGTATAGGGGCAAATGGGTATGTGAAATGACTATGAAATTTCCTCCTCACAAATCTTAATGATACCACTAACAACATTTGTACTTGCTGTAAATTTTTCAAACTTTTTTGTGCCCGCAACACACTTTCAAGTATGATAGTTACTTTAGTGCATGTTAAAAATACAAATAGGAACAAGTACCTCAGATACAGAGTCTGACTAAATGAGTCCATAATAACTGGTTACAGGTGTCTATTTGAGGGTAGAGTGCGCTGCAATTCTGTGATAACAACCACGGTTAGCAGATTGTTTGGGTTTGTTGCCCTTCTGCACTACCTTTCTAGAAAGAATTGTTTCCTGCTCTGCTTCTATGCTTTTATATCCTTGTGAGATAAATATCTTGCTTGACGTAGCAAATGCAGATTCTCCTCATGGCACTAAGTACCTTTGTGCCTGCATTTCACGTGGTACCTGCAGCACATTTTCAATGACATGTTCCATCTTGTGACCTGCTATTGGGCTCAGTATTGCATCTGACCACCATTGCCACTGAAGTAAATGACAGTTGTGGCAAAAAGAAAATATCCAAATTGATTTAAATTTGGTGATGGCCATCAGGGATTTCTTTCTGAGTGTTAAGGCACACCGGTTGATAATTACTGCTCCGAATTAAACAACTGCATATCTGGGGTTCATCGTGGCTCAGTGGGTTAAGCATCTGACTCTTGATCTTGGCTCAGGTCTTGATCTCATGGTTCATGAGTTTGAGCCCCGTATCAGGCTCCACACAGACAGTGCTGAGCCTGCTTGGTATCCTCTCTGTCTCCCTCTTTCTCTGCCCCCATCTCAAAACAAAATAAATAAACTAAAATAATAAGTAAATAAACAACTCAGTATCTACCTTACTTGTACCTTAAAGAGGAGTGATCACTTCTCTCATAAATATCCTAGTCCTATGACCTTGTCTACTCTACTTCATGCGAAATTCTAAAATCACAATGACTTTTGACAAGCCCACCTGAAATCTTATCAGTTTCATCGGTGGGGGGGGGGGGTTGTCCACTGTGTTCTATGGGGAAAAGGTCAACCTATGACTGAGGCAGGTGATTGGAGGGAACATCATGATGAGTGAGCAGGTGCTCACCTCATATTTAGAAAACATTTCAACACTCTTGTGTTAATTGTAAAAACAAAACAAATAGTATCTTCTATGTGGTGTGCAGTACACCGTTGCACCCCCAGGACCCCCAGAGTATAGATGTTTGTAATGTTCATGTGTGTTTGTGTGTGTTGGTGTAGGTGTGTGTGTTAACCCTGAAAAGCTTAGTGTATATTTACTAAATGGATTATTCTTCCAATTTTTGAAATGTTAACTCATGCCATGCTTCATGAAACTGAAGCTGAAAACTTTTGGCTGAAACTGAATCGTAAGACTTGATCCTGCATAAAGGAGTTATAATAGACTGCTACAGACAGAAATGATGGGAACGGGGGTAGGGACGGGATGGATCATTTCCCTATGCATGTGGCGAGTCTTGCATAGCTTCGTAATTCTCTTTGCATCTTTCTAATCCTGATCATCTTGCATGGGATTCCATGACACTCCAAAAGGTTAAATATAAAATCCTCACATGCCACTCCACCCACATCAGCTCCACGATTGCAAGAGCCATCCTCTGCCTTCATTGTGTTCCTTCACTTAGAGTAACAATCTGTTGTCTGGAATGTGCATCCCTCTGGTAACTGTAGTCTCTCCTTTTTCTGTTTTCAAGGATGGGAGGAACAGTTTTATTGGACACCAACTGGGCGGGGTAGTGGAAGTGCCAAACAGCAAGGACCAGCGGGTCAAGTCAGCCAGAGCCATTCAAATCACCTACTACCTCCAGACCTATGGTTCTGCCACCCAAGACCTCATAGGGGAGAAGTGGGAGAATGAGTTCTGTAAGCTTATGAGGAAGCTCCAGGAGGAGCACCAGGACTTCCAGCTCTACTCTTTAGCATCCTTTAGCCTCTGGAGAGACTTTCATAAGACCAGCATCCTGGCCAGGAGCAAGGTCCTGGTGAGCCTTGTGCTGATCCTGACCACAGCCACCCTCTCCAGCTCCATGAAGGACTGTTTGCGCAGCAAGCCCTTCCTGGGCCTCCTGGGGGTGCTCACGGTGTGCATCTCCATCATCACGGCAGCAGGGATCTTCTTCATCACCGATGGAAAGTACAACTCCACCCTGCTTGGAATCCCATTCTTCGCCATGGGTAACTATCCATCCTTGTGGTAATTGGATTCTTACCGATATGGGGCAAGGTAGTATATTTCTTGAATTCTCAGGCAGAAATCCGTTTTAATTTTGCACTGATGCGTCTGTGTGATTATGTAAAATCTTACTTGGGGTGGTGTCCGTTTCACCTTACTGGGCCTTTTGGAAATTTTAGGCTGACCAAGTCATCTTCCCATTTATGTTGGGGAATTGAGTGCTGTCAGGTATTTTTAAATTATACAATATTGGAATTCTCTACTCTGCTTCTTCAAAAATGATAGGCCAGGGATAATGGAGTACGGAGCTAAGGAAACTCAACACTTAGTCTGAACAAACTTTTGTGGTTCGTATTCATGGGCATCTTCAAGTTGATGATGGTGAAGAGTGAATAGCGTAGGGTGAAAATTCAAAGAACCACTGACATGTTCTAATCTGAAAAACTCCTTCATTAATCTTGGCTTATTAATTCATTTCAAAAATTTTCCAGAAATTATACTCATTTACTTACCTCCATATTAGCTAAACCTTCCTGCTGCTGCTTAAAGGTGTCTCCCCCAATTTCTTACATCTCTGGTAAAAATAATTAATGAGCATCTTCACTCAAGATTATTCCTTCTTATAACTTTTCTCCTAGGCATACATAAATGTCTAGAAAATGCTTTATGAGTGTGTGTGTGTGGGATGTGTGTGTGTGTGTGTGTGTGTGTTCTCACAAAAAAGAAGATCAAGTCTGGGAAGAAATGTGAGTGATGGCTCAGCAACAAGACTGATGGAATGCATCAGAAAAGCCATGATAATGGTGATATCTGTGGTACTACAAAACAGTTCTGTCAGATATGATATAATTCCCCACATGCAGTGATTTGGAGGTTGAGCTGTAATAATGGCCTCTACGAGGTGAACTGACATGAACAGGAGAGTCTTGAGCTGTAAAGTAAATGTTAAAATCAGCTATGAATTACAATTTTATTACTAAATAAAAAACCCCACAGGTATGTGGCCAAAAAGTCTTCCAGGTAATCCAGACCCTTTTTGTTTTCACTTTAACAAACATTTTTGAGAATACCGCAAAACAGATTTATAGTGTAAGTACTGGGGTCAAACTTCTTTATCTGGAAACCCAAGTTCGTTGTGACCCCTAGTGAGTCAGTTCATCTCAGTAAGCCTCAGGTTACTCTCATATAAAATAAGGGTAATAATCGTATCATTTTCAAATAATTGTTGTTTGAATGGAGTAGAATACACCTAAAGCTTAGAACATACAGCAAATGCTTTGTAAATCTTATCAAGCTTTAAGTGAGCTGGATTAAATGATCAATAGGAAACAGCCCTTAGATTCAAGAAATTGAAAGTCATCCTGGATTTTGCATATCATCTTTAAATGCATGTTCATCTTGTTAACAAAAGTTTTTTTTTTCTTTTTCCCAAAGAACTATATTAAAATTTGTTTGTACCAGTGATAAGGATGAGCCTAGATTTGAACCATTTAATACTTGTTTTTTGAGCTCAGTCTCTTGACTTGAAATAACAATATAAAATTCATAAGGAACATTCAGCATGATTCACAAATGCAGCATGGCTCATTCAAAATGACAAATTAGATACCTAAAACTGTGGCAATCTAAGTAGGTAATGGAAAGATTTATCAGGAAAATTATATGTTATATAGAATTCTATATTCAATACAAATAAGGAGAAAAATTGTCTCCAGTGGTGTTGAATTGTAGTATCAATTCTACAAAATCAAAGTGGTGTTTTCATTCTTTAAGGAAATAATAACATGTAAAGCCATAGCACTGAAGCAAATGCCCAGACCCTGAAACACATACTTTTCACACTTTTTTTTTCCTCTCTCGGTGTTATTTAAGATCATAACTCAACTCTGGACAGTGTAGGTGCAGACTCTAAGAAGCCTGGTGAATGGTTACTCTTCAGGATTCATAGAATTCAGTCCTTAAAATGTTCTGAAATAAACTTTTTTGGTATGTTCTGAAAACATAACTACAATAAACCTACCAATAAATACTTATTTCAGATATCTTTTCCATCAAGAAGGAGTTTGTTGGTTGTGTTTTGTTCTGTTTGTAAAATGATCCATAATGATAAAGATACCAAGATCAAGAACTAGCTAAATGAAAGGAATATCCTACAGGGCTAGGAAATCTGGGCTTTCATTCTAGTTTTTCCACTAACTTTGTATGTTTGATTTAACTTTGTCCCAGTTCTTCATATATTAAATGAAGGGTTTGGGCTTTTCAATCTCAAATTTTGAAGATCCTACAATATTATTCATTTCATTTTCTTTCTTTTTTAAAGTTATTTATTTATTTTGAGAGAGAGAGAGAGAGAGAGCAGGGGAAGGACAGAGAAAGGGAGAGAGAGAGAATCCCAAGCAGACTCTGCACTGTCAGCACAGAGCCCAATGTGGGGCTCAAACTACCAACTGCAAGATCATGACCTGAGCCGAAATCAAGAGTCAGACACTCAACAGACTGAGCCACCCAGGCACCCCTATTTATTTCATTTTCTACTGAAGCTAGATCATTCCTTTAATCATTCCTTTCTAATGTCATGTAAGGTATGCGTTATCCTCCAACCTCTAATCTCCATTCTCCTTTGTTGACTTCTAGTGTGTGTGTGTGTGTGTGTGTGTGTGTGTGCATATGAAAGGGGGGCGGGGAGAGGCTTTAGATAGAAAAACCACAACCTTGCATTCAGAGCACAACTCCATGAAGGTGATGAGGTGGAATGTGCTATTGAGCATCAGTAAATTCAGTTTGGCAGATCTATATCTTCTAGGGGTACACATGGCATTGGTTGAAAGTAGTCCTTTGATTGATTACATTGTATACGGTATCCAAACTGCATAATATGAAGTTAGTTGGGTGTAAGGCAAAGAAGCCCAACTCTTCTGGCAAACTTTTATGCCTATTCCTATCTTCCCACAAGGATTTATCTGAGGTAGTGAATATTCACTCCGCTGTGCCTCAAGATTCAAACCTTTTGTGTTCATTAAAACTTATCCCTGAAGCTGAATATGTCACTTATGATGTTCTGCTCTTCAGCTGTCTTGTTTCTGACCACGTATCTTCCTTCTAGACTGCACCTGCCTTGTTCTTTTTTCTGATCATTCATCCACTTAATATCCCTGGTGCCATTTAAGAGGCACATGTACTGTACTTTTATATCCTGCCATTTTTTTTTTTTTTTGACAGAGAGAGCACGAGCAAGGGAGAGGGGCAGAGAGGAGAGAGAGAGAGAGAGAGAGAGAGAGAATCTTAAGCAGGATCCGTGTTCTACATGGAGCCCAACAGGGGGCTCGGTCCCATGACCCTGAGATCATGACTTGAGTCAAAATCAAGAGTCAGTCGCTCAACTGACTGAGCTAGAGCTACCCAAGCACCCCCTCCTGCATTTTTTAAACCTGTACCAATTTTTATATTTTGTCTGTAAGTGAATTCGTGTCTCTCAAATTGTATGTTCCAGATTTAGGTTTATAAAAGATGATCATAGGCATATGTATGACCTCTGGAATGACCTATTATGACTAAAATGACCCTATTTAACTCCAGCTTAACATCTTTTCTCTATGCAAACATAAAGCAATAAGAATGTCACTAATTTAATTTATAACTCATTGTCAGCCTTTTTTTTTTTTTACTTCATTTGCTTTGTGTGAATGCGTTTCCTCTTTCTGGAAGGAGAAATATGGGCTAATATTGCATACAGGTACCAACCTGGCTCCTTGCTGATCTTCTGTGGATAATTGCCAAAGACATTAGTAGCCTTGCTTCACTGTTATTTTTGTGATCTATCCTGAATTCGTTTTATATGCCAGGAGTCTTACTTTAGTCATTTGTGATTTTGACAAGAGCTGCTTTGTGGCAGTGCTGAGACTAATTTAAAGTTCAATAGAGCTTAAAAAATAGGTAGTGAAGATAGTGAGTAAAGATGATGGACACATGTACCTGACTTGTTTTGTTCAGGGGAAGCCAGCATTTCCATCTACAAGACTTCATTCATCATCTAAAACTCCATGCTCAAAATTCCATGTTCATGAGCTCCATGTTCATTTGTTTATTAATTGATTCAAATATCTACTGAGCACCTACTATGTTCCAGGTATTTTTGCATTCTAGAATAAAAGACACTGAACAGAACTGATCAAGTTGTTGCCCACATGGATCTTACATTGTTGGCCTGCAAAGGGGAGGCATCTGACAATAAACAAATAAGATAAGTGCTATAAAGTACAAAAATAAAGCAGGATAAGGGGTAAAGAGCATAAGTGGTAAGAGAAAAGACTTTCTAAAAAAAAAACAAAAAGAAAGAAATTGAAGTAGAGAGCTAAATGAAGTAAAGAAGTATCCATGTGGCAACCTGAGAAGAGCGTCTCTGACAAAGCCAATTATAAATGCAGTCTTTTAGATGGACTTCTCTTGGTAAAGTTGAGGAACAGCAAGAAAGGGAGTGTGGCTGGAACAGAGTGGACAACTGTCTGAGTATTATGAGATGGAGTTAGGAAAATGGTAAAGAGCCAGATCATGTAGGGCACTGAGAATACTTTAGATGGAAAGCTATCTGAAGCATTTTGAGACATTAGAGTATGACCTGACTTACGTTCTAAAGGCATCTTTGGCTACAGTGTGAAAATTAGTCTGCAGTGGATCGAGAATGGTTATAGGGAGACTGTGTAAGAGGTTATCACAAAAATTTATGGGATATAATGGTGGTGACTTGAAATACCATGAGAACAGGGACAGTGCTAAAAAGGGATTCGACTCAGGATGTATATTTGAAAATAGAATTGACAAGATTTGCTGCAGGATTGGATGTGGTATGTAAGAAAAAGAAGAGTCAAGGATGACCCCAATCTTTGAGGACTGAATAATTAATAGAAAGCATTTACTATTTATTGTCATAGGGAGATTATGGAAGGAATCAGTGGTAGAGGAAAACTTTAGGAATTTACTCTTCTATCTGGTAAGTTAGATATACCTATGAAGCATCCAAGTGGGAAAAATGTGGGCTAAGACAGTATGTAGATCAAGTTCAGAAGTAAAATCAGTAAGTTGGAGCTGGAAATATAAATTTTGGATTTATCATGGCATAGCTGATAATAAAAGCCATGAGATCTGACAAGATCAACTGGAAAGATAAATATAGATAGAAAATAGAAGTCTAAGATCTGAGCCATGAAGCTTTCCAATGCTTAGAGATTGGGAAAATGAAGATGATTTAGAAAAATACATTAAGAAGGATCAGGCAGTGAGATGGCAGGAGAATCAAAAGATAATAGTGTCCCAGCAGCCAAGTAAAGAAGGTGTTTCCTGAAAAAGCTAGACATCAACTGTTTCAAAAGCTGCTGAGAAGTTGTGTCCAATGAGAACTGAGACTTGGTCATTTGACTTAGCAATTTGAAGGTCAGTGGTGACTTTGACAAGAATTGCTTTGGAGGCATGCTGCGAGTAACAAAGAGGTTGAGTAGAGCTTGGAGCATAAGAAGCGAAGACAGTGAGTAATGATAATTTTTCCAAGGAGTGTTACATCACAGAGAAACAATGATTGTACGCTAATTGGGATGCGCAGTACAGAAAGCTTCATAGTAAAGCAAAGATAGGAAGAAATTGCAGAAGCAATGTCATTGAGTAGGAGAGATGGGCCTGGATTCAGAACACAACTAGAGTCATGGGCTTTATATAAGAGCACAGACAGCTCATCTCCGGTTAAGAAAAGAGAAAGCAAAATATACGGACAGATCCAGATAGATTGGTACATGTGGGGGTGGGAGTGTGTGGAAATTCTCTTCTGTGGCTTCAACTTTGTCAGTAAAATATGAAGCAAGTTATCAGCTGAGAATAAATTTGGGAGAGGAGGTGTTGATTTGAGGAAAGTGAAGAGATTTTGAAAGAGTGGCTTTAGAAATTGGAGAATAAATTAAAGGAAAAAAAGCTAGGTGAACAGCTAAGAAGCACAAGGAACCACTTGAAGTTCGCGTTTATGGATTTAGAAAAGAAATCAATTGGCATTGTTGCTGAGTCAGTGCCCCACCTCCAGCCATATATAGCTGCTTGGGGGAGGGGTTGAGTAGGCAATGACATGAATTTAATTGGAAAAAACCTTACAGGGGGGAAAAAAAAAAAGAAAGTTTATAGTGTATGCAGAAGAATGACTATAATGACAGATCATGAAAATTTTACTAGTTGGGGTCAGCTAAACCATGTTGCAATAACAAATAATGCCTTAAATCTAGTTGGATTAACACAACAAAGATTGGTTTCTTGCTCATACTACAGTTTGGTGTGGGTCAGGAAGCTTTCTTTGGGAACTCTTTCTCCAGCAGAAATTCAGGGGTCGAGGATGCCTCTGCCATGCAACATCTTGTCTTCTCAGAGTTTGTGGTCCCAGCTGTGTACACAGAAAAGAGAATAGTTAGGGAAACCACACCAACTTATAACTACCTTGCACGTGAATTGATAGTTATTTCTCATCATATTCTATTGGCCAGAACTAGACACATGGCCATAAGTTAGCTAAAGGAAGTACAGGAAATGTAGGAGAGTAAATGGATTATTTAATGAATTATTAACTGTCTGTCTCATATAAACTAAGTCAAACAATAAGGGCAATGAGGATTTACTTCCCATCATCATCATAGCAAAAAACTGATAGGGTCAAAATACTAGGATTTTTTGTGAGGTCAGAAAATTGTTTGAGGTTGGAGTCTATTCTGGTTATCTATTGCTGTATAACAAATACCACAAGACTTCGTAGTACAAAACAACAATTTTATTATGCTCATGGGTTTTGTGGGTCAGTAATTTAGAAAGGGTACAGTGAGGTCAATTTCTCCCATCTCTACAATGTCTAGAGCCTCGGCTCAGGGTCACTTGAATGTCCATGGGCTGGGACAGCTGGGGCTAAAACAACCACTTCTAAGATGCTTTCTTTGCTCACATGGCTGGTACCAAGTTTGGGATTTCTGAAGGAGCCCCTCAGCCTAGAATTTTGAAGATGGCCTCTAAACGTGTCCTCTCCAGCATGGTGTTCTCAAGGTAGTCAGGTTTCTAATCTGGTGACTCGGGCAAAACTGCAGGGCTGACCTGGTCACAGAAGTTGCGTAGCATCACATCAGACATATCCTGTTGACTGCATGCCATTCAGAAAAGCTAGCTCAGGTTCAAGAGGACGGCAGTGGGACTGTACCACTTCAGAGAGTGGCAGAGAGTTGAGAGAGAGGTGGAGTCACATTGCAGAAGAACAGGTGGAATGGGAGCGACCGTTCTGGCCATCTTTGGAAACAGAGATTTGCCACACAATCATAATGGGAGTGAGCTGGAAAAGAAAGAGACGGATTGTAGAGATGCATGGTATCAAGGTCTTGAGAAGAGATTATTACTAATGAAAATGACCATGATTTGATCATTTTGAGCTGGGAGACAAATGTAGGATTGAAGACATTATGAGTTCAAAGGACCTGAGTATAGAAGGGATTTTCTCTGTGGAATCTGAAGTCATGAAAAATTATGACAGGAGTTGTGATGGCCACTGACACATTGAGTCCTATGTTAAATCTTCAGCAAATGAGAGAGACTGATCCTGAGGTTTGTAAATGAATAATAATTTTTTTTTAAAAAGGAATAATTTGCATACTACATGCCCAACTTCAAAAGAGTAAGTGTTTTTAAGGAAGACGAACATCTTTGACTTCCCATGAGGTAGAGGATAGCACCTATAAAACTTTCAGGTCCGATAACACAAGAGGAATAGGAGAACAAAGAGGCCTCCAATGGAGACAGCCAGGAAAGCAGTGTCCTCGGGGGATGGCCAGGTTTCGTTAGAGCAAGAAGCTAAAGGTTATATTTGGGGAAGAGATTCTGGAGGTAGGGAATCTTAGTGATGACAGGACTGAGTTCCAGAGGGGAGGGGGAAGGTGGGAAAGATGAGAAGATGGTCAGATAAGGGGTTATACAGAACTGTATAGGAATGACAGTTCCCAGACCTGGGAATCGTGGGCCTCTGTGATTGCTCTGTGAGGGGAAGGGTGTGACTTGATGGCCGTACCAATGGTCCCACTGGGCAAAGTCGTTCTGTTACATTGTAAGTCAGATCATATCACTCACCTGCTCAAAATCCTATACTAGCTTCCCATCTAAGCCAAATTCAATGGATACAAACATTCAGTGATTTCCAAAGTCCCGACAAGACTGACATCTGTTGTGCCTCTGGCCTCAGGTTCAGCCTGTCTCTCTCTCTATACCTGGAAAGCTCTTCCTCAGATACCTGCAGACTTGTTTCCTTACCTCCTGCAGCTTTTAATGCAAATGTCACCTTCTTAGTGGGGACTCCCCTGGCCACTCTATCCCAAACCACAAGCACCTTCACCTTCTGGTCTCCCTCTCTGCTTCAGTTTTCTCCTTAGAGCTCATCATTATCTACTATACAATACAATTTACCTTTGGACTTGTTCATTTTCTATCTCCCAGCAATGGAATATAAGCCCCGAAAGAACGTAAATTTTCATTGTTCCATTCCCATTGTTTTCTAGTACTTCAAACACTACTTGGCCTGGAATAGGCCTTAAAAATTAATGTGGAATTAATGAATGAATGGTCTCTCAGTGTTTCTCAAATGAGTTATGCTCTATTCGAGTCACTAGGTCAGTTTAATGTATCATGATCCACATTTATGTTTCACTTAAGGAGAAGGAAAGAAAATAGAAAGAAATAGGAAATATCAGAAGGTATTGCACATAGTAAAGTATTACTGTATCAATACTTTAGTTTCAGTATAATACCTATGTGTATAACAGATCCCAGTGGAAGATGTTTTTCATAATGTGGGCCCTGGTCAAAATTTTTAGAAAAACACTAGAAACTTTGTTGGGCTAATGTCTTAAACAGATCATGGTGATAAGTGAGGATTTATTGATGGGGAGGCCACTGGAAGAACTCATCAGAAACATATGTAGCTGCTTCTCTTGGTTAGTTCTGCTGGAGGCAGGATCAGTACTTTGGAAGGGGAGGGTTTTGCCAGGCATTTAAGGTGTTACTTCCTGGGCACTGCTGTTTCCCTAGACCAGAAATAGCACAGTGTTTAGCACGTAATGGGCCCTCTAAGACTTGAGAGTTGGCTAAAGTTTTTTAATGATTATGTTACGGTTTTGGAAATATTTCTCAGTAAGTTGCTTTTGCCACAGGACCTGTTTTACATGGGATCAGTAAGGCATCGGAAGCCTCCCCAAAGTAACTCATTGCTGGGAGAGACAGGGCCTATTATTATGACATCAAGAATGTTCAGTTGGAGCTCTTTCCCAGCCATATTAATTGCAGCCACCCTGTTTTTGGTAAGAAACTGTTACTTCCTTTGGGAAAGGGTTGGCCGATGATGTAAAAATATCCCCTTGTTTATGGCTTGGGATCAGAAGATTTGGGAGTCCAGTTTAGTCCCACCTCTTATGGGCCTCCCCTGTTTTCTCTTTCATACTGTGAGGAAGTTGGACTGATTTGTCTTTAACATCCCTTCCACCTTTATTCTTTAATCAGTGAAGCTTTTATTTGACACTTAGGCTGTATGGCATGTTATTTTCTGGGTTTGGGGTTCACTGGGGGCTAGACTGGGTCTACTTGGCATCTTTTCTAATGTCTACTCCAAAGTGCCCATAGTAGGCATTTTGCAAACATCGACTTATCGATGACTCTTGTGGCCGTTAACGTTCATAGAGGAAGAAAAGTCTGAACTCTTGGCTGTTTTTAGTTTGGGTATCTTAATGTCCCTATTTTTCTTCTGTTTTTCTTTAGTTCTGATTTTCTTATATTGATGTCTGTTCTTTTGTAGCTTTGAGATGGATTTCCTGAGACGTAAGTTTCTAATAAGTTAAAACATCGTCTCACTAGCTGGTTTTTGCAGACCTTTTAAAGGAGGCGGGAAGGGAACAGATTTTTGGCATAACAAGTTAGAAGTTGAATTTTATGCCAAGCATTTCAGGTAGCATGTACTTTTTATTGTATAGCACTGTCCAACATTAGTAGTAATTATATCCTGACTCCTTAAGATTCTACATTTTCTTTGGAATCCACCTCCATATTGCACTTTTTACTGCAAACAAGCTTCCTCCAGTGATAGATGGAGGTTTGGAATGAGGAAGAGTACTATTATATAACACAATTTTACTCAGGGTGGAAGCATATGGACTCATTTTGGTGATACTGTTTATCTCAAGGGTAGCTGATGCTAGTTTAGACATTTAAAATGGAAAGATTTGTAAATATACCTCATGCTGCTTAATCCACTCTGCTCTTGCTTTTTACCTCTTGAATCAGGTAGCAATCAGTCTTGAGTAATTAAGCAGCTAGGGAATTGTGAAAGATAAATTTATTCAGCACATGGTAGAACTATTACTATGTCAGGTACTATCGCTTCTCCAGCATGGACTTCCAAAGCCTTCCTCAAATGCATCTCTATCACAAGCAATCTGAACGATCCTCATTAACTGAAGTTGACTTAACTGTCATGTCAAAACATTCCAAGAAAAAAATATCCCTAGTGCCTGAAAGCTGCGGTTACCGACCAGATTGGGATTTTCTGCAGTGCTGTTTCAGGGTAAATGCTGCAATTTAACTCGAAACTTGAATGGTGGAAATGCATTAAGGCTTATGCCATTACTTTTCTGAGGAAAAACAAAGCCCTATCCAGGAAAAAGAAAATCATTTAAAAACTGGACACTTACCTTCTGGATTCAATTCTTTTCCAAGCCAGTATTTTCATACCCAGGCATCTAACAAAAAAAAAATACAATTAGCAGAGAAGGATGAGATAATTCCTGTATTGATTTGAGGATGCTAGTGGTGACCTTTGGCTTCTAAGAATTGAAGAATTCCTATGCATTGATTCCCACCTGCCTTCCTGGAACACTATGGTTTATGTATGCATCCAATATATGTGTCATAGTGGCTGATTTCTTTCGTAATGACAGAGCAATGCCTTCACCCAGACCAAGGCAAAACTGTTATTTGGGCTTCATCTTCTAGATCCTACTGTGTACCTTTAGAGAAATTATAATGCTGAGTTTGAATTTAATATGAAGAAGATGCTGCCATTTTTTTCTAGTGCTTCCTGACTTGGCCTAAATCAAATAAGACTATGTCCTGGCCAGTGATATTTCCAGTAATTGTTTACATCCTAAATTAAATATTTTTTAAAGTTTATTTCTTTATTTTGAGTTAGACAGATAGAGAGAGTGAGTGGGGGAGAGGGAGAGAGAGAATCCCAAGCAGGCTCCATGCTATCAGGACAGAGCCCAACGTGGGCTTCTATCCTACCAACCGTGAGATCATGACCTGAGCAGAAATCAAGAGTGAGACACTTAACCAACTGAGCCACCTAGATGCCTCCATCCTAAATTAAATATTGTATTTAATAATATAAATCAGTAAAGTATTAGTTAAGAAAATTTACTAATGGTATTTGAGAACACATAATAAAAAGCATGGAGTATAACCATAATAGTCAATGATACACACCAAAAAAAGGAGACAATTTTGTCAGAAAGAAGTGGGTATAAGAATAGGTTTTTAAGCCTTAAAAAAGAAAAACTACTATTTATCTTACCAGCAATGGATAGGCTTATTCAGGAATAAAAGAGAATTGTAATCCTGGACAAACAACCTATGGCAAAACCATAGACAAATCCTGGAAACAAAGGAAAGGTATGCTCCTGAAGGAGAAAATTGTAAGTTGGGAAGGCTGTTATAAACTACACTCCATTGGAGTAAACTAGGAGTTGAAGGCATGGTGACTTTTCATTGGCTTAGCTATGGCAGAGGGGCAGATAAGGAAAGCATTTCTTTCTTTAGCTGGGATAGTAAAGTTGTGTCCATGTGCATAGTCAAGTCCACTTCTTCCTCTTGGGTCTGCAATTGACTAAGAATAGCAAGGTTTGAGAGCTCTCCTCGCGGAAACCTTCTGACTCCATTTTAGTGGGGTTTCCCATTACTAATTTTCACAGGTTAAGCTACTTTTTAGCGGGGGTGGGGGGGTGGGGAAAGGAGATGGGAGAAACACATTAGATGGCTCATTTCACTGAATGAAAACCAGTGGAGATCACCTATACGGACACAAAGAAAGACTACTAAAGGCACCTAATTTGTAGATTTTTGGGAGTGACTGTGATGACTATAATAAGGACTCATTATAACACTCAACAATAAATTAATGGATTCACTCTATAACTCTGTCCCCTTTCCCTTCCTTTCCACTGTGTTGGTCAAGGGTCAGGGCAACTTCATATACTTGACTGTGTTGGCACAATGTTTCAGAAATAATAAGTGCTCAATAATTATTTCTTGAATGAATGACTTTAATTCCTAGCTCACAGCAAAGATAAAGCTTAATTGTTTTAGAAATGGATATCTATGTATGAAATTCCATGTGTTCTTTTAAAATTCTGGGAATAATGATCTTTAAACAAAGCCATTGAAAATGGTTATGTAATGAAGGGATTTTTGGATCTCCAAATATAAGAGTTTAGTCTAAATGTTTTATTATTTGTTTGGGTGCTTCATGCAACCTAAAAATATTCCCATGGCCATTTTATCATAAAGATGACTTCCTTATTTTTCCAGAGATACGTGGGCACCTGTTTCTACTAAATAAGGAAATAAAGTCACCAGAACGATTCTCAAGTATGTTTTGAAGCCAAGATCAAAACCTGTATTACTTAATTTTTTTTCTCCCAGATTCCTTGACCCTGTTGTCTGTTCTCAAACTGAGCCCCGAGGACTCCTTGGGAGACATTAGGACTATGGGCCTTGGAAAGAATTGAGCCAGCAGAATTTCTGGCTGTTCCTCTCTGCTTCTGCCCATGAATTTCACTCTGGTATTTTTTACATGACAAGTTACCATAAAGATTTAGTTTGTGGAGAAATTCCTGTGGATCAAAAAACAAACCAACAAATGTTTGAAAACTGCCAGTTCTCTACCATTCTCCTCCTTCATAACGTAATGGAAGGCAGAAACTGAACTTGAGATGAACTAAATTTATTTTACAGCCTGGGTGGCTGTGCTTTGATCAACTGTTATATCTACATGCTTGCTGTAGTTATTTTATTGAAATATTTCTAGAAGTGTGATTTCAACTTAAGACTTTAACATTCGCTCCTGTAGACAAGTTAACCTATTTTTAAGATACAGAAAATCCAAAGGGATGGAGGCAATGAGGTTTCATGGTTGCCAGAGGAAACTGAGCAAGACTGCAAAGAGACTCCAAAGGGTAGAATTATTTGTAATTTCACTGTATCCTAGGGTTAGGTTAGACTGTCTGTCTTACAGGTCAAAAAATTGTATCGTAAAGGCACAGTGGCAAACTAGACTCTCAAAGAAAGGATCCCATTTACTAAGTTGGAAAGAGATAATGGCCAACAGCTCTGTTCTGGTAACCTTTCCAAAAAATGGTCTAGTATACCACATAACAAGGCTTTCTTAAGATATATGAAAAAGACCAATTATTACTCAAAAGGCTTTGTGATGAGCATAAATGAAAAAACAATGATATCTGATGAGTTTGAATGCTGCCAAATTGCCCACTCTGTCCTTCCAGATTTGGTGTCTTTCTTGCCTGAAAAGTTTTATGTACACAATACAGATTCATTGTTAGATGTTATCATTCTATGCTGGCTATCTCCTTTGGTTGATAAGCTTTATCTATACAATGACTCCATATCACTGACTATGTTAATAAATGTACTAAGTCAATAGTGTTTCTGCTGGGACTAGAAGACATTCTTTCTCCTTAGATTATTTATTGATCAAATGAGTTTAATCCTCAGACAGTCCCCATCTTTTTATGTTTTCCAAGTATTTGAGGTTCATCCCTTCTGTTTCCACTGGGAACTTTCTATGATATTTTTCTTTTTGGTTGTGTTATTTATTCCAGTCTGTTTATCCCTTTGCCCATTCTGCTAATTCTTCCTAATCTTATCCTGAAAGATGAAAACCCTAAATCAGTAGCACATTATGTGAAAATTCCTTTATTCTTTCATCCTACTCAAACACCATTACCAATATACCATTGGTTACTTGCATAGCTTAGCACTGTTGTGTTTCTAGAGCAGTCTGGCCAAGGGAGAGATGTCTGTCAAAGGAAGTCCATGGGCTTCGTCTCTATGAACTTCCAATTCCAATCTCTTCACATTGTTTTCTCTGACCAAAATGAAACTGTTATATATCCAAACACACAAGGCCATTTGCTGTCTCATGATGTTCCTTTCTCCAGAAATTTCTTTCTATATCTCCCTTGTTCTGAATTTCAAGCCTTTAATGTTTGTTGCTCTATGGCATTTTTTACTGACTTCCAAACCCAAGAATGACTGGTTTTCTTTTTTGCCTTCTCTGTGCCCTTGTTTACATGCTTGTCTTCAATTCTGTACTAGACTGCAAAGACTTCATTAGAAAAGTTTCAACTTCAGGATGCCTGGGTGGCTCAGTTAAATGTCTGACTCTTGATTTTGGCTCAAGTCATGGTCTCATGGTTCATAAGTTTGCGCCCCTCATCGGGCTCTGTGCTAATGGTGCAGAGCCTGCTTGGGATTCTCTTTTCTCTCTCCCTCTCTCTCTTTCTCTGCCCCTACCACGTGTGCATGCACACATGTTCTCTCTCTCTCTCTCTCTCTCTCTCTCTCTCTCTCTCTCTTAAAGTAAATAAATGAACTTTAAAAAAGAGAGAAAGGATCTGGGGCTCCTGGGTGGCTCAGTCGTGTAAGCATCCGACTTCAGCTCAGGTCGTGATCTCGTGGCTCGTGGGTTCGAGCCCCGTGTCGGTCTGTGTGCTGACAGCTCAGAGCCTGGAGCCTGCTTTGGAGTCTGTGTCTCCCTCTCTCTCTCTGCCCCTCCCCCACTTTTGCCCTGTCTCTATCTCTCTCAAAAATAAATAAACATTAAAAAAAATTTTTTTTTTAAAAGAAAGGATCAACTTACTGTTTTTATCTTCAGCAACTAGTAATGGGCCTACCACAATATAGGAAGTAATTTAAAATTATTTTTGGACTGACTCAGTGAAGGCCAGCTCTGCCATATTGGCCCCTGTATATAACTGGCCACCACCCTGGGTTCCTCACATAGCACTTGTGCTGGTTACTTTCTGTTTTCCCTCCCTATCATCACCAACACATTTTCTTCTCTATCCTTCTCTTCTTTGATCTTTGTTCTAGAAGGCTAATTTTTGTAGATTGCTCCACCACGGCTCCCTTGGCACCTTGCTTTGTGTTGAGTTTGGCCAGTAAGAGGCATCACCAGGAGATAGTAGGGCAGAAAGAGAAAGAGGTCAAGGTCTTTCTTTCCTTCTTCCTTCTCTGCTTTGACAGTATTTCTCTGAAAACTTCATCCTCCGACAGGCAGCCACTCCATATCTACAACTGTTACTAGACCCCAGTAGTACAATTTCCTCCCTTTATTCCTTTAGGCTTAAAAGTAATAACAACTTCCTGCTCGTGATCGTCTCTAGATACCTCAACATCCCTGGTTTTTGGCTCTGCCCATAGGTTTGTAAGTAAGTCTCTATTAAGGTTTTTGTATTTATACTGTCTAAGGGATTGCTATGTCCTTCCGAGCTTCTCCGCCTCTTGCTAGATATCATACAGCCATCCAGTATCTTGCTGGATCTGAAGTCCTGCCCTGAAGTCCATCTGCTTCCCTTAATTTGCTGGCTAATTCTTGCCAACAAATCGTCTTCTTCAAGGGTACTGGATTTTACTCTCTACCAACCAATTCCTGACCATCAGTGGATCTAGGAGCAGTCTGCGTTGCCCATCTGAACTTGGTTATCATTAGATAGCTAGATATCTGCCATATTTGGCCCTTTTGGACATCTTAACCTCACAATTTCCTTTGGACAGTGAGTGTGCATTGTATCTCCATTTAAATGCCAGTCTTGTGTCACGATTCATTTCTCCTACTTTTGTAATTCTTGTACTTTGCTTTCTCCAACAAGTTGAAGTCTTGAGGCATACGAGTTTCCCATGCAGATTTATTTTTATATCTTTCATGGCTATTTTGATATGTCTCTTTTAAGAAAGACCCTAAAGAAGAATTTTCAAACATACATGTTTTTACCTTGGTAAAACTTGGGGCTGGCATTAATAGAGGCTTTGCCCTCTATGAAGCAAGAATGAGAAATTATTTCATTGGAGAGTTCCATATCACTGTGATCATTTTTAGGTCATGGTGGCTATTTTCTTCCTTGTACCTAGTCTAAGCTAAAAGTAGCTTGATATAGAATTGTTGCCTTATAGTCAGATTTTCCAAATATATATAAAAAGAGGCTTCCTGTCCTTGTTTTGTGCCATGGTGCTTGTGCTTTTGCAACTGAAAATAGCATTGGCGCTCATTCCTGGCACATTACACTGCAAGCTTCTATCTAATTTGCTGTCCATACTCATCCTAAAGTCCTTTTCAGTATTGCTGCTTTCCAAGTATTTCCTTCTCATTGAGCATCTATGTCTCATTTTCCACAAAGCTATTCATTTTCCATTTTCAAGGTTGATACACATCCTTCTACCAACCTCTCTTCTCTCTAGAGACGTTACTTAATATTCCTGAGTGGTAACTTTTTTTTTATTCATTTTTCCTTATTGCAAAAACAATGCATATTATAGGAAAAGAGAAAGAAAGTGTACAACCACCATCCAGAGATAACTGATAAAAACTTCAACTATACCTTTGACTATATCTCTGTGTCTATAGGTAGATAAATATGTAGATTTATAAAACAAAACATTTCTCTATATATTGTCATGCAGCCTGCTTTTCTTCTTCCTCTTCTTCTTTATTCATTTAAGTAATCTGTATACCCAGCGTAGGGCTCAAACTCATGATCCTGAGATCAAGAGTCACATGCTCTTCTGACTGAGCCAGCCAGGTGCCCCGCAGTCTGCTTTTTCATTTAATAAATCAGGAATTTCCATATATGGAGAAATTATATAAACCTGTATATGTACTGTTTTTTCTAACAGTTATATGTTAACACTGGTGTGATTACTGCTCAGATTAAAAACTAGCATTCCAAAAGCCTCTTGAGTTTCTCTTTTTAATCACTCGTACCCCACCTTATAACCATTATCCTGACTTTTAAGGTAATGAGCTCTTAGCTTTTCTTTTTGGTTTCACCTATGTTACAATGTGCATACAAATATATATTATTGTATATTCTTGGTGAACCAGATATTTTATCAGTATGAGCTGATTTTCCATCCCTAGAAATGGTTTTTGCTTTAAAGCCTATTTTCTGATATTAAGATAGCTCATCAGAATCTTTTGCTCATATTTGTTACATATGTTTTTCTATTCTTTCAGTATCAACATTTCTGTTTTTTTCAGACTTCCTCATGTGTCTTGTAAATTGCATATAGTTAAATGTGGATATTCTTCAGCTTAACGGTTTTTGTCCTTTAGCTGGAGAACTTAGTCCCTTCAGTCAATTTCAGAAATTTTCAGGTTTAAATCTACCATTTTATTTGTGTTTTATATTTGTCCCATATGGCCCATATATTTCTACCCATATATATATATATATATATTTGCTCCCTTTTTGACCACCTTTTGGAATGAATTAATATATTTTATTACTTCATTTCATTCCGCTTGCCACTTTGAAAGTTAAATGTATGCTTCTAATATTGTGATTCCTCTAGAAATCATAGTATAGTCATACTTCATTTACCAAAATGTAAAATTTATCAATGGCTTCATTTGTCTTCCTTATATAAAAAAGGAGATCACATGAACACTATTGAGACCCCTCCTAACTTACATGTTATTGCTGTCCAGCACTTTAATTTTGATGCTATTATGTAAACTCACTGGACATTATCATTTTTTCTTTATATAGTTCATGGTCTTTTACTTTTATCCACATACTTACCTGCTATTTTATTATTATTGTTTCTTCTTGCATCTTAATTTTTTTTAATCTGAAATCCCTTTCTTCTTTCTAACAGAAATTGCTTAATGCATTGAGAGATGTTCTATTGGTAGAAAAACTCTCTCAGTTTTTTGTTTTCCCCCTCATATTTGAAAGTTATTTTTGCTGGGTATGAAGTTATTGCATTACACTGAAAATGATGATTCTCCATCATCTTTATTCCATTGTTTTTTTTCCCCTCACTGCTTTTAAGATTTTGTTGTCTTTGGTTTTCTGCAGTTTCACTCGGATATGTCAATATGTGGCTTTCTTTGTATTTATCTCACTGACAATTTACTGAACCTCATGATTTCATGGATTACTGTCTTTTATAGATTCTGAACACCTGTCAGCCTTTATCTATTTAAATACTATTTTTATTTTATTCTTTTTTCTTTCTCTTGAACTCCACAAACATATGTTATAATTGGCATGTCCCTCACCTTCCTTTTTGTATTTTCCCTTTGTCTCTCTGTGCTACATTCTAAATATTGTCCTCTGTTTGATAAGACAGTTTACTAATGTTCCCTTTTGCTGAATGCTTGGTCTGAATGTTTGTGTCCCTGCTAATTCATATATTGACATCTTAACCCCCACAGTAATGGTCAATGTTACCATTATTACCAGGGGTAGGAGGCAGGGTCCTCATGGTTGCTATTAGTTCCCTTATCACAGACACCTCAGAGAACTTATTCATCCCCTCTATCATGTGAGGAACACAATGAAAGGGGGCCACCTGTGAACCAGGAAGTGGTTCTCACCAGACACCCAATGTGCCAGTGCCATGATCTTGGACTTCCCCACCTCCGGAGCTATAAGAAATAAATGTTTGTGGCTTATAAGCCATCCAGCTTATGGTATTTTTTGTGATAGTGGCCTCAGTGGACTAAAACACTGCACCTAAGCTATTTCTAAGATACCCATTAATTTTTTTAATGTTTAGTATTAGATTTTTTTAAATGTCTAAAAGTTCGATTTAATTCTTTTTTGAGTCTCCTATTGTCTACAGCTGTTTACTGTTATCTGAATATACTTTCAAGACCATATACATTTTAACACAGGAAGCATAATCTAAACTTTTTATAAACATTCTATTATCTGAGGTCTCTATCCCTCTTCTGCTGTCTGTTATTTGTACAGGTCTTAAATCAATCACCTTGTTTTCTTGTGTGCCTAGTTGTATGAGTGTGTGGTAGGCAAGATTCTTGAAAAAAAAAATCATGGGTGTTTTCAGATTCCTATGATGGTATTCTTTCTTCTAAAAGGTCTCTGTGGTTATTTGTCTCTGTCTGGCACCTGAGGACACTAGTAATTGGAAACCATCTCAAATGTAATTCATAGCCTAACGTTCCCTGCTCTACCCAGACTATGATGTCCAGTCTGTAAATGTACACAAAGACCCATCCATTAAACACACCATTTTTTTTAAGGTTTATTTATTTATTTTGAGAGAGAGAGAGAGAGAGAGAGAATCCCAAATGAATCCCAAAGGTTTCGTGCTGTCACTGCAAAGCCCAACAACTTGGTGCTCAATACCACAAACTGAGATCATGACCTCAGCCAAAATCAAGAGTCAGAAGCTTAACCGACTGAGCCACCCAGGTGCCCATACACACAACTTTTAAGATACTTTTTCCCTTTTATTTTTTCTTCTGCTGTGCTCAGCACAGATAAAGGCTTCTCTAAAATGTTCTGTGACTTGAACTGAGAGGTGGGGGTTAGTTCTGGTGTATCACTGCTCTGAATCTGTGGCCTCTGAGGTCCCAGCTTGAGGTGAAGAAGGTGTCTCAATAAGACATCTCACCTTTCCTAGCCCATGGAGCAGACCTCTGTCTCCTCTCATCCTTTCAGGCTGCTGACTTGAAGCCCAAGGGTGCAGTACTGTAAAAAAAAAATATTAATAATAATTAAATAAAACCCTCAAGGAAGAAATGGAATCCCTATGAATTTCTGCTTATTACTTTAGGTTCAGTATGGCCCCCAAAATTTGTCCTTAAGGTTCTCCATTATATTTGTGGCTGTTCATTGATTTTTCAGATGAAGAGCTTTATTTTTTATCCATTATTTTCTAATTTTCAGCTAGTAGGTTAATCTGAATAACCATCCTGTAAAATGAGGAATCAGAAGCAGCTGCTGTAGCACATTTAATTCCTGGATATTATTCTGGGCAGTATTTAAGCCATCATCATTTGAATATTTGCTTGATACGTATGTGTTGTATATTTAATATTCATATTAACTACCTTCTGATCCAGATTTGCTTCTCACATAATTTCTTAGGTAGCAATTTGCTTATTATCTTAAATTTCCAATTCAATAGATAATATTTAAATACAAACGTTTTCTAACTTTCTTTTACTACAGACCAATTACTGCTTTTGCTTGGAAACATTGGCATTTCCTTCTGAAAGGGAAGTGTTTACAACTATGAGGACTTTAATTTGAATGTAGAAGCAAAATTCTTCAGAATGCAAGGTGCGATAGAACGATTTATCCAGGTGCCTGGGTGGCTTAGTCACTTAAGCATCCAACTCTTGATTTTGGCTCAGGTCATAATCTCATGGTTCATGGGATAGAGCCCCACGTCAGGCTCTGTGCTGATAGCTCAGAGTTTGCTTGGGATTCTGCCTTTCTCCCTCTCTCTTCTCTCTCTCTCAAAATAAATAAATAAATAAATAAATAAATAAATAAACAAACTTAAGAAAAAAAGGCTTTATCCAGAGTGTGAAACCACCACATTTCCAGTATAAAGTATGAACTTAAACCAATGATTTTCCTTTGCAAGGACTTATTCTTATGCAGAAGGTTGAGAGGATACTAACCACTGTATTACTAAACTATTTTGGTGATCTTAGCCTACAACTGGATATCCATTATGAAAGGAAACAAATAATGTTTATGGCGCTTCTTAGAGCTTACAGTTCCAAAATATCATTCCTTGGAGTACTCTGGGTTCTAATTTGATTAGACCAGGTTGAGAGAAAATGGGATCGAATGATCTGAGAATGGTAGGGTATAAAGAAATTCTTGGAAATCAGGTGAAGACAGTTAAGAGCAGCACATATAAATCCTTTTACCAGAGACTCTGAACTCAAATGCCTCATAGAAAGCCTGCTTACCCTTGGTATGTGCAGTAGATATAGGAAAGTAGAGAATGCTGAGGATTTGTCATTATAGGATATATACACTGCCAAAAAGCATTGAAATTTAGTGTTGAAAAATGCATTACCCATGTAAGACACTTCTGCAAGCCAAACTGCATGGTCAGGGAGCCAGGAAAATGAACAAAAGGGATCGAATAATAATTAAACTGTATTCAGCACCTTAGAATGTCCCCATGATAGTAATTTACAGGTTTAATGTACTTAAATCCTCCCAATAACCCATTAAAGGAACTTTTTTTTTATAGATCAAAACACTGAGAGTTTTAATAATTGGCCAAAGGTCGTATCGGCTAATATGTGAAGGTGCTTCAGCATAAACACAGGAACTCTGGCTCACCAAAGCTCTCCACTAAGCATATTGACTCTCCGTGTCTTTGTGGGTAGCTATCAGACTGATTGAGTTCTGTAAACAAAATTAATACTGTCTACTAGATTCTCTCAAAACGCCGACATCCGTGCCATCAGAGAAAAGGAAAAATATATGTAATATTAAATGATTTTAATACATTAATTATATACACATACACACATTCAATTACCCACTTCAATATAGACTGAAATTTATACCATGATGCATGGCTGATTTGGCCTCTATTCAGAAATACTTTGGATACTGAAAAACCAAACAAGCCAAAAAAGCAAACAACATTTGAAAAAGAAAAAACTCACTTCAGTATAAAATAATGTCATCACAGGGTTTTTTGGCAATATAGACTCCATGCATATTACTAAAAATATCAATGTATTTGAATGAAAATCTTTGAAATGTTAGGCTTTCTATGTCTTAAGTGAACAGTGAAAAATAGAGCCCAGCAATAAAAAGTTATCTGAATATGGATATACAACATAAATAGCAATTGAATCAGCATGACTCTTACTTAATTAAAACTAGTTTTTTCACCCTCCATTAAATGAAGGATTTCTTCTAAGATGAGAAAGTTGAATGGGAATAATTATATCATAAATTATTCTTCCTCTACTTTTACATATTTCTAACTTTATAATGCTAAAAATATTTTGACTAAATAAGTGGCTTTCACACAGTGCCTTGTTATCTATGCATACGCTTTGTTACTGCTAATCATTTTATTACTATCCAAAAATATTAGACCATTCTAGCTAGTTATTCCACTCAGTTCCATATGTCCTGATGTCCGTCCTTGTACCATTTATAGGTTTTTAAAATGTTCTTTGTTTCGTGCCATGTGCCCTTTTGCAATTTTTACTTAAGGCATAAAGAGCCTATCCTATCAGCATGATAATTCTTTTAACTATATCAGTTTGAAGAAGCACTAAAATTAGGAGCATACGTAAAGAAGGCAGTAGTCAATAAGAAGGTTCTGAGAATAATTCCAAAGAGTCGTATGAAAAGATACATTATGCTTTACGAATAAAACTCAGTTCTCATAAATAAATGAAAATGTATTGAAATGGCCAAACTTTGTTTGAAATTCCATATTATACATTTACAATATATAATTCCCATATCATACATTATACATTGCAAAGAACTGAGTTAACCCTATACTCATATTAAAGTCATAGGGAAAAGCTACCATAAGAGAAGATACGAACATTTGCCTTTAGTCACAAGCTTAAAGAAAATCCTGATTTATAAATTATGTAATTGTTTTCCCTACATTTGAAATTTCTCCAACTTAAGTTATATTGCACATTTATTTTATTTTAGATCATGGGTGCAATTCTGACAAATTACCTGTGTCCTAAGCTATACACTAAATCCTATTTGTGGTATTTAATCATACACAACACGATCGCATATATTATAATATTAATATGAAATCATACTAACATTTTCCTTTTTTTTAAGTTTTTATTTTTTATTTATTTTGAAAGAGAGATCAAGAGTGAGCAGGGGAAGGGCAGAGAGAGAGGGAGACAGAATCCCAAGCGGGCTCCACGCCACCAGCACAGAACCTGACACTGGGCTCAAACTCACAAATTGTGAGATCATGACCTGAGCCAAGATCAAGAGTCCGACGCTTAACCAGCTGAGCCACCCAAGCGCCCCTATTTTCCTTTTGGATGCATAACCATTGGCAAATAGCTTGTGAAACCGTACTCATATATGTACTTTCTTCGAGTATTTATTGTTCTGCACTGAACCTTTATATGAAATAGACTTTCCTATCTGAAAGAATTATGTTTAATATAAAGTTACCCTTAAATAAATATATCTAATATTTAATTTCATATACAGAAAAGCAGGAATCCTTGAATTTTTGCAGCCATCATTAATGATGAAATCAATCGTAATTATCAATGTCTAAATATATTTATTGAGAAACATTACTCATGCAAATATGTTTCCAATAACGCATTTATTGACAATTTATAGCGCTATTCTTGAATGTCAAAGCTAAATGGAGATGCATGACCAGGATAGAGGATGCGGAGGATTCTGTGAGGGTGATTCTCAGATGGCCAACCCAAACGGAAACCTGAAGGCAAACCCACCTCCCTTTGGCTACCGTCCCCTCAGAATTCAGCAATAGCTGCTCCAGACAGAATCACCTGCGTGCCATAACTAGAGAGACACCAGCACACAAAATGAAGGAGGAAAGAATATAAGCAAACTGAAGATTATTAAAGTTTGCCCAAAGAGAAATTTATCCCAGAAAATGGAGAAACCTCAAAACATTCTCCATAGAAGATACAAACACCATGACTTTTCTAGGGATTACAAAAATGTGGAAAATAGACACAAAAGAAAACAGAAAAACTGAAGAGGCAGCAAAAAGAAGAAAAATAAACTGGCAGAGCTCAGGGGAAAATAATTGAAGGAAATAAATCAAACCATTTTCAGAGAGATGGGCTACTTTGAAAGCAACAAAATATAAAATATAAAGGAATGAAAACACATTTAGAAACATAGAGCACAGACTTGAATAAATCATACAAAAGGAAATAAAAAAACAAAAATAGGAAAGTAATTAGAGAGAGGATGATTGAAATGGAGACAAAAGCATCAACATAATGATAAGCTGTGATTGAGGAAAAATAGAGGAATATGGAACAGAAATAAAATATTCATAATTACCCCAATTGTCCTTCAGGCATTAAGAACAAAGATAGATGATCTCCTGTGTGTAATAGCTCAGGGAATATAGCACATACGTCCCCTCGAAAAAAGAAGCTCTTTTATAAAATGTCATTTTAAAAAAGGAATCAGAATAAAAACTCGGAAAGGAGAAACCATGAAAAAGCTACTTAAATATAGAACAAAATTACCAATTCTGAGAATTACAGACATAGAATAGAATGAAACTATTATAAATCTTAAAAATGTAAAAAAAAAAGTATAATAGCAAAATTGGGGAGCAGGAAAGAATTATGTGTACCTCTTGTCTTTCATAGTGGGCAATACATAGACAGTGCTTACTGTTGAAACATGAAATTAAAAAAAAATAGTGACCTAATACTTTCATTTCCATAATTTTTATCATTTTTACTTAGAAGGTTATCTACAAACTTTATAGGTATAAACAGAATTCCATATGAAGTTTAGTAATTTATTTTTTTATTTTTTTTAATGTTTATTTATTTTGAGAAAAAGAGAGAGAGAGAGCAAGTGGGGAAGGAACAGATAGGTAGAGACAGAATCCCAAGCAGGCTCCACACTGCCAGCACAGAGCCCAACACAGGGCTCAGTCTCATGAACCATGAGATCATGACCTGAGCCAAAATCAAAAGTGGGACACTTAACCAACTGAGCCACCCAGGCACCCCTGAAGTTTAGTAATTTATTTTGAGGAACTTATTTAAAGAAAACAATATGAGGACATTGCACTCAGTTACCAAAATAATTCAGTAATTGTCATTGATATGAGACAAGTGTATGTAAAACATGTTTAAATAATCCTTTATATAATCAAATCTCATTTCTTTGAAAATTCACTGAAGAATAGAGGGTATTTTTAAATTTTATGCAAGATGAGCAGTTATGAAAAAATGAGGGTTAAAACTTTTTAAGTGGGATTAAGAATACAGAGAAAGAAGAAAGGAATATGAAGTTTTGAATGTAGCTATCCAAATATACCATGCAATGGATTTTTCCGTGATAAATAAAAATTGTAGCATTCCAACATAGGAATATAAAAATGTAGTTCTGTGGTCTAAGGATCATGGGTTTACCCTTATTCTATATAAGTACTGTAGGAAATCATCTTCCTTCATGTTTTAATTTTTTATACATAAAAATAGAATTATTTACCTTTCATGGTTTAACATGCATGTGATTTGTAAAGATATTGTGTGGAAACACTTTGGATTTTGTGCATGGAATATGTTGAATATAAGCAGATACACTAATTGGTCTGGTCCTAAAAGAATCAGGTGTATTGATGTGTCCACGTTGAAGAATGATAAAGATACAGTCTATTTTAAAAGTCAGTATAAACAAGAATATTGTCAAGTTTCTCAGGATCCACATAAGAGTGAAACCATATGGTATCTGTCTTTCTCTGTATGGCTTATTTCACTTAGCATCACACTCTCCAGTTCCATCCACCCATGGGGGAGGGGAAGGAAAAAAAAAAAAAAGAGGTTAGAGTGGGAGAGAGACAAAGCATAAGAGACTGTTAAAAACTGAGAACAAACTGAGGGTTGATGGGGGGGAGGGAGGGGAGGGTGGGTGATGGGTATTGAGGAGGGCACCTTTTGGGATGAGCACTGGGTGTTGTATGGAAACCAATTTGACAATAAATTTCATATATTAAAAAAAAATAATAAAAAAAAAATAAAATCAGTTCCTAAATTTCCTGTCAGATAATTCTACAACCTGAAAAAAAAAAAAAGACTATTGTCTTTAAATATAATATTACTTCCTGGAAGAGAGCAGATTTAATAAGTAAAATTCCATTTATTCTTTTCAAAAATACAGCCATGAGAATTATATAAATGGTAGTGATTGATTTTATAAACTTATAGGAAATATGAACTTAGAAGATTTTAGATTTCTATAGTGCTTTACTTAAAGATAACTCTTTTCTCCAATATGTCTATATATCTATAGATATCCATAGATAGATATTTCACTCTATATTTCTAAATCTGTGCAGACACACACACATACACACACATACAGATTTAGAAATACAGAGTGAAGTTCTTGAATATCTAACATACTTTGCTTACTAGGCAATAAAAACCCTGCACATTTCTGTCATTAAGAGCTTACTTTTTGCTACCTTTTTATTATGAACATTTGAAAACATACCAAAAAAGTGAAAGAACTATACCTACCACCTAGATTTTATAATTGATCTTTACCACACTTCTTTATCACATAGCTATTCACCTATCTATCCATCCTCTATCTATATCAACCATCTTATTTTTGGTGCATTTTATACTTCATCCCTAAAGGGTGCATGTCATTTACTAGAGTTCAGTGTTGTTTACAGTTTATTGTTTCTGTTGAGATAAAATTTATATACAATAAATGCACAAATCTTAGTTATATTATTCATTAACTTTCAAGAAAAAATTAACCCCAACATTTTATCTCCCCAGCAAACTCCCTCATACCCCTTCCCATAATCCTTACCCCCACACTTAGCCCTCAGATATAACAACTAGTCAAATTATATCTCAGCATTTATTTGTTTTGCCTTTTCCAGAACCTCATGGAAATAGACTCAAATAGTCATTTTTGGTAGAAGGCTTCTTTTACTGGGTGATAATGTTTTTGACTACCATCTATATAAGAGTTTATATTTTGATGTTAATAAGCTCAATGTTAATATTTGTGATAAGAATGTAAGCATGAATAGAATATTGTGGTTATTTCTAAGTGCATTAGAATATTGATACAGCCACAACAACAACAAATAGATGAGCCTGTGTACTTCCTAAAGTACACCTTTAGGTGTAACACCTCCCACACTTGAAGAAACATGGAAAAATCCAGTATTGAATCCTGACTTTATTGTCCCATTGTTCTTGCTGGATGAGTTACCTAACGTTACTTGGCCCTAGTTAGCTTAGCCATCATTGTGATAATAATGTGTATAACAGTGTGATAATTATTGTGTGGGATAAATGAGAAATCGTATGTAAAGTGTTTAACATAATACCTGAAAAATAGGAAGGATTAAATAACTGGTAGCTATTATTACCATGATTAGAAATCTGTCAATCATGAATACGAATCAGTAATCATAATGAATGTTAACATTTATTTAGCCTTTATGTGCCACTGTTCTAAATGAATTAACTGATTTAATACTCAAACTATGAAGTAGACACTATTGTGATCCTCATATTTATACGATGGAATTGCAATATAGAGAGTGTAAGTTACTTTCCCAGAAGACATACTAAGTGATAGGGCAAAGTTGACACTCAAGCAGAAAGCTCTTGACCACCAAGTCATAGTGCTTCTTGGCAGTTTACTGGTGCTCTGTAGAGGACAGGTATGGGGGGTGGTAGTAGAGAAAGAACTGTGAGTAGCAGTAGGAGTAGCAGTGGTAGAATTTTATTAGCAGAAACGGAAAGGAATATAAGGGCACCAAGCCTCCAACCGAATTAGTAAAGGAGGGTCTACAAAACGCAAAAAAAAACTCAAAAGAAAAAAAAAACAAGAAGGAAAGGAGGAGGTGGGGTGAGGAGAGAGAGGAGAGGTAGAGAAAGAAAAGGAAGAAGAGGAAGAGGAGGAAGAGGGATGAGGCAGCAATGAGGCCAACTTTCATCATTTCTTAATTTTCCTGTTGCTAGTTCTATCAGTAAATTCATTATGTAAAGGAAGGTGTAGTTTTGGAAGTTCCCCAGGTCACATGACACGGTTGTTCTCAATGTGGAGGGCCAAAGCAGTTTTCCCCTCATAGGCTTCATCATGTTACTTGAGGGGGCATGGAAGTTCTAAGATTATTAGCCATTAGCCAAAGGATACTTACTTTGTTAACTTTACTTTTTCTTCTCCTTCAATATAAGGGTGTTTTTTTCTGGTTACAGAAATAAAATATGCTACTCATAGAAAAACTTCAAAGTATGCAATGAAGCAGAATTGAAAAGATGTCATTCTCATTATCATAATCATATTGTTCAAAGATAATGCTGTAAAATTCTATAAATATATGTTTTTGTTATCGGATGCATAACAAATTACCCCAAGACTTACCAGCTTAAAAGAGCAACAATTATTATCAATAGTTTATGAGCATCAGGAACCTGGATACGGCTTAGCTGGATCTTCCCCTTTATGTTCTTTTATAAGATTGCAGTTAGCTTTTAACCTTCCAAACTCATTCAGTGGTTGATGGTAGGATCCAGTTCTTCAAGACTGTTGGGTTGAGGGTCTCAGCTCCTCACTAGCTGCTGGCTAGACTGTTCTCACTGCCTTGTCTCATAGAATTCTTCAGAATAACAGTACTTCACGGAACCCCACAAAAGAGGCTACGAGCAAGATGGGAGTCATAGCCTTTTGTAATTATAGAATTGGAACTCCATCACTTTTGCTTTATTCTATGTATTAAAAGTAAGTCACTACATTTACGCTCAAAGGTGACATATTACAAAAGAGTGTGACTAGCAGGAGGTGGGGATTATTGGAAGTCATCTTAAAAGTCTACCTACCACAGTAGATATACTCAGATCTTAACAGAACCGATACCAGACTGTAAAACTTGGTTTTCTAGCCCGTTTTATCATCAATATATTGTGAATATCTTTCAACGTAACCAAATGCTTTAAGTTAGTTAAAATATGGCTGTGTGGTAATACTGTCAGCACCTATTTTTTTAGAGATTATGAACATAGAGTCTGGAAATGGGTTACTTGGGGTGGAATCTTGGCATCACCATTTAATATCTGTGAGGGCTTGGACAGTTACTTAACGTCTTTACAACTTAGTTTCTTCATTGGTAAAATGGAGCTAATAATAATACCTTCCTCATGGAGTTGAGAACAGTGCCCGGCACATAGTAAGCCCTCGGTGAATGTTATTATCGTGGTCAGCATTATTTTCGCTATGATTTCAATTAATAAAATGCTACTGTGGCCATCACTGGGCATGCATTTTTATTCACCTCTCTAACTGTTTCCTTATGATAAATTCCTAAACATGAAATTGCCAGGTCAAAAGATACATGTGCTTTTAATAACATTGTCAAATTACTTTTCAACAAGATTATGTTAATCGTCAGCATTACAGTGTCTGTTTCCTCAAACTCTCATCGATTGTGGATAATTTCATCTTTATGATGATAAGATGAAAAGCAAGAAATGCTATTATATTTTTATTTTATTTGTATATCCTTATCAATAAGGCTGAGCCTTTTTCCTTTTTTTTTAAATTAAGGTATAATTGACATATGAGATTATAGGTTAGGTGCACAACATAATGATGTGATATTTGTACATATTGTACAATGGTCACCACAATAATTGTAGTTAGCACCCATCACCACATGTAGTTCTAGAGTTTTTGGTATGTGTGATGAGAGCTTTTAAGATTTACTTTCTTAGCAACTTTCAAATATGCCTTACAGTGTTATTAACTGTAGTCACCATGCTGTACATTATATTCCTGTGACTTATTTATTTTGCAAGTGGAATTTTGTACCTTTTGACCACCTTCACCTATTTCACCTATCCCCCGCCCCCACTCCCTGCCTCTGGCAACCACCAATCTGTTCTGTGTATCTATGAACTCATGGGTTTTGTTTTTAGAGTCCACATAAAAGAGAAGTCATATTGTATTTGTCTTTCTCTGTCTGACTTATTTACTTAGCATAATGCCTTCAAGGTCCATCAATGTTTTGAAAAATGACAAAATTTCAGTCTTTTTTACAGCTGAATAATAGTCCATTGTGTGTGTGTGTGTGTGTGTGTGACGCCATATTTTCTTTAGCTGTTCATCCGTTTGTTGATGGACATGTAGGTGTTTCCACATCTTGACTGTTGTAAGTAAATAATGCTGCAATGAACATGGAGAATGCAGATGCGTTTTCAAGTCAGTGTTTTTATTTTCTTTGGATAAATACCCAGAAGTAGAATTGTTAGATCAGAGGCTGAACTTTTTTAATCTCCTCATTGGTAATATAAATTTCTTCTTCTGTGAATTACAGTTCATACTTTTCCCATTTTTAAATGGGGTATATTATTTGAATTACTAATTTGTAGCTATCTACTTTTACAATGTAAATGCCTCTAGAGGTATCGATGCAGTGAAGGTTTGGCAAACTTTCAGCCAGAAAGAATTCACTTCCCATATGGGAGCAGGGAGCTGAGAAGTCCCTGAGGAAGTCATCACTTTTTCTCTGGGAAGGTGGAATTGTGTTTTTAACCCCACTCTTGAAAGGTAGCCAAGAAAGCATTCATTCCCTAATGAACCATACCTAATAAGATCTTTTTTTTTTTCAAGGCCTTGGGGGCTCCAGCAATAAGCTGAGTGAGGTGTATCAAATGGGATAGCAGTTTCAGGAAGTACTTTATCCCAGTGAGGAACGTAAGAAATTGGAGAGTGGCATGGCCTGTAAAAATCCCAAAATGGTATTTTCTACCTGGAAGGACAGGACAGATAAGGCATCCGAGAGCTGAAATGATGACTGAAAGGGGGCAGATGTGAGATCAGAGAATAGAGGAGTAGAAGGCTTGTTTGGGGATCAGTCTCAAAAATATGACCCATACCCTCTACCATCCATCTTGTGTACAAATGGCCCAGGATGTCTCTGTAAAGTTGAAGAAGCATATGGTACGCTGTGGACTTTCCAAGAGCAGGAGTATTCTTGTTTATCTTTGTATGCAGAATGCTAAGTAAGCACCATGCCAAATTTATAATAGGTACCTGAGAAATATTACTAGTTTAACTAAGGAATGAACAGTTAAGAAAAGGCCTAGATAGGTACAACAGTGATAAATGGACACGTAGAGGAAGGGAGACAGGGAGAGTCTCTGCTCCCCCCTCCATGACTGGTGGGGGAGCAGAGTAATCAAGATGAATCTCACAGAGTGAAAAAGATACACCAAAGGCAAGGCAAGATTAGGAACTGGCAAGCTGTCATAAAAACAGGGAAATCAGTGGAAACCAAGAAGGTTGGGAATAATATAAAATACTAGCATAAAGCAACAAAGAGATATCTTATTATTAGGGTAAACACCTACCTCAGCTAAAAAATGGGTCACAAATGTTAGAATGTATACCAAGAAGCATTTTCCAAGTGGATTAGTCGTGAATTTGTTTATTCAATAACACTACACTGATAATCGGATATGCTACTTACTCAGTGTAAGAAGGTTAACAAGGTACATCCTATAACTTCAAGAAGCAAATAATTACCACAGAGTACAAAAGCCATGATGTAATTAAGAGAGAATTTTATTTTATTTTTTTTCAATATATGAAATTTATTGTCAAATTGGTTTCCATACAACACCCAGTGCTCATCCCAACAGGTGCCCTCCTCAATACCCATCACCCACCCTTCCCTCCCTCCCACCCCCCATCAACCCTCAGTTTGTTCTGTTTTTCAGAGTATCTTATGCTTTGGCAAGAGAGAATTTTAAAGGAGTTTCAGCGGGGAAGCGTAACCCAACCTTGGGGTGATGAAGCTTCCAAGAAGAGTTGAGACAAATAAGGATAGTTGTGATGATGGACCAGGCAGAATGCACAGCTGAGCTGAGGGAGGAGAGTTGAGGAGTAAATTCCTGAAAGCAGCAGCAGAAAGCACCAAAATAATGGAGTGAGAGAGAGCTCGAAGCACTCTGGAAACCTTGTGTATTTCAGTGTGAAGACAGCCCGGAATTGGAAATGGAAGTGGGTACAAAATTGATTCGATTTTAAGACATTTCAAGCACCAATCATATTTTTAGTGGCATGACCCCAAGTAACTACATTCTTGAATGTTATTTTAGAATTGATTTGGGTACAGTGAGACATAAAAGTCAAATGTCAGCCGGAGCATATTTAGAATTTTGCTGGAATATCTGTGTGCAGGCACAGAAATAGAAGTTCCATGAGGACCCAGAATCAACTTTGTTGATTGATACTGGGGATATTGAATCCCCAGTATCTAGAATGGTGTGTAGCAGATAAATTCTTGTTGGAGAAAAATGAATGAATGAATGATGCTGCCGCGGCTTGATTATAAAATTGTGGTTTAGTACAAAGTGTTCTAAATCCCAGACTGATTTCTGGATGCTGGTTGTACATTTATTGGCCAACTTCCCTGCTCACCAGTAATTTGTGGTCAGCAAATAAAAGTCAATGTTAATATTAGCCTGCATAAAATATAATTAGAAAGGAAAATACGCAAGAAATGAAAACACTACGCCTTCCAAAATTAAATATTTTCTTAGGTTATTGCACTGTTCTCAACTAGGGGCAGTTTTGCCCCCAAGGGATAGTCAGCAATGTCTTATTTCTTATTGTTACAGAAAGAAGGCTACTGACATCTGATGGGTAGCAGCAGAGATGCTGATAAACACTACATTGCACAGGATGGTCCCCACGACAAAGAAATGTCCAACCAAAATGTTACTAGTGATAAGGTTGAGAAATCCTGGATTTAGGGAATTAGGGTCTCTGTTTATTTGGCATAGATCAGCAAAACATGGTTTTATCTTTAAACCCTTAGAACTCTTTTAGCTCCCAAAGTCTACGTTTTTATTACAATGAATGTATTGGGCCCCATGGTAGAACAAAATACAGTAGGAAACATTGAGGAGAAAGTGGAGTTTGGCTCCTGAACAGAGGATACAGAGAAGGGTTAGCCATTTGCCTGCTGCTAAAAAATGAGATGAAATGTTGGAGCCAACTTCTTTCTTGTTTTCTTTCCAGAATGGAGACTGGGAAAAATTAACAATGGTCATCTGTGGCATTTCTCCTAACTTACCTCTTGTCATGATTGGAACTACTTCTCTTCTACCCTCTACTTCTCTGTCTTCTCGTTGTGTGTTATCACCTCACCCATAAAAGGTCCCATTACTTATACTGTTCCCTGTGTCTCCCCACTCTTCCAAAACTGCCCTTCTCTTGGTATCCTGTTCTTAGCAATTTGAGAGAACTCCACATCAGGGTTAACAGCTGACAATAGTTTTGATGTTACTACTTGTTAACTATATTTTCATTTTAAAAAGAAAGATGTCAGTGTTTAACCCAAAGCTTTTGATAATGGTGAGATTTCAAGCAGTGATGTGTTAGAGATCTTCAAAGCATGACTTTAACTTGGCCTTTGTTCTTGAGGAATAAATGTGTGTGTAAACTCACTCTATAACCCAAAGAATCTCTAACCAAGTTCAGTCTTCATCCTTGGCTACAGTACTGACTGTAGTGATTAATCACCGATAGTGATTCAAGTACTAGAACATTTCTACACTCGCAGATATAAAACTGCTGCCCTAAGCCTCCTGAATGCTCACCAACATCTCCAGTTGTCCAGCCCCCCTGCAGACCCTTTTCTGTCTCCCCACAATCCAGCAACTGCAGGATTAATACCTTCCCCAGTAGATGCTTTCCAACTCCAGCAGCTTCTGCTCTGATTGGCTTAGCCCAACTGCCTCCCTCCCTCATTCCTACATGTTTGCATACTGTCTTGATTGTGTCACCAGCTACAACTATTGTTAGGTTGTTCTTACTGTCATCCTTGGTGGAGGTGGTGCCTATCTTCTTAATTCCAACCAGTAAAAGTAGGCAAAAAAACTTCCTTTCCTTGATATTTGGGTACTTCTTTAATGTTTCGAGAAAAACAGAAACCTCAGATAAAGCCACAACTTCATCTTTCACAATATTGTTCTCCAGGATCCAGGAAAAATCCATGGCAAAAATGGGACTGCCCCATTTGTGTCCATTTCAAATGTAAAAGATGCAGAGGATTATAAATAAAAAGTATAAATATAAAGTAAGCACAGTTGTATGACTCAGAGGGATAAAAAGGATAATATAATGATGTTTACATGGAGAAAAAAAGTTAGTAAATGAGAAGAGCAACATGAGACAAGTGGTTTAATTATAAGGGTGCTAAAATCATATAATGAGAGATTATAATACAGAAGCATAATAAAAATGTGTGACATCATTCAACTTTTCAGCACTAAAATTCATTAAAAGAGATCCCTTAAATTTCAAAACTAAGGTGACTTAGTACTGACATCATTATTATTTTTTTCAAAAATCCAATCAATACAAAAAGCACAAAGCAAAGAGTAAAAAATAACTCCAAGCTTCACTACTCAGAACAGTCATCATTAACAATTGGTAAACTTTGCTTGGTCTAGATAGTGCTAATGCAATTATGCAGACATAAGGATGGGTGGGTGGATGGATGGATGGATGATGAAATACACGGATATATTAAAAAACAAAATAAGATTATGCTGTATTTTATTACTAATGATTATATTTTATTAACTTTAAATTTTTAAAAGGGGAAAGAATTTCTGGAGCTGAAATTTTGGTGCACTTTATACAAAGTTCAAAAAGCTAAAGAGATACCCATTTCTAGAATTTCTGTCAATCAGAGAAAAAGATTATGCAAAACATTAGGAATTAAAGTTTGTTAAATATTTGTTTCCTGGATCAGCTGGGTGGGTAGGTCAGTTAAGCGTCCAGCTTCTGCTCAGGTCATGATCTCACGGTTCGTGGGTTCAAGCCCTGCACCGCGCTCTATGCTGACAGCTCAGAGGCTGGAGTCTTCTTTGGATTCTGTGTCTCCCTCTCTCTCTGCTCCTACCCCACTCGCGCCTTGACTCTCTCAAAAATCAACATTAAAAAAAAAACACATTTAAATATTTGTTTCCCCTTTTTTAGCCACCCTTATTTCTTCCCCTAGTGAAACACTTCTAAATAAATAAACATATTTTATTTCCTTTATGGCTCCCTCTTTCCCATCTCCTGACCTTTGTTAGTTATTGTATAGTTTTTTTGTCATACGACCCTTATGCTCCCATCTAGTTAGTGTCATTTCTACATTTAAATGGAGTCCAGGCCTTTTTCACTGAATACATACACAATTATTCTGCTGTTTAATGATTGATTTAACAATTGTGCTTTGTCTACTGACTTCCTATTATAGAATGTGAGAATTTACCCGCTTATACCACCTCAGCCATACATACTTCCCTCCCCATATCCTCTCATTATGGCTGTAGAGTCATTTTTATTAAATTAATGGTCAGTGCTGGAGCCATGATTACATTTCTTACCTGTTCATTTTTTTCCCCTAAAGGTAGTAATTGCTTTGTTTTTCTATGTTAATATGGCTAATTCTTTCCAAATTTAGTATGATTTCCAACATGTCAAAATTCTTTAATTGGTTGGGTCCATTTTTCCCTCCTAGACATGTTGCTTCTAGAGCCTTCTATTCTCCTGAGCCAGCCAACTGACCACTCTCTAAGTTTGCTGTACTGTTGTCACCCTTAGGGCTTCCCATGGATTTGATCCCAAGGATCCCCTACCTTCATGTCCTATGATGGGGCCCTTCTTCCCAAATCTTGTGTCTTCTTTACATGGAGTACATTCTCAGTAAGCGACCTTTGGAAAGAAATTTCTGAGATCTTGTATATCTGAAAATATCTTTATTCCAACCTTATACCTTAATGGTTTGGCTGAGCTTTACTTAGAAACTTCGTTCTGAAATTTGAAGGCATTTTCCCATTGTCTTCTATGTTCCACAGTGTGGCCGCTGCAGTTACCAGATGCTGTTCTGATTCCCCAGGCTTTATATGTAACTTTTTTTCACCTCTCTGAACAAGCCCTACTGTTTTAAAACTTCAAGTTCCAAATTGGTGCAGCTATTTTTTGTGTGCATGTTGGCTACACAGTGGATCATCTCAATTTGGATGACCTCCACATATAACTCTTCCGGAGGTTTTTTGTGGTTGTTGTTGTTGTTTTTAATTTTAGCAATCATACGTTCATTTCCAAAGAACTCTTTCTTTTTTTTCCCGTTGCTCCTTTGTCTTTAACATCGTTTCTTGTTTCATGAATTCAGTCTCTTTCCTTAACCTTCTGAAGACATCATTTATAATTTTTGAAGTTTCTTCTGCTCTCTTCAGTATCACACAACTAGGGGTTTTGGAGTTTTTTTGTTTGGTTGTTTTTTTTTGTTGTTTTTTTGGTTTGTTTGTTTTGTTTTTTTCTCCTGTTTGTTTCAGTTTCTGTATTCCTTCTTCATGATCCTCCTTAGATATCTTGTGATCTCTTCTATGTGAGATTCTTAAAAAAAAGCATGTTGGAAGTTCACTGTGCATGCTGGAGTAGAGCTAAATGGCGTGCTTCATGGTGGACTGATCTGTTGGTACCCAAGCATTCAAGAGCAGTGGTTCCCAAATCTGAGTTTGGGAGTCAAACTGAGTGTCTCAGAATCATCTAGAGGGCTTGTTAAAACACTAATTGCTAGGCACCACCCTCAGATTTTTTGATTCTGTAGGTAGAGCTTGATGATTTGCATTTGTAAAAAATTTGGAGGTAACATTCCATATCTCCATTGTACCTAGTGTCTTGCAAGTTACAGTCCCTCTAATAATTTCATCAGAAAGTAAAGCTCATCCTACTTAAGGGTCTTGCTGTACCTTGTAAAGATTTCAACCAGACTTCATCTTTTCAACCCAACCAATTCCTGCCTTCTGAGGTACTCATTGCCTCCAATTATTGAATCTTGCTAAGGTTTCTGCAGCCAAAATCTTTATTGGCATCCTTCTGTTCAGGCACACAGGTTTCATCTTTCCCCATGCTTAGTTAATTACCATTCTGCCACTTGCTTTTCATTGTCCCCACTTGCTAACACTTTATCTGTTATTGACCCTATTCCAAAAATTTTTATAGAGTGTATACCTGTTCAAAACACCTATGTCATTTAAAGGGGCTTCAGGAGGGAGTAAATATAAGTGCATGCATTCAGTCTACTTTGTTTTATTAGAAATCTCTGTTTCCTTCTTTATCTTCCCCCCTCCCTCACCTAGTGGCTTACTGAGGCTAGAATAATGGACATAATGGACAAAGTCATAGACAATGGACACAGCCATAGGCAGACGACTTCTCTTTTATGGGAATAGTTCTCTCACCTCCCATGACACATTCATGCTTAGATTGTGTTCTTACCTTTAGGGACTAAGGTGACCTACTGAAGTTTTTGAAAGGAGGTGTGTGTCAACTTTATCAGCTCATTTATTTTGGTCTATACTTGACAATGATAGTTTATCATTTGAATTGTGGATATGTTCTTGTTCCACTGAGGATAATTTTTTTATGATTTATATTTTCTGTTAATATTGGTAGATGTCAAAGAAGAATATTGGATTAGAAAATTGCATTATGTTACCTGCAATTGAAATTCTCATTTCTGAGTTCTGAGAATTTTAAATAACCTAACTTTTTTTTTTCTTTTTTTTTTTTTTAACCTGAACTTTAATGTATCCTAGCTTGAGGTAAAATGAAAAGTACCCACTAGACAACTTTTCAAGCTCTGTGAAGAAGCTCCTTTAAATAGCTATGCAATTTTACTTATTTTCTTACTTTATTGTTAAAAAATGTAATTCTGGAAAAAAATTAATCTAAACTGTTTAATGTATAATTTTAATACTTAAATTTACTAATTCTTGAGTTTAAATAGAATTTTCCAACTTTGCATAGAAAGATATTTATGATAGGTAGTGAGTGTAAATTTTTACTAATCTTTTAAAGGATCAACCCATAATAATATAACAGATACATTTTTCAGAATTTCTGGTGTAATACCTGATAGTATTAGATGCTCAAAGATATTATCTGCACCGATGAGTGCAAAATGGATCCCATCAAGTACATTCATACTTGTCAGATTTCAGGCCCTGTTTTTGGTTCTGCACCATAAGCAGGTCACTAGCAGAAGTATTCAAGAGGAAAAAGCAAGCATGTGAAAACAAAACAGGCTCCCTTTGTACTCTTGAGATTCTGAAGTTTAGGGGCTAAACAGATGATCAGAAGGCCTAGTTTCTTTTATTTTGTCTAAATTCAATGAGTTGCCCCGTCTTAGTTTCCCTCAAGATCCAGTGAAGTTTTATAAAGCAAAGAGTCTTACCCTAGAGTTGAAACCATAAGAGATTAATAGCTGTGAATTGTTAAGAAGTTTATCTGACATATCAGACACTGTTTTTGCCTTTTTTACTGATAGAAATTTTGCAAGATAATCAGCAAAGGAAATCTAACAAAGAAATAAATGAAATCACTAGGGAGTTAGGACAGGACGAGTTTCTTGGGTACTTTAATATAACATATATCCTCCCAAACTTTCTCCTGCTTCTCCTCTGTCTCGGGGTTTTCTTTATAATAGATTCCCTGATTCGTCTTTAGAGTCTAGCTTGTATGTAGAGAAGAGTTTTTTCTTCCTTTGGGTTTCCGGGACATCTTTTTCCATCCACCCTCCTGCCTTCTCAAACATATCAATAAGGTCGAGACCATCTTTGTACGGTACCAAAGCTGCTGTATGAGAAGTAGTGGAAGGTGCAGGAGAGCACGTACTTCACTGGCCTACAGGGTGGAGGACAAGTTATTCACAGATATGACCAACGGAATCTTTTACCTTTCATTGTGTACCCAGAGACAGACATTTCTCATTACTAAGTTCGAGATGCTGAAAAGTCCTCAAAGCAAGAAGCAGCATTATCACTTACATGACACATACTTATATTTCCTTCACTTTTTATTTCCCCAAACGTACTTACTTCAGGATGGGAACTTCTTAAACATTTTTTTAACATTTATTTATTTTTGAGACACAGAACATGAGTGGAGAGGGGCAGAGAGACGGAGACAGAGACAGAATCTGAAGCAGCCTCCAGGCCCTGAGCTGTCAGCACAGAGCCCGACACGAGGCTTGAACTCCAGAACCACGAGATCATGACCTGAGCCGAAGTCAGGCTCTCAACCGACTGAGCCACCCAGGCACCTCAGGGATGGGAACTTCTTAGCACAGTATTGAGTTACCCACACCAAAACTTCATGAAATCATAGGTTTTACTTTTTAAGCGTTATGACTGGCATCCACACTATGATTTACAGAGGGCAGGCTCCTAGTAAATATTAGTCCCTTTCCTTTGAATTTCTTTAATAATTAATCAAGATTATTACTCTTCCATGAAAGCAGGGGACTCACTCTCTCTGTAATATGTTAAGTTAATCAGAGACCTTTTTAGGGAGAGTAATATGGAAATACTTCTTTCTCTTGATCCCTTAAGGGATACAAAGCTGCTTTTAAGATTTCAAGAACAATGGAGCTATGAATTGCAACTTCCAGCCTGCACACCTACAAGTGATACCATACCTTTGCAACTGGTTTTCACGAAAAGTTATCTATCTTCACATATATTCGAATGAGTTTTAATTAAAAATCAACCTACTTTAACACATACTCAAGGCATTCAACTTTACTTATTGAAGCACTCAGACTGAAGAGAAATTACATCGAGGGACATGTTGTATTTAAAAATATTGTTTCATTTAGTATCCCATCAAAAAGCCACAAAATAGTGAGAGGGATAATGCGTAGATGGACAGTCATGAAGGCCAGGTATTTTTCAACAAATGACAGGCCGGGGCTCCATTGGAACCAGAAATGTGTGATGACAGTTACCGATATTATGCTGTCATACTCCAGAAGCTAGTTCGATTCCAAAAAAAGAGCCACTCTCATGTGCTATTTTTAAAGCTACACAATAGTCTCCAGCACGGTCATGGAATACTTACCTGGTAACTGTTTGATTCTTTCAGTGTCGCATGAAAGTTTTGTTAGGTGAGACCACAGCAATGTTAATCCAGAGATCGTCTCCCACCGCTGAGACAAGACTCTTCTGTGCACTCTACTCAGTGCCTCACGAATAAGAGGTTTTCTAGTCTGGCTGGTCATATCAGGCACTATTCTAGTCCTTCTGTGAGCACCAGATCCTGTTTCCACTCTTACCTTTGAATGATTCTTTCCTTAACCCACATGTGTAGATCAGTATTACCCTGAATTCTTGAGGGGGGCCTTTAGGCGATCTGCAGCATTTCTTGTCATGAAGCTTGATTTCCTCTCCAGTATTCTGTTCTGCAGACTCTAGCCACCTTGGATTTCCCACACTTTCAGCTCCATCTCAACTCGGAGTCCACTGGGTGGTGCCCAGGTTCCGCCTCTCTGCGCCGTCGCCTAGGAACTCTCAAAGCGGGAAGCTAGAAGCAAGAGTGGGGCTCATCTCATTTGTTTCCCATCTCTCAGGTCTTACTGTCTTTAACTGTCTGTTGTCCAGTGCCTTGCAAGCCATTGTTTCTTATCATTTGTCCAGTTGTTTTGACTGTTTCCAGTGGGGTAGGAGATGGTAAGTCTGGTCCCTGTGCCTCTATCTTGGCCAGAGGGAGAAGTCTAAACTTCTGGGATTTTTAAATTAATTTGTTCCCATGAAGCAATCCAGTGTATTCTGAGTAATTCATATGCATTATCTCAAAATTAGGCCATGAACAAAGTATCTGTTTATTTAAAACAAAAATAAGGGGCGCCAGGGTGGCTCAGTTGGTTGAGCGGCCGACTTCGGCTCAGGTCGCGATCTCACGGTCCGTGAGTTCGAGCCCCGCGTTGGGCTCTGCGCTGACAGCTCAGAGCCTGGAGCCTGCTTCAGATTCTGTGTCTCCCTCTCTCTGATCCCCTCCCCCGTTCATGCTCTGTCTCTCTCTGTCTCAAAAATAAATAAACGTTAAAAAAAAATTTTTTAATAAAAAAATAAAACAAAAATAAAATACACAGTATTTAAGCCATCTTTGACTTTTGAACAACATGGTGGTTAGAAACAACTTTAGCCTTTCTTGTTACAGAAAGACATTAGGGTATTCTATTAGTAGTTAGAGAGAGGACTGTCTTAAATAACGAGAGCTCTACGTAATACACTTTTGAAAAATAACATGGATTTGGCTCTCTACAGTCCCTTTACCATGAAAATATATGAATCTAGTCTTACATTTGAATGGTAGAAAGACACTTACAGTATTTCTTGGGTTAGAAGAGGTGGGGTGGGAACATAGACTAACTAATTCAGGTTAAACTTTTTAAGAGATGCACCATATGCTACCTGGTCTGAAAATTCATAACAGGAATAGAACACACAGATTTAGCAATAGTATTTCTTCATGGTCTTACAAATAATGGAAATTTTACCTGCAATAACAGATGTAGCTTAAGTAATAAGTCTCAAAATGGGATTTGAGAATTCATGTCCTATGCAGTCAATGTCAGTTTTTCTTGAATGAACCTATGCTTACTTTTACTCTTAACCAGCGAATTCTTTGAATTTCGTCTTCTCTTTTGTGTTTAAAAATCATTTCGTATATTATAGGCAATCTAGAAAAAGCATTAATATTCTCACTACCCTAAGATAATCACTTTTCAAATGTTTTTATTGTCTTCCAATCCTTATCTGTGTGTGTGTGTGTGTGTGTGTGTGTGCACAATTTAAACCAAAGAGTATATAACATAGTGGTCAAAAACTTGGATTTTACACTACATTCTCTGGCTTCAAATCCTTGCCCTGTCACTGCCTAGCGCTTTGATCCTGGATAAGTTATTTATATCTCTGTGCCTCATCTGGATAATGTAGAGAATATTACTTCATGAGGATGTTTTGAAGTTCTAATGAATCATATTTATAAAATACTTAAAACAGAGGCTGCCACAGAATAAGCACTCACTTAATTTAAGCCATTGTTGTATAGATACTTAGATATTTCTATAGATTCTTCATAATTACCTATTTGATGGTCACATTCTGTGATCTTAAAGGCTTGTAGCTTACTGAATGAATTCCAAATTTTTATTCAAGTTACTTCTAAATGCCCACTGGGTTGTGGATAATGCTACAAAGAAATCTTCATATATGTATCTCTGATTTTGTTGAATTATGTATCAGAGTGGGGTTATTGTATAAAAGGGTGTGTATATTATGCTGTTTTCCAAAAGGGCTATACCAATATATAACTGGTTTCTTGGATTATGAATTCTTTTAAAGAAAGAATTGGCAACAGTAGGTTGCAAATCACTCCAAAATCTTAAGTTATTGAATACTTACATCCTAGATTGGTAAGCTTTTCTCTACTCATGTATAATAATGTCTCTCTTGGGGGAGTCAGGTTGGCTCAGTCAGTTAAGTGTCTGACTCTTGATTTCAGCTCAGGTTATGATCTCACGGTCCATGAGTCTGAGCACTGCCTTGGGCTCCGTGCTGATAGCACGGAACCTACTTGAGATCCTCTCTCTCTCCCCCTCTCTCACAGCCCCTCCCGGCATGTGCTCTCTCTCTCTTTCTCTATTTCTCAAAATAAATAAATAAATAAACTTTAAAAATAAAAAAAATAACATCTCTCCTGATGAAGAGAACATATCCCAATGCTACATTATTCATCTAGAAATAACGTGGTTGGGAGTAGAAGTAACAAAAAAACAAAAAAACAAAAAAAAAGAGGAACAAGATGTGTGCTCAGAGGTCAAGAACTAGTCTATAATGAAACTACATATTATAAAAAAGTCTTTATAATATAATTTAAAATTTCCCCTCAAACAGAAGCATGCTTCATAAATTATTTAAACAGAGTCCAATTTAGGTAAAAGGCGTGTGAGAGTGAGGATCGTTCTAAAACTGTAGGAGTGACAAGGTTCTGGAAAATCATGTAGGACCAGAAATACTGCTGTTGCCATATTTGAATATCTACCACAGTACTACTTTAACGTTACTACTAATGCCACAAAATACTAGTAATGCCATAGATTAAAACTACCACACCAAGGGGCTCCTGGGTGTCTCAGTTGGTGAAATATCCAACTCTTCATTGGATATTGATCTTGATTGGTCATGATCTCACAGTTTGTGGGGATGGAGCACCATGTTGGGCACTGCACTGGGAGCACAGAGCCTGCTTGGGATTCTGTCTCTCCCTCTCTCTCTCTCTCCGCCCCTCCCCTACTTGCACTTGTACATGTGCACACCTGTGATCTCTCTTTCGAAAATAAATGAACAGGGGCGCCTGGGTGGCTCAGTCGGTTGAGCGTCTGACTTCGGCTCAGGTAAATCTAACAGCTTGTGAGTTCGAGCCCCGCGTTGGGCTCTGTGCTGACAGCTCAGAACCTGGAGCCTGCTTCGGATTCTGTCTCCCTCTCTCTCTCTCTCTGCCCCTCCCCCGCTCATGCTCTGTCTCTCTCTCTCTCTCTCTGTCAAAAATAAACATTAAAAAATTTTTTAAATAAATAAATAGACATTAAAATTAAAAAAAAAAAAAGCTACAACCCCAATACTAATACCGCAATACTTAACACATACTTCTGGTGATAACTGAGTCTACTTCCGGGTTTTCATGGCCATCTCTTTCACTGGACACAGGTTCCCTGAGAGTAGGATTTGTATCTTAGTTATATTTTATTTTAAAACCGAGCACAAAGCTTAGGGCAGAATAGGCAATTAATACATGTTTGTTGTATTAACAGCAATAATTCACGTGTGAATCATTACACCTAAAAGAACCAGGATAATATGATATATTGAAAGAGTAGAATACGCCACCCTAAAATGTGCCACTTTGGCACGTGGATTATTTTGGGCTGAGGGCCATTGTAATTCATTACTAAGCTTCTAATGACTAGCTATCCTTCACTAGCAAAGTGGAAAGGATTGTGTCATACATAATAGAAAACATTTAGCGGTTTAGAGAAAGTAGAATTATTTTTAAAGATTGAATTAGGATGGAAAGTTTTTCCTACAGGAAATGACGGAGGGCGGGGGAGAATTGCACATTTAGAAGATACTATGATGTTTAGCTCCTGCTCCTGCAATCCATTTTGGCAGACAGCATTCAAAACTGAAGGAAGTTTCCAATGTAGACCAGCTCGTGTTTTATGTAATGTTATCATTGAAGCAGTCAGTGTTTTCCTGGGAAATTATTTCATTGTCTTTATTTACATCAATACATCATCCCGATATTTTTTTCTTAATGGAATATTTGTACGTGCAAAGCACCATAGACAAGATATACTTGGCCTCATTCTACTTCTCCATTAATACACTTAATGTGCTTTATGTTTTACACTCTGGCTCCAGTTTTTCAATGACTACCCTCATTTCAGTGTAATATCACTTAATGTGATACATTTTT